>NW_026775554.1:8125000-8750000 GCF_031216515.1 Neocloeon triangulifer | reverse complement strand
CCGACTTGATTAAACACGAAAATTATCTCACAAAGACCGCTTCGAAATCCTCAAACAAATCTCTGAGAATTTCAAATGAAATTTAATTATTAATGTAAGATATATTTCTATTCTAGAGTTATTGATAAATTAATAATTTTAAGTTTGGTTAAATAATGAAAATTATAATTCTGAGCTCTGAACAAAGGTAAAAAAAGAACTCCGACAAATCCAAGCTTAACTCAACTGCTACATCAGTTGATACTTTTTGGATTTTCAGATTTAACTTATAAATAATTAATAGGCAATTACAAATATTTCATACTTCTCAACTTATAAATAACAATAATCTATCTGAGGGTCATTCAATCAATCAATTTATCTCTGAATGTGATACTTGATTTGCGTCTGACTAATTGGATGAGTAGCTGTAATGGGGAAGAGGGTCTATAATAAATAAAGACAAGAGCAATAAAGAAGATATCGGTTGCTGTCTAACCTTGAGTACATTGTGCAATAGGGCAGAAGTGGCGCGGTGAAGGGCAGTGTCACTGACACTCTGCAGCAGGCGAAGCAAATGGGGGATGTGAGCAAGAAGCCCTCGTAACACATATCCAAGGCACTCGGGATTGCCCGCCATGCGTAGCAGTACTTGGAAGCTGCGCTCAGCCTCTAGTGCAGAATGCCGCTCTAAAAAACACAAATTTTATTTCAAACTTGACATTCTGAGGATTAATGTTCATAATTTTTTTTTCGTTGCAAAAAATTGTTTTTTATTCAAAAACAAACGGCTCTACCAGTTTCGGTCACGGTCTGCGACCCTATTTCATGAGCAAGAAAAAATACAAAAAATCAGCAAAATTTAAAAACCACATTTTAACATAAAAATAAAAATCTTAAAACTAACAAATTCAAGTACCAACCTATTTCATGAGCAAACGCGCTGCTCGCTGACTAATACAAGAATGAGCTAGCTAAAGACAGATTGATTGGGGGAGGTGATCTTTATTGGGTGATTAGCGCGCGGCGCGGCCGACCACGGGGGCGCCGAATGACGTCGGGCACATTATGCGTTTTCGAGAAAAAGCTGTTTGCTTCCTCTCTCAAAAAGGACATCCACCTTTGATCGAATTGGTGGCTCGGTTGGCTTATTACATTATTACCGCATGCCATTGCCATTGCTTCCAGCACTTTTCTTTTTGATTGATTTTGTTCGAATTTAATAACCGTTGCATCTGACCATGCAAAAGAGTGGCCAAATTCAGTCGCGTGTTGAGCTATTTGAAAACCATTGCTGTCCGTCCCAATTGAAGCCGGATCAAAAGTTTTTGAAATTGCCCTTTTATGCTCGTCAAATCGGAAATAAACGTGTCTTTTTGTCTCCCCAATGTAAACTGAAGAGCAATCGGCGCATGGCACGCGGTATACACAATTACGCAGAGCAGGTTCACATTTGGGTTTTACATGCATTAAACATTTTCGCAGATTTGAAGAGTTTGAGAAAGCAACTCGCACTCTGGCAACTTCTTGGCTGATGGCCCTGATTTTCTCTGATTTTCCTTTAAAATAAGGAATGACCATTGTGGTTGAAAATTGTTGGGGGGCTTTGGGTGTTGGAGGATTTTTTGTTTTATTGTGTGCTTTGTTGATAAAATTTACGGGGTAACAATTTTGACGAAGAATTTTGTAAATGTTGGAAATTTCTTCTTTCAAAGAAATTTCCCCTGAGCAATAACTGTATGCTCTTTTAAACATTGAGAGAGCAACAGAGAACTTGGTTGAGAAAGAGTGATTTGATTCAAAGTGGAGGGTTGAGTTGGTGGAGGTGGGCTTGCGGTAAACTGAAATTGCAATTTTTTCACCATCTTTTTTTAAAAGTAGGTCAAGAAATGGGATTTGGTCATCCTTTTCAAACTCACAAGTTAATTGAATTGAGGGGTGGATTGAGTTGCAAGAATCTAAAAAATTTTCGATTGGGAAAACTCTTTTTCTGTAAATTATGAAATAATCATCTACGTATCGGACGAATAGACGGGGGGATTGTTTGAAAATTTCTAGGCATTTATTATCAAAGTTTTGCATGAAAATTTCAGACAGCACTGGGGACAGTGATGATCCCATAGCTAATCCTGATTTTTGTTTGTAGAATTTATCTTTAAATTGGAAGAAAGTTGAATTGATGCTAAATTCAATTAGTTCCAAAAGTGCGCTAATTGAGAGGGAGGTTCTGTCAATTAAAGTTGGGTCATTTTCAAGCTTTTGTCTTAAAATAATTAAAAGATCATTTGTTGGGATTGAGGTGAAAAGGCTTTTAACATCGAAGCTACAGAATTGATCAAATTTGGAAAGTTTGAAATTTTTAATTGTTGGGAGGATTTGCTCTGCATTCTTAATGCTAATTGTTGACTTATCAGTTAAGGGTTGCAGGACGTTGGCAAGGTAGCGAGCGAGCGGCTGGAAAGCGGACCCCACGGTGCTCACGATGGGCCTCAGCGGTGCACCCTCCTTGTGTACCTTCGGAAGGCCGTAGATGTGAGGCGTCTTGTAGGCGTTCTGCGAGGCGCCGGGATGGCTCGGGTCAGGTGTGATGGCCGCTTTCTCTTTTTGGTGGAGAGAGGTGCCTTGGAGGATGGCCTGCAGCTTCTTTTCGTACTCTCGCGTTGGATCTCCGGCCAGCTCCTCGTACTCGCCACCTGCGAGTAACTGCTCCATCTTCGAGTCGTAGTCGGCGGTGTCCAGCAGGACGACGGCGCCGCCCTTGTCGGCCTTGACGACCTTGACCTCTTTGTCGTCGTCCTGCTGGACACCGCCGACTACGACTCGAAGATGGAGCAGTTACTCGCAGGTGGCGAGTACGAGGAGCTGGCCGGAGATCCAACGCGAGAGTACGAAAAGAAGCTGCAGGCCATCCTCCAAGGCACCTCTCTCCACCAAAAAGAGAAAGCGGCCATCACACCTGACCCGAGCCATCCCGGCGCCTCGCAGAACGCCTACAAGACGCCTCACATCTACGGCCTTCCGAAGGTACACAAGGAGGGTGCACCGCTGAGGCCCATCGTGAGCACCGTGGGGTCCGCTTTCCAGCCGCTCGCTCGCTACCTTGCCAACGTCCTGCAACCCTTAACTGATAAGTCAACAATTAGCATTAAGAATGCAGAGCAAATCCTCCCAACAATTAAAAATTTCAAACTTTCCAAATTTGATCAATTCTGTAGCTTCGATGTTAAAAGCCTTTTCACCTCAATCCCAACAAATGATCTTTTAATTATTTTAAGACAAAAGCTTGAAAATGACCCAACTTTAATTGACAGAACCTCCCTCTCAATTAGCGCACTTTTGGAACTAATTGAATTTAGCATCAATTCAACTTTCTTCCAATTTAAAGATAAATTCTACAAACAAAAATCAGGATTAGCTATGGGATCATCACTGTCCCCAGTGCTGTCTGAAATTTTCATGCAAAACTTTGATAATAAATGCCTAGAAATTTTCAAACAATCCCCCCGTCTATTCGTCCGATACGTAGATGATTATTTCATAATTTACAGAAAAAGAGTTTTCCCAATCGAAAATTTTTTAGATTCTTGCAACTCAATCCACCCCTCAATTCAATTAACTTGTGAGTTTGAAAAGGATGACCAAATCCCATTTCTTGACCTACTTTTAAAAAAAGATGGTGAAAAAATTGCAATTTCAGTTTACCGCAAGCCCACCTCCACCAACTCAACCCTCCACTTTGAATCAAATCACTCTTTCTCAACCAAGTTCTCTGTTGCTCTCTCAATGTTTAAAAGAGCATACAGTTATTGCTCAGGGGAAATTTCTTTGAAAGAAGAAATTTCCAACATTTACAAAATTCTTCGTCAAAATTGTTACCCCGTAAATTTTATCAACAAAGCACACAATAAAACAAAAAATCCTCCAACACCCAAAGCCCCCCAACAATTTTCAACCACAATGGTCATTCCTTATTTTAAAGGAAAATCAGAGAAAATCAGGGCCATCAGCCAAGAAGTTGCCAGAGTGCGAGTTGCTTTCTCAAACTCTTCAAATCTGCGAAAATGTTTAATGCATGTAAAACCCAAATGTGAACCTGCTCTGCGTAATTGTGTATACCGCGTGCCATGCGCCGATTGCTCTTCAGTTTACATTGGGGAGACAAAAAGACACGTTTATTTCCGATTTGACGAGCATAAAAGGGCAATTTCAAAAACTTTTGATCCGGCTTCAATTGGGACGGACAGCAATGGTTTTCAAATAGCTCAACACGCGACTGAATTTGGCCACTCTTTTGCATGGTCAGATGCAACGGTTATTAAATTCGAACAAAATCAATCAAAAAGAAAAGTGCTGGAAGCAATGGCAATGGCATGCGGTAATAATGTAATAAGCCAACCGAGCCACCAATTCGATCAAAGGTGGATGTCCTTTTTGAGAGAGGAAGCAAACAGCTTTTTCTCGAAAACGCATAATGTGCCCGACGTCATTCGGCGCCCCCGTGGTCGGCCGCGCCGCGCGCTAATCACCCAATAAAGATCACCTCCCCCAATCAATCTGTCTTTAGCTAGCTCATTCTTGTATTAGTCAGCGAGCAGCGCGTTTGCTCATGAAATAGGTTGGTACTTGAATTTGTTAGTTTTAAGATTTTTATTTTTATGTTAAAATGTGGTTTTTAAATTTTGCTGATTTTTTGTATTTTTTCTTGCTCATGAAATAGGGTCGCAGACCGTGACCGAAACTGGTAGAGCCGTTTGTTTTTGAATAAAAAACAATTTTTTGCAACGAGGAAAAGCCCGAATCTTCATTTCCATGATCATCTCCTCGAGTGTCAACTTCTTCAAACAAATTTTTTTTTCTAAAGATAAATCATTTTAAATGCAAAATATTAAATGTATATAATTTTAAAATAAAATTTAATAAACTTAATGTCATAAAAATGTCTTTATTTAAATTTAAGATGGTTTCTTTTCAAATAATGAAAAGTTTTCACATTGCAACTCGAATATATACAAAAAATTATAAATTCTTATTCAAAAGTGGTGCATTTACTTGTTATTCCGCCAGACAGACCGGCCTGGAATGCCGCGTTTTGGGCCATAAAGAGTTTTTCCGCAGCTAATCTCTGGTTAACGACAATGTACACTGCCGCTAATAATAATTCATAAGAGTGCGTCTACATGGGAACTAGGGTCGGAGCAGCGCGTGTGTGTATGATTATTATTTTTATTACCTGCTTGCGAATTCTGGTCATGTTTCTCTTTCATTGCTTTTCGTCGCGCTATCTTTCTCGAATCTTGCTTGCTGATACCGTCTTGATTATCCTGCAAGCGAGAAAATTTTATAACACGCCTCGTCGCCACGCATAAAGAACATTACACCACGCGAGAGCGAGCTGGAAATCGCGTACATACAGTGTTGAAATCCTCGACCATTGAATGTTAGGGCCAGGCCGTGCGGTGAAGTACAACATGTACGCGATTTCCATGCTCAGATTTGGGGATATAAGAACAAAATCTGATCCGATTTGTGTTTCACTTATCCAGTTACCGGATTGCAACAAAGAAGTGGTTCTTAAACTTTTTTGAAAATTAAATTGCTTGTTTAATTTACTGAAATTGAATTGAGAATTTGATATAATATTGGATATCACTCAGTAATTAAAATTATTTGGCAATAATCTCTAAAAAATGAATCTTCAAAACAATTTAAATTCAGGGGAAAATAGGTCGTTTAGGAAAATCTCAATTAATTAAGAAATATTTACATCAAAATTTATTTTTTCCCCATATCCCCCCTAACTCTGTACCTACATTGAGCTCAACAATGAATGAAAATTTAAAAAAAAAGTCCAGATAAATTGAAAACTTTAAAATTATTTTCAGCCTCAGCCAATTAAGGGATAGTAGGAGTTTGCTCACCTTGGAAATTGAGATTTCCGGGTTGCTCCCCTTGCTTTTGACTGAGCCAGCGGTGGAAATGCCGGGCAGGACTTCCGCAGAGGCTGAGCTGACTTCCTCCGAGTCGGTCCTGGCCTTGAGCCCCTCGTGGATCCGCCGCAAGATGCCTTGCGGCTTGGACACGATGGTCTGCGCAGGCGCGCCAGACTGACCTGCACCGCACGCCTGCGCAGTGACTTGCTGCGGCGAACTGTCCGACTGTGCCTGCGCCTGAGGGTCAGCGGCCTGCGTTGCGGGAACAGACGCATTGTTGGTCACGCGAAACGCGGCCCAGCAGTCGAGCAGCATTTGGTACTGCAGTTTGGCCAGACTGCTCGGCGCCAGGTCGAAGGGTGTCAGCCCCGAGCGGTTGCAAATCGAGATCTGCGCGCCGTGCTCCAGCAGGTCCAGTACACATTCCCACGGAATATTGGCCTGTTATTTTTTCGATATATATTTGTTTTACTTAATCAAGGTATAATTTTTTCGAAATTGTACAAGTACAAAAAAAAATAAAATCTGATTGTAAACGTGAAAAGAAAAGTAAATAAAAAAAGTATCAGAAAAGTGCAAAAGTTACATTCAAATCTAAATTTTACTTTTTATCTGAACTTATGGATTTTATCGATTTTATATCTAAGGGTCTATCTATTTTCTATTTTAGTATATAAAATCAAAGTATAAGTTTTATTCTCCGCAATTTTTGGTGATTGATCATAATAAATATAAAAAAATATTTATTTTGCATCTCCAAATGATAGACTACCAAGTCCAGTTTTGTGTTTAAAAAAATTAATAAAATAATAACTATTGGCATCGAAGTTCTTATGGGAAGGAATTTTGGACTTTTCTGTTCCTACCTGGCAAAGGCAGATGTGGAGCGGCGTGTTTCCGTAGCCGTCCTGTGTGTTGGCGCTGGCGCCGTACTTGAGCAGGAGGGAGACGAGGCTGGCGTGGCCCTTGACGCACGCAAGGAACAGGGTGGGCAGCGAGAAGAGGTACTGCTTGGTATAGACGTGCGCGTGCAGACAATCGACCTTGTCGGCCGAAAGCAGCGGGTTGAGCCGCAACAGACTCGAGTGGTCGTCCGACGCCGAGATGTCCAGGTGCAGGGTGGTCACACCTCCGTTCAGGTCGTCTGTGTCCGACGAGCACACGGACGACTCGGACGTGTAGCTTGCGTCGGCGCCACCGTGTGGCGCTGCCCCGTGCAGCACGTGGTTGCGTTGGTGGCTGCCCCCGCCGCCTCCAGTCGCGTCGTGCTGGTAGGCGGCCAGGCGCCGCTGCTCGTGGGCGGCCAGCAGACCGGCCAGATCCACAGCAATGCTGCTCTCCACGGGCGACGCAGAACCCTTGCTAGAGCCTGCAAGAAGAATTTATTAAAATAATTTAAAAGATGGAGAGGAGAGGAAAACTAAGTTTGTTTTGTAAATTATGACAGCATAGATTTTGAATACTGAAAATATAACAGGCAAAGATATATGCTGAAGATGTTAATTTATTTTTTAAATTGAACAAAAAACTATTTAAAATATTATACAATGTATTTTTATCTTGATTTATCTTTTGGTGGTGCCGTTTTGTCTGACATTTTATTTAAATAAATTATTTTCAACAATTCAATGTGAACAATGTATTTGTTGTGAACAAATAAACAACGATGATAATAATATCAATTGATAAAACGGAAATAACAAACAACAGGAACCAATTATAAGTTGTACCCAAATATTAATTTAACAAATTATTAATATTATATTTTTGTTCTTTTAAATATATTTTTTTAACAGTCTGTAAATAATTATTCATTTAAATATGGGCACATTACTCATTTTATTTTGGTACATTTCATGCAATTTTCCTAATAATAAATAAAATTAATAATTAAATAAATATTTAATTATTTAAACATCTCAATTTTTGAATTTTTACATGAAATATTAGTTGACACATTTAATTTAATTTATTTTCATTACTTTCAGGGAACACAATTAACAAATTTTGATAAATAAAAATTATTAAAAAAAAATTGTTAAAACAGAAGCTTGAATAGAGAATAAAGCTGCATTTGCCGCTCGAAAACTTTAAAAACTGACAGTTATTATGGTATTCCAAAACAAACACTTGAATCTTAAAAAAGATCTTCTAGGATTTTATTCATTTGGGATTAATTAATTAAAGATTGTCAACTGGTCTTTTACAAAAATGTATTTCTTTATCAGGACGACTAAGAAGTCAAACCTTGTGTCTTTTAGTTACAAGTTGTAATAAAAAGCAACAAGGAAGCAGTCGTGGAAAAGTTGCAGTTTTTCCAAAAGGGCCCAATTATACATTTAAAAGCACAGGGATTGCGCTTCTCCTTGTTAAAAACTGTAGAAAAGGAAAGGCGAGAAGAAGCTAATTGCGAGGGCCATCAAATGAATGGCCAATTATCGAAATTGGGTGGCACCAGCGGGACTCATCGGAACAAGGGATAGAAAGAAAATCGAATCGACTACTCTGCTAACTGAGTGCTAACGAATCGCAGCAACCTAATTTGGATCAGCAGAATGATTTGAAAAAAAGCCGCCAGCAGTCGAAGCAAATTATTCTCGATGGAGGTTGACATTAATTAATCAAATATTTCACAATGATGGGTTTAGTCTCTGCTGTTTACAAACTATCAATCGATAATTAGTCCGCTCCGATGGGCAATCGCGAAAATGATGGTAATTATAAACTGGCAAAATTCGCGGCAGCTACAATAAAGCAACATAATTTGCACACAAAAACACTTTGCGTTGATTGACTGCAGAAATGACGATGGGTTATGCAAATGGGACGCAGAGGAAAATACATACAACAACCAGGCACATTATGACTGACGTGCAAAAACGATGCGTCACACCGCCCCAACCTCACAAGGCAATTATTGTCGGCGCGCGTGAAAGGTTCAAACGGGTCGTTAATAAAACGGCTGAGAGCGCGTTCCGATTATGCAGCAGCCGCTCTTAATGAGCTCAACTGAATGCAGACTCCATTAATCCAAAAGCTAAAAGTTTAAAGCGGACAAATTTGAAATTCTTTTTCATTTACTAACTCATATTTAGAGGATTGCAAAAACGAGTATACGCAAAAATTTACAGCGATAATCGCACTCTAAGTTTGAAACTGTGACTAACCCCAATTTTAACCTAAAGGGTTTCAAATTTTTTAATTACAATTTACCATTAATTTAATGTTTCTCTCCTAACAGTCGTTTTTCTTGCAATGTAAAAATTAAATTAATAATTTGAAAATAATAAATAAATAAAATGAATAAAAATAATAATAGTACAAATTGCAATTGATTGAGAGCCCCGAAATTCAGCAACATTTTTGCGATTGAGAAGAAAGTACAACAATATTTTTTTAATCTTAATTTTTTTGCAGTTACTTCCCTTTCTTTCAAATAAATTGATTAATATTAATTGAATGTAAGCAATTTGATTGGAATAATTAGACGAAGAAACAATTTCCTAATTATATATATCAATGCAAGAACTTTTTGCAAAAAAAAAAAAAAAATAATAAATTTGAAAACAAAAATTAGCAGAGTTGAAATTAAAATGTTCTTACCTCCACTCTCCTTTCCCGTTCTGCTGAGCCTGGGCAGATTGGGGTCGTTGGGGCCCACGGTGGCGGGGGTGGCGTCCCTGGTGGACAAATTGAGGAGGATGCTCTTGAAGATCTCGCTGGAGCGGCGCAGTTCGGCGAAGATGCTCCTCTCGACGGGCCTGAGCAGGTTTTCGTTGTCGGTGGGCGAGAGGAGGCAGGGCGAGGGCGGGCCGGCCTCTGGGGGTGGCGGGGGCGGCTGTGAGATGTTGGGGCTCGACTTGACCGACACGCTGCGGCGCTCGATGAGGAAGCGCTGCGAGTTTGTCAGGTCGACTTCGCTGTCCAGCGAAAAGGAGCGTTGCCGCGGCAGCGACTTGCTGATGTGCGCCCTTCGCTTCTTGAAGGGACTCTCGGGGGTGAGCACGTTTGGGTTGGCCCCAGAGTCGCTCAGCCGCCCGCCAAACTCGCCCCCGGGCTTGGAGCCCTGCTGGTCCGGCTCCAGACCGTACTTGAGCAGCAGCCGCACCACGTCCACCGACCCGTGCATCACCGCCACGTGCAAAGCGTTTATGAATATCGAAGGAACTTCCGGCTCGCGCTCATCTCCGTTCGCGTCTAACCTGAATTTAAAAGAAAAGCAAAAGTATCTTTTAGAATTTTACCATTCAAATTCTCTTTACATCATTTTTCAATTAAAGGAAAACATTTGCCGGAAAATTAGTTTTTTTTTCTGAAAAAATATTTTCTCTAAAAATTTCTAGTTTTCTAGACTGGTGAGGAATTGAGGATTTTTTTTTAATAAAAAGGCGAAGTTTTTAATCGCTTTGTAATGCAAAAATTCGTTAAAAAAATCTTTTCAGAGAAAGTTTTTAAGATTCTATACTGAAGATTATTTAAATTTTTCATATTATAATTTTGACAACACTGATTTTCAAAATCAAAGAGGAACTTTTTATAAAACGGCAAACAAAATTTTCACAAAATAAGCTACATCAAATAACAAGAGTGAAAATGGAATTTTTTTGAACAAAAAATGACAAAAATTCCCAAAGACCTGTTGACCGAATGAATTTTTGGGAAAATTAAAAATCAAGATGAGTTATTCACCAGCCTATTTGAGATCCTTATAGTGCAAAGAGGATTTAGCCAGACTCAAAATTCCTATTAAATAGTTTTCCAAAACATAAATTCCGTGGCAAAAGGGAAATTTTTAAACTTGCATAGGCAACCGGATTGGCACTTGGGTATTGGGGTTGCATATCCACTCTTTTGTGCAGGAAACGTACAATGGGAAAAGGAATAACCTTCACTTTTGAAACGTTTCATTAATTAAATAAAAGGATATTGCCGAGGGCATCACATAATGAAATCAGAGACTGAAAAACACACCACCTTTGCGTACAAACCACACACGCGCGCGCGTTCATTAAAAGTTTTAGGCCGTCGCGTACCAGACGTATCGCATAATAGGGTGAGTGCAGAATGTTAACAATATCACGTTAATGCAAAATCCCGTGCTCTTTGGCGCAATAATTTGATTTTGTGCAAATAGAGAACGCAGGCCCGGGGCAAAAATGCCTCCGAGTAGCGGCAGAGCAAACAGGCTGAAAGGCAGCAAGGCGACGAACAGGGACTATGTTCTCTCTCTCTCTCTCTAATTTGTTTGATGAGTGCCTCCATCGAAAAGCCAATTTGAGCCGGGCCAGAGGAAATCAATTAGTGCAGCCGGCTCTCGTCGCACGCAAAACTCACCTATCTATGAGGGTCTTTGATTTTCGCAACAGAATCTCCACATCCTGACTCTGCGTCTCGCTGGAAGACTTATCCAAAATGCTGCCATGTAAATTAACCTGAAATGCAAACACACAAACACACTTTCAACCAGTTCGCACGCTTGATTGATCTTCTGAAAGTTGCGATTCAGTGATTTGTCAAATTAAGCGATTGCAAAACTCGCTTTGTAAATGCTCAAAATGAGTTCAAAGTTCATTGAAAATATCAAAGGGAACTTGTTGATTATTAAAAAAAAATTATCTTTAAATTTGAACATATTTTTGGAAGAAGCTGATTGAGTTGTTACAAAGTAAAAAAAATTCAAGTATTTTATTATCGCGATTAAAGATTTTAATAGCTTAAAATTTTTCAAACAATTGAAAATTAGAGTTTGTTTCTAAAAAGAAAAGGATTTTGGCTCAATACCAAGTAAATGCTGTAAGTTTTCAAACCTGGAACTTGTCGTGATGAACATCAAGAAATCTTTTGACCCGTAGAGTATCGTTTGTACGAATTGCTCTTTCCAGTTGAGTTGCTTCCAGACTCAAGTCTGTGGCGGAGGATGCGAGGCTGCAAAATCAATTTGCTTTTTAATGCGTTGCTGGTGGTGCCGGGCCGGGTGCGGGTATTTGCTCTGCGGGATCACGTACGTACTCGCGAAAGCGGGCGAAAGAATCTGTTTCACATTTTATGTGTTTGTCTGCTGCAAATGTTGACGAATCTTGCCTTGTAATGTAATCGTTTGTTTGACTGAGAGCGGCGCGAGTTAATTTGGCGGAAAATATTAGGAAACGAGTGTCGCATTTCATTTGGCGGTGAATCGAGCCAAAGAACAAAATCCCTCCCTTTTTCTGCCTCTGAAGCATTCACGAAGAAGACGGATTTATATAAAATAGTTTTCAATTAAAAAATACGATTATTTTGATGCAAAATAAAAATTTAAAGTAGTTTTTCTTTGTTAAAAAGGTTCCATATTGTAATATTTAAGCACATGTGAATATTTAACGCAATAGGAGGAGTGCAATCCACTTACGTGTCGGTGGCTGCGATGTAATTACGTAATTTTTTTAAAGCGCGCACAATTTGGCCGTATTTGCATTGCGTATATTCATAAAAAAAGGGTCGGTCGGCGGGCCAGACAAAAAATATGAGTATCTCTGGCAGGCATTACACACAAAAGAGAAGCGGCCCGCATATATCGCGCGTCGGAGAGCATTTTGTAAAAATGACTTGCACAAAACGTGAGCGCAGAGAGCAGTGGGGCGCGGCGGGGGCGGCCGAGAGAGAGCCATTGCACCCCGCTCTCTTTCTCTCGCTGAAATAGCGCGACGACAGGTTACAAGAGTTTTCACTCTGCGTCGAAATAGGGCACGGTGCACGCGAGAGACCGGCTGCCTCATCTCCTGTCATAATAATACACGTTTATATACCGTCTAAGTCAAAGAAACGGAAATTTAAGACGCACACCCAATGAGAGCTGAAGGCACATTTACAACAAGCGTGCAAACAAACGGACTAACCGCCCCTCACTTTTTCGCGCCCGGAGAGCTACCCTTTTTTTCTGTACATAAAATTTTCTCAGTTATTCTTTTTTAAGCAAACTAAAAAAATCAACTTGAACTTCAACGACTAAATTTTGATTCAAGATTCAAAGCTAAAATTAAATTTTTTACTGTTTAAGCCACTAAAAAAAAAACAGTTTTTCAGCCTCTAATGAATTTTACAAACCTTAATATTATCAACATCAGCCATTAGACTTATTCAGGAAGATTATGATGAAAAAAAAAATGGTGGAAAATTTGATTTCAAATTCTAAAAGAAAAAAAAACTCCAAAATTGAGTAAAAATATTAATATGACCAAAATAGTCAGAAAATTCATTTACAAAACATCTTCTTGACTGTTCTTGACCTGATCATTCAACACCTTTGAATAATGGTCATATGTGCGTTCTAAAATCTGTTTAACTGGTTTTAGCATTTGTTTGTCAATCTGGTACACTAAACACAAAGTTTCTCTGCAAAGAAATTTAAGTAGTGAAAATAATAATAATAATGATAATAATAACAATAAGAATAAAAATATTAAATTGAGTAATTTATTTTGAATAAATATACTTTATTAAAAAAAAAAAGATTAGAAAATACAATAAAGATTTTCAAAGATTTAGTCCGCAAACGAATCGTCTTTGTCTTTTTTAATTTCCATAAATCTTCCGAGAAATTAAACATTTTATGTAAGCAGAAGAAACTTTATGCACGCCTCAAAAAGTGAGTATAAATCTTTCATCCCCAGTCGACGCTTTGAAATTTACGAGATGATTCCCCTCCGAGTCACGTTTGGTTTTTTATGGGACTTGTAGCTTCAAGAGTTACCTGCATTGTAAACTTGCAGATTGGAAAGACAGTCTTGATGGGCTGAGATCTCTTCGGCTGTGTGGTCGAGCGGGAGGGCCCGGGGTCAAGGGAGGGGAGGTGGGGGTGTTGGCGAGGCACGACGAGGCCGTCAGGCCCAACTCGTGAAGTAGGTGGTAGTTTGTCGGTCGCTCCTGCCGATCCACCTCCTGCACCCCGAAACAAAAGAAACAAACGTCAATAAACGCAGCCATCAAGAGCCGGCCGGCCGGCCGTCCGGACGGCAGCTTGTTGCGGCGCGGCGCCCACACGCCAAACTTTATGAAAATAATGTGTGTGGCCCGAGCGAGAAAGAGCGCGATTATCGTGATTCGAAGTGACACACACACACAAAAGAAATGCAGCCGGTGTCAAAACTTTTTGTTCTGGCACGGAAAAGGGCGCTTAACGCCGCGGAACGGCTGAAACTCGTTTCAAAACTTGACATCTAAATCACGTTTGAAAATTGTCAACTCAGAATTTAAATGAAAAATTACATTCTAAATTGTGGAAGCCAATATAAAATCAAGCGCCAAAACAATTATAAAAAAATATATAGGTAGAGCAAAGAAAAAATATTTAATTGAATTAATTTTGCTCTTAATCTAAATATTTAAAATTAAATTACTAAAAAGCGGGTTTAAAGCTTATTAACTTTCATATTTATCTTCTGGCACCTATTTTTCCCCAAACTATTCATGAATTAATTAGTGAAAGGCGACCTTTAAATTAAAAAATTCTTTGTTTTTCTTCATTGTTTGATATTTTGAGTTTTTCATAACGTAAAAATGATTTTAATTTAAAATAAAAATCATTCATAGGAATTGTAAAAATTTGATGTAAAAATTGAACGAACCTTGGAGGCAGAGCCGAGGATCACCTGGCCCAGGTCGTTCTGCACGCCGAAAGGGTACTTAACCTCGGAGGCAGACTGGGAGGGCGGGTCGGTCGCCTGTGGCGGCGGAGGCGACGGGCCTTTGGCCAGGTTTCTGGGCGGCACGGGGGGCAGGCCGGGGGCGGCGGACCTGACAGGGTGGATGATGGTCGGAGTGGATAACTTTCTTTCCTTCTTGGCGCCATGGATGGAGGCTAAATTTGATTTCATGACAGACGACGGCACGCGCTGCTTCGAGTCCAGTCGCTGCAGGAACTTCCGAGAGCTGCTGGGGGATGTGCCGCCGCCGCCGCTGCTGCCTCCGCTGCTGCTGCTGCTTGCCCCTGGCCGAAATTGGTCATTGTTCTTCGTTCAGCCACCTGCCATTTGCCAAAACAAAAAATAAAATTTCTTATTATTTTTTAGACAAGCAATTCTTCCTCCCATAAAATGTTAGTTAGAGTTCTGGAAATTTCAATTTACTTATTTTTCATTAAAAATTTCATATCATCTATTTTTAGTTTTGGGTTAAAATTTAAAATTTAAAAAATAAAAAATAAATATAAAAAAAAGCAAAATTGGCTTGTTCTCTGGCAGTTCATTCTGGATAGCTTTGGAAACATTTTCAGCTGTTCAAAGACCAAGGTACTTTATTTACAAATGCAATAAATGCGTAAATATGACTTATTTTGTTATTATTTTTTCTTTTAATTAAAAAAATTAAAAATATTCGCTTACGAAAGTTAGCATTTTTTGCACAACTATTTTTTAATTTCATTAAACTTGATTTCTCTTTTGGAAGGCAAGTGAGTTGTAAAATTTTGAGTCATAATTTCTTTTCAGACAATCGATTTCCTTCCAAATTATATGATGAAAAAACGGTGAAAAATATCTCATTAATACCGAAATAGAGTCAAAGACGCTTGAAAATTTATAGTCCTTTTCCAAGAGACGAGAAGCTGCGAAAATGAATAAATAAATTTTATACGCTTTCCTTTTATTGGCAGCCGCCCAATTAAACGTCTCTCGTTTGTAGTTCGGAGAAAAAAAAGCGGAAATAAAAAATGAAACGATTCGCGTGTTGGCTGAGAAGGAGCTGCAATTTATGGACTTTGTGAGAGAGACCCGTGTAATTCGCGTGTTAGTCCATCGATTATTCTCGTTTGACACCGCGAAGAGAGAAATGTGTGTATTTTTACAATAAAAAGAACTCACGAAAGTCGTGGCCGCGTGAGGGAAGGGGTGAGCCGCCGAGCAATGATCGAAGCAGCTTGTTCTCTCTCTCTCTCTCTCTCTCTCTCTTGGAGACGTTCACTCTGCAATCTGCAACAAGCAAGAACCGCAAGTTAGTGCGTCGCTCTTAATTACGCGACAGCGGAATTAAGCGAATTAAGCACACAGTTAGTTAGTTGGCGTGTTGCTGCTTATGTGCCTTATCAAAACATGTCAACCTCAGCGCCGCATAAATTTTGACTGATAGTTATTAGTTAGCGCAGCTCTCAAGAACACAACGGATCAGATTATTCAGATTTAGCGTAGTTTGCAGAACAGAAACCGAGCGTTCAAATTCGCTTCTAAGCACAATTCGTTTCCAGATTAGGAAAATAGGGCTAGCTTTGAAATAGGATGTTTTTTAAATTTTTTTGTATTGAAAAAGGAAAAAAATTATTAATTTATTCAGATCTTTTTCTTTCAGATATCAAGATGGTAAAATCAGGCTTAAGATTTCAAATTCATTGCAATTTTTTGAACAATTAGAAATTTGACCTTTTTGTTTACATGACATGACATTGCTAGCAATTTGAAGTTTGCTTAAAATTTTTAATAAATTATTGGTATTTTTAGTTTGTCTTATAAACAAACAAAAACCTTCAGAAAGTAAACTTTTCTGAGGAAAATACGAAACCATCTGGCTCCAAGTAGAACACTCGTGTCTCTTCTAATGACGTGGAAAAGTAAAGCAACCCATTAAAAAGTTACAGCCCTCTTCAAACATTAGTTTGAAGTCATCAAATTTTCTAAAGACCCTCAAAGATTTCCTCCAAATTACTGCAACTTGCAAATGTGTAGTATGATTTAAGGAAATTGTCTTCTTTCAAAGCATTCTTTTGTAAAAATTCCATTGCGACTCCTCTCAAAAACTGTATTTCCTTGACAAATCCATCTCTGGCAGATCATTTTTAACCCCGGCGGTGGAAAAAGTCAAGGCAATTTGGCGTCTTGTCTTCTTTTGAGGCGAAAAACTTGCAAATCTGATCCGCCACCATTATTCGACGTCAAGATGACGCGAGTTTGGGCAAAAAAGTCATGCGACGGAATTTTTCCCGCAGTCACAGCAACACTGCTCGCTCGTTTTCCTTTTGAAATTAACTACACTTGAGATACAAATTCATCATACGAAGGAAAAAAAAGAAGGCCGGGCACAAACGAGGACGGGTTTCGCAAAGTAGCGCGAAAGCCGCAACGACCAGCCCGATGATAAATTGCTGTCCTGCAACCCGCATGGTGCGCGTGTGTTGTAAAAAGCGTGTGCTGCATACACAACAGGCGCCCGCTCCGTTTAGCGGCGAATCTGACGCCTGCCACGCCGCTGGGCCCATAAGCTAATTAGACGCCCATAAATTTGCCTATCAACTTTCTCGATCGCGACGTGTAATCAAAATATTTTGTGCCCACCAACACTCATCACTGTAAATTAAGCCATAATTATATCGCACCACGTCAACCCAACTACGCATGATCTTATCAAGTGAAAGGAAATATAAAAAAATTGATGTTTTATCTCAAAAAAATTGGGAATTAATTTTGACAAATTTTTGCATTCAAATAAACGACTGAAATTTTTCCCGAAAACTCTCAAAATTGTTTAATTTATTTTATTCAAATTAAATTTTTTTGTTGAAATTTAGATTTTCACATTTCATGAACATTATTGTTGAAAACCGAAATGTCGAAATATCCTGCATTGAAACGACATAATTATACCTGAGCATGACAATGAATAGTATCGTCATAGTTCTGTGGTGCGAGGCCGTTTTGTGAAACAGGAAGCAACGATGCTGGCGATTCAATGCCATCAATTGTCCCGTTTGAAGGTTTTTATTACGGCTTTTCAAGGTCTCCATGCCAACGCTGCAGCCTACTTTTTTAAATCAAACTGTTAATTAAATAAATTAAAAGTTTCAAATAATTAATTTTCTTCTTTAATCTTTACTTTTGAATCAATTGGGGTCATTGAGGAACCACCATGATTTTGAAAAAAAAAACTCAAATAATGTTTTCAAATAAATTTCTAAACATCAACTATTGATAGTTATCTTTGAGGCACATTTTATAATAGACTTTATATAAAAAATTGTCATTGATTTTTCTCTCTTATTTCCAACGCTTGGTGCTGATGTTGTCCTTAGCTATTTACATGTACGCTCGTTTGTGTTTGTGTGCGTGCAGCCTCAGGCCGGCCGAAGGATGACCGAATCGACCACAGTGGGTCTGACCGCCGCATTGCGTTATCCCTTCCCATTCATCTCCAGGTGGCGCCAATTTCATTTCAATATCTCCCCTGACGACTTTACCCACTTCGACCCCAGATCATATTTTTGAAATGTGAACAAAACAAAAATATAAACCGCTAACAATTTTTCAAAAGTATTTTACACGTTTTGATAATTATAAAGATTAATATGAGATTATGAAATTATAGTATTGTTATAATTAGAAACGAAAGTTGTAATTGAATTAAAATTAAATAATCCCGGTCAGAATAAAAATTGATTTGATCCCATTTCAAAGTTATAAATTTTCTGAAGCGATATTTCAAATTTGAACGGACGTCAATGGAAAGTCAATGGACGCAATGACGTGCCCGATGGGCGGCAATCCCAGCAACAAAGAAAATCGAAATGAAAATTCTCATCGTCATTTCCAAAACATCCTGTTCAACCTGTTCAGTTTTAGTATAAAAGGAGCGAAATATCAAAGTGCTTCACTCTGCAAAAAAGATGAGGAGTTTCGTTATTGTATCCGTGCTCGCTTTTGCCTGCGTGGCCCTTGGGCAAAAACCGACCAAGGCACCCGACTGCGTCGCCGCCGATTACAAGGTATGCTTTTCACCCTTTCGCATTATTAAAAATTCATCCAAAAATTGATGTAGAAATTGCAAAGCTGCTATGACCCGGACATTGTCCCGATTTTTGACAATAAAACGACCCAGTACAAAACGGCATTCAAAACTTGCAAGGGCACTGCGGACACCACCAACTACATGATGAACTTCTTACTTAACAAAATGTTTGACAAGAAAACAAACACCTTCAATCTGGCAGACAAGAAAATTCGTTTGTTATGATTGTTTTGATTGTTCTTTTGTTAATCAATCTTTACTTTATTTTAGAGGATAAAGTGGTTGACCAAGCGGTAGAAAACATTTAGTGTTGAATTTCTTTTCAAGTTTAACTAATTAATTTTCAGTGCATTTTTGAGTGCATCATTAATCAAACTGGCCAAATTGTAAAGAAAAAATTTCACAAGACTCTCAAAATCTTAAATAGAGTAATAAATCTAGAATTTTCCCAACGGTACAATTGGCAAAGAAGCTTTGGAATATTATATCATCAACGACCCTAATCAAAATCCCTTCTGGGGAGAAAAATTTAGTGGTTACTTTGATTTATGCTTGCAGGCCATTACTAGTTAGAATTTTTTTTAATTTAAATGGAGATTGAACTAATTTTAATTCAATTCAGATCTGAATATTCCAAAATTCGTTAACAAACAGAAAAAAATGTGCGATCCAAAGTGGCTCCTGATGACTCAGTGCACGATTTTTAAGGCTTGGGCGGTATGAAAAAAAAATTATTAAATTTATTACTAATATGACTTTATTTCGTTTTCTTTCTTCATAAAAATTAGCAAATCCTGGACGAAGTTTACGTTTATAACCAGACTATCGACTCTGGTGTTGTTGAAAAATGGGGTAAAATTTTAGAGACACGATAAAATTTTATCAGAGAGACTAATTTTGTGGCGCAGATGTTAAGGCGATTTGCAATACAACCTTGAAGACGATGCACACCTGCAGGACTGGTAGTTTCTTTGAGGGCCTCAATGTTGATTAGGACAAAGACACAGAGGCGGTATTCTTAGTTTACTAAAAAATATGAATTTCGCGGAATAAAAGCTCAATGTGCAATATCAGCATAATTTTTTTCTTTTATCACGAGTTTCATGAACCAAAACCATTTAAAAAAATAAAGAAACAAAAACATCCTAATAAATCAATTCATATTTTATTTTATTTAATGGAGCCTTAAAAATTGTTATTTTGAGGAAAGTTTTCTTTTTTATTTAAACACCGATAATTGTACGGGAGAAACGTTGTAAGGTAAACTAACAATAAGTATAACGTCAGCGTTTGTCACGATTACAAAATTTTCAAAATAATTCTTGTGAAATTCAAATCATTTATAAATATTTGCTGCAATTTTCACCAGATGATAAAATGCAAAAGGAAGCCCACCACAGGAAAAAGCTGGAACGAATTTTATTACAACCTGAACATATAAATTTCGCTTAGTTTTGACATTTGCCAAAACATCCGGCGGTGATGCCGTTTATAAAAGGCCGCTTTTAATCTAACTTTTATCACTTTTCTGTGAAATGACAACGAGCCTCATAGTTATTTTGCTCGCATTTGCCTGCGCGGCCTTTGGGCAGAAACCGACCAAGGCACCTGACTGCGTCGCCCCAGATTACAAGGTACTATTCCTCAAAAGGATTTTATTTATTATTAATTTCTGGGAAAAATGTATAGAAATTGCAAATCTGCTATGATCCCGACATTGTCCCTATTTACGACAACAAGACCGCCCAGTTCACTGTGGCTTTCAAAACTTGCAAGGGCAATGGTGACACCACCAACTACATGACGCACTTTTTACTCAACAAAATGTTTGACAAGAAAAACAGCAATGCTCTGAATCTCAATGATAAGAAGATTCGTAAATTTAAAAACGTTTTGAATAATTTTATTTTTACGTTTATATGTAAATATATTTTCAGAGGACCAACTGTCTGGTCAAGCAGTAAAGTTCAAAATTTCCCTTTCTTTAATTTATCATTATAGTTTGAACCATTTTTCAGTGCATATTTGAATGTCTCATCAACCAAAACGGGCAAATTGTAATTTTTATTGAAATATGTTTGACTTGTCAAAATCGTATTAAATTATGGAATGAAAGGTTAATTCTGACGGTTCTGTTAACACTGAAGTCTTGTCTGCCGTATTTTTCACAAATCCCAATCAAAGAACCTTTTGGGGAATGCGATTCATTACAAACTTCCAACTATGCCTGGACGGTCTTGCAGGTACAAATTAACTATCTAAAAGGAAAATTTTGATATAAAATATTTCTAGCTTTGAACATTCCAAAGTTTACTTCGAAACAATTCAAAAAGTCTTGTGATCCTAAATGGTTCCTAATGACACAGTGCATAATTTATAAAGCGTGGGCGGTAAGCATAAAAAAGTATAAAAGTTATATAAAGTTATGAAAGAAAAAAAAAATAGGAAGTTTTGGACAAACTATATGTCTTCAACTATCCAATAAACGCAATTTTCGAGAAATGGAGTAAAAATATTGATTTTCTTTTAAGATGTACAATTTTAATTTTTTTTTGTAGCAAACAGCAATATTTGCAATTCGACCAGCCTCACCATGCAAACCTGCAGGACTGGAACCATATTTGAAACCTTTCAGCTCTCTTAAAAATATTAACTGGATCAGAACTGGATGTAATTTAGAGCTTTCGTGATAATGTCAAATTGTTGTAAATTTTCTATTAAAATATTCTAAAGAAAACACGGATAAATTTTTAAAAATCACATTCTGCTCTTAAAATTTATTTCCCTTCAATTTTCACTATGCGTATTCTGCGGGAAATGGGAGCATAGAATCGCATGGCAGGATTTATGGCATGCGATTTTTAATACGAGCGAGGGCTGTGTAGCAGCCATTGACAGTACAAGCAGAGTAAATTACGGCAGTGACGTCCTGAAACGGCGGATTTTCCAAGCCGACGATTGATGGCTTCCAATGAGAGTGTGAAAGGATACAAATTAGAGCATGAATCAAACCAAGGATTTATTAAGTGCAGATAGAAGTTCAATATTATGTTATAAAATTAAGTTTTTAATTTGAAAAATTCCCAAGTTAGAATTGAGCGTGAAGATGGGCAATAATTCGAAGAGGATGGTCTACTGGTTTTTCTCCATGGCTGTAACTTTTTAACAAGCGGGAATGTTCTTGTTACATCCATCATTAAATAGGGTAGCTGGTGATTTACTTCAACTAAAGCGAAAGTCAAACCTCTAAATTATCATGATTTGTGCTACGTCGTATTTTTCCCTGCAGGGTATGTAAGAAAGATTTGCAATGTCTTTGGAGATTGAAAGTGATTTACTTTTAGACCCTTGGTTCTGCCAATAGTTGGACTAAAAACTCCTTTTACGCCAGTTTGACCATTCAAAATTTTAAAGAAATTTTCAAACCTCCTTTAATTTAATTGTCATGGTTAAAAATAAATTTCCAAAATCAGATTATTAGCTCAAAAATTGATATAATATTTCTTAAATAGATCAATGCGCTAGAAATATTATTCTAAGTTTTACTAGAATGCGGAAAAGTAACAATATTAGAGTATAAATGGCAAAAATAAATTGTTTCAAAAAATAAGAAAAATAATTTTCACACAACAAAAAGTCGAAAATCGTGGTTTTAATTTTATTTATTTAACTTATTTTAAATCAGGAGTGCACATTTTGCGAAGATCCACATTCAGAATAAATTTTCAAGCGAATCAATTTAATAAAAGGCTTTCTCCGCCACTAAATGATGGAAATTGACAAGGAAACTAAAAAATCGGTGCTTTTTTCTGAAGGAACGTTTCCGAGATTTGGCCCCGGGGGAAAATCGAGGGAGAGAGACGTGCGCAAGAAGTGGCAACGCGGCGCTCAGGGGCTGACAAGTTCATATACCCCAAGATGTACTCTCGGTCGGTCACATACATATTTTTTTCGTCAGAGGTGCGTCGAGGAGCACAACCCCAATTAGCCCTCACGTGTTGGACGGCGTGTAATTGCGAGGGTTCTGGCAACCCTTGAAGGAGCAGCCCTCGAGAGCTGGCGCGCGGGGGAGAGCACTTTCATTTACCCTCACCACCACCGGGAGGGCGAGTCACGCGCACACATACAGGCAAGGTGGGTCGAACACGTCAAGGGTAGGTATCTCCCTTGAATTCCGGCTCCACACCGAGCGCTGACATTCCGATTCTTATTCAGTTTATATTTGCAGTCAGTGCAGTGTTTCCTGCCTGCCTGCCGGCGCTGACAACTCGCGCAGGAGAATTTCATCACCGCAAACCGGCGTCTCTCTTTTCTCCGTGAATTCCTGGCCCGCGATTTTTTTATGTACACACCATGGTACGAAGACTCTCTTTCGCCGGGAGAGAGCGACGGATTTTTTGAATTGTTTCATCTCTCTCTGGAGATGTTTGAAGTGTATGAGTGACTCGTTTCGCGGAAGAAGCGACATTTTGTATATAAATATACAGTTGTCTATATGTATTTCATGTGTTACTACATAGTACAAACGAGGGCTCCTTTTTCCGCTATCTCTCATATCACCCGCCCAGCTCTCCTTCTCGTCAAAACAAGTCGATTTTCTGCTTCAAGGCAATCGCATTTTTCAATAATATAGTACCTTTTCCTTCCTACGAAAGACCTCTGAGAGCAAACAGCAGCTCTGATTAAATTGGAAAATGTCAAATTTTTTTTAAAATAGATACAAAACAGGTTGATTCTACCGATTCTACCTTGCACTTTGATCTCCAAGCGTCTCCTGGAATGACCTTTTATTGCCTAAAAAACTGGAAAATGAAGTCAAAATTTTGACGCAGGTGTAGATCATTTTTTAAAAGAGTCATCTCGCTTTACCAGGGACGCTTTTTTACGTTTATACCACTTGTTCGGCAAGAAATTTTGAGCCTTTATAAAAACGATGCGTTCATTAACTTTCGGCGCGCGGAGACAATAAACGTTTTACGGCCCATTAAGAAATAGCAACCCTTCCGCCGCGTCTCGCGTTGTGTTCACCTTTCCCCCGAAATTTTCTTCTTTTGACATTTATTCACGAGAAATGCATCGTTTTACTTTTACTATAAGAGGTTTAAGTGTGTCATATTTCGACGAGTGTTATTTCTGTGTTGGCTTGTGCATTATAAATTATCGTCGGCGGTGCCACTTTTGATGTTGCGAGTTTTAATGCACAAGGGCGCCAGATAAGCATCTTTACAATCCTCTGTGAGAGGCGGCGGCGGCGCAGCTTTGTCACCGAGTGCACCACTTGAAGTTGCTTTCGCAGGACCTGCACGGACGAGAGTTCTGTCGTCGTCGTCTCGTTTTCTCCGTGCAACATAAATTAGCGTTAAGTCGGGGGCTAATTAATTAACACGAGAGGATTGCTTTTTGCGAGTGAGAGCAGAGAGAGTGAAAAGCCTGCTGTTGTGCGCAAAACTAATTTGGCAAAGTGCTTAATGAAAGCCGAGCCGAAAATCACTCGAAAGTGACTCGCCATTTAACAATCTCTTTGTGAGCAGCGAAAATCATCCTCACTCTCGCGTCCTCATATTTGCTTTCCCTTTTCTTCAAGAATATTTGATACACAAATGGTGCTCGGAGAGCAGTCGGCGAATGTACGGTCCTTAATGGCGTCATAATATTTCTTCTTGAAAATTCATGTCTCAGCAGTTCCTCGAAACTGCCAGCAATAATACACAAAATTGCATAACCCATTTCAAGAGGGAATTATGAAATTTAGCGTCGGGAATTAAAGTCAATTCACTTTTTGATGTATACATTTTTAATTGTTTGGCCTAAAGCACAAAATAAATATTTATAAACCGAGTTTTCCTTGTACCATTTAATAAAATGTTTCTCTGGTGAGATGTGAAAACGAGCATTAAAAATCCGCAAACAAATGTGATTTTATTTTTCAGTTCACTGAATTTTTTGATCTTGGAATTGATTTATAGAAAGCATTGATGATGAAAATAAAGACATTCAATGGTTATTAATTAATCAATTATTAATTAAAGTAAAAAAATTTAAGATTGCCCTCTTAATACACGGGAAGCTAATAAAAGACTGCATATTTGCACCTTTTTAATTCGTCACTGTGCTCAAAGTTCCCCAACCCTAATCAAATGTTACCATCAGTGCAAATCATATTCGTCGAGAAACGAACCGTGCTTGCTAGTCAAATTTTGTATCGCGTTTTATAGGCAGGGTGGGGACGAGAAGAACACGAAACCGTCAATCAAATGGGCCGTAGCGAATGGGTATAATAAAGTCGGACGTCGATCGTGATGTGCGGGGCGTAGATTCGATATATAAAAAAGCGGAAAAGTTGGCCATCTCCACTTAATTTGGGAGAGGCGAACGGATGAGTAACCCGGCACCCAATATATAAGGATCCGGGGGTAAATAAAACGTCTCAATAATTCAATTCCCCCAGAGTTTTTCGTCGCGTCGCCGCACCAAGAGATTCTCTCCGGCCGGTTTCGAAAGCGGCGGTGAATTAACGAGCAAGATATTTTTTATGAGCGCAGCCAGGGGTTCGATTTTCATCAGGTTATATTCACTTTGCGAGTTCAGTGGTGGTGGAGCGAGATGGAAAAGGTCAAGTAAGCCGCGTGTGGGTGGTTGGGTCGCCGTGTGCGTGATAAAAAGGTGGGTAGGCCGGTCTATGTGCGCGCGGCATTTCCAATAAAAGTGCACCTGCACCGCTTCCACGCACCTTGGCATCGGCAGATAATCGATATTTGCGTAGGAGGGATGCTTTGCTCTCCCGCGGAACAGCTGGCCGGACTCGGAAACTCGTGCTGGTCTCGCTTGCAATGGCACTCGGCGAAACTTTGCGTAACCGCCGGCCCCGGCTGGCTCACCGCGGAAATTCCGGCGTCCCAATCGATTCGCCCAAGCCACACAGAGCACGCATTCCTTCCAGTCTCATAAATTCGATTATTAAAGGCCTGTCTCGCATTTGAAAGTTCCAAGAACTTTTGGAACCTCTAGGCCCTCCAGCTGTTGTGTCTAGACTCGATTTTCGTTCAATTTCGTTACTAGTTTGGTAAAAAGCAGCTAAAAAGTAAATTTTTCTCAATTTTCAAGCTAGAATTTGTATTTAGGTCGTTTAAAAATAAAAATAAAGAAATAATAATTTCTTATTTTTTATTTTATAAATCAAATAGGTCTACAGTCTACAAGTTCAGAAAAAAATCTATTATATTTTCATTTTATTTGCTTTTATTTACTAATTTTAAAAGAGTATGATGTTCCATTTTTTTTTTTAATTTATTCGTTTTTTTATAACATTCCAATGATGATATTATTAAATATAACTAGGTTATAATGAATAAAATATTATAAACGCTTGCATTGTTCTTTCCTCAAGCAAACTAGATGCTATCGTTAGCAACCTCTTTTTCAAGATAGTTTTCCGAATTTTCAGTTAGACAGCACTGATTCTTGTACAGAAATCAAGGTACTTTAATTTTCAAGCCTTTTATTGTTCTATTTTTACCGCTTTCTTATTAAATAGTAACAAAAATTGGCAATCAGCATTGTCCACAAATATTATTTGTCTGCTTTAAGTTCCATAAAATTAGCAAAAAAAAAAAATAGATAAATTAAATAAATAACAATATGAAATAAAAAAGCCTCTTTCCCATATCTTTATTCCCACAATTAGTAATTTTAAAAATGGAAGACGCAATTTTTAAAACATTTCAAATACTTCTGTAGGCTAATAAAATTTAAGAGCGGAAGAAACTAAATATTTTTCTGGCACTGAGTGAGTTCGTTTTTTTATAAAAATGTTTGTTCATTTTTGCTATTGATTTCCAAGGGCTAAAGCGTATGGTTCACAGTTTCTGAACTGGGAAGAGGTCCACTTCAGCTTAGCTATCAGCACTTTTTGAAGCGAATCTCCATTGTTGATTTAGCACAATCGTATCACAGAACTACTATTTCAAAAGCTGGGCTGACCTTTTCGCCTCAAATGCAGGCTGGGGGAGCGTCAAATCTCAGTTGCGGCCTCAGAAATCAATAACAGGGGATCCTCTCATTTCCCATAAAAGCTGTCATTTCATGCAAGATACGTTTAGCGAGGGGAAAGTAATAAAACAATCGAAATTGAACCTACTTGAGCCCATTTCCACAATTTAACTTCTAAAATCAGTGAAAGCCTATCAATCTCTTAAGGTTTTTCTAAAAGGAGTAAAAAAGTAAATATTTCCCCCGAAAATACACAAAAAAATCCTCGGCAAACAAAAGGGAGAGGCGAAACAACGGTGCGCCCTTTTTTATGTTTAAAAATACAAACGTGAGAGAGGAGAGATTATGGTATATATATCTGGAAAAGTTTTGCGCGGTTGCAAATAGTCAATTCTCACTCTGCTTTTTTTGGAATCGGAGGATTCCACCTGGGGCTATACACTTTCTTTCCGTGTTATCGCGCACGCAGAGGGGCTTTGCATCGGCAAAGTTGGATCCAGCTGGCAAATCCTGGGCGCGAAAAGATTGCCATTTCGCGGTTTTCCTTCCGTGTGTGGATTTCGGTGCAGCGCACGTGCCCCTCGAGACGGAGAGAGAGAGAGAGAGAGTGAGGCGGGGGGACTGTGTTTTCCTTGCCTATTTACTAAAAGTGCCACCCAGAGGAATTTTCCGCCACCGCTCTCTACTGCGACGGTGATGTCTCTCTTTCTTTCCTCCCGCTCGTTCAAGTGCCAATTTCCAGCTGCTATTTGTTTGTTTCACAAACACACACATATACAGACTTTCCGATCTCTCTCTCTTTCGCTTTTTTTTATTATTTATTCTTTTCCATCCTTCTTTCTCTTTGTCGTCTCTCTTTTGTCTCCATGAAATTAATTTCACCGTCTTTCTTCGGAACGCGCATTATTTCTAATAAAATTCCTTGAGAGAAAAATGTCAGAGTTTTCTGGAAAAGGATGGATGCGTCGAGAGGGAAAGAGTTTTGAAAGAGGCGCCCTCCTCATTAAAAACGCAGACAAGTGCACAGCACAGCAGCGATTCGTGCCATGTGTGACGACCCCATGTATGTACACGCACTACTACTTGGTTCATTATTTTGTTTTTACTTCTCGCCAACTCCCGACGACGACAACTCTCTCATTATTTTTGTGTACTTCTTGCTTTATATACCCGCGAGAGAGAGGCAGACGCATGCACGAAATGAGAAATTTTCACAGCACAAAAACACGCGTGTCTACATCGCATCTCGTGACCTAATAAAAACAGGCCGCCTCTTTATCTAGTTGCAAAAGTGGAGCAACAAATCTACTTTTTCAATGTTTCCTAACAGAGGAAAGCAAAATAGACTAGCAAAGTGAAATTATTTTAAATTTTTACTGACTTTTTTTTCAAAAAATTTAAGATTTCATTTTACAATAAAAGGTTTCTGTCAATTTAAAAATTTGTCCATTTTTATAAGAAATTTTATGGTAGAAGTTTCATGGTGATTTGAATTGAATTTGATCGGCTGTTCCTGGATGTATTTTTTAGTCCAGTTGTTACAACAAGGAAAAACTGTTCCCTGCTCTACAGTTTTGGCTGTGGAAAGCTCATTGAGGAAAAGCCAACTGTATTTCAAATCAAACAAATAAGACTAAATGGAAATTAATTTTTTAATCATTCATGAAAATTGTAATTTTTTAAATATTATTGTGGGACATTTCTGGCCAAAATTTGAATTTCTTTGTATGATTTTAACTTTTTTTTAATTTTATAAAATATTTACATCAAATGGTTCATATTTATGAAATTCAGATTTGAACAATTCTGTAGAAAGTCTGTAGTAAGTCCACGGTTTTGTTAGAATCTTCATAAAGTTCATAAACTGAAAACTTCCAAATCCAAAGATAGAACCAATTTGTAAATAAATATATTCAAAATAAAAAAATCTTTCAAAACTTTTTCTCTGCTTCAATCTATGTTTCATTCTCTTGAAGTTTTCTTAAATAAAATAAGGAATGACGAAGCGTTTCTTCTTGATCATTATTGATAACGATAAGTTAAGCTTTGAATAGATGGATAATTTTCCCCATTAATTTATAATTCCCTATCGTCAAATTATAATTGATGAGAAGATTTTGTTTAAAACAAATTTTTGCACCGTTTAATATTTCGCGTTTCATCGCAAAAATAAAAAATGAATGAAACGTGCCCTATTTTTCATTCCAGCAATTGATTATGCGTTCCTAAATAAGGTAATCAGAAAAGTCAAGCGATTTACTTTTAACGGCGGAATATGCAAATTCGTCCTCCTGCTTAGTCGGGAGTCAGTGCTGCGCCGAAATGAAGTGAAAACGTCGTGGCAGACCGAGCGAAAAATCACCATAATCGCGCAGATTCAATTTGACGTGCTCGGCGCGGCCGACCCGCTTTTAATCTTATCAAAAATCTGGCCCGCCGCGCGCGCGATACAGCCGAAAAGACAGCCAGTAATCAATCATGCGAGATTTGACTGTGTGCGCGCCGCCGTTTTGCGCCAACTACATATATTCGAGGTGGGTTTCATCAGTTGCTGCCCGGGCCATTATTTATCGTGCAAAAACTGCCGCCGGCGCTTTTGCATAAATAAAAAAGCGAATGTACGTTTGTGAAAGGAGAAGATGATAATCGCGTTTTGAGCTCTGTGTGTGTCGGTTCGTTATCCGCCGACACGCGTCCCATTCATGAAGGCAGTTTGTTGTGAGCAAACACACACTAAGCGGTGATAATTTGGTTTTGCATTTTAAAACTCCCTGCGCACTCACACTGATTTCTCTTTTCCGATTGTACGGCTGCGGAAAACAAAACGTCCCGTGTTTTTTGCAGTTCAGAATGAAACAGACACCCCTAGAAGCTGCTTGAATGTCAACCTTTGAGATCAAAATATTAAAAAATAAATATTATAAAATTTACTATTGGATAATTTAGTGTAAAATGATCTTTGAAAGCCAAGATCATCCAGCTATATCTTATATGAATCATACAAATCTTGTTCATAACTTATTTCAAATTCTAAACTAAAATATCTTTGTTAAAATTAAATTATAATGTTCTTATTTTGATAAATTTTGATGATAATAAAGTTAAAAAAATAATAATATTAATAAATAACGAAAAATAAAATAAATTGATAAAATAATAAAACTTGTTAATACAAATTGGAGCTTGCCTTTCGCAAGCTTAAAAAAGGGCACATGCCCATAGACACATTATCTTGAACTGACCCCCCTCCTATAAACAAAAATGAAAGTAAAACTATTTTCTAGAGAATTTTTGAACTCATCCTCAAACTAAGAAGCAAATTTTATATTATACCAAACAAAGGCACCAAAATTTAATAAGCAATTTTTAATATCCGATATCTTCAAAAATTACAAGTACATATAAAAATTACTATATCATCTATCATATGTGTACGTCCATAATTAAAATAATAAAGTTACGCAATGGAGTTAATTTAGGGATGAAAAGCCAGCGTGAATTCATGGATTCATAAATTTAAAGGAGAGCAAATGTAGAACAAGAGGTTTGCAAATAACGAGCGAATATTCTTGGAGAAACTTTGCTTGCGGGGAGTCCTTATTATTTCTGCCGGCTTTTGAATTTTTAATTTGCAAACCGCGCGCTCTAATCACCTCGCTTCATCACGCCTGAAAATTTCATGTAATAACTCTTTGGTGGCAAATCCGAGCATCGTAAATTAATTAGGAAGAAAAGCCAACAGAGAGATTGTCGGAGGAGCAAAAGAACGCGCGTAATTAATGCAAGCGCGAGCGCCGCCGCGCCGGTTGCATAACCTGCATTCGAGAGTAGCTCTTTAATTAAAAGCGAGCGAGCGAGGTGGCAGGCATATTTTCAATCCTGCGGCTCAACGCGTCTCAAAAGGGAAGGCGAAAATTCACAATGGCAGTAACTTTTCCATCAAGCGACTCTCTTTTCGCCCTCACTTCTTGTTATTATGGCGATTTAATATTAAAGAATGGGGCGAAAAGTTTGCGATTGCTTTTCTTTCTTTCGCTCTCTCTCTTTCCTCCTAGCTCGCTTTGACCGCTCGGCGTGCATTCCAGATTGCCAGACACTTATCGCCGAGGATTGCGGATTCTAGTCTCTTCTCGAGGAGAAAAAAAAGAGGATCTCTTTCTCTTGGGGAAAAGCAGGTCGGTTTTAATTAGACGGCAGAAATCTCATTACTTTATTGTGGTGGATTTCCACAACTGATTGCGAAGCACTTTTTTAATTGCAGAAGATTTAGCGACAAATCATAATCTTGGGAATAATTATATTTGACATTTATAAAGCTAGCATTTCTTATTAAGGTCGCGGATAATTTAGCATTTCTGTAATCAATTGAGCACAATTTGATAAAAAAAATATAACGAGATCAATTACAATGAATCTTAATTTCAACTTTCTTAAAAGTGAAAAAGAAACAATATAATTTATAAGAATTTGAACAGTACAAATATTATTTGCAGCAACTAAAAAGTTGTTGAAAAAATAGAAACAAATATTTGGACGCAAAATATATTCATGATTGAAGGTGCGTTTTCCGATGACATATTTATTTTTAGTTATATTAAATACAATCTTTTTTTAGAAATAAGTCGCTCGTGTTCTCCAACAGGTCTACTGTTGTAGCGACTCAAATCCTTATATTATCCAATTCTAGCCACTCTATACTGCACTAATCCAGGAAATCATTTGCGGTGCGCCATAACAGTAAGAAGTGCCCCAGCTATTTTATGTCCCACACATATCTGCTTCCCCTCTTGCTTTCACTCTCTAGCCCTTTGGTGGCATAAAATTTTCAAATTCGCCATAACCGTCTCGTTTCGGTTGATGCAGTCCCTGCTGGGTGTCACAGACTCGCCGTCGCCGAAAGTAGGCGTGTTTTGAATAAATTTGGCCAAAGTTGGCGCGCGCTTACTCGGATTTATTCCACTTTACATTTGCTCGAGAGGTCTTAAAAGTTTCACAGCAGACCCGCCTGGGTATTTCCATTGAAAAAATCTAATTTTCATATCAAACACACTCGCCTCTCTTATCCAAAAACCACATGATAGAAATTCCGAATGTTTTCTTTTTCCACCTGCTTTTCACGCGAGATTGCGAGAGGGAGAAAGACGGAGTGCTTTGTTAGCGCCTCTTGGCATGCAAGAGATATTAGGGGATTTCGGCACCTGATGATTGTCGCCCGCCAGCTTTTCTTGCTGCTGGCAGGGTAGAGGAAAGTGCTCCGGGTGGAAAGCAGAAAAAGCAGCACAGATCGATAGCCAGTCTTATTTTAATGCGTTGCCACTTGCAGTCCCCTTTGGTGCTTTTTCCAAAAGAAGAAGGTGATGCCGACAAATTATTGCTCGTTGGATGGAGCAGCTTGACATTTATCGAGCGCATTATGCATGGAAAGGTGCTTTCGCATGTTTACGGGGCGGATGCGGAGCAGGGATTACGCCTCCAGCTTTTTATTGGAATTTATGAAAAATATACAAAAAAGCAGGTGTCGAGGGAGCAGGGCGGCTGGATTGTTCGCATTTTTTCCACTCGATTGATTTTCCTCGGGAATACAAATATTTCAGGAGATTTGAGAAAATGCTTCTCTCTTTGACATGTTGCATTTATTTTTATACTTCGACGCACATTGAACGTGCAGGAGGAAAAAAGCGCATATGTTTTAAAGCAAAAACTAGGTTGCAGAGAGAGAAGTGGCAGACAAGGTATAAAATCAATATTCACAACGGAGTTTCCCGGAATTTATGTTGACTAAACCTTGGAAAAAATTTTCATACTAGAAGTCTCAACACTCTCATAATAGACCAGAATTTAGATTATTAGACTGAAAAATACACATTATTTTTATTATTCTTTTACAATCTTTAATTATCTTTTGGAGTTATGGGAATTTAAACTATCCTTGAGAGGAAAAAAGTTTTTTTTACATTTTAGATCTGCTAAATAATTAATTTAGACAAAAAGTTAAGCTATGAAGTTATGCGTAATAAAATAACGATTCAAGTTATCTCTGCTAAATTTGCTTTGAACGGATTCCGGTTTAGGCTCTCGTCAAATATGAACTTTGCAATTCTCTTTCCCATTAAACTTGGCAATCCCTGGCGCCACAAAGAACACGTCGGCAACTTTTCAATGAGGTAAACGCGAAGTTTAATTTATGCTAAAGCTCCTCTCCGGCGGCGGCAAATTTAAATGAAGATCGGTGCGTGAGAGTCGCTTATATAGGTACGTACATGCACTGGCAAATTGCGAACGAAGACGCGAAAAGCCCGTTCGCTGCTATAGGCAGAATTATAAATCTCGCCGCCATCAATATTCAAAACAGAGTGCTGCTGCCTGCGACGCTGCTGGCGAAGTTGCTCTCGCTGGTGATTATATTTTCACACCTCGCAAACCCTTGCCGCCCTCAACCGAACCATCTGTTTTACTTGACGCGCCAAAGCCAGCAAATTTATCAAGATTCAAATTTGCTCGGCGCCCCGTTATTTCCAGCCTGCAGCCTTCAAAACACGCGCACTGCAAGTGATCACGAGAAAAATCCGCCGAAAAGCACGTGCATTGTTATTTCGGAACGCGTACGCAGTCCTATTTTCGTCAACGGCCCTTTCTCATACACACACAGTCTATTTCCAGTTTGATACTTTTCAAGAACTCGCGAGCTTTGTTTACACTTTTCGGCACCTGTAATCCGTCAGTGGTGTTTTTCGTTTCAAATGCCAACCGTCTCATTTCTTTTTATGTGAATTCCACGCTTATTCCTTGAATTTTAAATATTTAAATGAATCTAATGTAAATATTTGTAATTTTAATTAAATTTAATTTAATAATTCATTTATAGTGGCTAAAAATGCCAAACTACAATTTTGCAATTTTTGACAGCTTTAAAAACTACCGATTTTTGTCCACTAACAATTTTGAAATCTACCAGGCTAAAAAATCAGAATCATGACTTCAAATTTGTATATTTTCCAAGTGACATTTAATGAGAATTTTACGACTTGTTTCTCCTCCTTCCTTTCAATATAAATTTCTGTGTATACTTAACGCTTCTGGATTTGGGCAACAATGGCCCGTGCCATTCAAAGATTCGCTGCTTTTGAAGATAACCGGAGTGCAGGATTTGTGCCGAATGGGGTCTTTGTTAATGCCCGGCGTAAAACGAATAATAGTGCCAGTCATCATCTTGCAGAGAAAATCGCCCTTTTTTAGGCCCGCTGCTTTCTTTCTCTGGCTCGCAATAAAATTTCGATTTTTTCCACGCGACCGAGTCGCAAAAGAGACGCCTAATCCCTATCAATTTACCGCGTTGCACTGCGCGAAATAAATTTGCTTCCTCTCGAGAGAGAAAGAGAGAAAGAGAAAGCCGGGGGGACTCTTTTCTTTATTCAAATATCGCTCGATTTCCCCTTTCTTTCTTTTCCGTTTCCGCCCAAAACGTACCTATAAATTGATGCAGAGCGAAAGTGACGCGGAGTCAGCTGATGAACGACCGAGATATGCATAAGAGACGCGGCGGGGGCGCGCGTTTTATTGATTGCGCGATTGGGCCCGCGGAGCACCTGCTCTCGCGCCCCCGCGACTTCTTTCGGCCTTTCAAATAATGTCTCAATTCTCGCCACTAATTACAGCTTAATTAATTTCACTCGCCCCTCCCTGCAGATTCTTGTCAAACTTTAATCGCGCCTTCAACTTGTTCCACCCAAGAGGAATTTTCGCTCGCGCTGCACGCAGGCGTCTCAAGCCGCTTAATAATTGAAAGTGTCGTTATAATACGGGTGTGTGTTTCGCTCGATTTCTGCGAGCTGTCCCTGGCTGATGACATGCACGCACGGGTGTGCCGTTTATGAATAATTCCCGTCACACCAGTAGTCCCTTTCTCCCCGAAGCGGCCAAATCCTTGACAACCCTCTCACAATCCACACCATTTCTTGCCCGCGCGTTATAAATTTCAAGATGGACTGTGGCTTTTTGCGATGGGGATAATTCTTTAAAGGGTTCTATTTAATTCGCAATGTTGGCATAATTTTACAAAAAAAATATGATGTCCTAAAAATTTTAAAAATTTGTGTTTTCATCTTTTTGAAAATATTCGACCGTTTCCTTTTCTACAAAAATTTTTTAAACAAAATTGGCGCATGTTCAATTAGAATTTTTTGTGATCTAAAAGAATCAGTGTACTTTTTGAATTATGCAAAACTTAGAAAAAAAATTGTGCCACCCTTTCTGGCTGGGCTAATCACCGCTTTGCTTTTTGTGTGTGTTGGCGAGTGTGTTGTTTACCTGCTTGCAGTGTCACAATCCGTTTACGTTTTGCCAATTCTAATCCTCTTCTATGCTTTCTCCGCAAACGAGGTCGATGGAACTCATCCCCGGCGATTCCACATTACTCGCGGGTCGGTCGGTTTCATATAATAATTGTGTCAGTGCGCGCGAGAGAGAGAAATCGATCGGCGGCCGACAAGCGCCCCCCGCACAGTTGCGTGCCATTTCACTTATTTATTTATTTATCTATTTACCCGCTCGTTACTCTGACCGGGGAAAGAAGTTTTATCTCTCGGCGTTATCTAAACTCACATTAAATATGTTGAAAAAATAATCTATTATCGCGGCCGGCTTTGCTTCATTTTTTATGTGTTTTGTTGTTTTTTAAACCCCTTTGTGGTGCTGTCATTAACAGGCTGGTAAAACAACAATTTTCTCTCTCGGTTTTCGTTACAAATCGCCCGCAGTGAATGCAAATAATGATATACGCCTTTTATTACGGTGCGTCTTCCTTGGCACCGGAGGGAAAGTGAGAGTCGATATCGGCCTATTAAGGAGTAATGATCAATTATTATTTTTAATGATCTTTTGGCGGGCGGAAACACACTCTAATTAAAAGAGGAAGGGAAAGAGAGCAGATCATTATCGAGAAAGAAGGAAAGCTGCAACCCTCGCTAAAATGCTACAAAACGTGATGAATCGCACGCGCCTAGCTCTTTCAAAATGCAACACACGAACGGACCTGCACATACACACGGACCAAAAAAGCAGCTGCTTAATCACAACTTCTCTCTGCTCTGATTAATTTCCTTTTGATTTCTTTTGCGCTTTGATATACCAGAGTATTTTCATTACAAATTGAACCTGTTTTTGGATTTCGAGGCTCATTCAGTGTTGTGTGCCAAAATTAATGAATAGCAAACAAGGAAACCCAGCGCGTTTATTTGCCAAACGGTTGATGTCAAAACCAGCCAACCAAAAGGAAATTTCCAGGACACTTTAATTATAAAATTATTTATATATATTTTGGTATAAATAATTCCTTCCCACACGGTATGAGGAACAAAAAGTGTTGGGAGCAGAAATTCAGTTGCTATTTTGAACGGCTATGGGTCTGGGTTGTATGTTTTGTGCGGGTGAATTGAAATCTGTGTGAATTGGCCCTCGTACTGAATTATATTTGACAGCTGTGTGCGGTTGGGTAGCACGCTTGTTGTATATGCTATATCGACCTGTGCAATGCGGAAAGAATGGCTCCTCAAATGTATACAACCAACAAAAAAGGGCACCAATTTATATATCACACAGCACGGTTCGGCTTTCAGCGGTCGGCCAAAAATGCCATGGGAATGCTAAATTACGTCTTTAAGAAAAGTTTCATTCATGACAAGTGCTTCCATTTGGAGAATAATTATACTAGACAGAGTGAAAAACCAATAAACTCTTTATGTATAACATCCACAAAGGTGGTTTGGGCAGAAAATTGAAAAAGCTGTCAGTTTGATAAAAAAAAATTCATCACCCACCACTTATTTTTCAATAAATAATGATATGGCTGAAAAAAGTGTTTTTTGTTTTTTTAACAAATAAGTATTGTAAGTAAAATTTTATTTCATTTTTTTTCTCATGATCTTTAAAAATAAAATAAAAAGTAAGGATAGTATTTTATTTCCAGCCCCACAGATTTGACTTTTAAATTTTTATTTTCCAACTGATTCACCTTCAACTTAACCCTTGCAAAAATATAAATTAATTTTCATTTTTTTTTTAAAGTTTCACCAGTTTTTTTGTTCAAGTGGATTAAAAAAAGAATTGGTTGCTTCCCCATTTTGGAGCTGAAGTGTATAAATATTTGCACGTCTCTCCTCTTCTCAAGCAAATTGCATCAAAAGGGGTTAGTTAACCCAGTTTAAACCGGCGAAACTTGCAGATCAACAAAGGGCCCTATAGTGTGTTCGCTTTCCCTGCGCAACACAGTGGTTGCTCTTGGCCACACACAGAAATCTCCTCCACTTGATATCCCTGATTATTTCCCAAAGAAAACTTTTGCCGGCCAACTTTGGCGGCGAGAGGAAGAACGAGTATCCCAGCAGCGCCACAAATTGGCCATCTTAATTACCCAAGTTGGTCCCCCAACAGCAATGTGCGAGCCGAGATTGAATCCGAGGAAGACGGATTTGTGACAGCGGCGTGTGTCCGAGTTGGCCAATAAAGCGTGGCATTTATTACCCCCCCCCCCCCACCCACCTCTCGACGGCCCACTCGATATTCCGCGTGCACACACCAAATTGCGCCAGCACATGGTGCACTTTTTCATTCTTTATTGGCTCGCGGGACCGAATTTATGGCCGTCGATGTTCCGAAGGGGACCTTGCCTACAGCCAGGATCAAATTTAATGGGGCATGAGGCTAAATTCCACCGCGCGCCAGCCACGTGTTTTGATTGTCAGCTCGCGCTTGTTTGAGTGATTCGCTCTGCCTACTTCAATCGGTGAATCCAATTAAGGCAGTCTATTGTGCACCCTTGGAGTTTCGTTCCAGAACCAATCGCGGGAATTGAATTTGACTGCGCCACTACCCGACTCAGGTGTGTATGTATATTCAAAGTGAGTGAGTGTGTGTGCGCAGCAGGTTGTGATCTGATCTTTTCAGACGTTTCCATACCTGTTACCTCGTTTGTGCCTCGGAAAATTGTTTTGTCTCCAACGTCTCGAACGCTAGCAAATTGAGTTTTGATTTGAGGCGAGAGAGAGATTCAAACTTTACGAGGGCTTCTTTATTCGCTCAATTCAATACTTATCGATAAATTTCATGTTGAATTCTCCAATAAGTCAACAGTTGAACTTAAAAAAGCCTATTTATAAAACAGATTGTGTGATTAAATTTCAATTTCAAGAAATCTATTTTTATAGAGATTTATTTTTTAAAGGTCACTTAAAATGCTGCTTCTCTTCCCTGTTGTAAACATTATGCCAAAATTTAAGCCTTCATCGTTTTCCAACTGTAAATTATGCACCCCACGCACTGGGCAAAAGCAAATTTAGGGATTACCAGTGCTAGCAATGATTAATTAATTTCAGCAAAGGCCCCTTAAAATAACAGCACACTGCTTTCGGTTGGCATTAGTTCTGACAAAGCTGATTTACAATGAATATGGTGTCCATTTTACGGCGCACCGCACACGCAGAGGTAATAAACGGGGCGGAGGACCAATATCCATTAGAGGCCGCTCGAAATAAAATTATCCGGGCCACGTGAATTAAATATCAAATATGGCGAATCCGGGAGAGTTTTGGCGGAGCAATGGTATAAGAGGCTCGTCGTCGTTGGAGAGACGAATTCAAATGATTCAGTAATGTGACACCCTCATTACGTTTTCGCCCAGGATGGTGGAGGAAACTTTTGAAATTAATATGACGCAAGGCGAGCGAATTCCGGCGAATACAGGTGTGTGCTGTGCGCCGCCGGAATAAAATTTTAATAAGAAACTGCTGGCGCGCACGTGAAAGAGGGTCTTGTCCTTTTACAACACATTACGGTCCGCCCTACCCGCCGTATAAATGCACGCGGTGTTTCCAGTTTATTCCTGCTCTCGGCGGCCAAGTTGCTTTTGCTGCAAAATCCGGCTCAAAATATATATACAAACAACTTTGCCTGCTGCTGCCTCTCCTTAAGGAGCAGTATTAATTTTCCGAAAATTGCGCATATTAAGTAAGAAGAAGCGCCGTCTCCTACCGGAATTAGGAAACAACAAACTCAATTAGCCGCAGTGCAAAAATAAATCTTCCAAGCTAATTTCCAGCACAACGGCTTTATGACTCGGTTATTAAATTATTTCATCAACATGTCACGTGGTGACAAAGAGTACTTTAAAATGTAATCAAAGTTTAGGCAATAGTTTTAAATCTGCATAAAATATAAAAAAAATTCAGCATTCAGTTTAATTCTAATTTTTGTTATGAATAACAACTAAAGTCATGTAAAAATTTGGAGAAATTTTTATCTGCAAAATTTTTTTATGTTCAATATTTATATAAATTGTACAAAATCCCAAACTGGGTCGTATAGGAAGCTTTTTGCGTAAGATTTTAATAAATCAAAAACTGATTATTCTCTGTGGAAAATTTTCAAAATTTGTTACAAAACTGCTGTTCAGTATAGAAATAAGACGATTAAAAATTTTAATGGCAAAAGCAGGTAAAACATAAGAAAACACGAGCAACTTTAAATAATATATATGTCAAAAGTTGAAATCCACGCTGATAATTTGCATCAACTTAAGTGTGCAATCAACGTGTTACCTTTTGCCAAAAACATATAAGGTTAAAAGATAAGTTAGTGGCAGTAATCGCAGAAGACGGTGTCTGGTATATAATTTCACATGAAGCAGAATGAGTCGAGCAGGTGCTTTGAATTAATAAGAGCAGTCGTATATTTTCAGCAAAACGACAGACAAGGCAAGGAGAGAGCAAAGCACTGGAGGCGAATTTTTAATTAAGGAGAGCAAGAAGCCCTGCCTAAGATAATATATATAGACATGAAGTCGTAAAACTTTTATCGTGCGGAGAAAGAGAGACAAAGAGTTTGACAAAATTATAATGTTTCGATTCGCGTGGAAATCTGCACCGAGGTGGCGAAGTCTTTACGGCCGACTGGAGGCAGCTAAAGGCAGATTGGATCAGCACATTTTTGCCCTCCGAAGAGCTGCGCAATCCTCAAAACGGCCGCAAAATTATAGCACCCATTTCACGGGCGTTTTCTTGTTTATGAAGAGAGAGAGAGAGAGCAAGCTGGCTGGTAGGGAGAGCTCATAATTATTGCATCATCTGCAAGGAAAATGCTGCTGAGCCAGCAGAGCACACCGACCTACCCAGCCAGCAGCTCACCGAGCGAGCGAGCGAGCGAACCAACCACTCCGCAGGGAGCGGTGATTTAGTAATATTTTATATTGTTCGTTAGGGGCGGAATGAGGGATAGGTAAAGTAGTGCGGTGCTAGTTTTCCGGCCGCTTATTTCATCCTCGCTGCAAACTGCACTTCTGGGCCCTTTTCCTTTTTTGTTTGAGCTTTTACATTTGAATTTTGACTGCGGTCACCGGAGATTTGATGGCTTTTGCTCTCTTTTTCTCTTTGTCTGGACCCTGTCACTTAATTGGCCATTCGATTCAATTAAGCTCGCAGCAGGGGTGCGACCAACTGCCCTGCTGCTGATGATTTCTTTCGCCCCACTAACTACTAATGAAATCCTGCGCAGCCTCCCGCAGCCTGATCTCATCTGGCGCCGTGGAATGCGATTCACGCTACATTTAATTTGTCAGGACGGTGAAGGGTGCAGCCCGTTTCCGATACACCATGCAACGGCCGAATTTCGAAACCAATCGGCCCTGAATTGCGTTCCACAAGAGTGCATTTATTTTTATTTGAAAACTCGCTCAACGCCTCATTTAAAGTTGCATTTTATTTTATTTTTTTACACTCGCTGACACAAAAAACGAAAAAGCGGTTGTAAAATATTTTAATCTTTACAGTCATAGAGAAGATCAAATTTGTTTAACTTCATTGTTTTTCTAAAAGTAAAAAATATGTATAAAATCTGATCTATTAATGATAATTACACGACTTTTTTGACTAATTCCGTCGCTCAGTTTTTAAATGATTACAAATATTTCCCAATGCAACTTAGCTGAAGTCGTTTTAAAATTTGCTCGAAATTCAGGCGACAATAATCCACCAATTTGGAATAAATTCATTAATTCACCGAGCTCCAGGCATTACTGTTGTTGGTGCTTAAATAAAATTTGGCTTCAAGCTCGACGCTTGAGGTGAATAAGAAAATATTCAAATGTTATTCCACCTCCGCCTATCTGCTTCGCGAAGAACGAAATTCTCTCTTCCCTTTTCGCGGCAACACCGGTTGCAAATGGGTAAAAAAGTTGTGCGCGAAACGCACGTAGCGACCTTAATTCAAGTTCAAATGGCGTTGCAGCTGCCTCTTTGTTTCCCTCTCGAATTTCACGTCTCCCTTTCAAGGTGCATGCGCAAAAAAGCGTAAGGAGGAAAAACGCCTGACGGGCGAGCGTATTTAGGCACGGCCATATTCACATGTTATCTTTCGCCTTGAGAGAGGAAGAAAAGCAGCCACCGTGGAGCTGCTCGTAAAATAAAGGGTGCCATTGATACTCCCTCCCTATATTTAGAGCCGGGTTTAGATGAAGCCTAGCTCCAGACTCGAGGAGTCCGCAAACAAACAAGCCGCACACTGAATCTTATATAGGCTTCCCGCAACACACACTGACAGAGAGCCCTGACCCTTTTTGTGGTAGGCCGATCGAGATGCCAAAGCTCCAGAGTTAAACATCTCTCAAGATGTGATTACCTGGAAAAGGGCTTTGCGTTTTGTCTGTTCCATTTCATTTGTGCTACACCGAATTAAATTAAAGCAATAAAATACAAACTGAAAATATCAATCATTTTGGAAATGATTATGAAGTTAATTTTGAATCGTAATTGGTGAAACGAACTTTAATTGTTACCTAATGAAATTTTTTTAATTATTTTTCAAAAATTAATTAAAATAGTACCGTTGAGGCGTTATTATTGTTTTGTCGTGAATTATCTGTTTTATTTTATTTTATAAATATGAAACAAGAAACCTTAAATTAACTTGTATTTTTTTAGTTTTCCCCCCCAGAAAACTTAAATGAATGTGACTCTCTGAAATCTTTTGAATGGCATTTAAGTGAGAGTGAAAAAATAGCCGGCAGCTGACACACTTCTGAACAAAACTCAATTGCGCGCCCTCACTTGCTCTCAAGTTGTTGTAATTTCACAAAGTCCCGGCTGCTGCTTGTTTGCTTTCGCATCCGCTGCCGGCTAAATATTCCGCTCACGGGCAAAACGCTTCTTTGTTTGCGTGAAATTTATTTGTGCTGTGTGCATGTGCTTGTCAGCGAATTTTTTTATCTTTTTTCTCTCCTCCCCGCGTGCTGTTTTTTTTCTAGATGCGCTCTCAAGACAGCGAAATATTTTCTCTTTCTTTCTTTCGGCGTGCGGCTTATTTGCGTTGCAAATATTATTCCCGACACGGAATTCCACTCGAAAAACTCTCGGCAAATATTGCACGTAATTCGGCCTTACCTTTCTGCACAATCCAATATCGCTAGGAGAGAAAGCGCGGCGCAGGAAGCGGATGGAGCCACCTGCAACACAAGAGTCGCCCTCTCAATTATTTACCAAATCTCTCCAGAGGCCTTTGATGAAATATGAACACGCGCTGGCTGCTGCAGAACGAATGGTTTCGCCCCATCCACCAGTCTGCAGCACCGAAATTGAGCCATTCCGCGGGATGGCCTCTCATGGCGTAACATAACAACCGATTTCAAAGGGTTCACCGCGCTTGCTTTCGTCTATAAAGCCAATTTTCTAGACTCTGATGGAAATGGATTGGCGTTTCGCACTTTTCACTTTTTTGCATCACACGTTTATACTTTACCGAGAACTACACCTTTGAGGGAAAATTTGCGATAATTGATAAGAACAAAATCTTCGTCAACCGAGGCTCACTGCGGCGGATGGGATTTTTTTAATCTTGGAAGTTTTAGCAAAATTCTTGCTAGTGGTGGTGCCGTTGTCTCCAACAATTCCTTTTGTAAATAATATTTTTCCAAAAATTTCACAATGTATTATTTTTAACAATGTGGACCCGTAAACAACAGTAAAAAAACGACTGCAATTAAGAGCAACTTCAATTTATGTAAGCTGACAATGAGCATATCTATATTTAAAATATTTTCAGAAAATTAATTGACTCTAATTTTTTTTTTCAAAATGGGGGCGCTTCTTAATTTTGGCAACAATAATCTGAATCAATTTCTTCCATCAAAGAAATATTTTTTAAAATTCTGTTGCGTCTTCATTAAAAATATTTTATTCTTTAAGTTGTTGATACATATATTTTAGGAAAATAAATAATCTAGAATTCTGTTGCTTGCATAATTTAATTATATGAGAAATGAAATTTGTATCATTTTAGCCGCCACCATCTTCAAAATTTTTTGAAGATACCTCTCAATTTTATACCATATTTTTTCATCTGCACTCTATTAATTAATTTGCGGAAATGATAAAATAGCAAAACATATTAGCTTGTTGGTGCTGTTTTTGCACCATTTCGTAACAAACGGAACAAAATTTTCGCGCTCTCCTCGCTCAGACTCTCTCTCATTTCAGCCTGGCAACACACTCGGTTAACTTTCTTTGTTTGTATTTATATTTGGCAGACAAATGTGCTGTTTAATTCAATTCATCAGGCTGCACACGGCGGCGGCGGCGAAAATTTCAACGTTAAACGCCGCGTGCTCATTTAATAGGATTAAAAACAACGATGTCTCTTTTAATTCACGCTCATTTGTTTTTGTCTCGCTTCGCCTCCAGAAAAATGGTCCAAAGATTTTAAGGCGATTACGCCCATTATTTGCCTTGGTGGTTTTGACCTCTTTTTGTTTGGCACTCCAATGGCGGCGGAACGGTCCAGAGTGAAAAAACGCGCACCGCGAGTTCACTCGGGTGAAAATTCCTGGGGGGCTGCGCCCGACAGCTCTTTCTCTCCTTTTATTAATTTCTTTAGTTGCTGCAACTTGATACTACTTTGACAAATTAGCCAAGTTGTTGGCTGAATAACACGCCTGCCTAAATTATTCACGTTGGGAATTTTAAAGAAAGAAAAAAACACGCAGAGAAGAAAAATGGGCCCAATAAACAAAGGGTTGGAAAGTTTTTCCTCATTTCGTTTCTACAAATGAAGAGGCGAATGATGTTTGAAAAGTTAAGAGTTGACAATTTGAAAAATAAGGGTTCACAAAGCACCCAAAAGATTGGGATTTAGACCTAAAAGTTCATTCCAGAATATATTTAAATTAGTTTTGTGGATGGGAAAAACCACAGAACTAATTAAAAGGCTGAAGCGGTGATATTTTTAAAAATTAGGCCAAGTTAAATCTTAATTCTGGACTCAAAATTTAATTAATTGCCTTAAAATTTGTTATAATTATTTAAATAAATTGTTTTATTCAAAAAAATAGGAATTCATTGTAAAATATTAATTAAATTTAAGTAAAGTACTTTTTACTTTACATCAAGCAAATAAATTAGTTTCAAATGTTTTCAAACTATAATTTTATGATTGAAAAATTGCTGCTTATTTATTTTTCGTTTGTATTTTACTTTGGACAAATTGTTAATAAAGCTTTTGTTGAGATTGTTGTTGCGCCACACCTTTGTTAAAGTTGAGCAAGAGGGACGATGCAAGTTTCAATTTCCTGTGCACTAAGAAGGTGCTTAATTAATGCAAAAGAGGTCAGGGTGTAAATAATTACCGAGTAATTACGCTCGGGACGAGCAAGAGAGAGAGAGAGACCATAAATTATTGTGCGACACATTTTGCGTTCGTTTCGCCAGCGGAAGAGCATGGATGATAATTGAATCATTTGGTTTGCGGAGAGCATAAAAGATTCAGACGCTCCACTTTTGCCTTGCCACACACACACACAATTGTTTCGGGTAATGCGGTGGAGGAGAGAGACGCTTGTTTGTTTGTTAACAACGGTGGATGAGATTTCCGCTGATTCGGCCCCGGCCCAATTAGCCCCGAAATTATGCATTCACGGCGCAAATTATTATTTCGCTGCAGCGGCTTAGCGCCCGTCGATGGTGTCAGGGTGCGCCAAATGAATATGGATGACGCTTTTTCGCAATTGTTTTCACCGCTAATGTGGCGCAGTCGACCAAAAAATTGAATTTTCAAAAGGAGGCTGAAGCTTTAATTGGAAAAATGTCACAAGAGAAGGTATCTTTTTATCAAATGTCTAAATAATGTGGCTTTTACTGACATTTTTTTTTTGTTTCAAAAATCTACTTTAATTATTGTAGGTCTACAAAATTAGCTTTTTTTTAATGTATAAAAAAGTTTCAAATAAATATAATTTGTATCAGATTTGCCGTAATAAGGTAATTATAAAAAAAAATGAAATTTTCTTGTCCTAATTACTTAAAATATATGAAATTGTTAGAGAGCGTATAAGCCAAGTAAATGCGCAGATCGACCGCAATTCTATGTTATTGTTCAGCTAGATGAGTTACTTGTGTTAAGAGAACGAGGAGAGAGAGCGGTGCGGAGTTCATGACGCAAAGCTGCAGCAGGTCGTAAACAAAACTCATAGTGTTTCCATGCAAATGTAGGATAAACAATCCGTTTCCCAATGAGGAAAGCGCGTTGCTCCCATTCCGGCTCAATTTTTCATTGGAGGAAAAGTTTGAAAGTTTGAACAATAAAACTACTCACTGAGCAAAAAAAAAAACCTAACTAGATGGCAGTCCATTTTCCGCATGCAAGTTATATGTTGAATATGGAAACGTGGAATTCTTAATGAGAGACATTGAAGGGAGATGCGCAAGAGTTGATTAAAATTTCTTTTCAAATTTTCAAATATACTGGGTTTCTTTTTATTTTGTAATTTGCAAATAATTTAAAGGGTAAAGAATTTGTGGGTTTTATCGTCATTATATATTTCTCCAAAATCAACACTTTTTATGGAAATTAAATATGTTAAATATTACTTAATATTTTAGTAGATTCATAAATTTTTCATTACATTTTTTCAACTAAATTGTTTTATTTATATTTGATATACATAAAAATAAAATTAAAAATCGCTAGATGATCTCAAGCGTGTGATTCAATTTTAGAAATCAAATGTGAATAATCACCTGATTGATAACCAAATGCTGTTGTGACAAATTGCGTTAAATTGAAGTGGAGAGGGGGTCGATGGGACACGCATCGATCGACATCAGCAGTTTTTCGCAACTCGGTCTGATGTGTGTGTGTGTGTGCACAACAATTTGGAGGCAAAGTGACGTTGCGGAGTGGAAGGGTCGGTGTATGGAGGCTCTCGTCGTCGTGGCGGGGCAGACGCGCGATAAATAATGAATCGGAATATGCAGGGGCGTCTCGTCGACACGCGACGCAACAACCATACACACACGTCGGTACGTCCAATCGCAAACCGCACGCGTCGCTAATTGAATCGGAACGGCAATAACTTGAACCGCACCACCGGCAAAATCATAACCGTCCGCCTTAATTAAAAGCAACAGCGCTCCCGAATTCAATTACGTTACATTAATCTGATTAATTGCAGATGCACACTTGGTGTTTGCGTCGCTCGGGGAGAATATTCTGGAATGCTCAGGAAACAAACGTCTTCTGGGAATTGAGGCGAGCTTATTGTTGTGGCAGTGCCGGGATTATAATTTTGCTGATTAAAGTGGCAAAAGACGCGCGGGCGTTAAACACCGGCTCTTTAGCCAAATTGAGGAAAAGCATGCGCTCGTTTTGATAAATCTGCCCAAGTTTCAGGTGTTTTAAAAAAAGGAGCATAAAAAGTTGCGCACTTATCAAAAAGTGCTTAGCAACTAGGGTAGGCGGCCGAGCAAAAGTTTTTTCTAAATCTAGTCTCATTCCAAAACTTGATTACAAATTAATGAGCAAGTTTGAATTAAAGTTGATATAAGCAACGCTAAAATAGATAAAAATATGTGAAATAAAATAAATTTACAAAATAAAGAATCTCAAAGTTTTCAATGAAAGAAGCCAATACGAGATGAATGATGGCCAATCAAAGGTTTTTCACAAAATATGAAACGGTGAACCAGCGGTTTTTGGTCACAAATCTTTTCTTCACGATCTGACCTTTAATATGATTAACTTTTGAAGTTTAGAAGTAATTATAGAGGTGGGGAAAGTGTTCGCGCCATTTAATTCCTTCTTTGGCTTATTACTGTTATTTCCTTTCATTGATTACTTAACAATGTTTTACAATGCCTTGACCGTCTTGGTCAACAATGGATTTTTACGTGACCTCTCCTATGCATTGGTGCACGTTTTACATGTGTGGCAACCATATTAAGATAATTACGCTCGTTTTAAGTATACCGATACAATTAAAAAGTTAATTTCATATATCTCATTTAAAAAAATTTTTATGAGGTTATATTATTTTCTGCTGTTTATATTTAAACGTTTAACTTTTTTTTAATATTTCCAATCCCATGGAACCAGGAGTTCATATTCCACGTTAACAATAAGACCAATCCAAAACAAAATCCAAAACTCTTTATTTTTACACAAATACTAGATAATTTAAAAAAAAAAATGGATTTTTTTAGTAACAGGGCAAAAAATTATCAGGAGGATATTAAAAATTGCAACTTTTATATAAAAGTTGGTCAATTAATTTTATTTTATATTTTAGTAATAAAAAAGGAAGTCTGCCAAAATGAACTTGAGGCTCACAAAGCACTGTTTTTTTCCTCGGAAGAGCTCTCGACGAAATTAATTTGCATTCTGCAGACTCTTTGAGCCAAAAAATTTATTCAAAGCTGCATTTTTTTTTTGCCCCGTTCGATCGGCCGTCAGAACTCTTCTTTCATTTGTTCATATTTCTCTTTTTTCTCGGAATTTTGAAAAACTCGCAACAACTTCTGCTTTCCCCATAAAAATAATCCTTCAAAGGAAGTAACTTTGCCGTCTCTCTCGGCGAGAGAGAGCGAGTTTTTCTGAGCGAGCCGGAGAGGAAATTGACTCAAGTCGAGCTAAGGAAAGGAGGAAGACGGAGGAGAATTCGCTGCAATCAAGAGCTTCTCCGAAAATTTAACCTAATCTTTTTCTCAACACAAAGAAATCAAATTTGCGGTAGACACAGAGGGATATGACCTCTGGCGCGAATGTCTTAGTCTGTTTACCGCGACTGGACTGCTAATGGTTATTCGAAAATAGCTTTTGCTTTGCGCCGACGAATCCATCTCGTCAGTGTGCAAGATTTATTTTCGCAGCGCGCGCGAGAGGAGCGCGGCGAATTGAAGCAGAGAAAAGGCGAGTGGGGTGCAGGCGAGAAGCTCATTCCGCCAAAATGATTGATATTCTAATAAACGCACTCATAAATCCGAATAAAAGTGTACACAGAATATTATGAAAAAAATTAAGTTTATTAATGGCAGAAAAGAATAACTCAGAACTATTTTTTATGACTCCAAGTGATTATAAAAAAGAAACAGACTTTATATTCGAATTATTTGGAATTGCCATTGTTTACAAATGAATAATTATTATTATTAACCTGCAATTAATTTTAGGTAATTAAATTTTCAACTATACAAAAATTATATAAATATTTATATTTAAAGAAAATTAATCTACATGAATTTTATTATTAATAATGAAAAAATAATTTTAGTTAAATTTTCATTTCAAAATTGAATTTTTGAATTTTTTTCTAAATTTTGGGTGCGGTTTTTTTGTTATTTCAGTTAGACTGACCTGTGCCGGTGAGAGTTGTTGCAGTGAAATTGACGGTGTTGGCACGAGGTGGGTGCTGCTCGTTATGTCTGTGTTTCGGCTCGGCCGTTTGCGCCGGACGAAGTGAACCCAAGGCACTCCACCTCGCTTCTCCGCTTCTGCACAATCGATCAGCACGACGTGAAGGGTGGAGCCGCGCGCGGTGCTCGTCGCCGCCAACACCACCTACACCCGGCACTGCCGAACTAAGCTATTTGCATTTTTGCGCAAAAACCAGTGCAGCCCCCCAATCAGCAAAAAGCTGCTTTTGTACTTTCACCTTGATGCGACACGTTTCAACTGTTGAAGGCGAAAATAATCTCGAATTGATCGTCGACGCAAAATTGTCAGATTTCTCGCCGCCGCGCGTTCGTGCTTGGAATTTCTTTTTCTTTGCCGAACAGCCTCGAGCCACCGGAGCTGTGCCTTGCAATAATAATGTGTTGGGCGGTGAGCGATTTTGTTGCCACTCTTAAATTACTGCGAGATCAAATCAGCCGACGGAAAACCCACTCATGGCCCGAAAAAAAATAGATAAGAACACAAAGAAAATTTAATTTTTTTTTCTCCTCGCCCCGAGAAAGATGTAAAAAAAATTGAATAAAATTCATCTGAGTTTTTATAACTTTCAATTCATTTTTCACGCGAACTATAATAGTAAATAACAAAAAAAAAATATATAATTTCTAAAGACACTCTTCATTCGAATTTTTGCTCAAGAGTTTTCAAAGTTTGGAATACAAAATTGAACCACAAATCTTAACTCCCATATAAAATTGATATGAAAATAAAATAGTAAAATTAAATGTCAAAGTTTTTAATGAAGAAAACTTATTCATGCAATTAAAATTTTAAAATCATCCGAAAGAATAGAAAAATATGTATCCATTTCTACTGACATGGAAATTTTTAAATTTTTTCATACCCTACCACAATTTGCTTGATAAAACAAAATATTCATGACGATTCAATTCGCATAATTGGCGATGTCAGGAGATTTCCGATTTTGTTTTTAGTGACAGATTTATTTAGGTCAAAGGAAAAGCTGCATGATATGATTTTTCTTCTTCCAAATATCTAAGGCGGACTCGACCTATATAATGAGTGACAGTTAATCATCGCCTTGGCTTCAATCCAGCACCCTCATAATAAGGAAAGAAGATCATAATACATTTTGAACTCGCCACCAGTAAGATATTTCTTTTAGTTGTACGATTCTATTAAACACTAATTTTAATATTGTTTAATTTTATAAATGATTGTATATTAAAAAATATCAATTTGTTGTAAATATGTTTCGAAAATTGATGTCCCTCTGAAATTTAAAAAAAATATATATCTGATGATTATTACAACTGATGGAGTTAAATTGAATATAATTTCATGGTGATTTGAATTTACAGTCGACTTTTCCTTGATGAGAGTTTTGTGAGTTGGTTTATTATCGTTTAAGAAAAAACATTATGTTCTGCATGTTTTGGCTGCGGGCTGCAGCCATAATCCATGAGCTGTGAAATTACAAAACCCATCGTGGAAAAGCCGACTTCAAATTCAAATCACCATGAATCAACCCTGGATCGTTAAATTGTACCACAAAATGACAAAATTGAATATTAATTATTCACTTGATAGTATTGTTGTTTATTCTACTCATGTCATACATGAAAAAAAAAATTAAATTGGAAAAATGAGCAGAAAGCCATTTCAGTAGTAGTAAAATGAATCAAAAGTCGAACATTTTCTGCATTTTGGCATTTTTTCTCAAATAAAAGGAGTTTCCCTGAGTTTCAAAGAATTTCTCGCAAAAACGGCTACACGTTGTTCTGGTCAAATTTCGGCACAATTTTGGCGACTCACTTCTTCTCACACAACGGCTCTGTATGATTTTGGCAAAGTTCAAGGCTCGGTCTGCGGCCTTTATTGATTCGCGGCCTTAACTTTTCTTTTTCATTCTCTCTCTCTCGCTCCTTTATTTCGCGCCGCAGATGACGAGATGTGAAATTGGATATTGGGAATAATTAAAAATATCTCGGCTGGCGAATCGCAGTTGTTGTTAATGGAGTGCGTTGATTACAAAATCGATTTCATCCTTCATCGGCTCCTCTCCCTTGCTCTCTGTTTATCTTTGGCGTGGCCTTGACTTGCGAAAATGAAAGGAAGAATTTTCAGTGCCAACTCAATTTGTGTTTTATATATTATCTCGATTTGGATGCAAATTTAATATTCTTCGCGATATCCACTTTGCCTCAAGTTTTCTTAATCCGCCGAGTGGCACACAGGGGGAATCGGGTGGACCTCATTGACCTTCTGCATTACCATTGCACACATATATCGATCGCGAGGAAATACCACTTCTGATCAATAATTTAAGCCACTCACCCTGAAATAGATTCGAATTCACGCGATGCCGTTGTTCGATAAGAAGAAGGGAGCAATGGTGGCAGAAAGACAAAGTACATTACGTCGTGTTTCACTGGTACTTGGAAAGACGATTTGCATAGTTTAACATGTTTATTCGAAATGGAAATGTTTAGAGTTTGCTTCCTTCCTCGCCTAAACGTGCGGATCTATGTATAAAAAGTTCCTGTTTAAAACAAACACCAATTCAAACATTTGAGCCTGAAATATATTCTAGTAGAAATATAAGTCCTAATTTATTTCTCTACTTTCAACTAGATACGCATGTTGAATTAATTTGCAACAAACGTTTGCTCACTAGCTCTGTTTAATCAATATAGTGAGATAGACTTAAAATTTTAACTTCTGCCTTAATGCCTTAAAATCATAAAAGCTCTTTATTCATGAAGCTTAATTTTGCAGAAAACACGGGAGTTGATATGTATAAAATGTTGTGGTAGTATTTCACGATCGAGGAGGGTTGATTCATAGTGATTTCAATGCAAAGTCGCCTTTTCCTCAATGGATTTTGCGAGCTGTTTATTGCTTAAGAAAAAACCGGTAAAAACAATATCCTGCTATGCTCAACATGTTTCGGATGCGGGCTGCAGCCATAATTTATGAGCTGTGAAATCATTTTGACACGAATTAGTATAAAATACAATAATTTAAAAATGTTTTTCATTTGAAGTAACAATTTTCAACACAAAATTTGACAAATTGATTTAAAATTGAAAAAAAAATATATATATAATTTTTTAAATAATTATTTTTTGGTTGGCTTTCCAGGAAAAATGAATATTTTTAAAACATCTGATTTCTGTACTAATTTTTGTCAAAATGATTTCACAGCTAATGAATTATAGCTGCAGCCCGCAGCCGAAACATTTAGAGCAGGATATTGTTTTTTCTTAAACAATAAATAACTCACAATACCCATCGGAAAAAGCTAATTTTAATTTAAAATCATGTATAAAATGTGTTTAAATAATAATAAATAAATAATTCAGAAAATTCAAACTAGATGAAATGCGTACTCTAGAAAGGTCAATACGTAGCTATAAGCAGAAAATTAGAGTCCTTTACATTCAAATTAGCACTCTATCAAGAAGAGAGATCCACTGAGAATGAATAAGTTTTAGCCACAAAACTTCCAAACCAGTAAGTTGAATTAAAAGAGACTCTTGGGCGCCTTCTTTTCCCTTGCTGGATCAATGCAAGTTAGATTGGAAACTTTTTCTCGACAGGCCGATGCATTAATTAGAATGCGGCTCGATCGATGAGTGGGGGCAGAGCAGATTTTTCCTTTTTCTCTCTCTCCTCTTGAATGATTTTATCTCTTCCCATTTAATTCTGCGCCGCCATTTTTCACCTGCCTAGCTGCGAACAGGCCAATTATATGCGAGTCGTGGGTTTTGAAAGGCACAAAAGGGCGGAAGGCGGCCAAAGCAAAGCATCTTGTTGCAAGTCGGTTTGCTCTCTTGAAAAGCACGGGGCGACAGGAAATAAAATTGCGCGCCAACAATGGGGCCCTATTTAACCCTTGCGGCCGCCTCCACTGCGGGCCTCGCGCAAAAGCTCCAATTGACAAAAGTAAGCAGCTCAGGCCGATCTGTTTCTAACACGCTCGTTATTTCCTTTCAAAAAGCGTTTTGTGATTCAAACCTTCTTTGTGGTTTTCAGGAAAATAATAATAGGCATATAAGCTTTCCGTTTCTGATACATTGAACAGAAAAATAACATTTTTATTTTAAATTTGTTAAAAAATTTATATGCCCAGTGAGTGAGCTATCTGACTTATACTTTCAAACGAGAAATTAAAATCATCCCTTGAAAGTTGCTTAATCATATATGATTAGTTTTCATATTTCATATTTTAAAATCAAATAATATAAAAATTTTGATTTGAATTGCATTAATACTTTTCTACAATAAAAATTTTGTGATTTAGCCCACATTTTTAAAAAGGAATTCTAATTTTTAATAAAATTAATTAACGGTATTTAAATTACTTGAAAAATGTCTCATTGCTAATTTTTAAAGTGAATTTAATAAAAATCTGATGCCACCATGTCCGCTAACTTGATTCTAAATTATGTTACTATGTTTTCAGCCAAAAACTTTTTCCATGAACCTAAAATTTTGCTTTCTGGGCAGGCCCCTGTTTGGCTGGGGTTCCGAGCCCATTAAAAGTCGGCCTGTTTTGCGGCTCACACGCAAGATAATAATAAAAACATTTATTATTGCATTACCATAAAGGCGGCAAGTCAGCGGCAACGCACATAACAATAAAGAATATGCATGCGCCTGCCCAGATTAGGCACCGCCGAAATCCCGCTCGTTTCGTTTTGCGACGGCTAATTTCGTCATTAAGCGTCGTCGTCTCGTCGCAAAGAGAGCGCCTGTTTTTTCCGCGCCTCTCTTCCCGTCCGACGCGTCTGTCCGCCAGGTTGCATAACCACTGCGGCTCGCCCTTCCGCTTTACGAGCGCACCCGCCGACCCGCGCACCATAAAGACCCGCACTTCTGATTCGCCTTTTATTGCTTCTTTTGTTGGTGCGCCCAGTTTTCGAATTTTATTTTTCTATTTAGGACCCACAAGGAAAGCAAGCGTGCCATTGTCCGATCGCCAATTTATATGGAGAACATTTTCCTCTATGATATTATGTGTTATATAAAGTTGGGTAAAAAAATATTTAAAAAAAGCGGCTTAATCTGCGACGGGCAAACCACATTTCGTTCAGTTTTAATCCGCTTTAAATATTTTTTTATATTTAAAAAGGTATTACATTAACTTTCATTTTGGCAAACTAAATTTGTTTCTTATCTTTCCTAATATTTAAAAAAGCACATTTTTCCCTGATCAACCCTGGATCAATCGAAGGAAAGTACTACTTAAAATAAACAAGGTGAAATTCATGAAAAATTTTGACCCTCTAAAACTTAATATTACGTTAAACAATTCCCAAAGGAAAAATAATATTGAAGATAATATCCCATTACAATAAAAATATTGCTCAACGATTGCACCTTCTGAGAATCATAAATAAATATACTATGTCCTCTTCTTTCACTTCTTGATCCTGAGAAGTGCGGTGTGGCAAAAGATGTGGAGATTCTGAAAACAATGTTATAAGAACGCAACATACCTTGGGGGAGGAGGAGGAGGTAAACCGATCGCAAGAGAAAACCTACAGCCAGCAATTTGAGAAGAGGGGCGTTATGGTCCAGATGACTTTTCTCCTTGCAGTCACAATTTTTGTGTACTCATTATTCGCGCGGGCAGTTCATTAAAATTTGCTCAAATTTGATCAATAAAGGAGCCCGAAGGGATCTCCACCTTAAAACTGACCATAGGGAATGAGAGACTTGCATATAATTATACTGAATAAAGAGGAAACTGAGGAATAATTCAAGGAAATCCTCTTCTTCCAATGAACATCAAGGCTCAGTTTAAGGACTAATCGTCTTAGAGCATACAAGGTCAGTCGACTACTATTGTATATGTATATGTTTTGTAAATTTCCACTTTGAACATTAATTTAAAGAAAAATACGAATATTGATAATGTTAAAGGGGACAAAACATAAAAATATCATCTGCTCTTTTTTTTACTGAAATTTTACTATTAAGAAATTAGTTTTATTAAATTTTTTCTTTAAAGCATTAAAAATCTTCGATTTGAAAACAAACAGCGTCTTGGCCAAAATTAATAATTCATAAAGTCTAACTTGGTCTGACTGAAAATTCTGGTTGATGCACTTACGAAAAATCAGTGCCACTCGACTAATGTTTGAGGAAAAGCGAGTGAATGTGAGGGATGGAAATAAACATGGGCTGCCTCTCTCGCTCGCTCGCGTGTGCTCTTTTGGCAGCTGCGAACCGAGAGGGTGTATGAGAGGTGAATCAAAATTGGTACATGTATCATCATCTGGCAGTTTGGAAAATGAAAAAGTAGCTGCGGCGCAGCCAACGATACGGGCAGGCCAAGCGCACAAAGCGAGATTTTAAGGGGGTGGCAGAGAGGCTGCGGCTCATAACAAAACCGACACGGCATTCTTTTTCACCACTCTTGACTCTGACACTGGGTTGTATGTGTGTGTTATTGTGATGCAAAGATATACAGAGGGCCGCAGGCGTTGTTATTGTCCCTCGCTGCGGCTCGGCACAACACGCGCAAACGTGCCTACTCAAATCGAAGCCGCCCTGCGGAATAACTTGGTCTGGCCAGCCGACGCACCCCAAAAGCTGCGCCCCCGCAGGGAACAACGGCGCAGTAATAGAGGGCACTTTCGGGCACGACTGTTGACGCTTTACTATTATTATTCTTGTCGTTTGTATGGAATAATTAAAACTTTGTAATTAACGCCGGGCCCTCCGCACACGGAATCGCAAATTTTAATATCAACGGAATTTACTTTTTCATTCCGCTCTCGCACAATAATTAACCTTTTCACAATTGTTATCACACTTCATTTCATTTTGATTAAAATGGTGGAATTCGATTTCTATACGAGAAATATAGTCAAAGATAAAGTGATTAAAAGTTCACTTGATTTTGCTTGTTTAAATTTTTAAAAAAAATTCACGATTCGAGATATTTTCATGGTTCAGATTTTCCTCGGTGGCTTTTTTAGTTGTTTATTGAAAAAAAAAACTGATATATTATGTGTATCAGTTTTTTCTATAAACAAAATCTTTTTGGTGAAAAAGGCGAATTTCAATTCAAATATCAGGAATTTCTTTTTATTTTATATCAAAATTTGATAATTTATATAATCGTTAAAAGAAAAATGTCAACGCTCTGATTTCTGTAAATTCTTATATTATAGTTGAATTTTGAATACTTTTAGAAAATTTTAACGGCTATTTTTGAAAATAAACAAATCACAAGCAGTTTGCAAATGACAAAAGAAAAAAATTTTGGACATTCGAGTATAATTATACTTATTATGCTATAACGTGAGGTTCTTCTTTTTATTATAATTTCCAGATTTAAAGCGGATAATTTTAAAAACTCAAAAATTGCCAGCCATTTCAAATTTCTTAATGATACTCTTTTGCAAAATCATAAAAACACCAATCTTCCTTTCATCAATGGGCCCTGGAATGACCTTCTGTACGCTCTGAAAACCTGCCCCGTGGATCAGTTTCCCACCCTCTGCAAGGAAAAATTTTTGATATGTAAGCGAGAAGCTAAAAAACTCAACAATTAGTCAACCGAGCGGCGGATGGGGTCTTTTTTTATCTTGGAAGTTTTAGCAACATTCTTGCTTTTGGTGGTGCCGTTTTGCACAACAATTCCTTTTTTTCAAATAAATTGTTTTCAGCAATCAAATGAAAACAATGTATTTGTAGCAATATGGTCAAATAAACAACAATAATATTAAATTTATATAAATACATATCTAACAAAACTCCCTGCGAGAAATACATTTTTAGATCAATTCGATTCCTTGGCTAATTTTGTATTTTTCCCAGGTTTAAGGTCGTTTATAAAACATTCACTTCAAAATATGAATAATTAATTGAGAAATGCTTAGAATTCTAAAGGGACGTCTTTTTCATTCGGTTTAAAAATTGAGTTCTGGTAGATGCAAAAGTACAAGGTTTTATCTCTGGGGCGCGTTTTCTTTCTGAGTGCCGTTCAAAGAGTAATCAATTTTGGCGGCAAAAGCAAGTCAAAATCTCATCTCTCTCGCCCGCTCTCCCGCCCGGTGCATTACACGCGGAAAAATCCACTTTATGCTCGCGGTTTTTTCGCCGGCACCAAATTTATAGCGGGCCCTTAAAAAAGTGTCAAGGATAAAAACCCAGCACCAGTTTCTGAATAAAGGAGGATGCACACGGAGATGAGAGCAAAAGGCGCGGCGAGAATAAATTCGACTTCATTTTTTCCTCTTTACGTGCCAGATAACAAATTTAGTTGTTGCTTTTTCTCTCCCCGAGCAGAGTAAAACACCCCTTAATGAAATGTATTTTTTATGAGTGCCGGCGTGTGTATATTGTAAAAACTCAAAAGCCTCCTTCGTGCAAAACCGCGTTGTTGCTTTTTTCAGCTTTTTCAGATTCACCCGAGGCGGCGGCGGCGACTAACAATCTTATCGTCGTTATTATTCAATTTGGTGTTTGTGTAAAAAAAAGCAGCGGCGGGAGGCGCGCGCGCTCAAGTGCCTTTGTTTGCCCTAATCAACCCAGTGCAGCAAGTAGGGCGGAAAAATTCACTCCTAGCCTTGCGACACACCCGCCGCCTCCATAATTGGCCTGCTCTATTGGCATTTTATTAATTGGCGCGTCCTTTCCGGGGCGGTGAACAAAATCGAATTGGAATAATAACTAGCCAGACATGGAAATTTTCACAACCACAGTGGGAAAAAACACTCTCCAGCACGCCATTTTTTGTAGATTGAAAGTGTGAATGAAAGTTGCGAAACGGTGCTATGACGATTGTTTTTTTTTACTCAAAACTGCTTTAAAGACTGAAATTAAATTGAGAGTTTTATGAATGGCAAAAAAATTTAAATACCAAATTTTGGAACAAGAATAGATTTAAAACTGACTTTATAATTAAAACACATTGTAAACCGTTCAGCCTTTTCATAATTATAAAATTTAAGTGTAAATTTAAAGTAAATTGGAGAAAGTTTACAATTTGCTTTTTTATCATTCATGTACAACTGCAACTTTTTTGATCTTTTGTTTATTTAATTTTTTAAAATCTCTACTTTTTATTTTTATAAACACAAAATGAAAATTTTTATTTCCCTTTTAAGATTATTACAGTGGGCCGAGGAGAAAGAAGATTGGATGAGGTTTGGTTGTTGGGAATTTCAAGGTTGCGGAAGGTGAGCGACTGAGGCCTATGAATGAATCTTGCCGGCATTCGCCTGGAATGTCTGATGGAAACCGCAGAAAACACCAGACTGCATAGCCGGAATTGTAGCCTTATTAAATTTAAAAGTGTCTTAATTAATTAAATTATTTTTTCAGTTTAAATAATATAAGATCCCAAGTTATGCAGTTAATTAAGCGGAATTCAATGAAACCCAGAAGAAACCGAATGGTTAATCAATTATCATAGAAATTTTGAATCCTCAAATTTCTCCTCCTATTACCTGTTATAATTAATTTCCAACACAAGGGCAGTAATTGCCACAGTGATAACTGAAAAAAGAGGCTTTAACAGACAAGCTTAAGCTCGTCAATTAAGCCAATTCGGCGAGAGAAACGGAAAACGAGCAAACTGAACAATTATACACACCTGGCGTCGGCAACGCGTCGAATCTTGGCCTAGCTGACCAGCCGGCGATGTCCTTTCTTGTGGTGGTCGTCGCTTCGGCACTTTCGGCCACGATTTTGGGCCAAAATCAGCATGCATAACGAAAACTACCATGCAGAGTGCATGATGAAACTCCAGCTGGTACTGGTCATATGGTCCGAATATGGCGCACTTTTCATTTGTTTTTCAAGAGAGGGGCGGCAACAGAAGTTGAAATTGGAGTGAAAGGACTGGGATTTTTTTATTGTTTTAGATTTTTGGCTCGTGGTGCTGTTTATTTTGTGATCCGATCAGCCGTTGTCGCGAAATAAGCATAAATACGCGCCCGCCTCTGCTTCTCTCGCTTGACTGCAGCAGCTCGATTCATTGAAATTTTTTTGAAGTATCAATATTTGGAGCGGAGTTATTACTTTTTTCATGAATTTGGTTTTATACTTTAATTCTTTAAATGTAACAAAAATTAAAAAATACAAACTTTTAGTGACTATATGCAGCAGTTTTGAAATATGCAGCTGCATCCGTTCTAATAATGACTATTTGGCCTTTTCGGCAGTTTTAGATGGCATTCGTCGGTTACTTCTTAATAATTTGGAAACCGCTGCGTAAATTTTGATAAAATTTCAATTTCAGGTCAAAATTAAATTCCAATTGATTGGCTGTCTCAGCAAATCTAAAAAACTTTTTTCAGTATAAAATAATGATAGTTTGAGTTGGATCATTCCGTACGTATTATGCAAAATTGACGTCAAGCCTATGGAAGAAAACTGAATATTTAATTAGCTACATTTTTTCCACCGAATAAATTATATCATATCTTCTTATAAATATCTACTGCTTGCATAAATCAGCAGTGGAATTTTGAGGAATTCTAAATAAAAATAAATCGAAATCAGGAAGAAACAGTTAAAATATGATGAGCTATGCCATGCCAGTAAATACGTTTATCGCTTTTATCCATACTGAAGCTTGGTTTTAGATCGAAGATTTAAAATCATCTTGAGAAGAATTCAAGCCACTGCAAAGACTTTATTCCCTCAAGAAATGCTCTCATAAAATTCTAAAACACGATTTCTCTCTCGGAGCGAAATCCTGATCTTGGCAGCACTCAAGACTGTTGCTTCTTTTTGCCGATCGCCTCCTACGAAAGAGTGTGTGTTTAGTGCCTGGAGTGCATTTTTTTTTTTTTTTTATAAGCTGCCAATGCGAATCACCGTCGTCTCTGCTGGCAAATTGGATTTGGTGCTGCTGATTTTGTAGCCAAACAAAGCGAGCATCACAAAGTAAATGCAAAAAAGCCGGGCGAAATGTGCAAAGGTCGCTCTCGCCTGCACGGTGCGCTGATTCAAACAAGGTTATTCCATTATCAAGTACGAAAAAGACGATAATAAACGGGTTGCTGCTCCCTGCGTTTGGTACAGGACGATGCGTGCAAACAGCGAGAGAGGCACACAAATAATTGAATCACAAATTCTGTAGCTTTTTCGTGCTGGCAACGGCGCTTGGCATCGTGTGCTTTGTAATTTTATTAGAATCCCATTATTATGATACACCAGCAGCAGCATCCAGCCCGCGCGCGCGTGTGTGGCGAAATTCGACCCTCGCTTGCTCGCCAGCCACCCCAACATCAATCCCGCCGCCACTCGCCCACCCACGTCCAAAAATTACACACATACGCGTTTTCGCCAAATGTTTGCACTCTTGTATCTAAAAGTACAAATTTCATTCGCTTTTTTACTCTGCTCGTCTCTCATGCCAGCGACTAAATTGGTAATTTTGTAACTCGATCGCGCTAGTCATGCGAAACTTGTTAATTCGTGGCGGTCACCAAATTACTTTTTCGCAATATTTTGCAACAAAAAAACTTATTCCGTTCGAAACGGTTTGGTTATTTTGATTTTACTCATTCGGGAAAATTGTTATCATAAAGAAAAAATCGCAAAAATAATTTCGATACAAACAAATGTTTTGATTTATTCCTCACTAATTTCGAAATAAGTTTATTAAATTCCAAAGATTCTCAAAGGTTCTTACAAAAATAGCAAAAAATAAACTATCAACTTCCATTTTTAACAAGCTAATTTTCTAGATAATCAATTATTTTTCACTTTATTTGTTTTTACAAAATTAGATGTAAATAGAAACTAGACAGGGTTGCGTTGCTGAATAAGTTGATATTATTTATAGAAATTATTTAAATAACTACAATCATTTAACCCAATTTAACCTGTGGTTTCTTATACCAATATTTAATAATTATGCGCAATAATAAAAATTTTTGGTGAAAAATTTCAAGTGGGCCAAAAGCAGTTCAAAATGGAAGGAAAAAATTTAAAATGAAAGCTAAGAATATAAATATTATATAATATTTATTCAATACAGAGGAATAACATGATTCCATCTATAACATATCATTTTATTCGAATTACTTTATCAACTTCAAAATAATTTGCTTATTTTTTATTGTCAGAAATTTTTAATAAACAAAGATCGGTTTTGAACGATATCAAATAAGGGTTTCAAATTTTTTAAACTACTTATTTTTTTTAATACTACAATTTGTTAAGTCTAAAAATGGCAAAAATTCAAAGAAAAAAATAATTCCAATTTGTTTATTTAATAAAGAACAATTGAATCAGCTTCATTCCTTATCATTGAGTTTAAAATTTTGAGAAATAATTTTCTTCTACCATTATAGTGTAGTTTTCAAACACATTTTTACAATTCTCTTGGCATCATTTTGCACTTCTTTCACTTTTTCGCCCAACAGCTCGGAACAAGATCGTCGCGTTGATTCATCTTGGAGCATTTGGGAATTGTCTGTGCGTCTCACTTGTGCGATATGAACACTTTTTGCTGGTCGGCCGAAATATGGCATACGCGCCCGCGTGACAGAGTTTGGTCCCCGGGGCGGGAAAAGTAGTAGTGGCCTGCAAAATAATCTGCTTTGCCGCTAATACAAATCTGAATCCACCGGGGACTGCAACAAAAACCAGCCGTCCATGCTTTTCCATAATGCGATTAAATACACGTTTTGTTTCGCGAGAGACGGATGAGAGCAAAGCGGAAATCAAATTATGCTTCTGAGCCGCTGCGCGAGCAATAAAATATTCACAAACTAGAAGAGCGAGATACTTACTTAGGCTGCTGCAGGAATTAAATCCGCGCTGTTCCTTATGAGCGCAATCTTATTTCCAGCAGCGCGTAATACAATTGCGGAGAGCAGCCGGAAACTTGGATAATTTAATGCCAAAGCAATTGTTCTCGCACACAAACGCACCAAAACGTCGCGAGCACAATGAGCATTAGAAGCCAATTCTCCCGTCTACTGAACGAAAGAACACTTCAACCAACAAAAGCTCCATTGTTTTTATTTTCATCCAAACCACCAGAATTATCTCTTTATAAAGTATTTTTGGAAGTTTTAAACTTAAGATAATATAAAGCAACAGTAAAATTGGTTCAAATTAGGCTCCTGATATCAATGATTGTGTGAAAGAATAACGAATTGCCTAGTAAGTATGTCTTAAGAAATTCTAGGATATTTCATATTCCCCCTCAAATAATTTTTAAAAATAAAATTTCTCGTAAAATCACCATTGGATTGGCTCTTTGAATTATTATAACTATAGTTTATTTTGCTCAAATTTTTACAATAAAATTTTTTAAATTCAATTATTTAAAAACAACTTGTTTTAAAGAAATAGAAATTGTTGGACTAACCAGCACAAACACTAGCAAGAATTTGGCTAAAACGTTTTAAATCAAATTCATAATTGCTCTTTTTGACGTTTCTTTAGGCTGCAAATGAAAAAAAAAACATTACAACTATAAACTTCTTTTTAATTCTGCTGATTTTTTTTTATAAAAAAGAGACTGAATTTCACTGCTGTGTGGGGAGGTTATTTGTCAACATCGCGCAGATCTGACAAGTGTCCTGTTGGCGGCGGAGAGAGTGAAGCTTGTTTTGCGCTCGGCCACTCCAGCACGCGCACCTATGCCCCACGTGCACGACTAGTTAGGGCCGCTAACAACCCCTTTTTATTAGTGTCATCCTAATTACACTCACTGGCGAGCGCGCACGATGCAACAACCACTTGACGAACTTGGCCCCACTCGCTTGCAACAACTTCAAACGTATTTTTCTTTTGTTCAAAACTTTCCCAATTTGCATAATATGGGCTCAACAAAATCGGTTTTTTTCAGAGCTAATGTGAGATTGAGTATGAATGAAGTGGATATTATACCGTCAACATAGTCTGAAGTCTGAACTAACAATAATAAGGAAGATAAGTTAGAACCAATGGAAATGCTATATGTTTGGAGAAAAAATTTATCGCTTTACTTTTGATTTATCGGGTTAATTATTTTAAATTTTATTGTCAGATATTTTTTTGTGACTTTAAACTGCACATCAATTGAATTTTCGCAGAAGAGAGCTTTAAAAGGAAAAGTCCGATTTCTAAATCGGATTTTCTCACCATTTTCAATAATCTGGTGGAATAAAATGTCTTTTTTTTTGCTCAAATTTTATAATTTATTTAAATTCACCTTTAATTTGTAAATATTGAGGACCTCAAATTTAAATTTCTTCCACTGTTGAATAAAATTTGCTCTGAATAATTCCTCTTTTTCATGGTATTTTTCCATTTTTCCTTATGTAATTTTCCCACTTTCGGCCACCCATGTGTTTCTGTGTGTTCTCGGAAAGCTTTGCGGCCCCCGCAGGTGCAACACGCGCGTCGGATCCTCGCAGCTCTCCCTAAATTATAATTTGTCGTGTGCGGACAGAGCGGCAAATCCCCTGGAGACGATCGCGAAAAATCAAGCAGCTCCTTTTCTTTCCTCTTTTGCTCCAGGCAACTCCCAGGACCTTTTATTCTTTCCTCGCCAGAGGTGTTTGTGTTTTGAGTTAAGACTTATATAAAGACTCGTCGGCGTTTTTGTTCCACCTGTGTCTGTAAATAAATGGGATTTGGTGCGACCGCAGCTACTCGGGGGTCGAATCGACCCTGTTTGCTGTTAATTCACCGAAATAATGAATGACTCTCTCTGCTGGCTGCACTACTTTCCTTTCCACTCGTTGCTTTCCATGCAGGGCACGTCTCTCTGGGGAGGATCGGCCAATTCAACCTTATCATAAACACGCCCTGTTGCAGCGGCCAGGCTAATATTTTCGGCATCCCTTGTCGACAAGAACGCCGGTCTATCTTAATAAAAATCAGGAAATGGAAGAACACAGCGCCCAAGGCAAATCTCGTTTGCGTCAAACTGATCAGAAAGTAAAATTCTCACGAGTAAATTTTACATAGATACAGAAGATTGTATACTAAAAAGGTTTCCTCGCACTAAAATTTGACTGAGCAGAAAATAATATTCAGGAAACTTTGAGCCTAATTAGAGAAAATCTATATTAAATATAAAAATGCCAAAGTTTTCATCTGGAGCGGAATGACTCTACTTAAAATAAAAACTGGTAGCCATCAAACCGAGCTAATGAAAACATATTTTTCAAAATTTTAAATCAGAAACAAATTGGAAATTTTAATCATATTATGACCATATAGGAAAAAATTATTTGCGACAAAAGTGAACAAAAAGTTGCAAGTTTTAATAAAAAATAAAGTTGATTTAATTCTTTTTTACTAATAATTAAAAGATTTAATTTAAAACGCTAAAAAAACTGGATTGAAAAAAAAATTCAATTTATTTTCATTGAAATTTTTTAATAATTTTTTTCTTATAAACAGAAAAACTTTGAAGTGAAAAGATGCAAATCCTCTTCAAAAAAATATTGGATAAATGGATTAAATTTAGTTTTTGTCTAAATTTAAAGGATATTTTTTAATAAAGGGTTGATGAGCGAAATTTAATTACATTCTCATCCAAGCCCTTATTGAAGCATACATTATTTTTTCTTCATTTAATTTCTCAAATTATAGTTTGTAATCGTTTAGGGCTTGATTGACGTTATTGCGTGTTGCATCAGATGTCAAGATGCAGTTTTGATCACGTTCTCATATGGCAAACATAAATTTAATTCTGTAGATCATCAAATCAAGGTTGACTGCAGTTCATTATACCGTCAATTTAAAACGTTTTTAGATAAGCGGATGCCGCTCCTCAAACGGCGACAATTAAGTGCTTGATAAGATTTCTATTAAGAGGTGCTTATTCTCACGCACACGCTTATCGCAAAAAAATCGGCTATTAATGTCAATCATTGCTTTTTCTGATTCCAATCAAAGAGTTGAATAAAAAATTCAAACTGGGGATATGTGGAGCTTAGTTTATTTTTTAAATTAAAATTAAATAATTGTAATAAATTTGTTTTATTATTAAAACTTTTTACTGACTTGGATAAATTTCATTGATATAAAAATTATCATACAAAAGAATAGAACTGATTCGAAGGAGAGACTCAAACTGCTTCTCCATTGAGCAGCTTCTTGTCGAACAAGAACTCAGCCAAGCTTGCGTGGCCGTGGTTTTTCTGCATCTTTCCCAGGGTGTACAGTTTTCCGGCCAGGTCGCGTTGGCCTCGGTACTGCTCCGTGAGAAAATCGGCGGTCAGGTAGTCAACGAGCTGAATGTTTCAAAATTAGTACTAACACGTGCAAATCAAGTCAAAAGTTGTATACGTGGTAGTCGTTCTTGATCTCATCTCTTCCTGCACCTTCGCAAAAGACGATGAGGTCCCTGATGTTGGCAGTGACCTTGGCTTCAACTTCAAGTGCGTCTCTCAGAGCGCTTGTGCCACTTGCCCAAGCTTCTTTTTCCACGGTCTGCACGTGTAAAACAATCGAGAGCAAATTAAAACGCTTTTCAGTCACTCATTCAATCAAAAGCGCTTTTTTCCAGCACACGTCAGCCCTTTTTTTGAACGGGCACAGAAGACAATTGCCCAATTAAAGAAAATTATTTTTTTTGCTACAAATGAATTTGAAAAATCTTTAGTTGTGGTACAAATTTACAAAATTCCATAAAAAAACACTCAATTTTTACACAGTCATAATACATAATATTACATTTAGATTTATTCATAAAGACCAAAAATAAAATTATAAGTCAAATAATTTAATCGTATTGAATGCAGAAGCTTTTCTTTAGCTCCTTAGATCCTCGGATTGTTTCAAGGACTCCCTATTGGCTAAATAAAATCTTTTTTTAACAATGGTGGTTAATATAATTATTCAATCGTCTTCTTACGGTTAATGGTCATCAAAAAAATTGACTTCTTATTGTTGTAAGAACTTGATTTGACTATGCCAATAAAGCGACCATACAGTGCACAGGTATTCAAATACAATTTAAAATAAAATGATTTCCTTGAAATTTTGGATAAAATAGTTTTTTGCAAATATAGAAATTCTAAAATAAATATTTTAAAAAAATGCAAAGCATTTTCCAAAGAAGTCTCATAAAAAATTATTGATTGTAATCAAACTTAGAAAATAAGTGGTAAGGATGGAAATTTTGAGAAATTTTCTGTCTGAAAAAACAACAACTAAAATCCACGTAATTTTTTTTTAAACTTACAAGTTTTCCAACGATGTCCTTATCTTTATCCAGAATCAAATCGCCTCTCATAGACAGGTAGGAGAGCAGCTTGATGGCGTGTTCGCGCTCCTCGCTGGCCGCCTCAAAGAACAACTTCGCAAATCCTGGTCTGTTGACCGTGTCCTTGGAGAAGTGGGCGCCCTGGAAACCACACAACGCTCTCCAACCAACTCCTCCACTACGGAAAGAAACCTACCATCGCCAGGTACTGCATCGCCGCCTTAAGTTCGCGATGGACTTGCGCCTTCACCTGCCTCACGCATTTTCTCTCCATCGTATTCCATTTCTCTTTAAAGTTGTATGTTACATTTAGCTCCGGGCTTGAACCTGACATTGAGTATATGCTTAAAATTTATTGATTTCTTAAAAAATAATAAAACTGGAATAATAATTGAGAGTGAATAATATATTAGTGAGATTATTTTTGAATTAGTTTTATGATCTTTGTGTTTGCCAGCAGTTGTCAAATTTTGGCAAAGCTTTCACTTTTGAGGTAGAAATAAGGGCACACATGCAAAATGGCCCAGTCAGTCAGTTTGTGAGTGTGCGGGTGCGATGCGCTGTCAAGTTTTCTCTCCAAAAACCGCACACCCGGCGTAAAAGGTGCAATCGATACAGGCGCGTGTATTACAAAACTTTTGCAGCTAAATCGTTTTTTTTTTTGCGCACGAGCAAAAATATAAATGTATTAAATGGTTTATGCGGCAAAACCAAAAGTAACTCTCGCAGCTCACCCGTCTCACCAAAAATTTTTACTCAAACAAAACCTACAATAAAATGTACCTCCTGACCTTTGAACAAATGCAAAATCTAATCGAGTAAAGTTAAATTAAATAATTATAATCAAATATTAAAATGATAATAGTGAAAAATTTCTTATTTAAATAATAAGTTCCAGGTTTAATTTTTTTTCATTATACAATATAAATAAAAAGTTATTTCCAGCTATCAAAGCTTGCATCATGTAATAAATTCATTAGGCAGTTTTGATGCAACATGTTTTTGAGATACCATCATGATTTTTATAAAATCTCTGGAATGGCTAATAATTTGTCCCACTTCACCTGGGATTATAATTATATCAGTAAGCAACAAAATCGGATCTTTACTTTTCGCGAGTAATAACATTGAAATATAAAGTTAACAAAGGGGAATATGACAATTTTGGCATTTGTGGAGCGCGCTAGAATTTTTGAAATTCAAACAATTTTTGCAGAATTGCTCTACAACCTGTACTGTCTTATAATTTCTCAAATATTTAGTTTTCCTGTTTTATGAAAAATAAATAGTTTTCTCATATGCTAGCAATTAATTAGATTCCTTTTTTCATGTTTTCTCTTTTGCTAGATTTTACAATAGAGCTAATGGTTATCATTAAGTAGAATCTAAGTTTCTACTAAAGCACTTAATTGATTGATGCGTCGCGTGACCTTTGAGCCAGACGCGTGTATGTATTTGCGCGGCTGCAGCTGCACAAATAAAAAGTGTGACTAACTGCAGAAGATGTAGAAAATAGTTGAAGTGATGACTGCGACTTTCATGCAACATGTGTGCAACTTTGTGACAAATCTATACTCTCAGAAAAGTAAAAGAAAAAACATTATTCTATATAAAGCTTGGATTAATTTTTAAATTATTATCTTTGCAAATGAGTGGATTTATGTAAAGGGGTTGGGCTGGATTGAAAAAAAAAATTAAAAAATCTCATTTTACTCACATAGGGGTTTGGTCACCTCGGGTGTTTGGGCGATGACGACGGCCACCAGTGCCAAGACGGTGGCCAAAGAGGCGAGCAGAACCTTCATAACTGGAGTTTCCTGCCTGCGCGTTGGTGTGACAACAATAGGAAAATCTGAGTGGGCACTGGTCGCGGCGGTAGTGAATCAAATGTTTAATCACGAGATAATGGTTACTAACCGAGAGCGGCCGCGCCGTATCGCACACTGCACCACGACCTCGGCTCAAGATGCGACAGCGCGCACCACTTGAGACTGCACGACAAATTTGTTTTTCCACCAAGATATGTGTTTGCACAGAGAATTTCACAATCCGCCTTCCAGAAATAAAATGAATCATCCACCAAGGGCAGCAAGGACGTACGTCAGGAAAAGCACCCCCTATAAATTAAATTGTAGAAAAAAAATTGAATGAAGTTCTTTTCTGCATAGATTTTAATTAATTTTGTATTTAAACCAAAAAAAATGCATTATGAGTATAAGCTATAAATTTATAAATTGAGTACCTGAAATTTTTCAAAATAAAATGTGATTAAAAATGATTTTAAATGGTTTGTGGGGCGACGCACGTTCTCGCTGTTGCGGCGTTTGTCGGCGGCGGGCGATTGCGACAGCACTTGAGCGAGCGAGATTATCACATGACAATTGGCCTCAGTCAGAAGAAGAGGTTCAACAGCGGCGGATGCCCAAAGCGAGCCAAATGAAATCTCTAATGGTAATTGCGTGCCTTCTGGCAGCGGCCGCTGCCGCCGCCGACGACGGGGCCACCATCACCTTAGCCACCAAATTGCAGGCCCCCGCGGGCCAGTGCTACAGGGGAGTCGAGAAAAAATGTGACGGTAATTTTCATGATGCGAAATTTTAATTTTTCCTTATTTTCTCAACTAAAAAACTGATATAATTTTTTTTAAATTATTATTTGGTATTTTTGAGGGCCTTTGAAATAATAATCACAGGTCTCAAAACGTCAAACGCCCTTTGTCAAATTAAGTAAAAACTATGAAAAATGTTGGTTGCAAAAAAATCGATCAAAAATATTTATATTTTATAGCTTCAATTAGCCGATAAAACGTCACTTAATCTTCCCCCACGGACAACTTAATAGGCAGTCTTTACAATAATTATCTTTTATACTTTTGGCACATATTTATTATGTGTCAACTCAGCCAACTGCTTTTATTTATTGAAGTTTTTCATAAAATATTCTTTAGAATTATCGCTTTTTTTAATTGATTAATTTTTATTAACGACCTTCATTACAATTTAAAAAAAAAAGGAAAATCGCCACCTGAGCTGCAATGCAACTCGTTATTTGGCGGATTTGAGGAGCACAAGGAAAAGATGGCCGATTTCATCAAGACGAATGTGCAGCGCAACTTCCAGTACTTGATGTTCTCTACGCACTTCAGCAACTACGAGGCGAACAGGGCCGGTTTGGAAAAACTTTACCGGGGCCTGTCCGACGAGGCGTGGAACGACGCCATTGAGCTGATCAAATACTCGGCCAAGCGCGGCTCACACATCTCCGTTAACGCCACAGTCAACGACGTCGACATTAGCAAGGTTTCACAATTGAAATTTCAATTCCGTTTTTTTCAATATTAATCTATATTAATTTCTGTTTTGTCTCAGGATACTTTCACCAAACACGAGGTCGGCAGTTTGGCCACGGTGCTCGATCTACATAAGTCCCTAGCCGTAGAGGCGCACAACCTCCACAAACATTTTTCAGACTCTGATGAAACTAAAAAACAGTACGATCCAGATGTAAGTCAAGCGAGAGAGGTTTCATCATCTCCAGCGTTATTGATCCTTTTACGGAATAATTTCAGGTTTCCTCTTTCCTGGAGAACAACTTCTTGAGCAAACACACAGAAACGGTGCGCACCCTGTCAGGTCACACGAACGACTTGATAAATATGTTGCACGAGACTGCTGATGGTAGCCTCGCCCTTTTCTTGTTCGACGAGTATCTCCAGAAATTGTAATGATTTTTATATTTTTGATGAACTGTTGTTCAAAAATCTTATCTCGCTGAAGGAGTTCTCTAAATAAAACTTTTTATCTTTAAACTGAAAGCGACTCTGATCTCCTTTTATTTGCTGCCATCTTGCAGCACAAAACCTGGGATGGCTTTCACTAAAGCCTCAACCTGATCAAAATAAAATGAACTCTGAAAAATTTTAAATTAAAGTTGTATTACCTGCATCAACGGTTTGTGCGGCATGTCCTGAAGGCTGAAAACATGGACTTGGCCACTGCGATCTCCTACCAGAACATTCTGTTGGAAGTATTTTATTATTATTTTTTTTGCAATTATTTTATTGAAAAATAAAATTCTGACCATTCCGTCGGGGCTGAAGATCAGACTGGTGAGCATGGTGCCAACGTCGATTTTGGTCACTGGCTCATAGGTTTTCCGCGCCAAGTCCCAAATGGAGAGAAATTTGCCACTGGCGCACGCCAAAATAGTCGAGTAGGCAGGAGACCACTCGGCACCGATCACGGCGTCAACATCGATGCCCTAAAAGAGCAGAAGCAGTAGAGAAGACGTGTTCTTCATTATTCAATTCAAGGGGGGGGGGGATGTAAAAAAATTTAGAGTGTGCATAATTATTTTTCCTTTTCTTTTTTCAAAAATACTATACTATTTTGCGGATTATTATTAGGGATTATATTAAATGCTACTTTTAAGTAATGGCATTTTTTTTTAAATATCAGTTTTTCTGGGAAATTTTAAAGAAGATTTAAAAAAAGAAATATATGGAAAACTAAACTTCCAGAAGATCGTGACTTCGTTTATAGGATTTTGATATGTCTCTGTAAAATCAGAACGACTTAATCAATTTTAAATATATGATTTTGACAAAAATTTAAACTGTTATTAATATAATTATAGTCTGTAAGGTTTCTCTAGCAAAAATTATCTTTTTCCTCGGAGAAACTGAGAGAAACGTTGAAGTTCGTTCAAAATTAATATTTTTCAAATAAAAATTAACATATCCCCTCTAATGAAGTTTAGCATTTACATATATACATTTGAATTATATAAAATATTTAAAAGAGGTTTCGCTCCATTTCATTCAAAATTTAACGTGTGTTTTGAATTTTAGAACGATGCTCGGGCCGCGCTTTTAACGTAGAGAGCTCTTTTCAGAGGACAAATGCGACATCATTTATTTATTTCTATTATATTTTATTTAAGTGGCGTGCATATGGAGTCGTAAATACGCACGGCGGACACGGTGAGCGATAGAATCGGGGCGTTTTTGGAGGAAGGCGCCCACAGGAGCACTTTTCCGTCGGCGGCGGCTGTCAACGCGAGTTGCCGGCAGAACGGCGAGACCTGCACCTTATAGATGGGGCCCAGATGAGCCCTTACGGCGCGCTGAATCTGCAACTCCATCTCCACCTATTTCCATGCGCAAATTACAAAATGCTGGCTGGTGCACACGTCGCCCTCTCGCCCAGGGAGACGGACACACACGTTATTTGTCTGACACACACCACTCTGCACGCGCTAATAACCTGGCAAACTTTGCCTCATATTTCCCCCTTGGCGTACAGCACGAGTTTTATTCACTCTCGCACACACATACAAGGGATTCTCGATAAAACTATGACGGGGGGACTGACCTGCTTTTTGCGACAGATTGTGTGTGTGAATTAATTGCACGTTCGTGGAATGACATTTCAGCTTTTCTCCCCGACCCTCAAAATTTGATAAGGGACACAAAATCTCTTTTTAAGCATGAATGGAACCATCTAGCATTTTTTCCAAATTATATATTACTGAGCATAATTGTGTTTTCTTGTATATGTACTTAATTCCAAAGGGCAGATTATTGTTCCTTTTGAACTTTAACCAATTAAGTAAAAGTTAGTCACAATGACGAAGCGCTATCTGGGTTCATTTTAGCATTTGAGAAAATTAAAAACTCTTCAGCTTTTCACAGCTGATTTTGGAATATAAATGATTAATTTCAAGTGAAAAAAATAATACGAATTTTTTGAAAAAAACAAAATGACACATTTTGAATTTTGAATTAAAGAAGTTTTTCTGGTTATTTTAAGTCAGGAATTTTTTTGCTATTTTGAGATGGTTCAATCCAGCTAGTGTAATTAAATCTCATATAGGGTTTTAGGAAATTTCAAAATCTAAGTTTTAACTCGACCTCAAGGAGAACGCCTTCTTTGGTGGCCAAGTAAATCATGGGTTGCTCTCCTTCTGAAATGGAAAAGTCGGTAATCGAGTAGAATTGATGGATGGGGAGTTGCGAAGAGGCCGCGTCAACCTGTTCCGCGAAACTGCTGATTTGTATTCGGGTGTGCAGCCGTCCTTTAAGGAAAAAGCGTTTCAAACCCTCTTTGATAAAAAATACAATTTGTTGAGAGAGGAAACCTAATCGGGCGAAATTCAGCGTCCAAATCAACAGTTGGCCGTCGTCGCCGGCCGACGCGATTGCCTCTGCGCCGTTCGTCCAACGGACGCTTCGCAGGACCCACACGGGGCCCATGTGCCCCCCATCTTCCAAGCTGCAAAAGCAATATTTCTTTTTATACAATCAGTCAAATCTCATTTTAATAGGCACCTCGTCTGTGCAAGAACTCGTTTCTCTACGAAAGACACGTCGAGTAAAACAATTTGGCCGTTTTCGAGGGCCACCAGCAGCAGCCGCGAGTTGAGCGAAAAGGCGAGCGCGGTGACGGAGTGCGCAAAACGGTAGCTCCGCTCCGGCTGCGTTGGGTTTTTTGTCATCCAGCAACACACCAGACCACCTTGCTTTTCCTCGCTCGCCAGAAACTGACCATAACCCACGGCCAAAATATTCTATAAATTGCAAATTTTTAAAGTAGATAATTAGAAATTTTAATTAAAAAATTTAGATTACGTTGGATTTAATGTTATTTTCTTATTTTTTCTGCTTAAAAAATTAATTTTTAAATAATTAAAAAAATAACAAATTAAATACGACTTGATTTGAAAAAAAGAACATTTCAAGTCTCTCGCACTCCCTTAAGCGCGGATCTTTTTATGGCTCATATATACGACTTGTTTATATTTTTGTAAAATTGTTATGTTTGCAGCGATTTTTATAAAATTGTTATTTTAAAATTTAACAATAAGCTAGCACTTAAATCTGCACTGAAACTAAATTTACTTGAATGTTTAAGGTCAAATTGTTGAGATACCTACTGATTATATTATTCCAACTTGATTGGCGTAAAATGAAATTATGTTGGGGAACTTTTCAACAATTTTAATCAAGCCTTTTGTTAGATAAAAATTATTTAAAGGAAATTCCAATAAGAACTAGCAATTTTAATATTCATAAAATTTAGTTCTCATTGTCAGTAGAAACCAAATCAGTGTATAAGGCAGAAGGTTGTCTTAATGAATTAATAAAATTTTTCTTCTTTCATGGTTTCCTTGGAAATGTACATCTCAAATCACAATTTCTAATGAATAAAAAAATTCCATAATAATTAATCGGACCATTTTTTACAGCAGAAGCCACTCAATATTTTCAAGAAAACATACAAAATATATATATATTTTTTTAATAACTTTTTGAATAAAAATTTAGTTTAGATTGTATTTTATATTAATTATTTACTGAGTTTGTTGTGTTCCACGCCATGCACATGACCGCTTTATTCTTTGTGCTTGCGTTGCAATAAGTCCACAAAGGGCAAAGTTCGTACTGGAAGCGCGAGTGCGTTTTTACACCATCTGCAAATGAGATGCAAGTCAGAGTCGATTCATTCCAGCAAGTTTGTAATGAGAAATACCTATTTTTGTGGGCCGGCCGAAGTACATGGCCTGCTGATTTTTGCAGAGGTTGGACGCAAGGAAGCGCTCAATCACCATGGCCGCGTTGCAGAGGAGCGGCGCCGCTTTTTGCTGCCAGCCGTCGTCCGTCGCCGCCGACCGCCTCTGCTCGCGCCACTCCAGCGAGATGAATTTCGGATTCAACTCGTCCGCTCGGCTGTCGACACCTTTTTGCGTGCCCGGAATAGATCAATGCGAGATCAAATCGAAAGCCAAAGGGTTTTTATAAAGTACCTTGATCGAGAGACGAGTCGTACAGGCTCCAAATCGTCGCCTCGCATTCCACATCCTGTTCTCCGCATCAAAATACTTAAATTTTGCTTTCACCGAAAAGTTGTGCATGCTTTGTGTTTTATTATCAGAATCAATCAGAATAATAATAATGCAATTAAAAAAATTTTAATGTACTAAATAATTAAAACAATACAAAATTGGAGTAAAAAATGTAAACCAAAAGTCCTTTATTAATTTAGTTTTGTGTGGAAAGAAAAAAGATTAATTCATTGAAATCCCTCAAATTGGGGGTTAATATTTAAAATTTCGTTAAAAACTTGTTGATGTTAATAATTTCAAGTAAAAAAAGTTGTGAATAGTATCTCAAAGTCAGATGTGTTCAAATTGTTGCACTCTCCACAATTTTTTTAATTAATTCTTGTGCAAACTCTGCTCCTTCTCTGTTATCTCCGTATACCGTTTCAAGTGTTTTCATACTTAACATACCTGAGATAAAATCGGAGTCGTCAGGGTCGCCTTGTGCTGCTTGAGCAGGTTCATGGTCTGCGTTTTGGCGTCCACTAGTTTGTTCCTGCCACTCTCCTATTTAATTTTTTTTATATTTGCATTTTGTTGATTTTTAAAGTTTTAATACCGCGGCAGGCTCCAATTCAATATTTGCATCAGGCACTAAGAGGTCCTTAGGCGCGGCCGTGCTTTGAATTTCCAGCAGCTTGAGAGTCTCCAATTCGTGCAGACCAATTTTCTCCTCTAATTTCTGCCCGATTATTTCTCCCGCGGGTGTTTCCGCCGCCGCCGCATCACACACATTTCCATCAAGGGCGTGATTTTTCTGAAACGATTATTGCTTTTCACCTCTCTCTGCCTTCATTCTCTCTTTCTCAATTCCATTCCGTGGTGCATAAAAAATATACCCTTAAAATCTCCTGCAGGCGCAAAGAGTCGGCTTCGGAAAGTCGGTGACCGTCTGATTTCTCGATGGAGCTCTTTGCGGAAAAGCAGCAGCTCTTCTTTGCGGATAAAAATTGGTCGCGATCGCTCGGTTTCTAAACTTTCCAGACGTGCATAAGTGCTTGAATGGGAAATTATTACGAAAAAAATCTCTTGCCTGCAGGTCGCGTTCTATAAAAGGGTCCACCAAAGGTTTTGGTGCTCCTGGATCTGCCAGCCGCGAAAGCTGTCACAAATTTTTATTATTAACATTTCAATTATTCTAAACGCATATTTTGTTATTCCTAACCATTTCCAATGTAATTGAATTTTTTATTATTATTATTCTGAGGAATTTGAATTTTTGCAAAAAAAAAATAATCTAAAATTTGTAAAATTGTACAGATGAAAAAAACAGATATTTGGAAAATTAAGAAAGGCTTGAGGATTAAGATTATTATTTATATTTAATAGTATGCGTGCTTTATAGTAATTTTTGTGTAAAAAATTATTGAGTAAAAAATACTACCGTCTGCGCATTATTTAACAAAATTACACTTTTTCTATAATTTGAATGAATAAAATTAAAATTTACCTTTTCACTCAAAATTGACTTTTTTCACTTTTTTTCAAACCAAAATTGTGTTAAAGTTTTTTCGCCTGCCCTTAACTATATTTACCTTGTTTTCATCTTTACTGTGATTATTTGGCGCACCTTTGGAACTTTCCTTGATTTTCTTCAATTTGCTCAAAAACATTTTTTTTTTTAGTTTTGTGGAGGTATTTAGTTGTTATATGGGTTATATGTACGTGTGTTATTGCCAGACAGAGGAAAGCATCTTACGGAAAAAAGACTTTCGAATGACGTGTACGTATTTCTCAAAACATCGGCGCCGCGTAACTATGGTTACAATTTTGAAAAGGTTGAACGCGTTGAACGTATCAAACATAACATACATCGATACATCTTTTGAACATTCATTATAAAAGTGCGTATCACACTTCCCCGAACTTTCAGGAAAGAGAAACCTTTGGAATGAAAAGTCGCTTCCAAGCTAGCACACAATTTATAAATATGTGGAAATATGTATACAAAATTTAATTTACCACTAAATGAGTTTCCTAACAAGCTAACAGGAAAAAATAGTTTCAATTGAATTACATGTGTGAAATATTTTTAATAATTTAAACCATTTGATAAAAGTATTTTATAATTTCACATCCTCAAAATTTTATTGAATTTTGTTTATCAAAGTTATACGAAGTTAAGTTATTTGTATAATAATGTAAAATAATACTATCAATTTTTGTCTCCCGCTGTTGTACAAAATCCAAGATTGACAAATCGGCGCTCTCTATGGACCATTTTAGAAATCAACTCGCGATTTCTCTCCGAAACATCCGCGCCGACCTTCAAAAGCACCAATAGCATGCTGCTATTCTAAATGAATCTTCTTAAAAGTCCCAACTCCACTTCTCAACTCCTTTCCGCACTACCCAGTCAATTATTCTTTTATTTTTGTTATTATTGTTCCGAGCGTGCGAACGCGAATGTGCCAAAATGAGAATTTTCTCATGAAATCATTTTTCCCGTCAGGGCCGCCGATCCAACCCACACTCTTCGGCTGCATGCATTTATCAAGGTACTTTTAAAAATCCATCTCAATCTTTTCCTTTGCAAACATTCCAGCAATATAAAAATATATTTCTTGTTTTTCCGCATATGGGTGTAAAATTTGATGAAAAGCAACACTTTCTCTCCCCCTCAGGCAAGGACCTTGCAAGGCCACACCGATTTCAGATGGAAGCGGTCACCAGAAGTCCTGCTGCCAATCAGCAGAATTGTAAGAAGAATTTTAATTTGATTTTGTGGTACAAACGAAATTTTTTCATAAATTTACAAAATTTCAGTCACTCAGGCAGCTGACCAAACTGCACAGGTTGTGTTTCGAGAGATTTACAAAAACGCCTGGCTTCGGAGAATCTCATCTAATTCTAAAAATTCTGGTAAATCTAATAATACATAATTGCGATCAAAAATCAGATTTTTTAATTTCAGCTGGTGGAGCCTATCCAAAGCGAGGCGAAAACGTGTGGGTTGTGTTTTGCGTCCATGACGACCGAGAGCCATTCCTCGAGGTCTACCTGGACCAGAAGGTGGCCATCTCGCACCGGCCTGACTGGTGCGCCCCTTTGGCCACCTGTCTGCACATATCTCCCACTATATGTGCAGCGCCAGGCGACCAGTATGAGTTTGTCATTACTTTGAGGAATGGCGTTATCAAATTGGCAGCAACTTCTTGGTAGTATAACTTAATTAAAATTAATATCAGCCCCATTAATTTCAAATGATTATTCAAAATACTTAGGGACATCATGATGGACTGGGTCAACTCTTTGCGGTCCAAACTGGTCGAAATGAAAATCCTTTCTCCCCAGGAGAATGTCTACACCCAAGCTCCACAGGCCCCTCGATTTCCTCTGCTGCCCACCAGAGACCCAAACTCTCCACTCCCCCCTACCCCAGCAGGACCCTTGGCAATTGTTCCTGGAACAGAACTGCCCCCTCAGCAATCAGCTGGTAAATTTAATATTATTGAAAATTAAAAATAATTTGGTAAAAAATTAACACAAATTACTTTAAATCCTATATACGTTAGATTGATATTTTCTTTTCAATTTTTGGGTTATTAATGAATTAATGATAATTAAAACGTTTTGTTTAATATTAGATCGTGTTCAGAGTGATTCAACAAATCAGTCCACAACTACAGTTAGTGTGAATTTCAATCCCAGATCTGAGACTAGTGCTGCAAGTGCGAGCCCAAGACCCTCAACAACTCAAGATTCGAGCACCAATTCAAATATTTTCTCCAGGTATGATAATTAAAAAAAAATTTATTTGGATTTTTTTAGCTATTTAAAAATTCCAGATCTATATCTGTCAACGTGGAATCTGGCCAAAACGTAACTGTGATCGAACTGGAAGGTCCGTCCCCATCCTCAGCCCCCTCAGGCTCGGGGGTGTTCAACTTTGATGTGATCAGCAGCACCATCAGTGACACAGAACTCAGTCAGTACGAGCGCCTCTACCTGGGCCACACTAGCCAGACGGACCCTAACGAGCCCATGTCCCCGCTGCTCATGGCCAGCGAGCAGCCTGAAACGTCCGCCACTCCTTCCAACCCTCCCGAGCGCCAAAATGAGTCTGAAGGAAATTCTGTGAGGCAGGCGCCTCCCCCTCCTAGGAGTGAAGAGAGACGACCTACTCTGCCTCCAGGAAGGGTGCATGACACCCCTAGGAGGAAACGGGGGCCTCGGCTTGATCTCCCCCGGAGACCTCTTTTGCGACCGCCGATGCTGCCTCCAGTTTTGACTCTTCGGGAGCAGCAGGTGTTGGAAATCACCAGAGAGATAAGACACCCGGGCGGCGTCAGATTGCAGCTGAGAAAGAAGGACTGCATTAGCTCGGTTGCCTTTGTTGACGCTTTTGGGGCTGTTTGGTAGGTTTTTAATACAAGAGCAGCTCTTAAAAATCAAATTCATTCAAATTAATAATTATATCCATATCAGTGCGTGAATTTGATAAAAAAAATTGTTTTTTATAAGTAAAACTTATACTAGGCATTCGAACTTTATCAGCTTAGACCAAAAATTTGATTTATTATAAAAAAAAACCAAACAATCCCCTTAATTTTATACTCAATCAAAGTTCCCTGTATAGTTAAGCTCTTAGTAATGTAGTAAAAAAAATTACTGCCGATAATATAATAATATATAAAAATTAATAACATCGGAACCCCTAATTGCAGGATTGCTGGTTGGAAGCAAAAGGTCCACCCTCATCTCTACAATGCACTCCATATTGGTGACAGGGTTCTCAGCGTCACTGGAGTTCTTGTTCCTAATGCATCCGAGGCAAACAATCTCATCAAAGCCTGCTGTTCACCATTTGTAAGATTTTTCAATATTTTTAACATTGGAAATGCGCGCGCAACAATGGGGTGTCCTATCATAAAACCAACCCGTAATCATAGTTAAATTTCACTACATAATATTTTTTTATTTAGTACAATCGTGTTATCATGTAAATGCAGATGTTTTAACTAGTTAATTCTCATTGAATTAGGAATACTGTTTATTTTATTATTTACAAAGGAGCTAATTTTCTAATTCACAATTTATCAAAAAGATATTGACACTAATTGTTGTATGGGGCAAAAATTAAAAGCGAAATCATTTTTAATGAGCATGGAAATGATTGAAAATAAGACTTTCGCCACTGCTTTTCTTTGAGAGGTCAGATTTAAGATGAATTTTAAATTGTTCCTTGTAATGAAGACTAAAGTCAGTTATTAAAGATGAGAGGCTATCCCTTTCATAATAAACTATTTCACATTTTCTAGATTGAAATTATTGTGAGACGAGTGCCCTTTGGCCGAGTATTCGCAATTCGAAAGGACGTCGAAGGCCAAGATGTGGGTCTTGAATTAGAGGGCAGCACCGCCGAGATAAAAAGTGTGCGCCACCTGAGTCCCGCAGCCCGGGCAGGAGTTCCACCAAAGGCGCCCTCCTGTGATGGCCTCTCCCTCTGCAACTGGGTACTGACCGAGGTCAACAGCCGGCCGCTGAATTTGTTTTTCAAAGACAGCGAGGTCAGGGATAGACTGAACGCAGTTGGCAGAGACATGTCAATTCTGATCCACCCTTTCGACTTGATCAAGCAGATCAAAAAGCAGCTCAAGAGCATTAAAAACTACAAGGAATACCTGGTGCAATAAAACTATACATTCCAATTGCAAGTCTGACAATTATGCAATCGCAGAATGATCAAGATGTCAATATACTTACTAAGCTGATTCGTTTGTTAATTTGTGATATTTAATAATAATAATAATTTAAAATCATTGAATTGTTTTTTTCCCATATATAATTAAGAAGGGATTGCGAGAAGAGTTAAAGGTGCTTGTTTCCCTTGAATAGCTTTATTTGAATTTAAAAAAATCAGTGGAATTTCGTAACAATACAAAGCCAGTCATCCAAGGTGTTTTCTTTCCTTTTATAGATCAGTGAAACTCCTAGTGCTGCTTTCTTCTGAAAGAACAGCCTGAAACAATTTGAGAGCAATGATCAGAAATAGTTTTTGGATCTAGATTATTTGCAGATTTAGTACCTTCTGTTAACCTCGCCCTTCCGCCAGTTGGTTGACACAGGATGGTTGAGCAGCCTGCACAAACAACTACACTCTGGGCATGGCTAAAAACTGTTGTGATCTTGTAACAGCCTGCGAAAATACGAACACAAATTGAATACATACATGTAGATTTTGAAGTATTGAATGATTTTATTAATAAAATTTAGCAAAGAGCTTGAGCAGAAGGTTAAGACAGGTTTGAATGTGAATAAGGCGTCATTATCAGTTGCATGCAGTGGCTCAACAGCCTTATGTTTGTATACAAACTGGTGCAAAACCAGGTAGAGATTAAAAGTACAAATCTATTTTTGACTAGCTTGAATTTTAAAATTTCTTAATTAGTTTCACCTAGTAAATGGCAAGTTTTACTCACCAGGGCATTTGACATCCATGAAATATGAATTAGGATGCTGCACTAGCCTCTTCAGCTTGTGTTTTCTTTTCTCCTCAGCTGGTGACGGATGAAGTAGATCCTTTGCGAGCTGGAACAGGAATATTTTGGTCAAAAACTGAGCGCAAGTCGCAGATTCAGGAGGATGGCGTTACAAAAGTGAATCGAATGCGCGTATTTGGCAGTAAAAGGTGCGTTTTTCTGTTAAGTAGTTACGTAAAACGTGCGTGCTAGCCATAGGGAGGCATGTCACGGCGGGCATGTTTTGGAGCGTCAAAGTGATAATTCGTGAAGTCGGCGGCCGAAAGTCCGGCCGGGTCGCGAGATAGGCCGCATAACTAGGAAATACATCCGAGGCGGTTGCAAAAAGGCGCAAATCGGGGTAAAATCAGCGGTTTTCCGGATAAAATAGGCACGTGTGCCACACGATACTTACAGGCATGGTTGCGACTGCAGAGTGGGCCGCCGGAAAAGGAAATGACGTCGAGCTACGGGGTCAACATGGCTGCGTGCACGTACTTTCTTCCCGAAATGGCATCAAATTTAGTCTGGTTTTCGTTCAATATCCTTCAATAATGTGCAAAATAATTCACAGAATAATTTTTTATATGTTTTGGACTGTTTTGCTGGCCGATTAATGAAACATTTCAGTTTAATTCCAGAATTTAAATCGATTTTCAGAGCCACGTAGTGGTGACAAAGGAAACTAAAAAATGCCGATTCCCGCGAATCACAACAGCCGGGCGCGTTTTGTTGACACCCGAAGTGACATTCTGATACTTTTTACACTTTCCCTAAATCTTCTCCGACACTCGCTTGAAATCAGCCATGGAACCACCGTCCGAAGTTTACGGTATGCAATTCTTTCTCGCTCGATCTCAGTCATTTATTCAGTCACTGCGCATTTCAGACGAAGAGGGAAGTGAAGTCGGCGGAGAGGAGCCCTTTTACTTGTTCGAACTTGTCAAACCTGAGTCGAAAGAGGCTACTGTTTGGAGCTGTGAGTCGACTCCTTCTTAGCTGCAGAATATAGCGTCACGCGTTATCTAAGATCTCTATTTTTATTTTCGATTTATGGGTTATAACATTATTTTTAGCTATGTAATAACACTTTATACAATGGCTAATTTTGGCACAGTTTTATTGTTAACGTTGACATCATTGTTGACAGTTTATATTTGACCGTAGCTTTTACATTTTGTTTCTAAATCACTTGTTGCTAGAGAAAGATTATGGTTGAAAAAAATTGCTCCAACCCTAGCTAAAAAATTTAAATTTTGCTTAAAACTCCACAATTTATTAATAGGCAGCGCCTACAAAACTAATTTTTTATTAGATTGATGATTTTTCAGACAATTACTGTGCTTGAAAAATTTTGTATTTACGCTAAATTTAAATTTTATTGCAGCTCTGAACATGAATCCGTATGGTCTGGCATCATGGGCTACTGACAGTGTTGAGGCCATGAACATCAAATTAGTAAGGACTGTACAAGACATGCAGGATTCTGATTTAAGTTTCAAGCCGGAAATGACGTATCAAGTGTTTGGTCAAAAGTATGACTTTTATATTTATTAATTTTATTTTTATTATTGTGAAAATTTAAAAATTATAGAGAAATTATTGCTGGATACAAAGATTTGAAAGTTGATCTGCTTTATGGAGCTGGAAGTCTGAAGACTCTTCTCAATATCACTTACTCAAAAAAAGTTGATCCAGACTTGTTTGAGGTAAAACTTTTTTCTAATTTATGAAAAAAATTTAATTAAGAATATATGCAGGCTGAAAATGTGGAAGAGAAGTTAAAGGATTACTTGCCAAAGGGCTACCTCACGTCAGTTGACAACTTCAGCATTGGTCTCAAAGAAGAGGAGGACAAGTTCCAACCTCCCGGTGATAAAATCCACGAGTTCAAAGTGGAAACTGGTAAATTTTTTGTTTACAATTAACCATTATCAAAAGTAATAACTCATTCTTTAGAGGATGGAGATCAAACCTACGAAATCTACCACGCCACTTCTCAAGATACCAAAATGCAGGCCTACTGTGAGCGAATGCAGACCTTCATCATGTGGTACATTGAAGCAGCCAGTTTTGTAGATCTGGAAGACACAAAGTGGAACTTCTTCCTGCTGTAATTTAATCAATTAAATAAATAATTTATTTAAAATTATTAAAATAAATAATCTTCAGATTTGAGAAGTACAAGCACGACGGCAAGCCTCGTTTTGCTTTCGCTGGATTCGTTTCGACCTACGAGTTCTACTGCTACCCTGACAACATTAGACCCAGGGTCAGCCAGATGCTCATCCTACCACCCTTTCAAAAAGCTGGACTTGGAGTTGAACTGCTTACAACCACATTCAACTTTTACAGAGGCAAACCCGAAGTGACTGACGTTTCAGGTTAATAAAATAATGTTTTTGTTAATTTTATTACTATTAATTCATTTCTTTAGTCGAGAGCCCCTCTCCTGAATTCCAAAGGCTGCGTGATTTTGTTGACTGTCTAACCTGCATGAAGCTGCCTGAGTTTTCTGCCAAAAATGTCAAAAAGCGTTTCTCGAAGGAAATGGAGAAAATTGCCAAACAAAAGCTGAAGATGGGAAAAGTAAAGAGTAATGTATGCAAATTTCTGCATGCTGATGAATTAATTTTTAGAAACAAGCCCAACGAGTTTGCTTCATTTTGAAGCTCAAGGGCTGCAATCAGGAGGATGAGGATGAAATGGAGGGTTACATGGACTTTTTGAAGCAGGAGGCTGATAAACAAAATCGAGTAAGTTTTCCTGTGACAATTTGGTATTGTTGAGGATAAATTGAATGTTTTGCAGCGGGTGCATGAGAGAGCTGAGAAAAAGGGACTGCTGCGGGTGATGGAACGAGCCAAACTTGTCGAAGCCATTCCAAGTTTGAGCCCGGAGTATAGAATTTCATCTGTTGCCCAAGCAGCCAAAGGCATGTTCGAGCAGTTCATCAAAGTCGTCAACAGACTTGATAGAGATGCTGAAGATTAAGGCCAATTTAAGATTAAGATTGTAATTTGCATTTCCCAATTGCTATCAAATTATTTTACATATGTGCCAAGTTGTAAAGAAAGCCCCCAGTTTAATAATAATTATCATTTCTATCAGTCTTTTTCAAATAAAAGTCTTTGATGCTATATAATATTTATTTTATTGATTGAAAAACCAAATTAATTAAAAGGAAAGAGTAGTTGTGGTTGGGGATACAGCATCAATTTTTAAAAGGGAGCAGGCTTTCCGATAGGCGGCCCTCACTTTGTTCATCTCCTCGTTGACATCAACGTCTTTAGTTATCATCGTAGGAAATTTGTCCAGCAATTCAATCACAGTCTTCATCGCACCAACACCTTTGGATTCACTTGCTCCTTGCGAAGATTCGATCCACGCTCTGGCAGCGCCCCTGTAAAATCCAAGCTCGGTCCCGAGTTTCATTCCGTGCTGGTGGCCGACCCGATAGCCATCCTCGGTGCCTTCTTGCTGACCCTTCTCAAATCCCTCTCTGAAGCCGTCTGAGGCAACTTTCTGTTCCAGCATCACAATCGAGTCGAACAGCTCGTTCACATCCTTCTCCTCTTCGTCCGCCATCTAATAGATCAAAGTTTGATTTTTATTATTATTAAAATTCAGATTATTTTAATAATTTAAATTTATTACTAAAGAGTTTTATTTACTTTAGTTTTGTTTAAAATCTAGGAACAAATTTTCGCTCTACCCCAAAAAACCGACTGAAAATGCAAGTTCCTGAGAATCTTGCAATGATTATGCCATAACATTCAAATTTATAAATGCCATGATTAAAACTCCCTATAGACAAGGAAATAATTTTCAAAGATTGATTAATTAAATTTTGGGAGTAGAAAGAGATTAAAAATTAATTATGTATACAATCTCAAAAAGAAAGGGTGTCTCAGCCAAAGGCGCCAAGTCATTATGTCTCATCCGAGAGGGGAAAAAATTAAAAATGCTGGAAATAAAATAAGTCGCATGGAGTTGGGCTGATTATACGGATAATTAAACTTCATCTAATTTTGGGCCAGCTGCCGCCATCAAAGCACCGCGGCGGAGTCAACTGTAATAAAATATTAAATTAGTTAATTTAAATTATTCCAAGGTAGACCGAAGATATTTTGCAAATTATTGAAAAACGTCTTTAGGATTTTTTGCAATTAATTTATGGCGCTAGTAAAATAATTAAAATTATATTATTGTTGATTTTAATAAAATTAAAAAGTTCACCTTTCTGGTCCTATGCTAAAAAAATTGGATTTACGTCATAATGTGATGCCCTCGTGCCTCGTGACAGAAACTATAACTCATTGAACGCGCATATGTATTAAAAAAACGCTATTACATGAAGAGGGAGTGGATAAAGCGTACTTAAACCTGTAAAAGTGGCGTTTACTATATGTTATGATTATCATGATGCAATTCGCCTTTTGGTTTCATTTAAATACAAATTAATATAACAAATGATAGCAATCACGAAATGGAATATATTTTTTAATGAATAAAGAGCAACAATATTTTTAATTTCAATAATCTACAAATTTAGATATTAAAAAAAAAAATGAGTTCAGCCTACACTTGAACGCACAACGCGGAGCTATATATTATTATAAACAATCATGTTAATCTTTATTGACACTGGGGTGTCATGACGATCATTGAGGATCAAGAGTTTAAGTTAAACTCCCTTACAATCATCATGCAAAATTCTGCCAGCCTGAGATCTGCAAGCGCCGACGACACATCATAAAAGACGACCAGCCCCTCTCTATTTTGGCGCCTGCTCCTGCTGATGCTCGATGGTTGGTCCATCGTGGTCATACGGCCATCGAACGCCCTATGGCTGCCGTTTCTTGTTGGTTGCCATGGCGTGGTACCTCCAGCTCCTCCTGCATTTGCGTAGGTAGCGGAAGTTGACCATGTGAGTGCCACTTAATTGAGTATTTGCCGGCAGCCCGGATTGACTCGCGTGCAGTTGCGTACGCGTAAGTGTGTTATTTTTAATTTTGATCCACGCATTCATCAAATTGATTGATAAACAAAATTTATAAATTGTTTTTTATTATTCAAAAATTTACGAAATTTGATTTTATGGTATAGTCAAAGACGCCAGCGCTTTTTAACAAATTATTGGACCTTTCAGCCGCTCATTTTAATTTTTAAGAAATATTAAAAATGATTTTATTGTTTACATATTATGGCAAAAATAAACTATAGTTTTAAACTAAACAGCAATAACAATGGAATATATAAAGAAAAATGGGAAAAATGTTTGATTATGACGCCTTGATAGTTGATACTATCAAATTTTGTTTCTTTCAAAAATAGCGGTTGTTTAGGTTTTTGGATTTAGAAAATTCGCCTTTATTTTTCCTTGATAAATTAAAAAAAAAATAGGTTCAAAGAAAAAATATACTTGATATCAGCTTGATATTTTATGTTTTGTCAATTTGTTTAAAAATTGCATAGACACAAAGAAGGCTTAGAATTTTATTTTACTTATAATGCACTCCAAATCTGATTTTTTTTCATCTCTGCCATAGTTTGAGCTGTGAATTGAAAAATTCAACTATGGAAGCAATGGGACCTACAGGTGAAGACAACATACAGGACAATGTTCATGACGACGTACAGGACAATGTTCATGACAACATACAGGACGATGTTCAAGATGGCCTAATTAGTGATGCATTTGATGTTGCTAATGGCCAGGCAAATAGGAAAAAAGTTGTTAAAGCCCACATTGGAGCTAAGCCGCCCAAAGAATGAGGTAATTATAACAAGAGAGTGAAAAGTATAACCTATTAAATTTATTTTATATCAATCCCATTTTAGTTCTTGGCTCAAAATCATCAAAAGAGACAAGGCGATAATTCAAATAATTTGCCGGCCGATATTTTTTTTTAAATTTTCGTTTGGGCAGCCACCGATTCTTGCACGCCAACTATTTTTACCGCAGTTATTAAGAGCAAAATCAAAATTTAAAATGCAGGAGAAGCAATGGAGGTTTTGGCACTTTGAAGCAATCACTGTAACACTAGGTCAAATTTTTGTCAGCTGGCGCGATATAGACTTTCAAACTTCGCAGCCCAAAATCGGCCAAACTCATACAGACACCGGCTAAAACTGACGAGCTCGGGCTCAATTTTCCCAATTTTCAACGCTATGGACTGATATGAAACCAACGAAATTTTTGTTTTAAATTATGTTTATATGTGGCCGTATTACTCAAATGAGTTTGAAATATGTAAAAGCATAATTGTTTTTATACATATGCATATATATTTATATTATGGTCATATATCATATTATGATTATTTTAATTTTATATAATGTACAGTGCTAATTGTATTCTTTGCTTTATATAAATTAACACTTTGTATGTATACATTTATGAAGTATACTTCATAAATAATGGTGATGAGCAATACATATATTTACATACATATATGTACATACATATATTTGTAATATTTAATAAATCACAACTTACATTTTATGTACTTATAATGTTATGTAAAAATAAAATTATCATAATTGGTTGTTGCAAGAACAAGAATACATAGTAATACTTTGTACTCCCGACAAGCCAGCTGCGTATACTGCCGTTTAATATTATTTATCCCTACATAAAATATAAATATTCAGCTAGCTTACCAAAAATTGCTGCAACTTTAGTCCACTTTTCAAAAATTTCGTTGCATTTGCGTTTTGGGTCTGGGGGATGGTTTTGTGATTTGTAGAAAGAAGTAAACAAACCAAATGTGGTACGTGTGGTACCTGTCCAGTGCTGCCAACTATAATTCAGTAGGTATTATTATAATATTATTTGTGGCCTTGATTTGTGGTGCATAAAGGAGGCGTGGATTGTTGTCGGCTCGGCATTTTTCAGCAACGCCGAAATAACGCTCAAATTTCTGCAAAGATATCAGACGGCTCTTTGACCTTATTTATTTCGATTTCAGGGTGTCAAACAAAAAGATTTTGCCCATATTTATTGCCAGCTATCATATGTACTTTCCGTAAATTTTGTTCTTAAAGAGACGCTATTTTGTTATATTTTGAGATCGCTGCGTTTGCATTCCAATTTGTTTTCCTCCCTGTTACAATGGCTTCAGGTCTCGATTCTTATGTGAACCGTATCCTTTTTCAAAATGCTCCATTGTTTTATTTTTTTTTTATTAAATTTTTTTCTAATAGTTCCTTAAAAGCATTCATCAGACACAGTTTCAATCATAACTCAGGATGGAAGAAATTTTGTTGTAAGTGAAATTAATTGGGATGGGAATCATCCGTAAATAAATATTCATGATTTATAACAAATCTCTTGATTTAAAGGGAACCTTGAAGGGTTTTGACCAGACAATTAATTTGATTTTGGACGAAAGCCATGAGAGGGTGTACAGCGTGAATGCCGGTGTGGAGGAAGTGCCTCTTGGTTTGCACATCATCAGAGGAGACAATGTGTAAGAATTTTTTGTAAAGCACATCATTTCGTAAGTTGCTGTTCTTTGATTAGGGCCATAATCGGTGAAATTGACGATGAGGCTGACTCGAATTTGGACTTGTCAACTGTCAGGGCCGAACCGCTGGGAGCAGTTATGCACTGAAGTCACTCGGAAGTCTTTTATTCACTTCACCCTGGCGTCTCGATTGGCCCAACATCATTGTAAATAACCCACAAATACATAATCCATTATGTAAGCATTTACAGAATTAAAAGAAAACAACTAAAACAATCAACGAAAAACATTTTTTTTTTAAATAACAGTAGGGCTTGAAGAAAAGAAAAAATTAAATATTTTTTCCATTCCATTCAAAAAAGAATGTCATTATAACTTAAATTTATTTAAAATAGGGATGTAACAACACAGCCGGTGTTCAGGGTCTTAGGTTCTGACCAAACTTTTGGTCCTGAGTGCACATAAAGAGAAGGAAATATTTCTGCCCTGGTGATATATTAGTCAATTCAAGTCAAAAGTCCCATGAAATGCACAAGCGAATTTTAGATAAAATGAAGGTTTGGCAGATTTTTCATTAAAAACATGCAACGAATCTCATTTAATCATCTTTCTCATGCGCAAATCTCTTGTCAATTCCCAGTTTTGCACAAATGATTTTAAAAAGCTCTTTCTCTTCGTAGAAAAACACTGCAACACTGAATAAGCCACAACAGGCGCCGATCATTAAGTGAACAAGTTTGTTCTCATCAAAGTAGAGACTCTCGGAAAAGTTTGTGATGAGAAAAGAAACAGCAAGAGCGGTCACAATCAAAGGTCCCGGCAGCAGACCCTTCAAGGGCTGCCACTTGCTCCCGTCGTATAACTCGTACATGAACTTGAGACTGCAACAGATTCTGGTGGCCATGTTGCAGCAATTAGCCAGGATAAAGCCCAGGCCGCCTAGCAAGTAGGTGAGGGCCCATGAGATGACTAGAAAGGCTACGGAGAGCAACACCATTGAGTAGTTGTACCACGAAAGTTGTTCTTTGCTCATGGCCGATTGGCCGAAGGCCTCAGTGATTCCGTTGATGGCCAAGAAGAGGATGACGGTGCAATGGGCCCTGAGCAGAACTGTGCCAGTGTCGGTGGCCAGCGACTCGCCTCCGTACAGGAAGAGGAGGAGTCTTGAGTAGGAAAATCCAAAAGCCATCACAGTAAGTCCGAACACCACGGTGCAGCGCATGGCATAGAAAAGAAGCTTTGAGGCTTCTTCCATGTGGTCTTTGTTCAATTTTGAGACTTGCTCACCCCTCCTGAAAATGAGAAAAAAATAATAAAATATGAAAATTGTGATTGTTAAATTAAATTTTTTTGTGTTACTAGTAATGGTATATTTTACCTGAATAACTGAGCAAAGTAGAAGTAGCAGCTCTCTTCAATGGGTCTGAAGAGCAGCCTTGCTGGCAGAGTACCCAAATTATTGACAGTCTCGTACACCCCCTGCTGAGTGAGGGACAACACCCCCGAAATGGTCATTACGTAGCGCTCCCCTTCGGTCAGCAGTTGTTTGACGGCCATGGTCTTAAAGAGGCTCCACGTGAGCCAGGCCAGAGGACGATGGATCCACTGCTGCAGGTCAAACCGAGGCAAGAAGTCCCTGATGCTCTTGAAGGGGAAGCCTTTGTGGGGGGTGCGCAGGTAGTGGTAAAAGTAGCCATAGTAGCCCAGCACCAGGGTCAGGGTGCCAACGGCCTGCGCGGCAGAAAAGGCATGCACCGAGTTGGAGGGGCTGCACAGCACCAGCGGCAGAAACACCAGAGTGCGCAGCCCTATGTGCAGAAGGTTTAACGCAACCTGAATTTTATTATTATTATTATTTTTTAAATCTTTATAAATGGAAAATACTTTTAATTTGTTGAAGAGGAATGCATTCGCCACCAGCAAAGGGGCCTCACAGGTAGACTCAATAATGCAACTCAAGGCCATCACCCACACCCCTGTAACGTACTGGCTCTGCAGGTGTGGAGGGGGAGCCTCCAGCATGTCCAGCCACACATGTCCCAAGACGACAGAAATCAGAACTGAAATTGGCAGGGTGATCCATATCAAATTGATCACCAGGGGCCAATTGTGGTTCCGAACGTCATCCAGGGTGCTCTTCCTGAAGGCCTCTCGACTGACAAACAGAATGGTTGATTCGAGAAGCAGCAGACGGACGTTCATCAAACCCAAGGCATCTGGAGAGATGTACCTTTGAGAATTTTAAAGTTGTATAGTCCTTTTTTTTAAAGTTATGTACAATAAAACTTTGTTTTACCTCAGGACGCAAGCGTTGCTGAGAAAGGTGATCACGCGGACGATGATTTGAAGAACAATCCCGAAGGAAATGTTCTGAAGACTAGATGTCAACAGGCTTTGCTCCATTTTTCTTTTTAAATACTCAAAATTTATCTTTCAACTGTATGAAAAGGAAATTTATAAAGGGATATAAAATCTTCATTACACGCTTATGACAGGTCACCTGAGCAGTTTTAAGACCATTTCTTGTAAAAGGTATGAAAAGTGTTGAATCCGAAATATCCGAATCGTCGAAGTCGTTTCGTTTTACTGTTGCATTGAAATAATTTCGCAATGCCAATTTTTGTTCTGAAAGCAAGTCAAATATGTAAATTAAAAAGATTAATGTATATCTCTTTTCAACAGAATTTTTGGAACAATAATAAATAAATAAAGAGTTTTCATAATAAAAAGTATATTGCAAATTTAGATGTCAAATGAAAAGAGATTTTATAAATTAATATATAAGTAAGTAAATAATCGGCGCAAACCAAAAAATCCTGCTACGCGACAAATCCAAAACAAACACGCCCCCTTCCTAGAGTTTCGAACGTCAACCGCAGCCGGCGGTCGTATATTTGGCGCTGTTCGCAGCCATCGTACTTGCCAGTGGTGACATCTGCCATCCGTATCAGGGCGATGCTTTTTGGAAGCTACCAAAACCAAAATTATTCAAGATGGAGGACGCCGAAGTCGAAGTTCTTGGAGATAATGGAGCTTATTATAAGGTTACTAGACCGATTACGTGTCTACTTTCCACCCTGGCACATTCGCAAGACCTTCAGCTAGGCTGGTGTGCTAAATTATCGTCGGCTGTTGCCGTTCGCGGGCCAATTTTGACCCTCGCCAAGCCCCATGTGCCGATCGGCTGCTGCATTCCGCAGTGCCGTCGGGCCTATTTGTGTCGGCAAATCAACTTTTACTGGACACCAGCTCCTCCCAAGCGGCCCAGTGACCCCGTCCCTTAGTGAATTCACGGCTGAACTCGAAATATTTGACGCTGGAGTGGTGCAAAAGTGGGAATTCGCACCCACAGCTCACACCTCTCTAGGCGGGCAATTTCATTGTTATGCGATTCCGTGTGCGGCTGCTGTTTATTTCTTTTTCAAATATCTACGCAAATTGGCACGCAAATTAAAGGTTTTGTCGGGGGGATTGATAAGTTGAAGGCCGGGTTGATCGCCTCGGCCGCTTTCTTGAAATGCCGGTTGACGGGTCATGTTCCTCGGATGCACTGGGCGTGTCCTGCTCAACTTGCTACGAATGTCCTTACTTGCCGCTGCAAGTCCAGGTTTTCTGCGAATTGCTCTCATAAGTCGCTCCTCGGAATCAGCCGGCTATCAAAAACCCCATTGCGCTAAAAGGATAAAATATTGACTTTTTGAATACCAATAATTTGTATTCATATTCACTACCAAATCAAATTAAAGGAGTCACTCCCTTAAATGGCATTTTCCCAATAAAATCTGAATTTTAAACGAACAGTAGTTCAGAATTTCCACAAATTCTGGATCAAAATGGAGGGTAAAAAGTATTTTTCATCGGGAATTGATCCCTTTTGTTTCGGAATGTATTATTATGTAACCTATTAAAATTCCTTTTTGATTCCAGGCTCGAGTGACTGACATTTTTGACGAGGAAGTGAAAGTCAGTTTTGAGGATGAGTAAGCAATAATCCCTAATTTGAGTTAATAAAAAATTAATCTTTCTTTTCTTCAGCTGGCAACCAGAGTCCAAGTTCCCTTTCTCTCAAGTCCGCCTGCCTCCTCCTCCCCGGCAAGAAGGTGCTATTCGACCTGAGTTTTCCGAAGGCCAGGAGGCCGAGGTCTTTTCGTGTTCGCAGACTGGAGAGGCGTGCGGCTGGTGGAAGGTCATCATTAAGGTGACGCCAGTTTTTTACACCAGTGGCTTGTCTGACTATTGAAATTTGCAGATGGTCAAGGGTGGCTTCATTGTGGTCGAGTACGTCGGCTGGGGCGAGAGCGCTTATACTGAAATTGTTAACGAGGAAGATCTACGACCTAGGAACGCCAACAGCCCTATTGATGCACACACCTTCTTCAAATTTGAAATCCCTGTTCCTGAAGAGCTGCGAGAAGAGTAAGCGTTTGTGTTTCAAGATTGTAAATTAAAGAGCTATATTAATACTGTCGAATTCCCAATTGAACAATAAATTATTCTCTTTAAATTGTGATCTCGAAAACAAATTCTTAAAATTTAAAGTACTTTATCGTCATATTATTAGCTGCTTTGTTGTAGCTAACTCAAATTCGATTTGATTTCAGTGCCAAGATGGAGAGTGCTCACTCAGAATTCCTCAAGGTGATCAAGGCCTCCTCTGTCAAATTCATCCCGGAAGCAGGGGTACTCAGGGTTATTGTGAGTAGTTAAGAAATAATAAATTAGAGTTACTAAGCTTTTGAATTCAGACAAGGAACGAAGCAAGTCAGCGGCTAAGCTCAATGGTCCAGGAGATGCATTTCCGTAACCTATCACAACGTGTGCTGTTGTTGCGGCGCATGGAAGAAAGCGCCCGTCAATTAGCGTCGACCAAGCAGCACGAGAAGGCGACGTAAGATCCCATGAGCAGCAGGAGGAGAGATTAGTTGTTTTTATAGAAAAATGTTTGATTCTAGGTTCACAGAGGAATTTAGTGTGAGAGAAGATCTCATGGGATTGGCCATAGGAGCTCACGGTGTGAATATTCAGCAAGCTAGAAAGTTACCTGGTATTACCAACATAGAATTAGAAGAAAACACATGTACATTTAGGATTTGTGGTGAAGTAAGAAGTCCTTTATGCTTTACTCTATTCGAATCTAATTTGTCTCTGGAATTTAGAATAGGGAATGTGTGCGAAAGGCTCGGAATATGCTCGAGTACGGTGAGGAGAGTATCAAAGTGCCAAGGCTGCTGGTGGGCAAGGTCATTGGCAAAAGTGGGCGCATCATTCAGGAAATTGTTGACAAGAGTGGTGTGGTGCGTGTGAAAATTGAAGGAGACAACGAGCCGCAGCCTAGCCAGCCACGGGAGGAGGGTCAGGTGCCATTTGTATTTGTTGGAACTGTTGAGAGCATCGCCAATGCCAAGGTGAGCACAAGTTAAAAATAATTTTTCTTGCTTAAGCCCCCAAAATTCAACGATTTTATGTATTTTTGTTTTTTAATTTATTTGTTTTTTTAAATATTAATAAAATTCTAGGTTCTACTTGAGTATCACCTGTCACACCTGAAAGAACTTGAGAAACTGAGGCAAGAGAAGTTGAACATTGATCAGCAGCTCAACTGCCTACAGCTCTATCCACAGAACCGAAGGTAATAACAACGTATGTGCTTGTCATACTTGACAGCGAGCGAAGTTTTCGCAGGGGCTTTGAACAAGACAGATCTGATGACAGGAGTTTAAGAGGCGGATTCTCTGGCAATATCATGGGCCGTGGTGGTCGAGGTAGGGGCATGCGGGGCGGCCGAGGCAACCCCCCTCCACTCAGAGACGGTCGGACCCCAGGAGGACCCTCCAAAAGCCACATCAACGAACACCCTACAGGTGAGAAAACTGACGAGAGCGAATAAGTTAATCATTTTTTGGTATTTTACCTAAGCACAACGTTGCAACGAGCACACTATTTTAGTTATTATTTTACAAGAACGGATGATGCATTTATTAACAATTTTATAAAGTATTAACAAGATTAACTCGATGGCTAATTAGATTCTAACAATCAACATCTTTCAAAATTTTGCTTCATTTGGGTTAATAAATTATAAAGAATGGTAAATTTATTTTGAAATAAAAATTGTTTAAAAAATTAGATAATTTTATCGATTTGGTTCAAATCTGAAATGCAATGTTTGTCTTTTAAGTTTTACTTTTGTTTGCTTGAGAGAATTGATTTTCAAAGCATTCTCATTAAATAATGGGATTTCTTGTTATTTTTTATTTGCTCTTTCCAATGGTGTGTTTTGAAAATATCAAAAAATGAAGTTTGCATGAAGGACAAATCGAAGGTCTTTAAACCTCCAGCGAAAGTCTTCTACTGCTTCTCAGACAACCGCGAGCACTACTCGGACCGAGGCCGGCGCGGCATGCGTGACCGAAGACAGCGAGTTAACGATGAGGAGGAATCGGTGCTAGACCAGAAGCAGCCTCCAAGTGGCGGCGCCACCAGCGGCCCTGTGGCCGAAGGTGCCAAGCTGGTCGATTCAGCCAGTCTGGATGGCGCCAAGGCAAGGCCGCCGCGCCAGAGTGGAAGCGGCCGAGGCAAGCGAGGTGGCCCCCAGCGCGGCCGTGGTGACCCAAGAAGGGGTGGCCTGGTCCCCAGCGGCGGCCCTGTGGGATTGGATAAGCCGAGCGGCTCAACCGAGTCGAGTAATTGGGCCGATGCAGTTCCAGATGCTGGCCGGGTTGACAGTTGGGATTCTGGCAGCCAGCCGGCAGCCAGCAACAACTTTGTTGCCGCCAACGCCCCCCAGCCTTCCAACAAAGGACCCAAGCCTGCACCTCCCAAAACTCAGAGACCAACGCGAGGGAAAGTCCCGGCTAAAGCAGCTTCTCCCGTATCTGGAGGCAGCCAGGTGAATTTGAAATAAATTTACTCTTTTGCTTTATTTAAGATTGATTGATATGTGTTTTTCAAATAATTTTGGACCTGTTGTGAGAGAATAAACGAATTGAACAGCTTCCTTATAATTGTATCTTTTATCATACAACAAGAGTTAATAAAACATGCAATTTTTAATTTTGGGCATAGATAATTCTTTTTGTGCCTTTCAATTGTACACTTTGCTATTTAAAATTTAAATATTACGGTCCAAACTAATTGCATGTATGTTTTGATTGTAGGGTAATGTACAAGAAGTTGGCCCTCAGCAGAAAGCACCCTCATCACCATCCCTCACGAATGGCAGCTCTTAATGTAAATTAATTCCTCTTCCTTTGCGTGGTTAGCAAGCCAGAGTGGCCAGAGAGTAAAAGGGAGAAGCCATGCATTCTCGTACAGTTACATACTTACATTGGTTGCGATTTCGAGGTGTAATTAAAAACCAGAACTTGCCAATGTCCATAGTGCAGCTCTGTACCTTTGAGTGTTGTCCTTATTTTGTGCACTAAATTTGTGATACGATCCTCAATAGCTTCTTGGTATTCAGTTGGTTGGTCAAATGGTCACACACACACACCGCCCAGTCTATTTTAATTCCCTTTTTGTCTCTCTTCGTTCTAGGCATTTTTCTCTTATCTACTGCGCGCGCTCCAACACAGCTTACGAGAAACTAAAAAAAAATATAAGAAAACTAGCAAAATATTTTACATCTTTGGTGGTTATCAGTCCTGTAAGTCGTTGAGGACCCAAATGTTTGTGTTCCGAGAGCGAATGTGCATTTGTTTAAAAATGGCAATTACGAAGCGCGAATGCGAATCACGTTCAAATGCCGCCCCCTGATGTTCCCTAAATACTCTCTATCTATCTGTTCAATTGGCGAATGTATCGAAAAAATTTGGGTCCTTCACCGAGGTAATAAAATGTGCAAGCTGGTACGACCATTATTCATTGTAAATATACTTTCTAAGTTATATGAGTCCTAAACTGCTTGAACAATTGCAGATGTCCAATCAAACTTTTCTCCTTTTTGTAAAAAGCAAAATTTATTCTGGTTTGAAAAGAATGAAAGAATCCCCTATCTATTGTCTCCGCCAAGTATTATATATCATTTCATTTTGCTGCGCCCATGGACAGGCCAGAAATTCTTGAAAGAAGATCATTAATTTTTTAATTGATGGGAAGAGTGCTTCATCGCCAACCATTCTCAAAGTGTAAACCTCTATTGTTAAGTTTTCAATCGCGGACACACACATTGCTCCTTACTACTTAAGCTAACTATTTTGTATTTAATCGGCCCCGAAGCGATAAATTCAATGATGCAAGATTGTGCCTTTCTTGCCATGGGTGCAGCTTGTAAAAAAAAATATGTCATCGATTGATTACCATTATTTTGAAACGAACTACTGATCAAAAAAACAAAAACAACCTAATAAGAATCAAGGAAAGAACTTTCATACTCCCCAATTCATGGTGTGAAAATTTTCATTTTTTGTTTACATTACCTGCAGAATTGTTTATCTCTGCTTTCATCACATTAATTAACCGTAAATAAAAATAAAGTTGCTGAATATTTGAACTGATGGTTTTTAATTTGAGTAATCCTTCTAGGAAAAATGAAGAGCAAGATTATTTATAAGATCATCAACTATTTCCATTAAAATTAATTTGAAATTGTCGTAACGCAAATTTTTTTCTGAATTCAATTGTAGAAAGTTGGCATGTAAAAAATAAATATCCTCAATATTACATTTTTTTTTCAAGATTCGACAATAAAGAGTATTCCTCAAAATTTACACATTAAAATATTTTGATATTTTTTAAAACAATTCAGTTTTTAATACAGATTATTGGCGCCATTTTTTTTTAATCAACAAATAAACGCATCATTCTATACGTTCTACGAATCATTGTTTTATAAACTTATATCTATCAAATCACATATCTTGCTTAATAAATATAAATATAGAATTCGCGGAAAAAATTTTGATTAATTTACGGTACCACCAAAATCATGGTAAACCAGTGGTTGCTATGCTGTGGAATTCTCAAACTTTTAAGATAAAGCTAATAAACATACAAGATTTCTACCAATACATAATAAGCAGCTCTGTGGGCCACAGTCACCTATAATTTAATTAGAAAAGGTTTGAATTTGCTAACAATTTTTTATCTCCAAATTAAATTGTGTTTAGTGGAAAGAGAATTTTTGCAGTATGATGATTCCGGATGATTCATCAGAGCACGTTATGTGTGTGTGTCAGCATTGGCAAGCTAATAATAATAATGCTTTTATTAAACGCGTTTGCGTACAACTACTAATACATACATGCTATACATACTAAATAGAACTAGGCGCACCACCTATCGGTGGACAGTCATTACAATCAGTTTGGGCGTATTTCAGCGGGAATATTGATGATCAGCCATTTGAGCAAGGGAGGAAAAAGGCGATCGAGTACAAAATAAACAGTGGTGTTGACTACAATATTGTGAACAAAATTTACATTTACATGCTTTGCTTGCAAAGTGATATTCCTTTTTAACACAAAATTTATAATGAAATCCATGAACTATTATTCTAGTATAAACATGCCTGTCCTGTTGAAGAGGACTTCTCCATTTAATCGGGAGTGTAACAATTGCATTGTGAAAATCAGGAGGAATATCAAACGATTTCATTTCTCTCTCGAATAACAAAGTACCAAAAGCAGGTGTGTATGGAAGATTATACATAGATTGCAAACAACCAATAAATGAATCAACCTCCAACATTAAATGCACAATTCTATTCTGAGCTGATTTATGTACACACAAGAGGCGTTTCAAATATGCATTAAAAACAAGATTTAAATTTCTGAGATCTGTTTGAGTGAGATAAGGCCAAGCAATTGTAATGCCATAACTGGCAATAGGCGCGGAGTATTTTGTAAACTTTCAAATGTTCGCGCTCTTGTTGATTGCAGAGAGTGCGAAAAAAATCTGATTCGTGATTGGTCGGTTCTCTTTGTTCGCCATGCCAATGGAACGAAGAATTCGGGGTCGGTGGGTGGAATGGAGAGCAAAAAATTGCGAACGGAACGGTGAATTTTGACGCGGACTGGCAGTCGATGGTCGATTCTCTCGTCACAATAGGGGAAAAGTAGTGATTTCCTGTGCGATTTGCGAGTTTGCTCGGACCCTGACAGTGGTCGAGCTTCGACCTTGCTTGGATTCGCGTTTGAAGAACGCGTCGCGTCCGAAGGTAGACCCCAGCAACAGGCAGATAGTAGTGAGCTCGGTGTATAATTGCTCCCATGTAAAATGTCGTCCAGATTTCGATGAAACCCTGCGACCCAGCTTGCCAGGTTTGTACTTGGATTCCTCGCAGACCCCACTTTTCCTCATTATTGAGTTTTGGCATAACCTAGTTTTCGTCTTTCATTTTTAAGTATTACATACGAATTATGATTTAAAGCCAGGATAAGCAGTTTCGCAACGCAATCGGTCCTTATTATGAATCCACTTAAGCTAAAACATACAAAACTGCGCCTTCAAGCTTACGCAAATGTTCTGGCACATGTCTTGGCAAATATTTGAATAATTTTCTTTTGTTTGCTTCCATAAATTAATTCAATTAAAGAAATTTGCAATTTGAAATAATTTTTCTTAAGAGTTTTGGAGAAAAGTGCGCAGTTTTTGCTAATCAGGTGCTTCCGGAGGAAAAACAAAACTTTCAATTTTTGTGGTTTTCCAAAAAAAATTTATAAATCGTTTCAGTTTGATCTCGTCCCGTTTGGAGTGAAATACCTGGGACCAAAACTCGAGCATTATGGACAGGGCGCTGTCCCTGTCGCCCGATAATCAGCTGTCAGTGTTGGTGAAATTTGGCCTGATGTCTTGGAGCAACCAGACGTCGTCCGCCTGCCTCGACAACTGTTCCGGCCATGGCGAGTGCCACAACGGAACATGCGTCTGCGAGGTACATTATTAAAAATTTAAAATCTATTATATTAAAATAAAAATTGTTTGTAGATCCAGTATGAGGGGGAGGTGTGTCGGACGCCCAACTTCAGTTACCACGCTGCGTTCGCCTCGATCTTCTTCTTTCTGGCCCTGGTGTGCCTCATCCAGCTGGTGATGTGCATTGCGGCCGAGTTCCAGAAAATGAAGACCCCGTCCTTGTGGCGGGCCTGCCGAATCACGACCCAGAAACTGCTCTACTTCCTTGTCTTCCTTGCCACAATCATTCGAGGCGCCTACTTCACTTCTCCTAATGTAAATTTTGGTTTAACTTAATCACAATGAAATTTATCTTCTTGATAATTTCTAGACTGAAGACGAAAACGGCTGGCCAAGGACAATGATGAGTGCTTTTTATCCCCTACTCCTCTCCGGATCCTCTTTGATTGTCTGCTTTTGGGCGGAGGTTAGATGAGAATTTATAATTTTGATTCTTGATTTACAACTTTTATTTAAATCCTCAGGTTTTCCATCTGCAGGACGTTCGATGTGAGAGACCACAGTTTCTGTCAAAATCCTTCCTAGGATTTGTCATTTTCAACATCATCTCCTATTTTTTCCTCATCATTGAACTTGTAACGACAACCAAGATCGCTCCAACTGCCGAAGCAAGGGTCTGTTTGCAACAAAAAATCAAATTTTTTACTGAAATAAAATTCAATTCCAGAATTTCTACGTCCATGTTTTTAACGGATGCTACGCTGTTCTGCTATTTATCGTTGTCGTCTTTTTCCTCATCTACGGTGTTGAAGTCTACTTTAAGGTAATAAACTTATTTTTTTCCCCATACTTTCTGTATTGAAAAAATTTTATAAGGTGCGAGGCGGATTCATCTGTGAGCACGAAGCCTCTGTGGCTATGACTTTAGCCAACAACCGGTGGACAAACAGAGGAAGTGACAAGCAGAGCCCCAAAGTGAAGGCGTCCACCAGCAAGGAGGAGGATGGGGCCTCGTCCAGCCGATTGGTATTTTATAATTGGATAATTTAATTGACAAAATTGTGAACTTTGATTCAAATCAGCTGAACAGGAACCAGGAGCAGATGAACAGGAAAATCAACACTTCTCAGCTGCACCAGTCTCGACTTGGCTTAGTTTCCCAGGCCATCATGCTTTTCATAGTTGTTGGCTTTCTCTTCAGCGAAACACTCAGCGAGTTTTGGAAATCAAAGTAATCGCTTTTTGCATGTTTTATAAATGAAAGTCTTAAATTTATAATTTCCAGGGTTCCTCTTGTAAGTCGAAACTGGCATGACATTTTGTTCCACATTGTGGAAATTGGCGCAGTGTTGTGGTTCCCTTGTGTCCTGTGGAATTGCATTAGGTTTGTTTTCACTCATTGTTTTCAAGCTTTGAATAATTGAAAATGTTAATTCCAGTCCCGAGCAACTATGGATTTTGAATCCGAAAAAACTCCTTATGAAAATTGAGGCTGATTTCAGCAGTTCAACTGCAGACAAGGACAAATCACCAGAAACGGACAGTAAGCAATCTTTCAATATTTTTTTTTACATGAATTTCAACATTTATCCAGGTGATGAGTCGGACAGAGAGGACAGTCCCGATTGTTGGATTTGCTATGACCCGGACAGAAAAGACGCTGGTCCGTTGATCAAGCCGTGTCAGTGCAGAGGAGATGTCAGCAATGTGCACCACAATTGTCTAAGGCGGTGGCTGGTTGAGAGTGCGCTGGACGACCCTAAGGCGTCTGCCTCAGACAAACTTAAATGCAAAGTTTGCGGATCGGCATATCAGGTAATTTTTGTTTATTTAATAGGGTTTGTATAGATTTTGTGGATATTTTAAAACTCTAATTTTGAGCTAGACATTCTGATTATTGAAATTTGCGGTCATCTCCAATTGAAAATTGTGGACAAATTTCTCAGGTTGAGCAAAGCACCCATCTGGACTGGCAACAAGGCTTCACTCTGCACCACTGGCTCCAGACCTCTGCCATTGTCACAGCGATGTGCATCAGTGTTGCTGTGGCCTGGGTTCTGGTGCAGTTCTTCACCGAGCCCTTTATTAGACTTCTAGCCATTGGAGGCGCCCTTCTGGTCTGTTACATAGGAATAAGGTAAAACTCTCTGCCAGGCATAGGCTCAATTAAATATAAAATATCAACCAGATTTTTGGGACTGAACACGGCAACCGCATATGAACGTGCGAGGGTGTCAGCTTTGAGCATTGTGGGCCAAACGCCGTCCCAGTCCCCGACGTCCAGCGTGAGCAGCAACCTGGCCGTCAACACAATCAGCGAGACGATCACAGTCAATTTGCAGTCGGCCAGTTCTGCTCTGCTCAGCAGCAAACAGTAGAGAGACGGCGCGTGTGTGTCAATTTGGATTTTTGGTGTTCTTGACTTTGACGTATGTTTCAAAACAGGAGGCAAAATATCACGTTAGAAATAACTTTCTCCAAAGTTTCAAGGTTTAAATGTTGAAAAGAGAGGAAAAAACCTTTGATGTTGATATAAATACGTGTGCATCTTTCTGTTGTTCACTGGTGATGATAGGACTGAATTAAAAGTAAGAATTGCGGTGAATCCTGGATTGCGTTAATTTGCGAAGGAATTTATTTAAATAAGCATTTCTTGTACAGAATTTTAGAAGAAAGAAAAAACTGTGTAGGAAGTGTTAATTTTAACTGATGTGATAGTCGAATGTGTGAATATTTAAGGAAAATCTAAAGCCAGGTATATTAGTAAAAAATTATGCGCAAATGATTCAATTTTGAACTGAACTATTAATATTCTTCAATGTTAATTTAACAGATGTAGGCAAAGAATAAAAAAATAACTATACTCAATCTTTATACTTTTTATGGTCCTGAACATGAAACAAGTTTGTGAAATTTGTATAAATTTTATTATAAATTGTTACATCAAAGTTAAGCTTTTGAAAAGTTTTCCAATGTCTAAGAGCTCGTCTTTAACTTTCGATTTCTTAGCAAGGGCGTTGGCCTTTTTTGCAGACTCTTTTATCCACTTTTCCAGATCCTCGGGTGTTTTCCTAGTTGAGCAGAATACAACATCATTCACTTCGTCTTCTAAAGGAATAGAAGCCACAGATTTGAAGCACACGACCAAATCCTTCATAGTCTTGATCTTGAGTGTTGGATCTCTGCACACCAAATTCAATATAAAAACGCCTAAAACAAGGTGATTTAATTTTAAAAAGAAAAAAATTTCAGAGTTTACCATTTTCACAGAGGATACTTTCAACTTTTTGGAGAACTTCCATCGTAACAAATTCTTTTGGCGGACAACTCATACCAATAGATGTGTCCTTATTGTCAACATCAAACAAAACTGCATCAAACTTTTGGCCACTCAAGGCAGCATCCTTGATGAACTGAAGCCCGTCCCCAATTTGAACTTTAGACCTTTCACTCTGGGTGAGGTTAAAATACTTTTGGGCCACCATAAGCATTGCTGGGTCAATCTCGACAGCCGTCAAATGGCACTAATCAAAATTATATATAGAAAAAAACATACTGGACCAAAACCTTCTTACACTTTGAAAGCATCTATTGATGAAGGAGCAAAGACCCCCTCCCCCAAGGCCAATCACAAGCACTTCTGGCTTTTCGTAGAGAGCTAATCCTAGGGTCATCAGTCGGTGGTGATCACAGGCAAGGTAAGAGGTGTCGACGGACAAGTTGACATTTTTTGATCTGTTTCTCAAATTTTTCAAAAGAGCCTCAGATTGAACTACGCCCTGGTTGGACAGAAACACCAGTTTTCTGAAGGTTTCTCCTCCGTCGCACTGAAATACATTGTTACAAAGATAACTGTATATTTTACTAATGGAAGGAAAACTTACCACAACATCTTCAACAACAAAATCTCCCGAAAATTCACTGTGCCCTTCGTAAATGACTTCTCTGTGACCCATATCGTCTCCACAGGATAAAAATGGAATCTGTGTGTTTGGAGGCATCCCTTGAGGGGCTAACTGGACAATGCTGGACGCAAGTTCTTCTCTGATGCTGTTCACACTTTCGTATGCTTGTCCTCGGTGCAGAAAGACAAGAATCAATCTGTCTGCCCCTGTCATGCTGATTAGCTGCTTTTGTCCCTCAGCCGAAGAGAATAAATATTCCGTCTCCCTAAAATTCATAAAGGGAAATTATAATAAAAACAAAATTTCATTTTCAACTCACCTTCCTTGCGGAACAACAAAAGCTGCAAATTTGTGAGCTGCACCTTTATTTGAGGTAGGTCTATCCACAATTCTGAGGGTAAATCTCGGCTTCTCATCCCCAAGTCTGTGAAGGTGGATGCTCAGGTCGTCTTTGTTCTCTTCCCCGCCAGGCACCTGTTTCTGTGTCCTCAGTTTCCAGGCCACCAGGGCTGCCTGGTGCAGAGAGACGATTTGCTCTTTGATCTCATCCGGTTCCGTTCTCATTATGTGTTGGTCAGAAAGACTGATTTCTGTTATCTATAAAAAAATTAACTCAAACTAACTGAAAGTAATCTGTTGCATTATAATTATTTTAAATTTATTTTTTTTAAATGAAATTTAACTTTAAGTGGACTTTGGTCAGGTTGGGAATTTATCAACTGTGCCAAATTTGGATTATTTAAAATGATAATCTTACAAAGAATAAAGAAGTACAATTTAAAAAAAAATAATAATAATAATACTTACGCTTTTCATTCCTGGTATTGCTTTGAACTTGGTGCAAACGACAAAGAAAACTGGCATTGAAAGGCCACCACCAGACGATTGGGCGTTGGCAGCACTCGCCTCTGGACAAAGACAAATCCTCAGAGGCCACCCAAAACCTTCAGGTGCCTGGACGGGGAACCTTTGCATCAGGTGGTGCAGAATGTGCGGCTGCAGTAGACTCACACAAATGTAACGCCCTCCAACTCGAAGGACTCGGTCAATTTCCTATAAAGATTATCCTCTTAAAATTGGATTAATTCTGTCTCAGTTGAAGATTGCCTTAAAGAATCGATTGATTTGCGTAAGGGTGGACTCCTCACTGTCCGGCATGAGGGCGTCCAACGTTCCTTTGTCCAGGACGACGCTGAAGTGGCTGTCGGCGTAACCAGTGTCCATGGCGTCCTTCTGTTCAAAAACCAGGCCTGGTCTAGTCTTGGAATGCGTGTCTCGCATTTGTCTGATGACCACCGAGCTTGTGTCAATGTTCGTCATGCTCCTGAGTGAAATTTAATATAATTATCGATAATTATAGACATTATATTGTATTTGAATTAAAAAATATGAATTTTGCCTATGTACAAACCTATAGCCAACATCGTACATGCTGGCGCTCAAAGTTGAGTTGCCGCAGCCAACGACGAGAATGTCGTCCTTCGGTTTGATGTACTTATGAATCAGGTTGCACAGCTCAGGGTACTCGCCATACCTTTGAATAATTTGTTCAATTTAAAGCAATAATAATAATGGATGTTACCAATCGAAAGCTTTTGTTCCTCGCTTTTTGAAAAAGTTCTCCCAGTACGAGGTCTCGGAGAATTCAGCCTTGGCCTTCGGGAGGAGGTTCATTTTCAATAAGGACCCGAATTAGGAAGATAATTATTATCCAACAACCGGCGAGACGCAGTACTAGTCAGAAAATCGCGTGCTGCTTTAGTGAAGGCGTGTTTGTGTATTCGCATTTAAGGGGGCGTCGTCGGTTGACCTTTTCTAGCTCGCAGCCAATCGTATTGCGAGAATTCTTACTAATTGTTTAAAAAAAATTGTAAAAATAAGTTAGCTAAGCTAAATTTGTTGAAATTTGTAAAAATTTGTATTTCATAATAAACTGGTATTAAGTAAAAAAAAAATAATAAAACACTTTTTAACATTTTAACTATAATAATTGTAAGAGTAAGACATAAAGAGGTAAGAACCGGTTTTAGAAGAAATTGAAAATTGATTTCAATTGATAACATGCATATTATGTATGTAATTCCTCTTGCGTGAGTAGTCAAAAAATCATCCCTTAGAACAGGAGTTGCCCAAAACCGTGATAAATTTTAATTTTAGCTGATTTTAGAGTAAAATGGGAGAAAGATGAAATATTGCAGAAAAAATTATATAAAAATTTATAATGTTTGTAATAAAGTGGATAGTGGATTAATTTTTTCCAATCCACATGTTCAATTTTGTTAATTATTTTGTTCAAACTTGTTTGGCTACAGCCCCGCAGTACTCAAAAAGATTATCCCCGACGCATATTGTTTTGGGACAAAATCCTCAGTTTAATTCGTGTTCTCTCTGGCGCGCACACAGCCGGATCAATTTTTAAAACGCTCTCCTAATGCATTCCAGCCGAAAGAGAGAAAGAGACAATGGAGCTACATTAATTATACTCTCCCTTCGATAAAAAGCAGGCTCGGTTGCCGCAGCGCCGTGTGTTCAGCCCTCTCCTCTCTCTCCATTGTGGGGAAATTTAATTTTCGCTCGTCGCGCACGGCCAACATGAAAGGATTCCACCCCCAATAAACACGCCAGCCCAGGCATTATTAAAATATTGAAAGGCTCGTCGTACTCATCAACTCACATACTGATTGATTACACACACAAACTGTCGGCTCAAATGCAATCAAATATCTCCACACACACCCGACCGCCTCGCTCTCGCAAATAGCCGCCTCATCAATTTTGTTATAAAGAGAATCAGAGGGATGAGCGAATATATATTTGTACCTTTCCTGTTAAACCTGTATGATGCATGACCACAATTGCTTAAGCAATATTACGAGAATTATACAAAATACAATACAATACAGATAAACAGAGCTAAAATATACAAGCGGAAGGAAAAATCAACCTTGACAAAATCTTGATTAATTTTACTTCTTCTGGTTGAAAATTGAATTTAAGTGGGATTGTTTTTTTAATTCTTATATCTTGAGGAATTTAAATAATTTTTTATTTATTAATTTCAAAATGTTTTCCAAACACGCTCAAAACAAAAGCGGAAGCCGCAAAAAGAGCGCATGAGCGGAGGGGTGTAAAAAGAGTCTCCTCTTCTCTCCCCTACAGCGACAGCGTTCACTCTCCTTTGAACTTTGAACACCTTTGAACTTGTCAAGACCGAGCAGAAAAGACGAATTCTGTAGCTTTTTTCTGCTCAATTGCTCATTTGGCTCAGAAAGATATTGGAACCAAGTAGGCCATGATATTGTAGCGTTTGCGAGCGTCGTCTTGCCGACGTGAATCCAGACTATCTGGAGAATTGGTTCTTTTGAGCTGAACTTTGTCGACAATCCATCGATCTTGGCTATCAACGCAATGGAATCATTGTTTCATAGGTGAGAAAATCTTGATTTTATCAGCCATTCGGCCATCTGAATCGCGGAATCGCGATCGTTTTTGTACCGCGTAATCAAAGCTGAGTCGGCATGACATAAAAAATTGATTCAAGTTTGTTTTTCGCTTATTATCTGGATTTTTATGAGTGTATTCAAATCTGTTTCTTATTTGCAAATTTCCGGAGATTAACTTGGGATATTGATGATTTATTTTTTATTGAATGGAGAATTTTTATTTCAAAACTCTCTGGCGTTGTTCATGAGACGTGAATAATTTTCATTTTATTTATGCGGCGTCAGATTGGCGTAATAAAATCTAAAATCTCCGTTTCACATGTTTTGTTTCAGGAGCCGTGAAGTTGTAATTTCTGTAATCTATGGTTATTTTATCAAGAAACGAATGACGCTCAGAAGGTTTTGACCGTTTCAAAAGTGAGACAAGGCAGAGAGCCCCTGCGCGTGAAGGCCTTTGGTATTTTTTTTTCTCTAGGGAAAATCCAGGCCGAGCTGATGAGGTTCATTCCCTGTTTTTCAAACACCATCGTTGTTATTCCCACTAATAAACCGCCCTTTTTATTTTACTTTTGTTACAGAAGAGAGAAATGAGCACAGCTATGACAGCTACAGTCCGATCAAAAAATTTCTCAACCCTTTTTGAGGAATCGGAACACAGATAGTGAATGATTTTTACTTTTTTTATCCATGCTCTCTGTGTGTTGAAATTTAAAAAAGAGTTTTTCCATCATTTGATAGTGATTGATACTCTAAAACAAAGAAAAACAATAATTTTTTGTAGTAATATTTTAATGCAGTTTTTGCCCACTTCAACTCTTTCTCATTTGAAATTTTAGTATAAAATTAAAAACGATTGTGCAACTATAGGGTCAAACCAATAGTAAATTGAATTGATTCAATATTAACAAAACCTTTTGAAATGTAGGAAAGTTGCGGCTAAATTTGTATTTATTTAGTATGGTGAAAGTCGAGACTCGATTGAATCTATTTTTGGATTGGAAAAAATGAATTTTGAACATTTGTCCCTTGTTAGTTCAGGTTTGATGGCGGCCGCCCCGCATTTGCTCCAGCCCATCCTCTCTATGATGGGGCGCCAGTGGAAGGACCTCCCAGCCATGGGTCCCGTAGCCGCCAAGGTGATGGCCAAGACCTACCACTGTGTTCAGTCCAGCAAAATGGCAACCTGGCCACCCTTGAGTACGCCGACTATGGTGAGTACAAAGTTAAAATTTTCCTTGTGAAATTAATTTTTTTCATTTGTCTCGTAATTAAATTCAAATGATCACTGCCCATGAGCCAGGATCACCTTGGGGATAAGGGACTGGCAGAAAAAAAATTAAATTTTGAAATAGCTATGTAGCAGATTAAATTTTGCAATTTATTATTATTTGTTAAAGTTAAGTTTTTTAATTGATGACAATTTCTATGAATTATTTGAGAAGGAATTATATCGTTTGGTGTGGTGCGCGCAGCTTCGATCCGTTAGTCTGGGCGTGTGATCAGTAGTGTGATGCGGCAAGTTGCAAGTGGTGTTTCCCATGCGCACTACAAGCTTTCGGAAGGGCTCATGTGCAATGTAGACCGTGTGGCCTAATGGATAAGGCGTCGGACTTCGGATCCGAAGATTGCAGGTTCGAGTCCTGTCACGGTCGAAAAACCCTTTTGCAGCAAAACTATCAACCCTTTAAAGCTACCATTGGGAGTTAAAACGTTTTGCAAATCAACCTTGATACTTTTTGAGCAGAGATTTCCATTATTTAGCTATTGAGGGTGGTATTTTTGCTGCAATCAAAAAAAGATTTTTTAATTCCAAAAAAATGTACTTTTTCTTTATTTATTGAATTTAGAATTTTGTATAATTAGACTTTCAATATAAAGTCATTATTTTTATTTATCTTCACGCGAAAATAAAAATAATTTTTTATTGGAGAGGAGAGAAAAATATTTCAAGCTACAATTTATAACAAATTGTGTGATTTTCTTTAATATCGTCTAAAAAAAATGTTACCTTATTCAAGGGGTGTTGAGTTTATACTCTCTATCAAATTTGATGTTGCATGTGAAAATTGCAAAGTTTGAAAATAAGTTCAATAAGAGCATAATTATTCTAAAAAATTGTGAAGATTGACTTTCATAGCCCTCGATTTGAATGATTCTTCCTCTAAAATTGAGTCTATTAAACCAGCTTAAACAACTCGGAATTTTTTTCTACTACAGATGCAAAAATTACCAAAAATGAGGCCCAAATTTAAGAAGGTCCCGCCTGTGCAAGGTCTGCGACTAGGTGCATAAGTTTTTGGCGTGCATGCAGCTTGCAATAATAGTGCCTCCCCTTCACTTGAACGCGCCTCTGAAATTTATCGCTTTTCCTCGCGCTTAATTGTTTACATTCCATTAGTCTCCCTGCTCGGTATCTTTTGCGTCGTATTTGCATTGTCGCGAGCGAGATTCTGTTCAAACACCGTTTTCCCCTTTCTCTCTCTGTGTGGCGTGCGTGGCCGCCTCCGCCGCCGAGCTGACCAACTCGAAAATGCTCAATCGAGTCAAAAGAAGCGTCTAACCGTGTGCAAATTAACAAATCCGAAAACGATAATCCCACACATGAGCGCACATAATTAAGAGTGGAGCGGGAAAATACACACGCACGCACCTACGCAGTCTCTCTTTTCGTCGCAAATTTGGTCTCGCGAGTTTTAATGAGCGCGAGTAATTGAGGCGAGAGAAATTAATTATGCATTCCGCACGACTCTGTTTGCCGACGACTGCTAAATTAAGTGTGCACACTCTGTACTCTGAGCCAGTTCCCCGCACAAAATGCTAAAAGAGAGTATCTATTTGGAAACTGATAATTATCGCTAATTAATAATTACACGCGGCCCCGGATTTAATCAACTGCAATCTCTCTGCTCTGCATTAATTAATTGAAGCAAAAGACACTCTTCTTTGACTTGCGCCCGTTCATCAGCAACGGCCAATTAGCCACCCTTTCACTCGTTTTCTCTTTCCAGCCCAAAGCTCTCGCCAGAAATGCAAATTTTCGCGGGTTTCTTCCCTTCGGCTTGCCAAAAGATTTGTTTATTATTCATAATAATAATAATAAAACATGTTTCTTTTGATGGATATAATTAAAAATGTTACGTCGAAAACTGTAAAATTGATGTTGATTTTTATGATTAAAATCAACTTCAGTTTAAACAAACCGTGAAAATGAATAGTCCAAACATTTAAAGTAGGTCCAACTTGAAATCACAAAACACACCATTAAATCTATGTTAAAGTATGCAACCTGTGTAACAATGATGTCCAGCAGGTGGAGTGCAGGCGAACCACAGGCGCAAACATAGAAGTTTTCTATGAAAACATATAATTTAAAAAAGGTCCTTTTTGCCATTTCATTGACAGGGAGACGAAATTAATTTGTATGCATTTTAGTGTTAAAATATTTAAATTAAATTCTTATTTTGGTGTATTTTTTTTTTATGCCTTTTCAAATTTTGAATCTAGTTATGTAGGCGCTGTTCATTGATGATAGTTTCTACGGCGATGATGACATTGAGAATCTCTAAAAAAACAAATTTTTAAAGCTACCAAGTGTTGATATTTGGATCTTAAGAGAAAAGCAGAGTCGGCTCCATTCAATAATAAATTTTGGAAATTCTGCAAAAAAAAACTTTAATCCTGTTTATATAATGCCTAAAATTTCAAACATTTAATAATACTGCAGTAAAAATTAAAATTTTCTTTCAAGCAAATTAAATTCTTCACGACAGAAACGAAAAGCAGAAATTATTATGAACCAATAGTGCCAAGCTTAAAGAAATTTGTCATTAATAAGTGCTTGCTGTTTCAAATCGTTATTGAGCGAATGTGATTTCAAATACTGGACTCTCTGTAGTCGGTTGTTTTATAATCTTGATGTAAATTTCTTTCAGACATTGAAAGTGAAATTTTTGTAATTTAAGAGCATTTCTCCCTAGTCACACGCAATTGGCTTCTGGCATATTTTTGTTATTATATGTATAAGCGGGCATTATTATCTGACAGTGAAAAATTTCATACGAATTGGTTTTAAATAAACAATCGCGATTCTTTTTTATCTTTAGTCCACATATTTTTCTTTGGAAATTTCAGGAAAGCCACGTGAAAGCAAAACTGTGGAAAAATAAATTGGAGCTGGCCGTGAATATCAGTTCGTTTGTAAAAATAATGGAAAGTAAAAAGCGGGTCCGTGCTCAGCTCCTACAACAAATGGTGATTGATGAGAGGGATTGGAAATTTGGCTTCGCTTCATCTGCCTGCGAGAAAACGGGCGCACGCATTCACACACGGGCAGGGAGGGGTGATTGCACTGAAGGGAGGTTCATTATTGGGAATTCAAGTAACAAGTCGGATTGATTAGCAAATTGGCATTGAAGTCACGGAGCGACTTCGTGCCCCGCCGAGATCTCGCGTAAAACCGCGCCACACATTCATTCTGTGCGTCAATCCTGAATCGGCGCAAAACATACAATTATCAATCAAACTATAGAAATAAACCGTTCTGCAAAAGGGTCAAATTCATTAACGACTAAAAAAGGTTCTCTGAGGAGCATGGCTTATAGATTTTAATTATTTAGAAACTTTGTATTAAATTCATTAACGAATTTAACAAAGGCGTGGAAACCAGATTTTTTAATTTTTTCAAAGAATCCTTTTTTGAAATAATACAAACAGGAGAATGTTTTCAGCAAACTTGAAAGAATTACATTTCAATCATTTTTCTTAGATATTTAAATTAAGGTAAAATCACTAATAATTTAAAAATCTAAGCTTGCTTTGTCATTTTACAACTAGAGAATTAGGAAAAAAAGAACACATTGGATGAAAAGAACAACTTTTTTATTAAACATAAAATTTGAGCCTAAAATGTAGCTTTCATCTTAGGGAGCAGTCTGTTTGTTTGTTTAATTCTATCGTTGGATCAAAAAAAGAAATTATGCCGATTGAAAATAAAATTAATTTTGTACTTGATAAGAATTTTAATTTATGTTTTAATTCAACATTTTTTACCAGGATGGAGGGCACAAATTTAAATTTGGGGCAAAACAACCCCCGAGGATGTAAGTGGCAACATAATGCAGGCGGTGCTAATTTAACGCCCACGAATTAAAAAAAAAAGTGTGGCTGTACATATTATATATTTGGTGGGCCCTGCATGGTAATGACGATCGTAATGAATTTCCCCGGCCAAATGAAGCGCAGGCAGGGCAGGTAGCTGAGGTGTGGTGCTCGTAAAGCACACACAAGTGCTGACCTTTATTAAAAAATTTCTTTCATCGCCCCCCCCCTCACCCCACCCCACTCCGTACGTGTATGCAAATGAACACTTTTTTAATCTTTGCTCAACGCTGCAGCGGTCAGTTGTGTGTTTCTGCCCACTTTTGCCCCGAGTTAATACACACAGGAGCACTAAGCACGCCCTGCATGTATTTCATTAAGCCCCACCCTTGCGCGCTGCCTCCGCCGACAACCCCTTTTTATTCTCTTGCTGCTGAAAGTTAATTATCCACATACACGTGGAGCAGCCGAGAGCACAGAGAGAGAAAATTAAAAGAATGCTGTGCTTAATTTACCAAAGCTAATTTTTGCCGCTGCTTGTTCTGCATTTGGGCCCGCCGGAATAAATGAAATGAGAGCACAAAGCGCCAGCAAAATGAAATGCACGCGCGCCTTTCCTCTCTTTTTGTTTCTCTCGAGTTTCTCCTTTGATGCCAATTTTGACAAATTAAAAAGTCGCGGCATACGCACGTGTGTCGGTGTGTGTCGAAAATTCATTCGCGGGAAAAAACTCATCTGCGCATCTTGCATCCCCAGCTTTAAATTTCAAAACCAAACTTGCATAATGAATAAACTAAAATTTTATGATGATATTGAATATATTCAAGGCTATGAATAAAGTTAAGTCAACTTATGTTTTGAAAAATTGCCTGCTAAACAATTTACTTATTTTGAAGAAAAAAAAATTAGCTTACGTTTCTTAAGGTTATATAACACTTTTTTGCATCTCTCCTTGCAAAATAAGAAAATGTATATATTATTTTGGAAAATTTATTGACATGATTTAAAAAAAAATGTTTTACTGACAAAAGTAGTTTCAATTATATTTTATTCCTCTGGTCATTTTATTTTAATTATACAATATATCCCTAATTGATTTTTCTTGCACGTTGCGCGTCAAATTTTGAAGAGCAGACAAAAAGCAAGTTTTGTTTTATTTGCACCAATTAGTGTCGGTGCGGAGAATGGTCCATTTTTTATATATTTGCCTTGATCATCATATTTGCTTATCTCGGGCGGTGCGTTTTTGCTAATTGCGAGATCTTTTGCTTTGCGCTCTCGCGTATAATTATCAGCACAAACGATATCAAACGAGCGAGAGAATAATTGCGTGTTTGCCCAACCAACTGCCGGCTCGGTTCATTCGCGCAATCAAGAAAGTGGCTTTTTGTCATTTAGACTTGGAAATAAAAACTCGCTTCTAATTGGGATCGCCACGTTTGATGTTTTCGAAAAATAAATAAAAACTCCTTTTCCCAATTTTATTTCAAAATGGTCGATGTAGTCGGGCGGTTTGTCCTGCTACACTGGAATTAGATTAATGAAAGGGCATTTATGGCATCAAGTGTGGCAGAAGAGTGTAAAGAGACTCGCAGCGGTCATTTATTATTCAGACGGATGGTCCGCCCTCTGTAGCTTGCAATGACAAACACACTGGAATTGAGAATAAAAATAGAGCAGGACTAAACCTCAATTCAAATAATAATCAGTACTTGACTTACCTTATCCAAATGACTGAAAAGTGATTTGAAATTAAGCAAACTTTGTTTCTGCCAAAACAAACGAAAATATTTGTAAGAAAATTAAAAAAAAAAAAATTAAAGCAGCAGCTGAAAAATATAGTGCAAAAATTCACTTTACAAATGGAGAAGAATTTATAATTATCTATTCTCAAGCAATTATAATAGTTTTCTTTCTATACACTTACAGATTTTCTACAAAATTAAACAAGTTTTATTATTGATAGTAATTTTACATACAATCTTAAAAGCAGTAAGGAACATCTCAAGAAAAGCAATTTTTTGTGTCTTGCAACTTTGGATTTTGAAATCTTTTGGAACTAAAACGCTAGACTCTATTGTTTGGTTTCAAATGAAACACAGTCGTTGTTCTTAGGAAAGTCACGTCCTAAGCAAAAAGGTTTTTTAACTCCTGCGATAAGTTCAACATAATATGATCTTATAATGAAAGCACTACGTTATGCACTAAATTAAATATTGATATTGAAATAAAAGACCCTCTTTTAAAAGTATACATATTATTTATAAATTTAGGCTTTTCTGAAACGTTATTACATTATAAATCAGGAATGACATAAATTCATTTTAGAGAGAATGAATAAAAATTGATGACGATGTTACGTGTTTCACTGGTTTAAAATTATTTTACAAATGTTACAGACAGAATTATCAGTTATTAAATTTAATTCAGTGCTTTGATGTTAAATGGTTGGTAAATTTTTGGCACTTTTTCACCATGGGCAAAAAAGTGAGGGTGCACGTGTGTGTCAGCACGAGGCGTGACAGCAATTCCATTTTTGATGGACAGAGCAAGACGGGCACGTCCCGCGGCAGGTGAATTAATGATAACACGTTATCAAGTTGCTGCTCCTCGGGGATGCTGCAGTTGAACATGAGAGTGATGCGCGTGTGTTTTGTGTGCAGCCAGGGCCATTTGGCCCTCGCCAATAATGTATAAACGCGCGCGCTGTCAAAACGCTCTCGATATCGTGTTTTTCTCTCTCCGAGTGCTTCTTTATTTTGCACTTTTATATTCAAACGTACGTGACGTGTACCTTGCAGAATGTTGAACAATTCTGCTACTCGTCACTGTTGCTAAGAGAGAAATTCACTATTACAAACATTTGATATTTTTTTCTTCTTTTTTCCCACCTCAATTTAAAGTTTTTCACAGTCAATTTGGATACATGATGTATAAATGAATTTTGTTTAACTTTTACTGGACTTTAATATGTTTTGATTTAGAAAAATCTACAATTTTTTTTTAAAAATATTTATGAATTTGCATCTATAGCCCCTAATCGGCTCTAATTTCTCTGAAATCATATAAGGAAAATATAACCTTTATATTCATCACATCTCGAGGGGAAACCACAGCACCATTGCAAAGATCAAGCTTAATCATTCTTTGCTTTCCCAATCCTTGTAACTTTTTCTTTGCTCGTTCTTGCCTTTTTTAGACTTGCGTCTTATCATAATAAATTTATATTATGTGATAACACTGTGAGGCTTATCAAGCGTCTTGATTTTAAATAAGTATAATTATTATTTTTAAAATGATATTCTGTAGCAATCTGTAAAAAAAATTATATTTACCTAAGGTCCTTTAATTACAAATCGCGGTTTTACATTTTTTTTTTTCAACAAAACACACTTATTTAGCGCCTACTTATTATTATTATTTTTTGTTTTAATATGTTTTTTGTTCTAGTGCATACTTCAAAGCCGATGACATGTATTTTTGTTCTATAAATTTTATGACTGCGGGCTGCATTTGGTTGATTCGGAGCAAAAATTGCTGTGTGCGACAAAGAGATGCAAAACGGTCGGCGCCAGAAATGCAAATCGTGATAATTCAACGAGTGCATTCGCGGACCGTAGTGGAAATAATTTCCATATAATAATCTCCAACTCCGTCGTTTTCGGAGAGGCGCAAAAAGCCTTTCTCTCTCTCGAGCAGCAGTTTTTGCGCGAAAAAGGGGGAAAATAATATGAAACGTTTGCGCTGCTGGACGTGGGTCTGCAGTTGGGGAGCTTTATTTTAATAATCGCTCGGCGGCGGCGGCTTGTTCTGCGGTGGTCACTCGGCCGAGTGTTCCATAAATGAAAGAATAAGTCTCTCTCTCTTTTGCACAACGCGACCGCTCTTACGGCTCGTGGGATTACCTTTTTACTTCGCCACGATTCAAATTTAATTCTCGCCTCTGCCAACTCATTTTTGTGTTTAATAAACCGGGCAAGAGAAAATAATTATCGTCCCGCCGTTTTCCCCAACGCGTGAATTCTTAACAGGATGAACGAGGCCGAAAGAACACACGCACGCCAAATCCTTTCTAATTAAATATTTAATGCACGCCCTGCTGCTGTCGTTTTCCAAAATTACCGTCAAACTGTGCAGATAACCCACTGTCATAGTTCATCAAAGATTGATTTTAGTTTCAGTGTACTTTCAACTGAACGTTGAATAGTTGTATTGTTTTATCAGGATGCCGGGAATAAACAACCGTTTTTTTTTTTTTTTAATAAAAAAAGCACTTTCACTCTTAAAATTCGGCATAATAACATTAATGTAAACAACATTAAACCTAATAATTTTTTATTATTATTGCTTTTTTTTTATTTGGCCACATTATTACAAATACATTGATTTAAACAATTTATTTAAAAAAAGGTCATTTCAGGGCTCGATGAGCCTGAAGGAGAAAGCGTGCCTGCCTGCAATTCTTTTCATTTAATTAGTTCCTCATTGCTATCAGATATTTAAAAAAAGTGTGGTGATTCAAATTTCGCCTGAATTTCCGTGGATTTTTTTTTTATGAATTCATGAAATTATTTTAAATTTATGAAATAATTCTGAACTAAATAAATTCACTGAGAATGCTTGAAATCTAAAATTTACATCAAAATTGATGTTTTAGCCTAATATTCACAATCTTTTTGTTTTTTAAATCTACACAACTTGTGTTTATTTAAATTTGAAATGTAATAAATTTTGTCCAAAGAAAAAAAAACTTTTTCCAGATTTTTAGACTAATAAAAATGTTTCATTTTTATTGATTAATAGAATTTGTTTTTGAATATTGCCATAAATTTAATTTAAATTCAATTTTTACTCTTAAGCACTAATCTGGATTTATTATTTAGCCGATATATTGTTCAAATCAACAATTATTCTAAGTTACAAAAATTAAGATTTTGCCTGTTTTAAATCTATAAATATGATAATTTGCAAAGTAATTATTTTTAACAAATGTTACTCCTGAGTTCTGATAAATATCTAAGGACCTCCAAGTTAATTTGCGACGAAATCAATTTGAAATTTAACAAATTTAAAAAGTATAGAACAATTTACAAAATCCAGGAAAAAATTGAAAATTATTTCGAAAGTTTTTTGTAGCTTCTATTTTTTTCACACGGAAATTTTTGAATTTTTTTCATCAGACTCAATCTAGCGGAGATATATTTTGTTTAAGGTTTAAGGTCTCAGATCTCTTTATATAAAACTCAATTTAAAACTCGCCGCTTTCACGGTAGTGTTGTGACGTTCAGTACAGTTTGAACGCGGCTTTTACAGCGCTGAGAGCATTATTCTTTCCACGTATGCTTTTTCTGTTGGCGGTGAAAAGGCGTATTTAGCGAGTGAGCGACGGCACATTCACGGAGCGCGGTAATAAGCTGTGATGGACTTAACAAGCCTTAATTCTTTCAAAAGCTCATTTTTTCTTCCGACTAGTGCGTAGGCAAACAGCTCTGCAAACAGACCCGACCGGTTGCCTAACCTCTTCCTATTTCCAAATTAATTGGCGGTCGGGTTAATTAATTTCGATGAATCAAAAGTGTGCTTGACCGAGTCCATCTCGTGATTAAAGTGCGCGCTTTGAGCTGGCACCAATCAAAATGTGTTGAAAAGTCTCTTTGCATGTAGCAGGGCAGCTTAATGAACTCCTTGATTAAAAATTTCCTCTTTCGCTGGACGAATGAACGGACGGACGGGAAGAATCCGCCGCAGCCGCGCGCGCGTTTGTCACTTTGCGAGCCGGAGTAATTACTGGAATGGAGTGGGTGTTGGCCGTGCCTCTCTCTCTCTCTGGCTGCAACTCATTCAAGATGGGAATGAGTAATCACTCGGAAGGCAGCTTTTATTAAAGCAAGTGCACTTTTCACAGAGAGGCCCAACCGACGTTTCACTCTGCAAGCAGCGAAAAATTGCTGCGAATTTCCCAAAGAGCTTTTGCCTCGATCTCTCCTCCAGCACTTTTAATTAAAAACTTTGCTCATTACAGACATGCAATTAATACTATCAATTAAATTTTATCGAGGGCGATGTTTTGTTCAAAAAGTTTCATGATTAGGGATTAGATTCAGCTTGAAAGGGAGAAAGATCTCTTCAAACTCAGAAGTTTGGTATGTTAAAAAAGCGATGCAATCAAAATTAATTTATTTAAAATTTGAAATTATATTTATTGATCGCATTTGTTTTTATATTTTGTATAATATAATATTTTGTATTAATAATTACAGATATTTTACTATTTATAAGTAAGGAATAAGGGAAGTAAAGACAATTTTACTAAAGACAAACCTTTTTATATGCAATGAAATAATTTTGCTGGAAATTTTTTTAGTTTCTGATAAGTTCCAAAAAAATAAAAAATTAACGTCTTATATTTAGTAAAATTTATTTCCAAATTAATCAAAATCTTATAGAAAGTTGTGAAATTTAAATCCTGCAGCAGCCGCAATAAAAATAATCAAGGTTTTTAAAAATAATTTTCATGAGAGGAAAATGGTGGATATAGGTACCTTATAAAAAAAAATTCATTTTATGAGAGTTTTTAGGAAAGAATAAATATATCCCTCTACTTTTGAGCAGGATGAAATTTATATCAGAACAAAAGCATGAATTAATTATTGCCTGTAAATGAACACATTGAGCAAGAGGAAGGTGACAAAAATTGTAAAGTAGGCATCTCGTTTGGCCTTTGTGTTCAAGCAATTGCATAAATGCATAGCCTGAATTAGTTTTGGGGAAAATCAAAGAGCCTAAATTAAAATTTCCGAATTATTCTTTTTTAAATGTCAATTTTGTTATATTCAAAAGGCAGAGTTTTTATAATACTTTTAATTAAAAGAAAATACAATTAGAGGAATTAATAACTTTTTTAATTTATTTTGCTTTTGCCATTTATTGACTGCTCTGCAGAAATTTAATTTAGAAAAAGATTGCAATTCTGCTCAGTCTTGTACCACCAAAAGCGACGACAAGGCCAACGCATGATCTTTTTCCATCTGGTCTGGCTGCATGTGCACAACAGGCTCACACTTTTGCCTCGAGCAATACTGGCACACACAAAAGGGGTACCTCTATAATTTTCTCTTTCCAATACATCCATCAAGAGGCGTACTTAAGATGACTATCAGACCGGTCATTATCTGCGCGCATATGAATATACACGTATACTTTTCTTTCTTTTTTTCTGATTTTTTTTCGACTCATTCTCATGCTGCACTCCCACCGCGGAGAAAAATTCACATTCCTGCGTCATTATATATGTACGCGTTGATAATCCTCTCGCGCAGGTAAGGCAAGCAAGGTGTATGATCGTGTTTTGCGCCGCCCATAATAACGCCTGTATATGCCTCAAAAACAATGCGCGACCTGCACTGACGTCACTCTTAATTATACACATTATACCCCGCCACAAGAGAAGTAAGTGTGGCCTGTGTGAACTTTTCCTCCGTGCCGTCCCACACTCTCCATTTGTTTGTTTTGAATACAATTTTTTTAAAGTTACAGCTCTCGAAGAATAAAAAATGTTATTGAAATTGGGTGATTTCTCTAATTAAAAAAAAAAAAAAATTAAAGAATTAAAAATCAATTCACTCCAATTTTTTTTTTTAGGAAAAAAACTACTATTAGTTATCAGTGTAGGTTGAAAGCAATGAACGAAGCGGAACGGAATGGAGTCACTTTTTTATATACACAAATTTTCTAATTGAAGCTTTTTTTGCTTTTTTAATTTGTTTTGGAATATTTTTATTTATTTTATTTTGACAAGAATCCAAATCATTACCTCTTTACAAATAATTGATAAAGTTGAGCAATGGCTAAGTTGAACGGAATCGAAGTTGTGGGGGTTGCGTGCTTAGTACTGCGTTTAATCGGCCGATGGAGATAGTTGGCGTGTATGTACATATTATTGCGCGCGCGGCGTGCTTATTTGACCAGTTTTCAGGACCACTTTTCCCCTAGCTCGGCGCGCACATCGGCCGCGTCGCTGGTTCCCCTCTCGCGGTGCCGCCGCGGTCTGCGCCGCTCTTTCGCCAGCAGCCAGACCCAGTCGATTTCCATCAACAATTTCCCAGCAGTCGCTGTGTGTGTCTCGCGCAGGCAAGACGTGCGTCCGTGTCCTCGCCACCGGCTACTCACATTCGGCAATTCGACGCCCGTCGGCACCTGCGGATCGTGAAAACATAGTGCCCTTGGACAGTCGCAGAACGTTTCACGGTGCGAACTTCAAAAGTGAACGAACGCTTGCGCCGCTCGGCAACAACCCCGACAACCCTCTCGGGTTGATCTTAGGTGAGTCCTGCCACCCTTGCTAGGGCTTCCTCCGTTATCATTTCAGCCAAAATAGTGTTTCGGGGACATTTTGGTCCTTTGCCTAAAATCGAAAGGACCGACCATGCCCATGTGACTGTCATATTGCGCGACCCGCGCTTAATTAAAAAGTTGTTAATTGGAGGCGATGCGTCATTTCGGGCCTCTAATTGAATTCCTGCAGCGTGCCGACGCGAAATTAAAATCGTCTGCGCTACGAGAAGGGCCTAGTTTGGTCGTCGGGTCGAACCGGAGCACACGGACGGGGCTAGAAGCAAAGCCAGTGTGCGCTTGGCGCGGCGGCGTGCAGCAGCCGAGCGCGGCTAGGGGGAAGTTTTATATTATTTTTCGAGCCATAAAGGGGGTATATTTAGAAAAGAGTGGAACGAAAAAAGAGAGATTTCTGAAGGTCAACTAACTCGCGGTGGTACTGCAATAAAAACTCACTCCAGTAAACAAACAAAGACATTCGAGAGCCCCTGCAGTTTCCACTTGAGAAAAAATAAGTCCGCCTCCAGACGAGGAAAATCATGAGATACACACGAGAAAAATGAAATTCATCTCGCCAATTTGCGTTGCTGCAACACCTGACCTCCTAACTTATTTGGCGCCTGCGACGAGTTGACACCGTAATTGCTATTTACTTTTAATTACGATAAATCACTCTTGAAAACTCATTACTTTGTCGGCCGCCCTAGAGAGTTTAATCTTGAAAGGAAACCAATAATGGCTCTCGCGCCAGCCAGCTCTTCTCTCATTAAAAAATACAAACTATTAGCATAATGGCTTAGCTGTAGAATTTAATTAAAGGACGGGCGTGAGCGAAATGAATGTATATTGTCATCATCATCATCCTCCTCCTTCGTTTGTTTGCGCCATTGTGCCTCGCTCAGAGCTGCTCCAGCACGCTCGCCTCTAACTGTACATTAACACGTGTTTGTCACTCGCGGAATTTTCTAATTCTGGACTCTGCAAGAAATTTCATATTTCCATTAGAAACGATACTTGAGTAAAATTTGAGTATGCAACACAAAGGACCCAGGTGTCAAGACTATTGCCTACTTTGCCTGCATTGATATTATATAATTTAGTTTATATTTTGAAACAGAATACTTCCATACTGAATACTTTTCCAAATTTATTTTAAAATCATTCAGCACCATTGAGCTTTTTCTTGCCAACTTTTATAGTTTTATTTTCGCATGTAATTCCGTCTCTGTATTTTATCTGAAGCACCGCCACATCAGACTTGAGGGTCGCGCGACGTTTTGTATATTGCTGGTTTTCTTTTCTAATGCCGCGTTTTGTAGTGAGGGCTGCTGATTATTTTCTGATTTACATCTGGGCTTCCACCTGCTCCCATATGCGAGGGGTGCAGCGTAGTAGTTTTTTCTCAGAAACGGTTTTATCCCACGCCGCGTCGAAAAAGGAGAATATTCTATTAGTCTCTCTATTTTGATTTAATATTTTTCCTTAATACAATTTGATCATCAATCAGTTTGTTACTTCAAAAACGAGCGGTTCACCCCCGCCTAATTAAACGGCGTGGAAAAAATGATTGCTTTTTTTCTTGTGTGATGTGTAATTTAATTTTTAATCACACCGCTAATGAGAATTTGTATAATATTATAAAGTCGTGCGATGGCAATCAGCTGGTTGGTAGGTACGGAATGAAGTATGCCAACTTAATTAAAAAAGCAATTAGAATTTCAATTAATTTAAAAATAATGCCGAGCGGCATTCTACAAATAACTGCAGTAATTGGATTGAATTTGTGTTTGCCTGTGTGTGCACACATTAATTCGGTTAGCTTTCGGTCCGGGATTAAGGGAAAAACCGCAGCAGTAATTAAACAAAGCGTATGGATTGATAATATATGTGCGAACCGCAGGCAAAATACTACACTTTTAATGAACACCGGCTAAATTTCCTTCCAAATCCAGTCCTAATCTCTTAAAGATAACTCTAGATTAACTTCTAAAAAAAGAAACTTCTACTTTGGGAAATCCTAACTAGTTAAAGAAACATGACTTTTTAAACTTAAAATGATTATAAAAATAATGTTAATAGATATGCATTTGGCAGCCTGAGACTTATTTGAATAAACACTCTCTCGCTTTTGTTGCTGATTGAATCATTGGCCTAATCAATGTCGGCGTGGGTAGGCGTGCGGATAATTTAATTAGAATTTGGTGGTCTGTCCGTGTGTCTTGGTCGTGGGGGCGACGCCGGCCGCTCTCAACTCCTATAGAGGTGCCACAATGGCCATCTTGGCGGACTGGCTGGAGAGAGGGATACCTACATTCACACAGAGCCGCTTGCCCGAGGCCATTCACGTGTTTTCTTCCTCCAAACTGCTTTTTTGTGTCCCATTGTCAATTGTACTTACTTACGGTTGCGGCGGCGGTAATTCTTGCGCTTGATGCTCCGATCCACTTCATTTGCACGCAACAATCAGCCGCCAAGACTCGAAAAAAATATTCTTCCTTTAGGTCAAGTGCAGAGCTTCAAAACAAAATTTCGTCTGGCGTTTCAATTTTTGAGTGGAAACTCGTGTTTTGCAAATTATCTTCAAGAGGAACTGACGTGAAATTGATGATTTATTTTTTGTAATTGGAAATGAAGAAAAGAAAAAATTATCAATTTGTTTCTTCTTATTATTTTAAATCAAACTAATTTCTTATAATGAGAGGAATAAAAATGTTACAGTCGCAACCTGATTGAATGTTAAAAATTTAATTTAATTGCAATTTCTTGGCCCTTATTTGCGTTATTATTGAGGATTAAATGTGGAGACTCTTCGACTGAAAAGAATTGAGATAAAAATTAATGCTTGGGGCAGGCACGTATATGAAATTTGATAAATTTTTGCTGCCTGAAACGCGGACAGATTCGCCTGTGCCAAATTAACGACGCCCCCGAGTGCAGATGGAAGATTCGTCCGCAATTTTTTTCTCTGCAATAATTACAAGTTTTGCATAAAGGGCGGACCGGCAGATCGGTTCTGATACGCGGTGCTCTATGCCGTACCAGAATCTCGCCCCAAGCCAGAGAAGAAAAAAGTTTGAATCGGGACTCTGTTGGAGGATTATTTATGTTTGTCTGTCTGGCCGAGTGTGTGAGTGTAGGGGATAAATTATAGGTTTAATACGTCAGACACCATTAATTTATTATATTGTAATCACTGACCATTGATTATAAATTAACATGAGTTATTGCCCATTGCGGAATCGCAGCAGCAGCAGCAACGGTGCTCCCCCTTTCTCATTTATTCCCAGAGTTGCTCTCGCGCATTATTCAGAGCTGTATGTGTATGTATGCGGCTCCACATATCGCATTTCTCTGCAGGGTAATGTATTATGGCACGGCTTCTCTCCTGGGAGCGGGCTAATTTGGCGGATTGGCCGAGTTTCGCCTTTCCCGCCGCCACTGCCTGCTCTGTACTGGCTTATTTCTGGAGGGCTCTATATTGATTGATTTATGCATTCGTGGGCTTTCGTTTGGAAAATTGCGAAAAAGATACATCGAGTAATAATTGGAATTGAAATCAAATCCTGAACATGATTAAAAAAAGAAAATTGGATAAAATCGGAAAGATTTCCAACCTGAATTCTTCAGAAGCAGGTTTTTTTTTCAAAAATATTTCACGTTGCCCTAACAAGCTATCGTCTTTTCTTTCATGTATTTGAATATTCTCAATCCAATCCAATCACTTTTAGATTTTAAAGACGAGGCTATTTTAATTTTTATAAAGTTAAGTTTATTTTTTTATAATAATGGGATACAGAATTTTTAACTTTTTTGCAATATGTTAACCTCATATCTAATGTTGCTGGTCCCTGAAAAAAGACGCGTTTTTTCTGTCTATGAGTGAAATTTAAAAAATAAAAAATGAAATTTTCCAAAGCTCATGGCAACCATTGATTTTCACGTTTTATTCGACTCTAATCGAATTTTACGGAATTCGATGCCGATTCGTCCAAATGGTACATGTAATTCGTGGTCAATCAAAATGCAGACATTCCATTATTGACGCTAAACAGGGCGTTCTGATTTATCTAATGGTGGTGCAAGTGAGAGAGAGCGCGCGCGCGACGCCTGCCTAGAGCTGCGCGGCTGCCCTATCTGGGCGCTATTATTTGTATCCCCGCTGCTTTATTATCTATTGTGTTGCGACGAGATAAGAGCTGGTTGGAATAATAACACACCAGCAAAGGGCTCTTCTATCTCTGCCACAGACATCGAGTTTTACCAAACTTTGAGCGCAAATATAAATAAAATAAAAAAAAATTGTAAATCTTGCTCCTATTGAATTAATTGAGAGCATAGTACTTCGAGCAGCAGGGGTTCAAACGGTCCCCCGCGGGAACCTTTGAGAGGTGCGGTGTGTAAAACCACAATTGATATAATTATTTTGAATATACTGATTTTTTTATTTATATTTTATTGAAGTTATATTGTTTTTCACTATGGAAATAATTGATTATATGGTTACTTTTGTAATTGATTTTTAATCTACTTGAGATAACAGACATGCTGGCCACCTTTTAAATAATTAAAACCCGGTCGCTGCGGGCCTTTTATCGCTTCTTCCATTTCCTTTTGGTGATAATTAAGGAAAGGCCAGGGCAAGGTCTGCGTAATCAAACTTTTGGGGCATTTCGTTTCAAAGTTTCTCTAGAAATAAAATTTGTGAATTTACCTTTAGTCCTTGAAATTTTTTATTATTGAAATCAAATGCCAAATATTCACCTATTTTATCTCAAATTCCCTAATAAAAGATTTAATAAGTTCCTAAATTGTTCTATTTTGACTTTTAAAATGGCAAAAAACCCTGACACGGTCAGAATCGCTTTTTTTATACTTTAAAAAGTCCCTTTGTCTTTTGCAAAATGATATTCGTTTTGGCACAAATCAGAGCTGAATTATTGCCGCGTCTCATGGAGAGAGATAAATTTTTGTGCTCTCGCAGCTTGAGAGCGCACATTTGAGCTAACTATTATTACATTCATTTATACACACGAGGTGCGCGCGAGAGAGATGTGTGGGAAGGGGGAGGGGGATGGGATGCTGGACGGCGAGTTCTCCGGCGCTGGAATGTCGTCTTCTCTCTCTCATCTCGTCTGTACCACCTCGCGCAGCATCCATCTCCTCCAACACCGCTCAGGGCCAGTTTTATTCAAAGCGCTAATCGCTCCTTACTCGGCGGTTTCACCTCAGAACAAAAATAATGTACATAATGGCGAAATCTCTGATTCTAACAAAAGTATTGAAAAAAAAATATACTGAATCCTGAAATGATTTAAATGTAAATAAACTTGCATCCAGAGGATTTGTTCCTATCAATAAATTAAATGGAAAAAAATTAGCTCTTTTATATTTCATGAAACAAAATTTGCGAAATCATAGTCCTTTCTGACCCAATGTTAATGGTATGTTGAAATTAAACTTTCAAAAATTACATAAAATTAATTTTATTCTGTCAAATGGGAATTTCCTAATCAAAAGTTAAATATTTAAATTAGCATTTGAATTCCTTTTCAAGAGGCATTGTCATTTTCTCGCTCAGTTTCAGAAATCCACGCTAAATTTCTGTTTGAAATTTAATAAAGTTCATGGTGACGTCCGTTTTATCCAAGAAATGTCTAATCAATTCCGTCTTGATAATGATCTAAATTTCTGGTTTATTTTTTTATGGATCTGTGGAATTTTAATTCAAACCACTATCAGGATTGATACAAAAATTTGCATGTTATATTTGCAAAATTTGAGTTCCTTTTTACCTGGTCTCGTTTAACGAGGCTGATTTGTAAAAACTTGGAGCTGCTCCGTCGAGCAAGAAATAAAATATGAATAAAAATAAAATACAAAATCCGCGGGAGCAATCATGCGCTCATTAAAATTTATTTCGCCGCTCTCCAGTCTCGGGCGCGCACACACAATACTTTAGGTGATTGGTCTGCCACTGCGCTGTCATACACACGACGATCATTATTATTATCATTATTATATATTACGGGTACATATCTAAATCAATATATCGAAAAAGGAACGTTGGAAACCAGCGCAATCAGCGTAATGTTTTTCAAAATTTAATGAGCAAAAAATATTTCCCGTGTGTGTGTGTTGTGCTCCCTCGAGTCTCTCTCTCGCCCGCTCACATGCTCTGCAATTGCTCGGAATTACACTCCCTAATTGGTCCAATTAATCTGGAAATTTCTCCCGACCAATGGCACGTCAGCTGTCGCACACCAACGCCGCAGTTAAAATTATAATATACATTCAAATTGCGTCATTCGCACCCTGAATTTGCAGGTCAAAACTTGTGACATATAAGCGATATACAAATGTGTTCTAGGCGCTAAATTGGAACGGCCCCAAGCAACTATTAATTCCTCAAAAGAGCTCTAGAGAAATAAATTTCTTTTTTAAAAAAACTCAAAAATTTGATTTGTGGGAATTTTTTAAATTTTCAAATTGGAAAGGATACTTCAAAAATTTAAAAAGTGATAAAAATCACTTTAGAAATTTGGATCGATAGGGACCAAGATGTTAAAAGATGACTTCCATTCAGGAAATTGAAGAGTTAACACGTCTTCCCTATAATTTTAGCCCGAAAGAGTTTTTTAAAACACTCACTTGGAAGCATCTTTTGAAAATTATCAGGAAATGAAACAAAAAGTTATTTTATTTATTTATTTATTTTTTTAATTTCTAAGCCCTTTAATGCCATTATGTATGTATAGGGCTTGAGAGTATTTGTCATTTTAATTTTTTAACTTGTTCAAAACGTTGTCAGTTTAACTCGAAAAGCTCGTGGTATCCAATTTTAAGCATAAAGTTATAAGTTAATTTCAATTTTTTTTTAAACTTATACAGCTGAATTTTCCCTTATTTTCAGATTTTGGCATTGTTATAACTTATTCAGTTAAATTTTTCATTAAATTCTACAGTTTTTTCTAAAATTTAGATACAATTACAAAAAACATTGAAAATTAAAACAAAAATACAGTCATTCTGAAATTCAGTTTTCTGTGTCAGTTGCAAAAGTTCTTTAGTGATTCACGCCAATACTGCCCACAGGCATCATTCATATATTCAAAAATTATCAATTAATAAAATAATAAAAGAGAGGTTAACAATCATTCTGCAATTAAAATTCTTGTTAAAAATTTTATATTGTTAACAATGTTAAATGATTTTAATCATTAAAAAATAAATTATATTAGGTTTTTTGCATTCAAATTTAATCTAAATTTTCACAGCCCCCGAGGGACGAAGTAATTAGAGAGAGAGAAAAACAAACGATCTAAAAGTTAGAGCGTTACAGTGCAAAAAAAAAATATTGAGTTATGGGATAACGAGATTGTTTAGGTGCCAAATCGCAGAGTCGAACGAAAAGTCGATTTTCCCAAATCATTTGAGTTAATTGATTGCATCATTACGAGAGCCAGGGCAATAATGACGGCGTGCAGTTAAAAAGAGTTAGTTGGTTTGCTTGATTAAAAAGGCACAGGCAGTGCGCGCGAGGGAGAAAAGCAGGAGGGGGAACTCGAACTCCTCTCCTCTCGTTTCTCTCCTCTACAAATCCAATTATAACAAATGACCCCGCAATGTTTCGATCGTCTGCTGTGCTTTTCATACTCGGCGGCGGCTGTGCCCGGCTGTTGCTGGAAAAGAGCGCCTTTTCGCTGCATAATAAGCAGCTTGTTAACATGGCCCTCGAGTTGCTGGTTGGTTGGCCTCTGAATGAATTCGACAAGACGACAGACAGACCCCTTGCGCTTATCAACGAATCCCTCTGACGAATTCATTCCTCCCACCAGCGAGAAGAGCCTGCTTAATTACATCAAGCGCTTCTCATCAAACTTTTTCAAAATGTTTGTTCAGCTCTTAAACTTTTGTGTTGATTTCAAATTTGCAGAATTAAGCGTTTGACAAATAGCATAATCAGCGGAGATCACTTCCTCAATTTAATTAAATAATTCATGAAATTCAATGGACTAATTAACTGTCTCTTTTTACTTTAAAAAAGTGACACTTGAATTTCAGTTTAAAAGCAGTCCCTCATCACCCCTCATTTGAAAAATTCTTATAAGTATCTTTTTTTAAATGTCACAGAAAAAGTAATGATACGTTTGGTTTTCTTTATGAAATTAAAATTTACGCCAATAGTTATTAAGAAAATTAAATTGCTTTATGAAAATTTATTTTCTTGATGTTTATAAAATGCAAATTCCCTTCTGTTTGCCATGCAATTAGATTTAAAAGAAAATATTTTTATTTTGTAAAAAAATAAGTTTAGACATTTGAAATTAAATTGATTTTTTTTTAAATTGGACAAAAAAATTGAATGAAACCAAATTGTGATCAGAAAGTTAGTTAGCGTGGTGCAATTATTGCTGCTGCATTTGTGTGCTGGACGCAACTTTGCATTTTTTTCATTTCCGCAGCCTTGTCTCTCTTTGGCACTTTTTGGCGCGCGGACATTGGTGTGAAATGTCGGAAAAAAGCGCGTGTTTCGCCTGCTGGCTGGCGGTGCCTCTCTCTGCTTTTTCTCCCCTATGTCCAATCTCATTTGCATGTTATTAATAGTGGCGCTACATGCTACAGCTAATATTACCCTCTCTCACTTGAAAATGCCCCTCTCATGCGAGCGAGAGGCGCCTCTCCTCTTTCGCCAGCTAAAAACGAGTAAAAAAGGTTTCATAGAAAAACTGAAAATTTTATAGAAATCTGAGAGATTTATGCTAAGTGTTAAATTTCACAAAGTTAAAAATAGATTTGGATGGATGAGCGCAGCAAAATCCAATTATAAAAAAGTAATTGTATATTTTGTAATGAGATTTTGTTTAAGCAAACAAAAGCAAATTTGATAATTTAAAATTTTATGTATTATCTCATTTATATGATGCCAATCTCTCTTTTGAAATTGATTGACAAAAACACGCAGGTCTTCCTCACCGTTTTGTTTCGCCTCGCAAGCTGTCTGAAATGAGAAAAGATATGCGCCGTGCGCGAGAGAGAGAGAAAAGTAATCAACCTCTAGAATTAAGGCTTGGTCGAATCAATCATGGGCATTTCTCGCAGCCGGCTTCTCTCTCAATTCAACGCAGAGTTAATTTATTTTTTAATGATAATGGCACCACTTGCCTCCAACCTTCTTCCAATAACTCTCTGCGCACACGCATTACGTACATCGAGCTATAATGCAGCTGTTTTGTAAATCAGGTTGGCTCTCTAATTAAAAATTTTTGAATTGTAAAGAGTAATTTTTGGTAAATAGTCTATTGGATTTTTGTTAATTTGCTCAGAAATTAATTTAGATTGTGGATCTTTTCGTATTAGGTCATTCCAATTTAAATGTGATACTAAAAATGACCATTTCAAGGATTTTATTTTTTAGATTTTGTGCTATTTGCAGACTTCTGAAGAAAAAAAAAATTTAATTGAAAATCCATAATTCACGTGGGTTCACGCGGTGGCCGATCTCTTTTTGATGTCGGGCGTTTTAGCAGACCTCTGCTTGTTGTGATACCCTTTCTGCTCATTTTTTCCAATTAAATTTTTTCATTTATGACTTGAGTAGAATAAACAACAATAAATTTAAAAACTTTTATATATTTATTATAAAAATGGCTTTTTTACGCTTCTGCTTTAAATTTTTAGATTTTGACCATTCCAACTATGAAACTGAAATATCGCCTTGTTGAAAAAGTGAATTTTTCATTATACCAATCCAGTAATTTAAAAGTCAGAGCCAATTAATTACAGCGGCCATTGCCAAGTGCGCAAATTGAAAAGTTTCGTCCTGTTTTCTGACAGCAGCAGTTCCTGCTCGCGAACCACTTTGATGGCCGATAATAATTATAAATTTCCATGCTGACATGTGATGTCCACTTCCTTTGCAGCGGCGTTTATCAGCGCCAATCACGCAAACCTCTCGCCGCGTGGCCAAAAAACAATAACTGGTTTCCGAAATGATATACATCAAAAAAGTATATTCTCTGATCAACTGATACGTTATGATGAGCTGGTGTGTCTATTATACACCCATTCTGACAAATCATCAAGTTGCAAACTAGACAGAGGAATCAGATCTAGGTATTTATAATAAAATATGGAACAAAATTTAATGGGAAAATGTGTATTTCAAGCTATTTTGAATGAAGCTTTCGTGAATTTTTTATTTAAAAAAACTTCAGAAATGCTGAATTTTGCTAAAAAAAAAAAATGTAATATTTCAATAATAAAAGCTTGGCTACGTTTCGATATAAATTCTGCGTATTTACAGCAATCAGAGAGGTGTTTCATCCCAATCAGATAATGTGTTTGGAATTCCCTCGAGAAGAATTTCATCCGCCGAAAATTCATGTGCTCCAAAACGCTGCACAATCGGAGCCCATGAAAGGCGAATTCCATTGCATTATGTGCAAGGGAGAAATATTAGGCATTTGTGTGCTGTGCGGGATAAATGTGCTGTATTATTGAAGCGGCAGCCAGCTGCACGGGCTTTGTTCTCGGGCCCACATTGTTATGCGCGCAGGTAACAATCGAATCTACCCCTGCCGCCACAAACCTCATCCCCCATTGGCGAGGGGGCGAACGACCAGGAGTTGCGCGGGGAAAACCGAGATCTATGCATTTCTACAAAAAAGCAGTGCGATTTTGACACTCATCAGCTATTGAAACGAATTATGTATCTTTTATTATTGTCACCACTCGAAGAAAAAATCCTCCGAGGGTGCCGCATGTCAAAATAGTTCTTTTAAAATCCTTTCCTTTCATTTTAGAGCCAAATTCCTGCTCTATTTCTATAGCATCTTTTGTCCGAATGCGTGGTTTGGAAATTTGTTTCAGTGTTTATTAATAATTTAGGAATATTTTTTTTTATAAAAAGTTTTAAATTTGGCCAAGCATAAAAGAATTTTCTTTGTAAAATGTTTATAGAGTCAAAAACCTTATAATTACATATTATTATTTATTCTTCTCGGTCAATACTAGGAACTTATAAGCTTTTTATTAACATTGTGTTTTTCCAAAAGTAAATATCCAAAATCGGGCGGAAAATTTTGAACTGCATCATTGGGAAGGATGGTTACTTTGTGAAATCAATGTCTATCTATAATTTTTTGAGAATTTTAGTACAGTTATTAAATGTTTGATCAATGGTTGATCCTATTTGCTCTTAGAACTTCCTGATGTACTTTGACCCTTTTTCAGTAGTGCCAACTGGCTAGTGATGCTTATTATACAATTTAGTATTCTTTTGTAGGTCACTTATAATCTGAAATCAGTAATTAATCGTCATTTTTTCATTAATTTGTGTTGAAGAATGATAAAATATTAATAAAGTGCTCTTGTTTAAAAGGTCAAAGGAATATTATTTGCAAATTACTGCTCCGAGTTGGCAGCATTGTGGAGCCGCTTTTGCGCGAACGTGTAACGAGGCAATTTCTTTTGAGAAACAATTTTAATTATATTTGGCTTAATGAAACGTTGGTAATTAATGACTGGCGCTTAATGCAAGTTTCTCAATTAACAAAGTTCGAGAGCGCACTCCGACTCACTCACTCGCTCTCCAGCCCCGCACTCGTATAATATTAATTAAACTCACACACGGCGCCATATTTATATATTATATATTGCTCTTACCAAACTCGGGTCTTTGAGAAATGCATGGAAGAGCGATTTTTCTGCCCTTATTAGTAGAGGCGCCTGCCACAAAAAGTATAAGAAGCAGGCAGACGACTCGAATCAAGAGTGGACGTTCGAAAGTTGAAAAATAAAATGAAAAGTGAAACTGACGCGGCTGCATTTTTGAACGCGCATCGCACGATTAACCAGTTTTCTCACGCTCAATTGAAATTTCCAGAATGTTATTGTTCGTTTAAGTGATTGGTTCACTTCAAGTCCTAAACACTTTTTGTTTTGTTTTAATACAAAATACAGAGATTCCGATTTACTAAAATATAAAGCTGAAAACATCACACGAGTTTTAGGATAAAAGGTCAAGCTACAGATCACAATTCTGACAGAAAAACTCGCGAAACAGACAAATTGAAATATTAGTTTTGTTAACAATCTGTTGTTACTTGATAATTATAAATATATTATTTTCAGAACAGTCAATCTAAAAAAATTTCCAAATCAGATAAAAAAATTAAATCCAATTAATATCAAGTTTAATTTTGGCCGGATAACTACAGCATGAAAATTATCTTTTGAATTATATTAAAATTTTCTTTTAAATTTTTATTGAAAGTTTTAAATAGAAGCTTAATTTTTTTTAGAGCCGCACAGCTTTTTACTAAATTTTAGTGTGTTCCAAAAAACTCTTTGAATTGAACGGACTCCATTGAAGAAAGATTTATGACCACTTTTGGCAGTGCAAAGTAGCTTTTCATGTACAGCAAAATTTCTTGTTCCTCTCTTTTTTTCTCAATCTGAAGAGACACCGCGTCTAATTGAGAAGAAATTTCCAAAGGCATGAAAAGTGCGGCTGATTGGTGGTGTCAGCAGGGGGCTAAAAGCATCTCTCTTCTTCCTGCTTTGTGCGACCTGTGGCTATTAAGGTCTCTTGTCCCCAACCTCCCCCACCCCCTCCCTTAAGAGATCGGTTTGACACGAAAAGCATCTCGCTCATCTTGAAAGAGCCATAAATGTTTTCGGCGGATATGCAGGTAGCAAAACAAGTCACTGAGCCCCTATGGATGCTGCTTCTCGGAAAACGTCTCATGGCCAAGGTTGCGTGAATTTTTCTCTCTGGTTTGCAAACAGGAAATCATTGCACGAATTATGCACCGCTGGATAATGAGAATTCGTTTAATTATGAATTTAATTAGCGTACGAGGAAGCGCGGCAATTGTATATGCATGTGGAGCTTACGATTCTGATAACAGGTAATCAGGGCCTTCCTATATTGTGGCCTCACAGCTTTCATTTGACCGATAGCCAATTTTGAGAATTAGAAATTATCAAAAAGAGCAAACTGCGTAAAATTCAAAAAAACATTCAAAATTTGAAGAACATCTATCCTGATGCACAAAATTTTCCTGCAAATTAAGCGTTTTGAGCTGTTATCTTTAACCTGTTGGACTGTTGGAAACTGTTTCTGTTAGAGCCTCATTTGAAGAGGGTTCTGGTCTTAGTTGCAATTTATTTACCTAAAATTTCCATTGTTTGTGCTTGTGTCTTCACTCTCTGTACGCGTACACGTATGCAGTTTAATTAATATTAATTGTGTCGTCGAGCGAGAAAAAGTCTTATTACACAATGCTTTATAATTGCGCGTCCTGATTCATTATTATAAAAAAGGTGCGCAACAAATAAGCATTAAAACGGAAGCAAAACAGGCAGCAGGTGAACTTTGTCATTTTTTTTGGCCATTTTGTTATCACAAATGCGTCTAAACGCACAATAATATTGCATATCCGGTCGCGGCAAAAAATAAGTTTGCGTAATGCTTCTCTCTGTACATGTGCTGAGCAATAAAAAGCGACCGCCTTTGATAAATATATTTCGCCAGAGAAGGCGGCACCACATCCGCTAAGATGCAATTAGCATATAGTTACGCTCTTTGCGGCAAAAGTTAATTTTAAAATAAAATGCAAATTTAAGAAATAAATGGATTTTATAATTGTTCAATTTAAGCAAAATTCAGTAATTTAAATTTAATTTTTTATGGGCCATTTTTTATACCATTAATTTAGTTGATACTACTGAAACTAGGCATTTTTGTATAATTTACTGGAAGTTGAGAGAGTTTATCTCTTAGTTAGGCTTGTATTGCAGAAAACAAAAATGGATATTTATAGAAATCAGCCACCATTGAAACGACGGATTAATATGAAAATGGGCAGCTGGCAAAAATGTAACGAGCAGAGAGAAGAGATTTTACAAATCGGCGGGCCATCTCTCTCTCTCTCTCCCTCTCCAGCTGACTTGTTATTTTCCAGGGCCACAAATAACCCGACAATTGTAACGAGGAGCGTCGGCTGACAGGTGATTCTGCGCGCTTCCTTTCTCTCTACAATAATTGGTTATTAAAATGTGATAGAAATCAACAGATGAAAGACTCGTTACTGCGTCAACTGGCCGGAGAGAGAGAGGGAGCTCCTCCGAGTCCTCTAAATCTTGCTCATTAGCTCAGATTGCGGCTCCTGCCTGCTCTTCTTCTTCTCTCCTCTTTTTTTTAACTCTGGTCCGTAATCGCCAGGCCATGAATGCACTGACTTTATAACGCAGCAGCCCAGTTAGCTCTCTGCACAGAGAGACCTATACTTTTTTTTCAGTTATAACGAGCAATTAGAGGCACACACACAGCATCCAGCCTGGCAGCAGCTGCTTATTTGTTACGATATGACGCCGGAATAGAAACGTAATAACTGGAAATAAAACTTTTAATTAGGGACAACTCGCTCTCCCAACTCGCCCAGCCTGCAGCTTTGTAGCCCTAATGAACGCTGAATTAGACAGCTTTGCTTAATTAGCAAAAGGCCCTTTGTTGCGGCGCCCAATTCAAACTTGAAACGTAATTAAAAGCTGGCTCGCTCTTTCTGATCACAAAATCGTTGCTCGTTCAATCCGATTCTGATCAGCTCCTATAATAATGAATTACAGTAATCGCTCTGATTAATTCTCATTTCGAAAAGTTTTAAATTGGAAAACTTTCAATTCTTGCTGAATCTTTATGAAAGTTTAAATAATCCTTTTGCAAAATTAATTGGATTAAGATATTTTGAACTTTCAAATATGCAAAAATTCGATTGGAAGCCACATTATGTGTATTAAAATTTAAAATTGTGGATGAAAAAAAAAATGCTTTTTTTATAAATTGATTGAATAATTGAAGTTTTGAGTAGTTGACTGCAACCCGCACAACAGAAACATTAATTTAGATCCAAAAGTATATATTTAAAAAAAGCTTTGGAATTGCCTTGACAAGAGGCAAAGCCAACTGAAACTAAACAGAAGTTTAAATTTTTTTTTCTTCCGAAAAGTTTATTCAAAAATTCGTAAATTCACAAGAACCAAACAATTATTAAATAAACAGAATTGTCTGCTTCTTTAATAGGAATTATGATAATACACTGATGTAGAAAAAGGAGTTGTGCTGACCGAGGTATATAATGTCTATATTTTTTTCTAAATGAGTCACTCGCGGCCACTCTCTTTCGCATTAACGCACGTGTGGGCCGCTTTTAAAAGTAGCGTGCGTGTATTTGGATAAAAATTAAGAGACAAATCTATTAGCTAATGCAGTGGCTGCGCCGGCCACGGGTAGCACCTTTCTGGCTGAAAGCTTTTTGAGCAGAAGCGTCGTCATCACAGAGGCAACTTAGGAGAGTGTCTCTCTTAACACTTTTTTTGATAGCTTTTTTATTCTTTTGATATAAACATTTTAAAAATCTAAGTGGTTTTCCATCCATCTCTCTCGCTCGTCCTCATTTATGTTTTAAACGAGCCAGGCGCGTGTTGTGCTAGGGATATGAATGCCAGGAGATAAATGACTTCTTTTCACGGCGCCTTTTAATTATTAATTTTGTCTCTTTAACGATAACAGCAGCCACTCGCTTTGAAGAGCAGGCGGATTGCGGAGTAAACATCATTAGACTGCAAATAACCAGAGACAAAAAGACCTCTCTTGATTACACAATTTTAATATAAATGCAGCCGTGTTGGCGCCACCACTTCTATCCGGGGAAATAATTAAGCATCGCGCAGTTTCCTCAAAACTTTGCGCCGCTATCTGCGCGCTGTTGTTTGTTGAAGAAAACGAGAACTTGCAAACACAAAGAGAGCTGTGGGAAAGAAAATACTTCACAAGGATTTTTTTAATTAATATTAATCTGAAAAACGTTTGGAAAAAATTATCAATAACACTTCAAAGTTTTAATTCTTTCAGTGTAACGTGTTGTTAGGTTCTTTCCCCGCAGGAAAGTTATTATTAAATTAATTTTGATTCTAACTTCCCAGACTAGTTCATTCTTAAAAATAGTCAATAGTTTTTTCCACATTTTTTCCTTTTGTGCAAGTTGATGTGAAAATTTGCAATAATGATTGGAGAATAAATAATATATAAATTAATAAAAATGAATTTTATCTTTACTGGAGATCTGCATTTTTTAAACAGTTCTTCATATATTTAATAATTTTTAAATCTATTAAAGGAAACACTTCGTATACTTATTTCAAGTATTTGCAAAAAGGGACGACGAAATGCATACCACAATTTTTTTTTCTTTTTCACCATTGATGATGAAGTCACAGGTGTGTAATTCGCGTGCATTTATTTGTGTACGCCGGCTCGACTCAAGTAAGGGGTTAATAGAGGGCGAAAAGAAGAAGCCTGGTGGCTGCAGAGGCGGCGGTGCTGGATGGGATTTAAGATTTGTTCTAAGTGGTCTCTTTATAAAAAAAAGAGAGGAGAGAACAAGAGGGAGAACGAAAAATCTGCCCGGCCCGCAAACACAAGGGGTTTGCTTTCAGTCAGTGTACACCGTCGTGCACTCACACTCGTTTTTACCCTTGCCTCCCTCTCAAGAGGTTTGCAAAAAGCCGCCGCCGACCGAGTTTCTTCACATCCGCGAAGGAGGAATAAAACGAAACTGCTGCCACGCATTTACACGTTCCTGTTTTCCGTCCATTTGCGAAATGCTTTTACGACGGACAATCGCTCACGTCGAATCTGCCAGGTTTTTGTGATTTTTAAACTTGCAAAAATATTGCGATCTTTGGATTGATTTAAAGCTTCGGTGAACTGTGTTGCATAAAATTATTTCTGAAAGTAGTATAGAAACTGCTGAAGATGCGCGGGATAATATTTTTACAGTTTAAAAGTTAAAAATGGGACAGAATAAAAATCTGTGAACCAGCTGAATTTTTTGATCTGATGAATGTGAAAGGTGACAAATTTGTTTGGATTATATTAATTTTTGGCAATTGTCAGAATTAAAAAAAAAAAACGGATTGTCCTTTAAAATGCATTTTCTTTGCAACGCGTGTAGCTGAATGGGTACTACATTTGTGGCTCTTGCTACTCCTCTTGGTTTTGGTGGCATAATTTGGTGCAAGGTCTAATTACGCTCTGCATGTCCGTAATTTACAACTCCCCTATGTAGCGAAACTTATTATAAATTTATAGCACGGTGGAATAACATAACACGACGGGAGAGACACAAGAGCTAGTTTGTAATAAAGGCAATAAAATGCTTAAAATGCAATTAGAGCATGCATGAAATATTGATGTTATTTATTGCACTTTGCCACTTTCATGCTAATAAACATCACGCATGCAAATGGCCCAAAGAATGGATTTATTCCTCGTTTCTCTCGATTTAATGAGAATAAGTTTGGAAAAAAATGTGTTTCTTCCTGCCTGCATCCAATTATATTAGACCAGAGAGAGAAAAGAAAGAGGAGCAGCGCGGCGTATGCGAAGTGGGAAAATGAAATATGGCCGTGAGTAGGAGGCTTAATTTGACTCTTTGGCTGCCGCGCGTCTATTTTTATAACAAGAGCGATCTCTTTCTCGCTTTAATAGTCATAACTGCTGCTATCTGCGGCGCAGGGGGAGTCTGCAGGCCCCGAGACGGGCCAATTAGGCCCAAGTGTCAGTGGCACCCGTGCTAATTCCGCCCACCTTCTTTGTTGCAGAATCGTCCCAACGCGCAGATTGGCACTTATTCCTCCCTGCAAACTGCGAAACCCACCGACCTTCACACTAAAACTAGGTAAGCAGCAAAATTTTTACCCGATTCCATAAATTCTGAAAGGGAGTTTTAAGTTATTGCAATTTTTTGTTTGTTTGAAAATTTCAACTTTCTCCGTCACAATTAGGGGAATTTTAAATTCAGGAAGAAATAAAATTTTGTCATTCCTTTGTGTTGAATTTTTTTAAAGAGATCAATTTGAAGATCAGAAAACCTTTCCCAAAAGTAAAAAAAGAAAAAAAAATCGCGAGATGAAATGTTTTACTTTGATATTCTATTTATTGGCGATTTTTATTATAAATTAATTAAATCAACAATTATTTCACATAACAATTTTATTTCAAATTTTTTTTAGAATAAAAATGCTTTACAAAATCCTTCCTCGCTGTGAAAAGAGCAGGATTGTGCCTTGCCACATTAAAACTTTTTATGCGCATACGTGTAAACCGCACATATGCAATATACGCGCGAGCTGTGCGGCTAGCGAGCGATAATCTCGTGTTAAATCTGCTTATACACGCGCATTTATTTTGGCCAAGGAGTGAGAGAGAGAAAGATCGCACACGTACTGTTGCCGAAAGTGCTACGCTTTTAATTTTATTGATCTGCCTCTCGAATTTGATAAAAGCTCGCACTCACTCTGCCGCCGCCACACACATACAGAAATAATAAAACATGCAAATGAGAGTACGCGCTGCCGCTAATGCACGGCCGGAACAGCTACCACAATAAATTAAAGTGCGCGATCGCTATAAGTGTCGACGAGCAATAAAAATAATTTGCGTGTATTTTAATTTGGCATTACTCGCGCGCGGATTTGGGGGTTCTTCGTTCGATCCCCCTCCCTCCCCCTTCCCTCGGCTGCTTATTGTAGCCGTAAGTGAATGCCTAATTGCACAAGCATGTTCTTTGATAAACTTTATCCATTAGCGAGAGAGCGACGCTTGCTCGTCTTCCATCAGCGGAACAGCGCGTCTCTCTCTCTCTGTCTTTCTCTTCTCAATCTCGGCTCTGAAAGCAGCGACTTTCGATTCACAATCGGACATGTGCGAAATGCTCTCAGGAGACAAAATGAGCAGGTTAAAACTTGTCTCAACCAGCCTAAAATTTGGCACACACAAAAAAAGAGTATCGAGATAATTAAATAATTCTTATTTATTTTTAATTCAAGTTTTGAATCGTTTGCACTAAATTAATTTGAATAAAAACTTGTTCAAGTCATATGAGCTTAAATCCGCTGTAATTTTTGTATAAAATAAGTTTTATGTACCACATTTAAACTAGGAGAAAATAATTATCTCAAACAATTTTTATTTTCAAATGCAACTTTAAAAAAAAATACTTCAAACCCCATATTTTAATGAACTATTAACATATAATGAGGATTGCAGCATTGAAGTATTATAAAATTAAATCAGTTGGAAGAATAAATAATTTCATGTGTCATTTGAAAATAGCCTGTCTTCTCCCATTGAAATTCAAACGTCCAAAGCAATAAGCGTCAGAAAAAGCTCATGCCGACATGAATTTGAACCAGAGCTCTCAACACCTCTCTTTTTCTGCTATCAGCACCATTAAACCGCAGGAATAACAATTCTCAATATCATTATTCTTATGGATCCGCAGAGAGCGCCGGTGTGGCATGTCAAGAGCAGCCCTTGCGAGTCGTTTTACAACCGCTGGAATTCTCTCCTTACCCGTGTACTTATAACAGCATCATCCTTTCCGAGTTGCAACTAAGAGGATATGCAAATTTGTACCTGCAGGCAGCGAAATATTTTAGCATTCATTTCCTGCTAATAAACACGCCGCGAATTAAACCTTTTCAAATGAATAAAAAATTTGATCGACGAGTTTGTTTCGTAGCTGGGCGCTCCCGAACGGCGCCGACCACGATATAATTACACTTAATTTGTACTTGGCCGCGGCCCGAATTATCCGAGACGGCTGGGAAAATTAGAATAATACACGGCTGTGCTCAAATTATAGCAATTAATGACGTCGACTTGTATCGAAGGTCTTTCGGCCTGCGTGTTATTTTTGATCAGAGAAAGATTTTTTCTCTGAGAAAAATAAAATCTGAAATTTCCCACACTTTAAAAAAAATTTATATATGTATTTTTAGTAAATAATAAAAAGAAATTTTGTAAAAATTGGCAATATTTAAAATTTTCTAGAATTTATTGGCTATTAATAACAAATCCCCCACTAGGCCACTATCCTAAAATTGATTATCCTTCTGATTTTTTTCGTACTTTTTTTATGAAAAAAGTGCCTTAAATTGGCATTCATTTTTTTTTGCCAAAGGTGTTTGATTGGCGCGCGAAAATGGGCCGCTTTTTCCGCGAGCCGCGTCTGCAAAGGCCCATTTTGCGGCTGTCACCGACCGCGATGATTGATTCCCGAAAATTTGTGTGAAAGCAAAAGTGTGCTGCGCTGCCAACTCGTTTTCACACTCTTGCACGGGAATATTTCGTATTGATCACCGCTGATGGATGGCACTCGGCTTTGAATGCAACCCAAAAGTGTTACTATATAAATATGACGCCTCACTGCGGGCAGGTGCTCGCCCTGATCGCGGCTCTAAATAGGGCATGTGTTTGGCCTGACGAGAAAACACCTGAGTAAAAACGTCCTATACCTACAAATTATGAAAGATTATACCGGATTATACATAGAGCATTAATTTAAACTCAAATCAGCTGTCTTTCAAAATATTAGAGACAGATTAATATAATATAAATAAAAATGCCTCATTTAAATACTTCGGCGGATGGGGTCTTTTTGATCTCTGAATTTTCAGCGAAATTCTTGCTATAGTGGTGATGCCGTTTTGTCCAACAATTCCTTTTTGCAAAATAAATTGTTTTCAACAATTGAATGTATACAATTTTATGTAACAATTTGAACAAATAAACAACAGTATATAAAATAAATAAAAATATAGGAATTCCTCCTGTGGTTATTTTGCCTGAAAAAGATAGCCTTTTTGCAAATTTTGTGTTGCTTGCACCAATTTACAAAGCTTAATGACAAATTTTTTGATTGAAAGGCTGATATTTCCATTCATTCTTTAACTCTTTTAAAAAAATTTATAATTCCAATACTCAATAATACTTGTGATGGAAATCATCTTCCAACGTATTTCTTTTTTATGTTTGACGCAGTATAATAACTTTGCGTTTTTGAAATTCATTCGGCGTTCTTTGAAGAATAAGTCAGGAGGCTGTTGGCTGAAATCAGTGAGCTGGCCGTGTTTTCGCAGCAAATTCGAGTGGAAGGTTCTCTTTTTTCCGCGAACACACAGATCGATGCGCGGGTGCTTTTTCGGCGAGACGTACATTAGCCGTGCACGCTCCCCAACTCTGCTCTCTGCTCAAAGTAGTAGTAGGCTCTCAAATTTAAGTGTATTTCATTCAAAGAGCATCTTACCGTCGACGTCGTCGGCGAAAAAAGTGGCTCTGGTTTTGTGAAAGGAGAAAAATTTTTAAGTGTTGTAGCGCGCGCGGCAACGAACGGAGCAACATCCATCAGCCGCCTGGCTAAGAGGGTTTGTTTAGAGCAAAATGGAAATGGGATGAGAGTGAGTGCTCCTCTCTGCTCTGGCCGGGTGGCGGTTTACTTTAATGTAACATGCTAGTGCTAAAATCAGTCCATTATAGTTTATTTATACTGCATCCTAAATAGCCCCTCTTCTTTTTTTCACCGGGTAGAAAAATAATAATGCTGTTGTTATTTACATAAATTATTAAAACGCCGACAAAAACACTGCTTTTTATCTCCAGAGAGGGCGGAAATTAGCGCCGTGTGAGCCTTTGAGGCGATTTGTTTGAATTTAGTTTAAGTGCAGCTTACAAGTTGGCGACAACATTGTTCATCAAAAATAAAGTGGAGGAAATAATTCAAGTCGTTTTTGAATTGGAAATCAACTTCTTAGTTCTTTCTAAATATAAGAGTAAAAAATAGGCAGCTGTGGCGTCAGTTAGGTTGGTGATTTTGAAAAATTGACGGCTTGGCCTCGCCTCCCTCCAGCGTACAATAATAACACGTCTCAAAGTCGATGACGTCGTAAATCATTCACTTCGCAAAAATTTGGGGCAAACATCAAACACCGGCCGGCCGCGCTTGCTTTATTAATAGCGGAAAGCACAGCTGTCCAAATGCAAATGAGCCAAAACTATTTTGCCTGTCAGTGAAAGAGACCGCTCGAATAATCAGAAGCCAAATAAAATATTTTGCAAACTATGATCCTTTTTCACTTTTTGTTTTTGTTCAAGAGCAGGCGCAACTTGACAAATTGGAGGAGGTGAACAAAAAATAGGGCATATAAGCTCCAGTTTCCTCGTGTGCTCATTTAAAACTGTGTTAAAGAAACACAAAAATGTTTTCAACTTAAGAAAATAGCAAGTATTATTTAATATTAGCAATATTTAATATTAACTCGGTGATTTTTTAAATTATATAAATTAATTAAACCCTAAAATAAAATTACAAGGAGAAGCTGCAGTTTAAAAATTTGGGGAATTAATAGCAAAGTCTAACTGAAAGAGAAGGTGAACCCAAAACTGATAAATTATTGTGAAAAGGGGAAACACAAATTAAACATATATAAAGTTTTTTATTGGTTTCAACAAACCCTGATCCTCTAATTCTTATTGGATGCTAACTTAGTAATACTTTCCGCCAGGAATTTTTAATAAATGCAGACTTTTGAATAATTGGAATTGTATAAATTTGGAAACGTGTGGTTCCTGTTTGCAGCCGAATCAAAAATAGACCGTTCATTAACGAAGAATGGTCGCGCATCAGCATGAGCAGGAGCGAGTGTAGCTCATTATTTTGCATTCGCGGCGAGCACACACATATATATTCGTTTCCAAGAAACCGCAACTCACGCTGCTCGGCAACGAGCAGAGAGCGGGGCACACAATTAACGAGGCGCGCTTGTTTTTGTTTGAAATATCAAGATCATTAGCAAATGCCGCGTAATTAGCTCTCTTTTGTGCGCAATTCCTTATTAAGCACTGACAGCATCTGCTGCTCCTGAATTGAATTAAAAAAGCAGGGGCAAAAAGTGCGGAGAGAGAGACTGTGTTTGTATTTATGAGAGCATATATAAGCTCATTTCGGTTTTGCTTTCCGTCCGTCGGTTTTTGCCCAGTTTTGATGCTTTTTGGAAAGCCGGCCGGCCGCAGCAGACAAACACACAATGGGCCTTGTTTTATCAATTAGCCGACTAATGAGCTAATTAAATGAGTATTCATGCATGACGGAGAGAGCGGCTTATTTTACTCTGAAAGCAATGCTAATTACGGAGAGCACAAGAAGGGTTGCCGCCGTGCAAGAAGAGGCTGCGCGCTGCTTTTAATTAATAAAATCTCCGACGACGACTGCGCGCAGCCATAACTCGCCGGCGTTCAAGCCCTAATTGAATGGAACCAATTGATCAAAAATTAACGAAGGAGAGTCTGCACCGGGTCAATCAATACACTCCCGATCCGCTGCTGCGAGCAACAAATTGTCTGCAACCCTTATTAGCTCCGCTCGATACAATTCATTCAACTGCCGTTTCTTTTTTCCACCTCAAAACGACGAAAGTGGGCCTTTTTAATATAAAAGCTGAAGTGGAATTTTTACGTCATAACGACTAAAATGATCTTTTCTTATTCAAATTTCAAGCTTCATTATTTTTTGTTGGCAAGTTGAGCATAATTTTCACAATTTTTAAACAAAATTAATGATATTTAATTTATATTTGCCTAACTAAATAACTGTTAATATTTATTTTGTATCTAATACTGATTTAAAATAAAGATTGATCAAGTAAAAAGAATTTTTTGTCATTTTTGATTCAATAATCAAAACACTCGGATTGTCGCCCCTTGTATAAATCCAGGTGTAATTTCTTGGGGAATAATCTGTGTCTCTTGATCAATCTAAAGAGGAAACGTCTGTTTTGAACGTTTTGTTCCGCACAAAAAAGAGGAAACGATAATAAGCAGCGGAGGACAAAGCGGCGAATGAAAAGCCTCGGCGGCCCCTTTCTTTTGAAAATACCTCTTCATTTCGCTCTTCTTCTCATTTCTGTTTGATTTGGCCGCGACCATTAAACAGAACGGAGCCTCCCGCTGCTTTGCATCACATGCCATCCAGATGTGAGAGAGTTCGTTTGGTGCATGGGAAAGCAAATCCATTCGGAGGGATTAAAATTTCGCTTTTTATCGCGCAGATGAATTGCAAATATCAAGGAAAGGAGTGATTCATGAAGTGGCCGAGCTGAGAGGCGACAAAATTATCACTTCTTATCAGTGTGTATACGCGATGGGATTTTTACGGCCGTCACTCGGAATAATTACACAGATAATTGCAGCACTTCGAAGGTTGGCATAAATTTATCTTATCGCGGGCACTAACGACAGAGACACGCACGGCCATAAGCGCCTCTCGTTCGCCTTCGACGGCCTCTTGATTTTTTTGAATATTCAATCATGCATGAAAGTGTACATTGTAAATAGGTAAAATACAATCAATGAGGTTCAAAATTGTCTTAAGCTGAAATAAAACAATTGAAACTAAAGTTTTATTCAATAAAATGAATTAATTAATATGCAAATTAATTTAGTTTGCGGTATTATATGAGAAATTTAATTTGCTTTGATTAAAAGTCGAACAAAATTATTGAAAATTTAAACAGAGTTAAAATGAAGTCAAGGAACTTTGGACTTGAGTTGTATACGCTTTATATAAAATCAATGCTAGCGTTTCATCGTGGGTCTCTCGATTACGCCGAAAGCAATCAATGTGGGCGAGGATGGGAGAGCGAGAGAGGAATTGCTAAACAAATAAATAGGCGTGCAAATAACGCGCATTAAAGCAGCGGCGCCGAGATTGAAAAGCATTGACGACAAATTTTATCGTTCGCGTGGCTCTCAGAGAGTGGAGCGGAGGAAAGGGTAAGTGAGGATGAAATTCAATAAGATGCGAAAATTATTGATGAAAGAGGAGCCGCGGGTGATGAGGCGTGGAATTCAATATTGAAAAGTATTAAACGCCGAGCTCGAGGGAGACAGACAGCGTCTAAAGATCGCTCTCTTATAAATGCAATTCCCCTCTCCGCCCAGCAGCAGCCCAGAGATGTGTGTACGGCCATATAAAACCTTTATTAGAATTGCTCACTCTCTCAATGATCGATATTACACTCACTCTGCAGAGAGACCAACCGGCCTGCGATAAATTAAAGCAATATATATTCGCCGAATCTCTTGGCAGTGCGCTGCTGAGTGCGCTCTTTTCTATATACAGATAAATAAATAGGCTCTCTGGGATGCGATATTGCACCGCTCGGGATTTCCAAACGTGGGCAGGGGACCCTGTCGGAAAATTGAGTTACTTCCGGTGTGCTGTTCAATTTCTAGTAAAAAACAAATGTGATGAAAATCATCTTATTTCTAATTTGATGATTTCTTTAAATTATTATTTTATTTTAATAAAATTAAAATTTTCAAATGATTCAATTAAAAAGAATTAAATTAATTTTCATTTCTTTGCTTAAACTTATATCATCTAATTCAAAAGAAATGCACCATTGACAAAACAATGTTTCTAATGATAATGATCTATAAAAAATGAATCTACATTTAGTTGATTTAATGTTAAAACTATTTTTTATTTTTGAAAGCATCAATGATATTGATTTTAACGTTTTAAATTTGAATGTAAGACCATTTTAATATTCAAATCTGATTCAAATCATATATAACAATTTTGAGGATTATAATTTAGTTTTGTTGAAAAAAAATTTTTCTTTTGTTCATTAAAATTGAAATTAAATTAATTTGAGCAAACTTTTATTTGAAGCTATTATTTACAAGGGTTCACAAAGTTTAAATATCCAAAATTTCTAACAAGTTTTTTGTCCCCCCAACATTAATGTTGACAGCTTCCTATACTTATAAACTTTGTATCTATTTCTATACAAAACCGCCGCAAACTCGTTTCGTTTAATTAATATTTTTCCATTTCGATTTTGTGTCGCTCATTAGGTGTTATCTGGGTCGCCAATTTTTCATTTTCGCGCTCGCTATCTCGGCCAGCAGCCAGAGCAGGAAGTTGGTTAATTGCGCGCGACCATTGCTTGGCAGGAGAGTAAAAATGACTAACTATTGGGGCGTGCGAGAGATAAAATTGAAAAAATACAATCGAATGAAACATGGCGCGTCGGTTTATTATGCCGCGGGTATACATTATTTTATCGCGCACTTGCCCTCATTGAGAGCTACTATGTATTTATTCAATATTATTTCGCTGCATGCGGGAGGCGCTCGACCGGCCTGATAAATCGAAGAGCAGCGGCACTTTGACCTTCTCTCTCTCGTGACACTTAATAGCAGTGAATTGTCACACTTGAAACTTATCAAGACTTATCACGATGTGACCTTAAATGTGTTTAACTACGTATTAAAGTAATTTTTTTATTTACAAAGATGAAAATGTTTCTGTGAAAAACTAAGGTAATTAAAACCAGGGGAGGAAAAATTCAATCAGCCGCAGGGGCATCTAATAAATTGAGGCCAAAATCAGTCACTGTCAATCCTGCTCTTTCTTTTTGTAAATTGAGATTTGTATCGCGCATTGAAAGTTAATTAAATTTGGCGTGTTCATTCCGCTCATAAATGAATACAACAACAACAACCTTTTTCATATAATTAACATCATTAATCGCAAGAGCGCCCCTTGCTTGCGTTAATTGGCTCGCCCTCGTAAAATTCGGATATTGGATTTCGGGTGCTGCACATTTATTTTTATGTTCGACCTGCTCTCGCTTGTGTGTGTGACGTGGTGGAGGAAATTTTAATTTGGGAACCACACCTGTGGCGACGGATTAATTGAAAATTTCTATTACGGAGCGCGCAAGCTAGAGGGATTTGATTAAAAGTTTTATTTTAATTGGAAGGACGAACTCATCAAAAAGTTGATTGCATAATTTGGAAATAGACAGATGTATCAATGAGCAAGGTTATTAAACATCCGTCTAATTTTGTTCCAGGTTCGTTTTCCTTTCCTGAGAGAGGGGTTACTTCATTAAATCACTTCGCTTGATGAAAGATTCCTTTGGTGGTGAGTTAGATTGGAAATTTAATAGGCTTTTTTTAATGAAAAGATTGGAAAGTTGTTCACGAACCAATTGATTTAAGGTTTTTTCAATATTTGAAGAAATTCGGTAAGATTTTTATTTTATTTTTTAAATTTTATTCAGTCTTTTAGCAACAGTTTTCCCTTTCAAAAAGCAGGAAACAAAGCTGTGAGCTGCTGCTTTCTGTCTGATAATTCGGTGAAAGAGTTTGGAAAAGTGGTGGTTGAGCAATTGTTGGCCGGCCGGCCGCAAGTCGGACGAGTGTTTGGGTGCGATTATTTGAGCCGGCGCGCGACAAATGGAAGGGCAGGCACCCTTGGGAGCGGCTATCAGGCGCTCGCATGTGCCACATGCTAATCCCCAACCCCCCTGGTGGCGCTGAGGGGCTCACGGGCGCCGCCAACCATGCTCAATTGGAGCCTAATCAGCACGCAGCCCAATAATTGTGTTATTATTTGCGCTCCCCGGCGCTGCACAGGCACAGGGTGAGTGCAGATAAGCCGCCGGCTGTCACAATGAATTCCACCACCGGCAAATCGGCAACTTCCAAATTGGATTTTGATTCTCGCGAGACACGCATTAATTCGGCCTGGAAAATGTGTTTAATTCTAATTTATGCAATTTTTTGGCTTCACTTTTTACACTAAGTTCAGATAAATTTTATATGTGAAAACTCATTATAAATTTGACAATTTATAATTAATTCTTCTCTTTATAAACAAATCTAAAATTTTTATCGATTTGTGGTCAAAAATCTTAAGTTACTAACAATCTTCTTGAGAAATCGGTGATTTATCATTGGCTCAAATCATTGCCCTACCACTTAAATTTGTATAAATCTCGCCCCAGCATTTTTTTTTCAAATAAAAAATTATAAATGTTTCGATTCTGCGTTAAATAAAATACGTTAGAATGGTAAAATTGTCTCTACTTTTCCCCAATTAAAACAGAAAATGAAAGCAATTATCCTAAAAGCATCATCGCCACTTGCGTGAAATATAATTGCGCAACATAATTGCCTCCATTGGAGGCGCAAACGCGGCTCTGCTGCAACCACTTAAAAATGAATGGAGCGCGCATATACGCGAAGTGTCAATTATAATGCCCCCCGCCGTCCTCCTTGCCACCCACCCTAATTGAAAGCCGGGCGTCAAAATTAATTCCACGAGAGCCGGCACTTAAAAATCGACACAGCTCGAATTACCACAGCGGCACAAGTCGCCGCCACCGCCGCACAAAGGACATTTATTTATCGGAAATAAATGGCGGCGAGTGTCAATCAATGCGCGCCGTGACATGACGACCAACTAACCGCAGCTGCTTAATTACCGCTGCACGTTCACAAATAAAGCTCATTAATTGCGCCGCGCTTAATTAACGCGAAAAAATGTTCAAAAATAAAATAAAAAGCCGCTGTTGTAATGCGAAGCTTGTGAACATTCCATCTTGGTTTAATTAATAGAAAGCAAGCTTCGCGATTCATTACGTCCGTCAGTATGGCAGTGCAAAAAATGGGAATAAGCACTCGGATTCGCCACCGTCACGAAAGTTGCAGCAGCTCTCGGATCGACAACAAGTGAAGCTTAATTAGAATTAATTGCATGCATCACTTGAAATGTACGTCTGCAACGGTCATTGCACCTAACCACGCGAGTTAAGGAAAGGTACAAAACTGCTTTGCACTGTTTTGCACGCTCAGTAAATTATTCGTGATAGGATTGCATATTTAAGCAGCAAATGAAAATTGGGCCAGAGCTAACCAAAAAATGTGTTTAAATAATTTATATTTGTTTTGTTAATTTTCAACACAAGTCAATTCATCTGATAAAAAAAAAATGTTGAATAAGTTAAGATATACTTTTCTGCAATATTATTTTTTTCTACATCTCCAGAATAAATTGAACCTATTTGTTAGAAAACGTTTCAGACTAAAATGTATCAAAGCTATGAAATTGAAATTTAACATTCAACTCTTAGCATTATTTCGTTGACCCTTTCCTTTTTCCAATTACTGCGCGATTCCGCTGGGATTTGGTGTAGTGAAAGGGTTGCAATCGGTGGTGCGGGGATATTTGATTATGTTTGATTCCGCAGTATGCCTTCATCATTAATTCACGGCGACCAGCGCTGCTCCTTCATAATGAATGCAGCGTCTATTATTTTATCATGCGCCCCCTGTGGATGGAAAATTGCTTTTAAATAATTCACGCCGGCGAGTATGAGTGTGAGAGAGAGCAAAGAGACTCTCTCTCTCGTGTCTGCAGCTACATATTTTGCGATAGGAAATAAATTATGAGCTGCAGGGCACAGTAGAAAGAACAATCAATGTGATTCGAGTTTTTAATTAGGTTATGCAGATAATCCTTATTTATTATTTCTAAAATCCAGAAATTATTATTAGTCATTATTTATTTCATCAGAAGTTTCTTAATTGATTGCAGAAGCTCGGTCAAAATATAAATTCATAAAAAAATTTGTATCTTTAAGTTTAAATTAGTGAGAGAGAAGAAGAAAAATTAGTATAAAAAATTTTCTAACCAAGTTGCTGTACCAAAACGAAAATCAGTATTGTAAGGGGATATTCATACCCATAATTGATGGCATCAATATAATGTACGCCAAAAATTAGAACAGCACTCATTTCACTTTCAAATGATCCTCTTTTCTTTGTTCAAAGAAAATCAATTTTTATATATTTTAAATCAAAAGTCAAATCTTGAGAAAGTTGGGGTGAGTGGGAGGAAAGATCGAAACTTCTTCTCGTCTCGTCAATTCGTAATGGCAAAGTTGCTAATTAAATTGGTGTGTGCAAAGGCAAATTAATTTTGGTAATTGAGGTCTCGCGGCGGTGGCACGGGGGCGTGGCACTCGGAATAATTTCCCTAATGCACCCACTCTGCCATATTAATATTAGATATTTCGAGTAATAATATAAAAAGCGGAAGAGAGAAAGAAAGAAAGAGAGGCACGGCCGAGCAATATCACAAAGTGGTTTTCATATTGCAATTGTCTAGGAATGCTCGCCCTCCCATGTACTTACATATGTAGAGAGTCCAGCGCTCTTTCTCTCTCTCTCATATTATTATGAAAAGGGGGCTGAATGTGGAGGGGTCCTTCGTCGACGCAAGACAGACAACACATGTAATATGTACGAATATTATTGCAAAAAGCAGTGCCGCCACTTTGGCTTGGTCCGTCCGAGCTGCCCGCGCTATATGGAAAATTCCTCTCGTTTTGCGCCGCACGCGAAAGAGAGCTGCTTCTTCTGAATTTCAATGTTGCCTGTTTTTCCTTTTTTTCCTCTTCTTTCTCCTCGCTAGCTGCCGAGTTCAATTTCGTTTCGGCCACTGCAGCAACAGACGGAGCAACTCATGTATGTGCTGCATGCCCACTGAGTTTATTGGAATTTTATTACCGGCAGATCTATATAGAAAACTGCCGGACCGCTCTGCTTATTTTGCTACAATTTCTCGTGCGTGCATAACGAGATCTCATTCGGATCGGGAATTTTAATTGTTGCTGCAAATCGAGAGAATCGTTTGGGGTTTGCTCTGAAATTCCGAGACAAGCGCAGAAATTGCCGCTGCCAGAATTCGCAATGAAACGATTTCGCTGCTCTGCAGACCATTCGCTTTCGCACTTGCGAATTATTGTTATTTTCGGGCGAAATTCCGCTGCGGCAAAAACAAACTTTTGACCAGATTATTCTCAAAGCTAAAAATGTAGGTACATTTCTTTTGCTGCAATTATGATCATTTATTTAGAAATTAAAGAATCAATTTGTATGAAATTTCACAAGAAACCTTTCTCGAAACAACCAGCAGAATTCCAAGTAGCAGCCGCCGATCAGCGCGGCCATATTTCTCAAGCCTTAATGAAAATTCCTATCCGCCAGCACCGCTCGGCGTGTTTTGCGGAAATTAAATTTTTATCGGTCACCAGAGGGCCTGCGAGGTACATAATTTGTTGCACTTTTCCCAGCCGCGCGCGAACCGGAAGCTGTGGGGTCAAGCTTCTTCCTTCCTCTGCTTTGGAATTTGGAGACTGAACGAAGTGAGGAGACACAGATGATTTGAGATTTATGAATGAAAGTCGGCAGAGATAAAGAAGGAAGGAAAAGGAACCAACGATTCGAGACTAATAGAGAGCTAGGCGGGTAGTGCAGCGCAGCAGGCTGCACTCATCTGTGTGCTGCTCCCAAGGGAACAATGAAAAGTATACGACGACGGTCTCTCCTCGTTCCAGACCGTCTGGAAAAAGGGTCCGACAGCAAAATACTTAATCCTTCAATTCTAAATTACTATATTTGAATTTAAAGATTGCTGATAATATTGGAAATAAATAATTCAATGAAAAAATTAAAATTTTTTATATATGGATATCAATTTAAGAAAATAGAGCATATTTCCAAAAGCAATTTTTCAAATACATCAGTAAATATTGATTTATGTTTCATGTTTCATACATTGTTACATTATTTCTAGTATTGCAAATAAAAGTAATTTTAAAGTTTAAAAATAATTTCATTTAGTTACATTACAATAATTACATAAGTTTTGAGGTTTTTAATTGGTTAAAATCTGGAGTTTAATTGAAGTTTTTTACATATTTTATTGCGTTAACCAAGTTAATAGTGAACTTAATTTAATACTAATGTATTTTCCACTCTATTTTGCATTTTAATGTAACCATTTTTTTTCACTTGATATTAAAAAGTTGAAGGCCCGTTTTTGAGGCGGTTGCGGCCTACTCGGTTGCAATTTTCCCACAGCCACCCCTGGCGGGGCGCAGTTGGTTCTCTCCGCCGCGTTTCCCTTTAGGCATCTGTTGGTATGGCGGGCGGGCGGGCGAACCTTGATTAGGCTTTTGGTTAATTAATAACCCACCCCGCAACGCCCCACTCTCATTTCTGGCGGTGCCGCCACCATCTCTCTCTCGTATGCCATTACCTTGCACTTATACAACACGCAATTTCCTTTTTCATTTTCCACCGGCAACAACATTAACGCGACCGAATCAAAGTCGTATCAGCCCCGTTTTAATAAATAATAAAAAAAAGAGTCGCGTTTCGATCAATTCAGGGCGAGTTAATTTCCGCCCCAAACAAGGCGAGAGAGATAGAGAGACGCTTTGATGCTAATTAATGGCGTTTGAGCGCATCAAATTGTGTTTGAAATTCAATTGACAAGTCGGTTATTTGCGTGGAAATTAGCTTCAGTGTAAATGCGGGCTTTGGGAAATATTCAAACTAACTATTCATCCACAAAATTAAACGCGTAGATTGATTTACAGGAAATTAAAAGGGGTCAAATTTGAAAAATATCAAATTATTTGTTCTTTAAACATAATAGAATGCTAAATGAAATATTGATTTTGAGATAACTGAAAAACGATAAACCTACCTAATTGATTTCTGAACTTTGGGTGGACTCTTCAAGTAATTTATGCAAACGACTACTGGCGGCGCTGCGATCGTGGTTGTGAGCGAATTTAGCACCACCAATCATCGTTTGCTTAAAATAATTTGTCCAATTTGTTTCCAACTTTTAAAAATTTTTGCTCATTCTGATACATACAGGGGAACTAGTTTTCAGTTACATATTTGCAAGTCCTATACTCTAAATTTTACGTTCTCTCTGAAGCTATAAAAATTGTGGGGACAGGGTCTTTAAACAAAAGCAATAAGACTGAAATTTATTTAGTTGAGCTCCAAGTAAATGTGAAACAGGTGCGCAAACAAATAATGATTCTCCTGCACGTCTGGCTAATAGTTCTGGGAAAAATTAAGGAGCAAACATGCGGCCCTAAAAGAGTTTGTCTGTTCGCTCTTTGTGGGCAGTGCATTATTTGATGAGTCACTGCGCCCGACGTACGTGCCGCGTTTCAATCGGCAGAAAGACGTCTTCTTCTACTATCCACGACTAATGTGCGGCAAAGCCTCCGCCGGTCATCCCAGAGGAACAAAAAACCACACGTGACCGCCCGATAATGTTTCTCTGCCCTAGAAAAGAGTGAATAAAAAAGACGCTCGCCCACAATTCGCCAAGACGGGAAAGTGTAATCAAATAAAAATTGATCTTGTTGACTCGCCCTCGCACAAATTCAAGTATAACAAGTACGTGAAAAAAATCATTGTTAAATGAAAAAAACAGGAAATTTTGTAATCATTTTTTTTTTTTTATTTAAATCAGGAATGGTTTTTTGTGCAATTTTTTTTCATATTCAGTAACAGGGATTATTTTTAACCACTTTTTTTTTAAATATTTGAAATTATGAATCTCGATATCGGTAGTGGTTGCCTTGTTTACATTCGTTAAAATAAATTTTTAGGAATAAATGTGATTTAGTCTACCAAAAGAACAAAGCTCTGCACCAAAAAAGTATTATTATATATATTTTTTTTATTATTTGAAACAGGCCAAGTGTGAATAATCGCGGTCGAGACAGACAGAGAGAGAGGCCAGGTCTGGTCTAAAATTGCGGTCCGAACCCGATCCCTCCGTTGGCCTGGGTGACCAACGAGATTTTCGTCCCCGAATCACAAAAGCAGAAGAAATTCAGCCGAAAAGGGCCGCGCAGCACAAACAGGTTGCCAACCGCACAAATATATAAATCCAACTTGCAAACTCGCGAGGTCATTGACTCTTGCGCCAAGTCTAGCCTCAGGTGAGAACTTCACTTACGCCCCATTAGCGCGGCTGCACTCGACTTTTGTATCAAGAGTAGCATTTTAATCGATCCGATTGGCGCACGAATTGCTGTGGGAATAAAAAAACCCAGAGTGCCCTTCGACCCTCTCTATCAAGATGGTAATTGCGATATGATTGCCAGCGAGACATGATTTGAAGTTTAAACATTATTTTTTAACAAAACGCAAACAGGTTTCTGATAAAAAAAGAAAAATATATTTTCTTCAGTTGAAATTTTCTATTTTATTTTTATACTACACCAATTTTACAACCAAATGAACTTTCAAAAGATGTTTTATAAATAAAAAAAATTACAAAAACATTTGCAGCTCGCGTCGAGCAGTCTGCCTGCCTTGACAGTGTCCCCTTTTCGCTTTTTCATTTTGTCACGTGGAGGGAATGGTTGGCAGTTCGATCGAGCCTTGATGTCGCTCATTTTTAATTTTCTTGTCATTTATCGCGCGCGCACGCCAGCCCACAAATTAATAAAAACGTCATTTCAGCTGCGGCGCGGCCATAAATTGTGCGCCTGTTAAATTGGGATGGTCCATCAGGTATATCAAACGGCATTCCATCTCGAACGGCCGTTGGCCCGAATTTATATCTCGCGCATCTCTTGCCTTCGGAAAGTGACACATTGCGCGATTCCGTATCTCACGCGAATCTCGCGTGCGTATGTTTTCTGAATAAGTAATAAGCGGCCTTTCTTAATTCCTTTCTCTCTGGAAATTCCGTCTCGTTATTTTATCAAAAAACATAGACCATCTAAAAGTTTGTTTATTCTAGGAAATTTTGAGCATGATTGAGGGACGAGATCCATTGCTTTTTTACAATTTATAAAAATATTTTCTATAATCAACTCAAGAATGAAATTTTAACCCAAACTAAGATAATTTTGAACCTTTTTTTAATGAATTTTATGTTTTATTATGACTTTCTTTATTTTATTCAAATTTTCATTATTTTTCATAAATAATATTTTTTTATTCATCCAACATCCAAATACGTTTGAAGAGATTTTTTGTGTGATTTACTTATGCAATTTACAACACAAATAAAGAAGCTACACTACACTAATTAGAACAGAAAAACACACGCACACTAACATCAATTTGAAACAATTATTGAATTTTCTTCCAGTAATCGAATTGTATAAAAGTTAAAAAATGTTTTGGATCAGAAATAATTATTTTTTTCATTAAACTTGTGGGTTTTTAATTTGGCTTTCACGTTTTCAAATGATATTTTTTTTAATCAATATTATTGTGTTTTATTTTCCTAATTTTGAGTCTCATTGTTTTTTTAAATTATGTTGCAGGAGTGATGATAAGCAAAGTCGGCGGCTGCCCAGCCTGATTTTCCCATAGGTAAGTAAAATTTCACTCCTTCACCAACAAAATTCCAGGAAATCAAAAAAATTATGCAACTTATTTTCTGTTTTACACTAATTTTGGAAAGAATTTTAAGTTTGCAAAATGGCAGCTGTGGCAGAAAGAAACACTGCCTGCAGAAAATTTGCTTGAAAAAAATTACAACATAAATTACTCGGGGCCGTCGCGGCAGCACTCGTAGATAAGATCCGTCGCCTATTGTTTTTGTTTGGCGTGTAATTGTCGTTGATGTGATGAAGTGGGCCGTATTGTATCCATTAGAACTTATTCGCGCGAGATTGAATGGAGAGTCTTGTGTCACAAGTATATAAAATCGGCAATCAAAAGCCACTTTGGCCGCCCGTAAATATGCGATTATCGGCCGTTCCGACAGAGTGAGAGAAAATATATAAATGTCGTTTGACGTGCGCTGTCGCGTTTTTTTCATTCGGCTTGCGGTTTGCGGCTGACCAATAATAGCAATAAAATAATTCACATATATCGTTTTACACCGCGGCGTGTTGTTTTGTTCTTGGTGCGTAAGAAAGCTGTTGACAAGTTGTTGAAAAGGTCATGGTCCGCCGAGTGGAAAAAACTTGAATTTTCACATACGTAATTTGACGAGAAAGGAAAATTTATTATTATTTTTTTTTTTTGTGTGTGAAGACAGAAACTATTTTTACTGACGACGGTGTTTTCATTAAATTTTTTTGCCGCCCAGTCTAAATTAGCGGCGCAAATGAGTTTGAAATCATTTATAATGAGCGTCTCGCAATGAAGGCTTCCAAGGGGTGGGCGTTGCAGTGACCCCGTGACCTCGGCCAAACCGAACAGACCGGACTGACCAGTATATTGACAGCCTGCCTTGCGCAGAGGAGCAAGGGCATAAACGAGACCTTCTTTATGGCCACTGTCAAGAGTTAAAATAATCATTTTTATTATTATTATTGAGTGTTAAAGTCACTCCAATGCAATTTGAACATTATAGTTTCAAAAGTTATGGCAGGAAAGAAGAAATTCAAATATTATTTATACTTAATTGAGCAGCAAATAGAGAAAAACAAGGATTAAGCCAATTTAGCCTTTGTAGGAGATGCACGCAACCAATAAGAGATTATTATTTATTATCCTCATAACAGCCAAATACTTTATTTAAACCTCAATTTTCCCAAAGCTTTTATTACAATTCTATTGTATCAAAGTGTTCCTCATTTATTTGTGTTAAATGAAAATATTTTATCAAGTTGATAGGAAAGTATTTTAGCGTTTAAATGCACAAATTAGTAAAACAATAATTTTTTCCCTCATTTTTAAATTTTTTTAATTTAGCTTTTTTTTGCATTTTTTGTATTTTTTTTTTAACCAAAAGTCTTGATGTGGCTGAATCCCCTCTCCAAGCCCGCATTACAGGGGGCTCTCGCGGCAATACTAATAATTAACACAAAGCGTGCGTGTTGAAAATTAAAAGAGACCATTAGCCCGCGTGTATAGTTTCGCTACTTGTGCGGCGCCCTGCGAGTCTTGGAATTAAAATTGGAGACCCCGAGAGCTAATACATTATCGTTTGCATAATTAAACTAATTAAGGAGGCTAATTTATTTTTCAATTACACTCACTCAATGCGCGCAGTGCGCGCGAGAGAGAGGCTGTGTGTTTCTCATCTCTGCAGATAAAGTTCTTATTATTTTGAGTTAATTAAGTTCCCTACTTCATCTCGGTCGGTCCGCCTGCGCGCTGTGAGTGTGCGAGATACAGAGGAATAAACAACCAAACTAATTACTTCCTTTGATTACTTTTTCTCGGCGCTTATCTCGAGCCATTGCGTCACCGTACTAATATACACTCGCACCACCAAAGTGGCTTTTTACTGCCATTTCTGCTGGCCAAGCTATTTTTACACACTCGTTGTTTTTTGTGCGTTATTTTATCTTTGGCTCGGCTGGTGTCGCGAGAATTGTTTGCGAAATGAAATATTGCGTGGAGTGATTTTGGAAGAAAAACTCGTGCTGCGTGAGTGGCTTATCACGGAGGAATAGGCCACAATTAGCCAAAAGTGATAACTGATAAGTAAAAACAGCCAGACACCGACAACCACTGCGTAAACAAAGGCCTATTTGTCAATTGCCCTGGTTTAAAAATAAGAAAATTAATTACAAATTTGTCTTATTCAACTATTAAGGGTTTGAATCAGTGGAGTATCGAATTGATTTTGAGAAATTTCGGAACCAAAAGTTATATTTCACGTGTAAATATACTGTAAATATACTGATTTTATATTGTTGGTCAAGGCCAAGATTTTGTTTTTCATGATTACGAGATTTAACATATTCAGAATTCAGAACATGAAAATATTTTAATGTTTTTTTTTTGCAAATACATTTTTGGTCTGAGGTTAAAAAAACTGTTTGTAACCCTTCAGCCCGATTTTAAGTTTCCAGATTTCGATCCACCTCAAGAATATGAAAATGTTCATATATTGCTAATTAATTTTTTATGAAAAATAATCAACACTTGATAAAAAGTATAATAAAAAATCAATTCAGAGGTTAAAAGTAAGGCAAATGCTCTGCAAAATTTTTTTGTGTGAAATAAAACGAATTTTCAAATTTTGCGGAAGTGCAAAGGAATTTTCCAGGTGGGAAACGTTGGCGACACGGGGAGCTTGACTCTTTCTCTCTCCCTCAAATTGCCTTTTTTCGGCTCTCTCAGTTTGCGCGCCTCGGCAGAGCAATATGTTGTGTGGAGTATAGTGAGTGAGTATGTGTGTAGGGGATATATTAAAACGACAAGAGAGAACAATTCCTCCTTATTGTGCCGGAGCCGTGCCGCTGGCAGATATATTAGGTCAGATATTGCATTTTCAATATCATCAATGCGCGCGCGGCGCGACGATAAAAAGCAATAAACATCGCAGTCGAATTCTTTACGTGTTTACCATACCAATAAGGGCCCACCCGCCTCTCTAATGCCGCCATTCGCAATTGTCTTTTTATTAACTTATTTGTTTGCTCGCTTGTGACACACAAAATTCATTCCACTCACGTGAATTTTAGATCAATTTTGTCAAAGAAGGGGTTTCAATTTTATCAAATCAATCACAATTTAAGGAATTTATTTAGCATAAAGTACCAACCATTTTTATTTGCATTATTTCTTGTAAAACACCAACCATTGCAAATAAAAAATGCTTATATTTTACGTCTGGAAAAACTGCACGTTTTTGCACGTCAAGCAATTAAAAATCAATTTCATTGCAGGTCGGATCATAAAATTAGCAGGAGTTTGTTAGTTGCGTCGTAAAAAAAAGTAGTGTGCGAAAAAGATAAGAATCTGCTCTGCTCGGACGACTCAAAACAACAACCCTATTCTTCGTTAGTTCCTCCTAAACACTTTTATTAAGTGAAACGCAAATTTTATCGACTGACTCGGTAGGTATGGCGACCGACGAGGTGGACGAGTGGGAGTCGAGTGGAGGGGCGGCCAAATGAGTACGTAAGGCGTACTTGTATTAAATTTTTTATCCGCCGCCGAGATCTCGTCGGGGGAGAATTAACGTGTGGAGGCCAACTAGTTGTGTTCCACTCGGCTAGTGCCGCCAAACCATCTGACCGCGGCCCAACCGCACATCGCAAAATATTAATTTATTTGCTCCAACGACCGAGTAATTCAGAATTTAGAACCAGCTGCCATTCAAAAACTGCAATTTTACATTACCTTTAAAAAAAATTTTTTAAAGCTTGGAAAAAAAGCTAACAAAATTTTTACTCCTCTTCTTTTGAAGAAAATAAAACATGCTATACTACACTTTTTGCACAATTAATTAGCCCGCACGTATTATAAGCAGAGCCTATTTTTAAATATATTCAAAACGTTCATATATTAATTAAGAGTGGCGCAGGATGTCGCGTGTTTGCTTTGCGGCACTTCTTGATTCCTCCAATAAGACATTCACATAACGAACCACTTCTTCTTTTCTGTGAATTTGTTTATTCCAAAGTTAAATTTAATGAGCGCGGCCCTCTCATTATTAGAAGGAAGTTCTAATTTGTGTCGCTATATTTAAAAATAACAAACGAAACACAACCGCACTTCTGTGTGCCCCGCGACCAAAAGTGAACCGCGAGTGAGGAAAACATCTTCCTACTCTAACGTTTTTCCCTAATTTAATCGGAGCCCGTTTTTCCTCTCGAAATACTGCCATGCAGTGTTTGATTAATATTTTTGTCCAATATAGTTTATACGGCCTCCCTATATAATCGGGTTACTAATTGGTTCTGATAACTTTTGCGGCCTTATCTATACTTCCTTCTAAATAGGAAAACCGCGTGGGTTCTATTTATGTTTCCTCTTTTAAAAGATTATTTTCTTTGCAGATAGAAAACCGGCAGTTACAGAGAATTTTAATCATTTAATTATTATATATTATCCAAATTTATTGGTGTTATATTCAAAATTTTGCAAAATTTGGTGTACCAAAGGAGGGGGGAATCTGCAGTTAAAAAAGGTATGGTTTTAAGTGGGTCAATTTTGCCCGTAATTTAAAAAAAATCTAAAATCTATAAGATCCTTATACTTGGAAACCTTTTTGCTAAATAATGAATTGATCTCAAATATTGGTATGGGCCGCATTCAGGAGCAGAATGTTGAGGAGAATGCGGCTTAATTGCACCGTCAAGTGTGCAAAAGCACGCACCTGAGCAATTTGCGTGCAGTGCCAGGCGTGGCTGGCGCATAATTATAATTGTCAGGAATTACAAGACGCGCTCCTGGGAACCGAACCAGCGACCCTCGGGAAAGCTGCGCGCTCATTAGTGCAGTCCGCGTGCAATTATCCCAAAATGGGGCGGCTTCATTAAGGAAAAGAAGTCGATGAAAGAGAGCAAAATTTAATTTCGCGCCCACGGCGTTAATTATTATTAAAATTTAATTGCGCGAACCCGTAAATGAGTAATAAAAAAAGAGCGGCGAAAAAAGGAGAGCGACGCTTCACGGCTGCCATGCCACTGCTGCCTGCCTGTGCTCCCAATTAAAAGTGACATAATTAAAAGGCAGTCTCTCTCGGGTTATTATTGGCTTAATTAATGGCCGAGTAAAGCGAATTCAGCCAAGCACAGGACGCACAACAACCTTCTTTTCTCTCGGCCAACTGATGCTGCGTCACACACGTCGATTCAAATTTTCACTAATGATTCAGACACACTCAAAATAAGTCATTAAAAGCGAGCTGAAGCACCAATCTGTGGCAAAAATTGAAAATAGCCAAGTTTTAAAATTTTAATTTTTGCTGTTTGTTTTCTCTAATTTTTACAAATTTAACATTGTACGAAAAACAATTGTTGGGCAAAAAGCAAGAATTTTTGGGGTAGTGCATATTTTGCTAAAAAAAACTTCCAACATAAAAAAGATCCCATCCACCACAGTGAGCGTCAAAACCGCAAACTGTTTATTTGCTTTTCCAGTTTTGCCGCGCTAAAATTTAACAGGTTTTTTAATGCCATTTTAACTTAAAACAAATTAAATTCTATAAGATAAATGGATAAATCCTATCATTTTTAATTGAATTTCTCTAAAGAGCGCTTATTGTTTTAGACTTTTTGTTCAGATTTATTCTTTATTGACCATGTTTTGAGTTTAATTTTCATAAATTAAGCTGCATAGTTTTTTGTTACAAATTGACTCAAATTAAAATAATGCTTTTATAAAATGAATGTTCTGTTAATTTCTTTGAAAACAAAGTATCAATATTCAATCCAAATATTTTGCAGCTCCTCTTCTGTTTCAATTTTAATGGAATTTTTTGGGAATGGAAAATTTGAGTCTGCGATAAATGTCCCTCCCTCATCAACAATCGGCGCTTTGGGAAAAGCTGGCGGCGCACAAAAACACACAAATCAGCGAAGCTTTTCGCCGCCTGTGCCAACCTGGTCTGCCCTGGAGAGGTAGTGCCGCGCCAATAATAATAGTGCTCTATTATGGGGCCATTCATGCCGGGACAATTCTTCATTTGCGTACACCGCGCCACGCATTCATACACACTCCCTGTGATTACGCATTGTCCAAAGACTCGCTGAGCGAGAGTGTCACCCCTCGCAGGTCATAAATTTTTCTCAGTGACACACTTCCAACAAACCTTCATAAACCCTCGTATTCAACTTCAATTGCACCTCTTCAATTGCATTACATTGCAAAAGAAAAATTATGTATTCGAAGACAAACAAGAAGTGCAAAAATAAATATTGCAGTAAAATGTATGCATATATTTGACATGAAGATATAAGTACATCTTTATTTTTTTTATTATAAATTATGGGCAAAATTTTAAAATATCTTAATCAGATATAAGAATATCATGAATCAAAGTTAAACGAATACATCAATCAGTTTTTGCTTTACTTTTTTGTACCATCATCTATAAACGGATCCTCCAGATATGAGATCTAAATGCATTGGGTCAGTAAAAAATCGTTTCCCAAAACCGTCTTAAACCGATGCGGAGAGCAATGATGAGAAGAAAAGTCATCACGTGAAGGTTAAATTATGACTAGACACATTTCATCCTCAGGGAGAGAATGAATCGGAGAAAAAGTCGCAGACCCAACCAACCGCGCGATGTGTTAAAAAAAAGGCCACGCGCGCGCGGACGTTCAAAATCGTCCAAACACGATGATAATTTTAATTTGTATGTCAGAAAACTCGCTTACAAAAGGCGCTGATTTCGTGACGTCACGTCGCGCCGGGTTTTGAGCTGACGTCACCGAAAATAATAAGGAGAGGAACATCGAGAGGCGCTTAATGATGTATAGGCACTCATTAACATGGCCCCGAGCAAAAAGTTGGCAAAACCGCACGTATAGTTGTAGCTTTTTTGTGTGCTGTTCTGCGATAATTAGACCAGACACGAAATTTCGCGAAAAGCGTCAAAACTGAGAGGAAAAAGCGGGACGAGGCCAAAAATTCAATTACCACGCCCAGCCTGTTAATTATTTACGCCGATTTTCACCAAAACTGTCCGTCGGTATTCCCATGTGAAAAATTCAATTAACTTCGCAGTTTGAGCATAAAAAGTTTGCTTTTTCTTCTTTCAGTTAGTTTAGTTTCTTTTTAATTTTTACAAACTGGGAGCATCTTGATATGAAAAATATTTTGCAACGTTGCAGTTTTTGTTCCGATCTTTGTCTGGAATGGATTAAATTTAATATACTGTTTTTGCATAAATCTGCAGTTAACGCCATCGAGCGTTGGTGTGAGGAACGAGAGGCGCAACGGAGCGAAGGGATTTTTCGCGCTCGTTTTAATTTCAGCTTTGCAAAGGGAGTGATGTGCTGCGACGTGTGATCAAGTTTCCATCCATCTAATTAGGCGCCGCTTGCTTTGGCCTTTTGTGTTTTATATGCTAATGAAGCATTCATTTTCATTTCGTATGCAAAAGATTTTGCGCTAAAAACACACACATACACAACAAAGGGCCTCTTCCGAGTCGCAGTCTGGCTGCCCGTGCAGTTCACTTTACACTTTTGATGAGCAAAAAGTAATTGCGACCGAGCGCGAGAGAGACTCTTTTGAAAATTAACACCGCACAAACACAGACATGTGCACTATTTTTTGTGCATGCGCCTCTCAAAAGGAAACAGAGAGAGACTGTTTTAATTGTCACCTTGCCTCATTTTCCTGCAAAGCCCATGGAGATTTACAGTAAAATACAATAATTCTATTTAGCATTATAAAAAAAATTATCATGAATAAAAGTTCTCAAATTAAAAAATAATAATAACTTTCGATTTTTTTAAATAATAAAGTATTATTGAATAATGCTGCAATTTAAAAATGCTGTTTATTATTTGAAATCGAAATAGCTTTTTAGTGTAAAAAATTGCATCGTCAACTTTTCCTTTTGACTGATGCTGAAAAAGCGCTTGTTTTTAAGAGCTAATTGAAGCATCAGACAAAAAGGCTCGATTGACGGCTCGTCACAATCGGTGCAGCCATTGGATCGGGCGCGAAAAGGCCGCGATAAATTCTTCATTGTGGCAAATAATAATGCACCTCGCACACACAACAATGGGTGTCGTGTGTGGAAGCACAAAGCCGATACCGCGCGCTTTTGTACATTTTTAATCACGCGCCTTTTTCGCGCGCGCAAATGAGCCGGAAAATGCGGCCTAATTTAATTAGGCTTGAGCGACAGCCCGCACACGTTACAATAATAAACGGGCGCGTGGAAATTGGCCCGCCGAGGAAATGCAATTTCTCACCGCGCGCCAGCCAAGCCAACTTTTGCAATATAACAAGCAAGTTTGTGAGTTGGACCGGCGGGAAAATCAATACCGAAAGGTGCCGCTCTCTTTCTCACACTCGGCCATTGCCGCCAATATTGCGCCGAAAAACATTTTCTTTAAAATATTTCTGAAAAATTAAAGAAATTATTTTCCTTTAAAATATAAGGAAAGCACAAAGGAATCAAATTTCGAATTCCAGGGTGTAAAACAACTTCATAAGGAGTGTAAAGTAGGCTTTTTGTTGCACACATGTGCTACATAATTTATAAAATTCAGTTGAATATAGGCAACCGATGAACCATAGTTGTGACCAAAAAATGCCTAATTTACAACAAATTTGAAAATTAATTAAAATTTCATTTATTTAAAACATAAATCAACTCAATTAAAAAACTTTTTGGTGTTAATTTTTCAGCAGGAAAATAGTTAAAATATTTTTCAGTTCTTTGTAAGTAATTATTTGGTGTGGAGAGATATTTTCGGCTCAAGGGGGGATCCCGGCGTCGGGAAGAGAAATAGAAAGAAAGCCTGTTGATCAGCGTGGCTCTTTCTTTCGCTCCTTCTGGCGTCGCGCTCGGTGATGATGACGATTTTGCAGGCGTTATTAAATAAAACGACGAGCCGGCAAGAGAGAGGCCTGCGAGTGACAGAATTATTTTTGGCGGGCCTGATTGCCTTTTCGACCGAAATGAGACGAGCACCAGCGCGCCCGCTGTTAAAATTAATGGGTCAGAAAATTGAACCAGACTCGGGTCGGCACTACTTGCACCCTCTCCATATATTGCGTGTTTTCTATATTATTTTTAAGGCCAATACTCGGTCCGATCGCAGCCCTGAGACTTATCGGCACATCTGACGACGAGGCAATTTGCCACCACTCACAGCGAGAAATAACTTTTCAATGACGCTTTCTTCAAAACATTCAAAGTGCATTTTATTTTATCAGAGATAAACAAATTTTTACGTAAACTCTCTTTAATTAAGAACAAATTAAGCATAACTTTTCTTCTTTAGAATTGACTGTATATTTATTTTAATTTTTAACTAAATTTTATGAAGAATTTCCACGATTTTTTTTTTTAAATTATCTTTAATATTTATAGTGACTTAAGATTCCAAATTATTCATAAATTTTCTTTCGCCATCTTTTAATTTTTCAAATAAATAATATTTTAATTATTAAATTTTGCATAATAATAGAATTGCAACAAAAAATATATGCCAACTTTCACGAGAGAATTTTTTATCGATGAAAACTTCAATTTAATTTTTCCACTCTTAATTAATTTTCACCTCTCAGACTTTGCGGTATTAATATTGCAAAAAAATTCGCAAACAAACATGCTGCTTTTGTTTGGCGATTAAATAATTTTTTTATTAAAAGTTAGGCACGTGGAGCAAAAATTTGGCAAGAAGAGATTAGCCCGTTGGTAGCATCGTACGGTGAAAAGTTGCTGGGCGGACATGGACCGAAATTCGCTTCCCCATAATTATTAAGCCGTATTAACATTAATGGAAGCATTATGAACACTTAAGGTCCAGTCTGCAGGATATTTAAAAGCTCCCGGGCTAATAAGTCGCTGCTGCATAATTGATAAACACCTTAATGCTGATAAATTATGGAATAAGTTTCCTTTCGCTCCTCCTCCTGCTCTGTGGAAAAGGATAATTCGAAGGAAAAAAAAACGGAAAATCGGTAGCTCTCTCTGAGGTTGCTCTAATTTGATAGTTAATCTTGGTGCTAATTTCACACCTCCTGAACTGCAATTACGTTGCGGTCGTCAGAGGGTAATTGGAAAGTCAGCAGCTGAAGTTCTCTAATTGGTTGGATAAAACAAAGCCTCTTTTGATTCAAGTGGCAATCCTCGACTCTAAAACACTAATTTTCTCAAGACTTGACTTCATCTAATTTTATTCTTCGTCAGGAAAATACAATTTCTGCTCAGAATCAACCCATTAATATTGACTTAAACCACATAATTCTTAACTTTTTGAGAGTAAAGCGACTTACCAGAGGCTATTCCGAATATGGCGTTTTAGCCAAAAATTCCGTAAACTCAGAATGCTATTAAATTAATATTTTAAATTTTTATTCTTATGAAGGAATGGAAAGAAGCATTGGAAAAAGTTTGAATATATCTTTTTTTAACGAAAAATGGATATATGAATAAATTGACAACAAACGTTTTTCTGTGAAAGGCTCCAAGCTTTTAAAACTTTTGATTATCAATCACATCTCAAAAATTTGACTAAAAATCAGCAAAAAGTAATATTAAAAACTTTTAAGCAGATTAAAGGTTTTTTTAAATAACAATAATAATAAAAATAACTAGCATAATACTTCATCATATTGTGCTTAATTATCACCATTTTTCTTGTTTGGCTAAATCCACTTTAAATTTTCTAAAGCAAACAAACTTTTCTTGGTTATAGTAATTAGAAATTCACCAAATAATAGATTCGCCAGAGAGCAAAGGTTTAGAGAGATAATGGAGGTCGTTGAAAGTTTTGCTAGCTGCCCCATTATATTTGCTTGTAATCCTGGATATTAATTAGGGCGCATTAAGACGCTCGAAGAGAGACGGATTCATTATCAAGTTGCGTGGAGGGGTGCGTTCGTCCGTCAGTCCGTCCATCTTGCAGACCAGATTTCCTGCGCCGAGGGATGGTGCGGCCGGTGGGCGATGAGATGGGTTGTGGTCAATATTAATGGACCGGGGTGTTTGTGTGTGTGCTCAAGAGCTCCCCGTCCGTCCGTTAATTCACCGGCTCCATAATGAAGCTTTTGTTTAGAATTATCAGCGCCGACCAAGCACTTCGTTTATAATGCGAGAATTCTGAAAATTGCCTGGAAATTAATTGCGAGTTCGGAGCGGGGGCGTTGACCTTTGCGTGTGATTAATTGGATTGCATGTTTCCCTAATGTATGAGAGAGAGAAAGAAAGATTCGATTGCTATCAGACCAGGAAACATGTTTTACTTCCTCTGAATGCGGAGACCTTTATAAGGAAAGCTAAATTTAGCCTTTTATTGGTCGATTCGTCGTCAATTGCAAAGAAAAAAAATCACCAAAGAGGGGAATTACCCTCAAGTTGTATCACTAAATTGTATTGGTCAAATGAGAATTGAAAAATTAATATTTCAAATAAAGAATATTTAATTTCCTGAATTTGAAATTTGACAAAATTGTATGGATGCTGTAAAATCGCGATAAAAAAAATAAAATAAAATGTGCATCTTTTAAGCGATTAACGTTGCAAATTTTCCTCGCCAAAAGCTTTGAACCTCAGTGAAGAGTCGATATTTATGTCCAGAATATTCCTTTTTTTAACTGAACTTATTGTTATTTTTATAATTTTTATTGAAATCAGGATTATAACTATCCTCAAATTTCAAATTCATTTGGCAGATGGCAGGAACCTCTGATTTAATTAGGTGGGAAATTTCTATCGCGATTTTGACGTACAAGAGTCATGAATTTTGTCAACATTCATAATGATTGAAAAATGAAATATACTCTCGGTGTTGTTTTTAAACTGCTCAAATCTCTTTTTTGACACTACATTTTGCTTAATAATAAATTTGCTAAATTAATAATTTGAAATAACTTATATTTTATTTGTGACTTTTTTCTGTTTCAGGTATGTCAACAATAACATTTTTCATCTGCAATCAGACTTAAATTCAAGTGAGTACTTTTCAAAAACCCATTGAAGATCCAGATTCATGTGCCAATTAATTGGCCTCATAATTAGCCAAATTACTCGAAAGGTGCGTCTGTTGTTGTCTTTGGCCGCCCCAAGCGCGCACCACCGACCAAGGGCTCATTAGGAAGAAGGATTACAAGTGTGTGTGCTCATTTAAAAAATAATGATCGTGCCTTATCATTCATCAAAGCGAGAGGAATGCATATCCTCTCTAATTAAATTATACACACGCCGGCCAAGCGACGCAGCGTCGAGTTAACAAGCTGCTCTCCACTGATGTACACAAGTTAATTAAGCCGAAAAATGAGAGCCTAATTATTATTTTCCAAAAGCGGCGACCAACCGATCAAAATCGGGTTTTAAGGAAGAATTTTTGTTTGAAATGTCGTGTCTCTTCGAGCTTTGCAATTGTCACGCCTGAAGTTGAAAAACAAAATAACGAGCACATCATTTTGGCATCGATCGGGTGCCATTTTAATGATGCAGACACTCGCCTTAATTGCTGTCAACGTCGGCCAAAAACTCTCCCGCGCCACTTACTCATTTCTCACGCGGCTTAATTATTGTTCAAGATCAACCGCACCGTTCATATTTTATGATTGGGCAAAGGACAGCTTGAAAAAGATGGCAGAAATGGTGGAAATTGGTAGGATTCAAGTTATTTAGATTTTCGTCGCCAAAAGTGAAGGGATTGCCATACAATTTTAGACTGACTTACCCCCTAATTCTATTTCTCTTTTTGTCGCAACAACTGAATGCGAATTGTTTTTTTAGTCTCAAACCAAACTTTATTAACAGAGAATTTTTTATTCACAACTCGGTCTTTTGATCTCTGAAAATCAGAGTCATTTTGAATGAATTATTTTTCTCCATTTCATGATAGGTCACTGAACACGCTTTACCATAATTGGCCATTCGGAATTCAAAAAATGTCTTAATTAATTTGAAAAAAAGCGAAATTCGCGGATTTGGCGGAATTGCACGTGTGTATATATAGCCAATTAGAGCGTAATTGAAACGAAATGTCTGGATCGTTATTTTGCTCTTGAATCTTGACAATTGACGAGCAGCACTCGAAGACGACCGTGTTCTTGCAGCAGGAAAGTAGTAATTGACCCTCTTTAAGCTGCGTATAAATAGACTCAGACATTCATTGCTGTAGAAAGAAATGGCTGCCGCGTATTCCCGCCGAGCTGTTTTGTGTTCAAAAGAATGAGAAGGACCAGTGGCACGGCTAATGGACGCCGTTTTTCAAAGAAGCACTCTCTGAATAGGCAATAATCACGCTTCGATTTTGAATAAGCGCATCATCACCACTCGCAAGGTCAGCCTCGGACCAACCTCGGGCACAAGGAATTTCAAATGTCTTGTATTTCTTCATCAGAACCACAAAAATTTTAAAAACAAAAATGAAAGTTTTCTGCAATTTTAGTTGCAATAAACACAATTTGCAACTAAATTTAATACATGAAAAGAAATTTTATTAATTTCATTGTTTCAAGAATATTAACGTCCCAACAAGGATTTCAATATTAAACTGAATTGAATAACATTTTTACAAAAAATAAGCATTAAAAAATAATTGCAAGTTTTAAAAAAAATTAGCATTCAGTGATAGCAATATTTTCATTGCTTTTGTTAATTTAAAAGTTTCATTATCAGTAATAATACATTTTATTTTGAAAACTAAATATTTTTATTCTTGAAAAATGATTTTTTGCCTTTTTGCTTTCATATTTTTTTACTTGCGCATTCCAGCACATTCTCCAAGGCTACAGCTTTTCCCAAATTGGTTTGGTGTTTTCTTTAATTTCCGGTCAGGCCCGGCTCGTGTACTTGCAACCGACGGCCTCATTCAATTAAGGAGTTTTTAATTTCCTCTTTGTGTTTCGATGATATCTGCAGAAGCACTTTGTTGATTACGATTTTTCATCCGATTGCGTCCGCACGCGACAGATGCGTTTTGTTGTTTTTCGCGACTCAATTTTGGAAAAAGCCTTTGCCAGCTCTGGGAATTCCTCGGAAAAGTGGAACGGGACGCAATTAAAAAAATTAAAAACGAAATCAGATTTTCCAGCCAATTTCGTAATTGTTCTTGCAGTTCTGGGAATTTTAATTAACCGATACGCGCCGGAAATTAAAATCAAATTGATCAAATCATTTTTAAGAGAATTCTCGTCAGTGGGACATTTTATTTTGCCATGAACGTTTGCATATATCGATTTGGATAAAGAAGCAGTTAAGTTAAAATATTTCAAATTTTGGGTTTTTGTTGACTGCAAATTAATTTTGGGATTCAATAAGAGAATTCGATGCAGCATAGAAAGAGCAATCTTGGCGGGTTTGGCCGTAGTTGCCCTCGTGGGGAATCACACACTCGCACACCTTGATATAATCAGAGGGTTAACATCAGCGCACAAGGCAATCAGCTGAGATGCCCGGCTTCTTAGTACTGCTGCGCGCAGATCGCTCCTCGGGGACGCCGCGATATTGCCTCTTTAATACGTCCGCCGCCGCCACGCCGTTATGTATCCCACTCGTTCGTGTCCGCGTAAAAGCATGATTCGGAAGATTGAAACTCCCGTTTGCGAAATGGAAAAACACGCTTGTAGACGAAAAAGACTGAAATTTTGATGCAGAGTACAGGCGAAAAACGAATTTTATTTTACAAAAAAAAAAAATTAGAAATTCATTTTATAAGAATAATTATAGTTTGATTTTTTCTGATATATTATCTAAAAAAATTTAATTTCAAATATTCTTCCCATGACTAGAAAAGCTCAAACTTTGAGACTTATTTATTTCTTGTTACTCCAGGGCGGATTCGGCTAAAGAAATGTTCTCCGCACGGGCCTGAATAAGAGAAAATTTGTCTCAACAATTAATGCAGATTGACCCCCTGCAAACTCGTTGCAATCCACGGCATTTTAATCCAAGTGAGAAGCACAATCTTAATGTGTACAAATTTCGCGCTTATCTGAATGTAGCTTTTTATTTTTATTGTCCGCGAAACGTTTTTCCCACAGACAAACCTCGGCGTATTTTTTACTCGCATAATCCCGACTGGGCAGCAGCAGCAATGCACTGGGCCACTCCTTTAGCGCTTTGAATAACCGGTTTTGGGCGAGCAGGTCACTCACTCGCAGCGTCGCGAGAAAGAGCACCTGTTCTGCGGCGTCTGCCCCTAATTAAAACGGCATGTTAATTATATACACACAAGTCCCGACGACGCAATTATGCAAAGTGTCGTAAAAAGTAAGCGATTAATTAAATTTTGGAACTAGACCGTTTGGACGTAAAGATTTTTTCTCCTCTAAAATAGTTTGAATTGGAGAAATGGGATCTAAAAAATTCGAATTCTTTCCACAGACTGCTTTTGTGAATGGCCTGCAAACAAAGAAACACTGGAAAGCATAGCATAATTGGACGCGAGCCGGCACGTTTTAATTAGCAAACAACAGGTACATTATGATTAATTGAATAATTTCTCGCCGCCGCCGCGCGTATATGCACGACGAAGTAATCATGAAAATGAATTCTGCCTCGCTGCTGCAGCACTGAGTGTACGTTTTCGCGCGGCTTAATTAGCGCCCCTGTATGTTATCAATATGATTACGCGTTATATTAATTAAGGAGAGGTTGATTAGAGCGCCAGAGAGAGTTAATTGAAACTACAAAGTGCGCTGGATTTAGATTAAGTTTTCATTCAAAAAAGGTGATGCAATTTTTTAGTCGAACCAATTTAGGAGGCTTTGGTATAAAATGTATAAATATAATTAAAGTGCTCGGACCTTTAATTTATACAAATACTAACAATGAGTTGATTAAATCAACTTGATTTACAGATAATATTCTGAGGAATTCATATTTATAATATTTAATGCCTACATTAAAAAAAAGATAGCTTCGAAAACGTTTGATCAAGAATTTTGTTTAATCGCATTTTTCAATTTTAAACATATTTATTTGAATTATATACGAAATAGATCATTTTAAACCAACAACATTTTTTTCCAAACCGATATAGGTGTTAACTCGTGACGCACTTTCTGCCCTTCACACACGTTTTGTGGTGGAATAATTCTTTGAACAAATCAGTCAATCAGCGGCTGAAACGAGCCAAAGATCGGCAGCCGTAATGATGGCCGCGAAATCTGCACCGACAACACGGACGCTGATTGCTCATTAGTGGAATCGAATGACAGGCGTCACACTTAATTAGCGCAATCACACGTGGAACATGCAGTGGAACGTCTCGAGTACGACGGAACGCAAACTAGCTGCCAATTAACAGAGTGAGAGAGAGAGAGAGAGAGAGAGGTGCGTTTCCTGCCGATAATTAATCACTGGTGCTCGCGCGCGACCTGTTTATTTTAATTGCACCGAGAGCTAGCGTTGAATTGTCTACTCGTTAGTCCGTTTTCAAGTTTGTTCAATGCTCACAGCTGATTTGCATGTGGAAGCATGCCGGACAAAACTGTTTGTGCAAGCAAATGAAATATTGCATTTTTATATTTGCTAAATAATAATTCAAGGAGATAAAGACTAACAAAAAAGTGAAATCCGCAGAATATTTTAAATAAGGTAAAAGCTTTTTAATTTGATAATTTCAAATGGAATATTCATGGATTTGACACATTTAAATAAGATGATCTCTAATATTTTTAATCAAGCTATCCACAAAAAGCAATCAATAGTCAAACAAGAATGGCATTTTTCCACTGAGTGATAACATTTTTAATATAAGGGCGCAGGTCTAACTAGGAATTAAATTGTGTTGCCAATATTAACTAGAATAGTTAATAAATTTCAATGCAGGGTGGTGGTCTTGTATGCAACCAGTACAACCAAAACGTAAGGCGTGTTGCATACACACCCAAACCTTTATTGACCCTCAATGGATGCAAGAAAGAAATATTGAAGGTGTATTCCTGAAAAGTGCCGTGTTTTCATTCAATGTAATAACAAAAAATTAATTAAAAAGTCTTGCAGCAAATTTGAACTGACAATGAGAAGAAATCTTATTTTTTAATTATATTTCTTAAAAGAGCCTGCAACAGATGACAAGATTTGATACTCATATCTAGTTTGAAGTGCGCAGAAATGATGAAATTGCGATCAGCTTCGTCAACCCCCTGCTCAGAAATTAGCTCGAGAGCGAAATTAAATTTCCCTCTGCTCTGCTAAACCGCCCTGGGCGAGCAGGCGAAGTTGCGCGCGGGGGTGCAAGTCTCTCTCCGCGATGTAATTGGCTAAACAGCATCCCTTGGTCGGTGCATTGTGTGTGTGCCTGCATCGCATAATGGAGGTGCAGAGGAAGGTACGCATTTAATTGTCGAGAGGAAGTTGCTCGGCGCAAACTGGCGCGCGATGCTAATTAGGCGTGTAACAAAGGCATGTTAATTTGCGCAAACAAAGACACAGAGAGACCGTCGTGCAGGCGATTTTTGCAGCGCCCTGATTTATATGCATGCGTGCGGCCCTAATTGTGTTTGTTCTGCTGCGAGAGCTGGTGGACCTACCAGCGAATCAATCAATTCGCCGGCTAATTAGTTTGTCCTGGCCAAATATTTGCCAATGCAGGTACAACACACACACTCGCCGCCGATATAATTAATTAGGTGTACTGCTAGGCCGGCGACTAATGAGTCGTCCGTCCTGCCGGCTAATCATAATGAAATTGGTGCCTCAAAGGGACTTCGTTCTCAGAATGGACCCGCGTCTAATTAGTTTACAATTACATACATACTCAAATATGCGTTGCCCGGTGCAGGACGAATCGAGTTTTGCTTTTGTTGGGGATTCGCAATTAGCTTCGCTGGCGATTTCTGCGAATCAGCAGAGAACGGCGAGGCCAGAGAAGTGTCGCCAGGGCTTCTCACGCGATTATTATTTCGGTCGATCCAGGGACGGACTTTTGTCGTTGCTATCGCAGCAGCAAATGCCCAGGGTTTGCTCAGATTTTCAAATAAATTGAATTTTTTGCTTCCGTCTCCAACGGGGTAGCCTTACTACCATTTCTAAAAAATAGCAATAAAATAAGACAAAAGTAATTTATTCATCTTGCAAAATGACTTATAATTTGAGAAATTTTTCCAACGAATAAAAATAATGCTTAAACTAGCAAAAGTTAACTCCATCAAATCTAAACAACACCAAGAAATTTAACACAATTATGAGGAATTTTGTTTCCTTTGAAGGGAACATAATTTTGGAAAAAAAATGAACAATTTTTTCCAATAGGCGGACATTTTTCTAAAAAGATTTTTTTATCAATTTTCTTTGCTCTTTGTTTATTCTTTATCTGTAATTCCTGAATAATTTTTAATCAAACCAAATTAACTAAAATTAACTTTGTTTGAGTGCTAATACAAAAATCTTCTATTGGAAAGAGTACAATTTCTCTCTTGTCAAATCTGAATTTTATTTCTGGCGGAGAGATCAGTTCTTACTTAATCGGACTCTCTAAAAAATGAAAAATTTCGCAACCACTATTTGTGTACATCAAATGTTTGGACACCAATAGTTGTCGTTTTTTTTATATATTGGCAGTGTTAAAAAAGCGCCAAATCAAACTCTATAAAGTTGGGATTCAATTTTTATCGCAGCACAATGAATAAATTCCTCGCCAGCAGTACAACCGCTCTCTCTTTTTTGCCAAACAATCCGAAAACAAAATCAATATCCATCGTTGGAAAATTTGCGCAAAAAGACGAGACGGGTTGTCGTTTTTCTAGCTCTCTCTCCAGTATCAATGTATAATGTAAGTGGCATAATGCCAGAATATGATATTATGTGTGTGTGTGTGTGCCTCACATGTCTGTACGTGCAATAAATCTCTCGGAATGCCCCTCCGAATAAATTTCGTGCCTTGGGGTTGTTCGCTGATACATACATATATAAAAGGGGTAATAATATACAAAATGCACACGCGAGTTTCGCGAGTATAAATTGGAGAGGGCCGGCGGCAGCGGCGGCGGCGGGGACTTGGTCGCGGGAGGGGGAGGAAAGCAATTAGTTGTTGGCTCATTCTCTCAACCCTAATTAGCTGGGTGAGGCAAAGAAACAATAATAATAACAATCCACTGGCGGCGCAGCACTCATTGTCAGCCCCGCGTTTTCATTAAAAGCGGGGGCGAGGAGAGGATTCATCTCTCTCTCATGGAGAGAGAGAAAGAGAAAGACCCCCTGCTTTTCTGCAAACAGCCTCCGACCTTTCGCCGCTGATGCAAAATGCAAGTCCAATCAAAATTCTGTGTTGTTCCAAGCAAATTAGCACACACACGCGGCTCAACCTCTCTCTCAGTGTTTGAGCTTCCGACTCTGCGCCGCGGAAATGAGATTCTGCCGCTGCGCTAAAAAGATCCAATTCTAATCTAAATTAAATTCCTTCTGTCCGCCGCCTATCTGCTCGATACCGCCGGCTTTGCCGCTGCGAAATTGGCCGCAGAGTTCGTTGCCACAAGGATTATTGGCTTGTGCACAAATTCGTGGATAATTCTGCTGCAAGTCAAATTTTTCACTCTGCAGAGATATTTTAAATATATAAATAATCATACAAAGAAATTTTAGTATAAGACAAATTTAAACATTTAAATTCTGTAATAATAAATATCACGTAAAATATAATATATAAAATATAAGAATTAAAATTTTTTAAAATCAAATAACATTAAAAATCGAAACTTTCAATAACTTTGGTGTACATATTAGTCTATTAACCTTTAAAATTACAATTTAAAATAAAAAATTGGCATTAAAATATCAAAGAAAAATTATAAAATGGTATTTAATGTTTCATATGGATTTATTTGTTTAAAATTGGAGCAAAAGTAAATCCTATAAAATAAAATTCATTACCTGGAAGAGCAAATACAATGTCATTTGTTTTGTATATAAATTTTGTATTTTCAGAATTGCCAGTGGCGGGGAGCAAGTATAATAAAAGCTGGGATAATCAATAAAAAGCCGCGAGTGAACCAGGGCTGCCGGCAAAAAACCTTTTTCCGGCTAATCAAACAATAAAAGCCTCATGCAAATCTCATTAAACCGTGATGGACGGACCCAATCGGCGGCGCGCCGAGCCAAAAATTGGATTATGATTCGGCGCTGCCTCGCTCTCGGACTGGTTTGATTTGCAAAACCGAGCTAATTGCCCAAATTAAAAGCTCTTCACTGCAAATGGAGAGAGAAGGAGCGATAGGTGTGGGGTGGTCTCTCTCGCAGCGATAAATTAAGCGGGGGCGAATCTCATTTCCCGCCTGCCCGATTGATTTAGTGCGCGCGGGCAGTTTATCTTTGTTATTTGTGTGCCCTGGTGTACAGACAGATAAATTGCAGGCGCACCGAATAAGCAGCAATTTCAATTTTATTAATTAAACTGCGCCGCGCATCGATCGTTTGCTAGCTTGCACGGCCCAAGAACAACCCCTTTCACGCAGATTAAAGCAATTCGCTCGCGCCGAAATTAATAAATGAAACTCGTGCGCGCTGCAGATTTCACGCCGCGCTTTTTAATCTGCCAAAGTGACGCTGCCACTGCTGCCGTCGTCGATTTTGATGAGCCGAGAATTATTACTGCGTACAAAAGCGACGGCCCATTTCATTTAGCCGTAATTACGTAACGACCTTCCTTCCTGCTAAGATCGGAGGCAAAACGCACGTTATTAAAGTCGAAACTGGAAATCTAATTTATTTCAATAAAATGATATCTGATATAAATAATTGATTCAAAAGAATCAAGAATCAAATTATTTAAGTTTTTTACAATAATTTTTATTATTATTTTGACAGTTTGATTATTTGTTTTTTTTTTAGAGTAATTTTCTAAAAGAAATTGTTTCAATTTATTAATAAAGTCTTACTTAAAAATCTTTATAAATAATTTATCTCATCTGAGTTTAATTGACTTTGGATTATTTTAAGTTAGTTTTCCAATACAAGTTGATCAATTTTCTCGATATACAATCCTGCCGGTTTATCTGCGCTTGAAATCCCAATTAATTCGTCTGGTGGTTAAGGTCTCGCGCGCACTGAGGCCACGATCGGCGGACTCGAATGAAAATTCGTGCAGATAAGTGCTATTGCTCTCGATAATAATCCACCAGGGCATAAAATCCGAGCGCACGAAACGGCATATAATTTCGACTGTAAAATACAAACAAAGTGTTTTACCTCAAACATGCAACGGAGCAAATCCCACTGACAGATCGGTCCGTTTTCTCCACAGGAAATTGGACCATTTGTGAAAACACAAGTTGACCAACGTATTTAGATAATAATGGAGGCCTTTTTCCGATTCTCACGCTTGGCAAAATGAAGCAAAATATTTAAAAATTATAAAAAAAATGGCTGATCGATTGAAGGAAGATCCACTTGTCGCTACAAAATGACTTTTTTCACCAATTCAGGCACCACCGAGCACCCATTCATTCTCGGGTCCCGCTGTGACCGACGCTCGTCAAGCGTGACCCGATCAAGACCCGCCGCCGATTTTCACTCAAAACTGCCTCCGATTTTTTTCTGTCTTGCAAAGGTGACGGACCTTTCCTTCCTAGTCGAGGTTTTCAAATAGAGCGCCTGGGTGATTCAAAATAATTTGCATACAGCAAATTGCTGCGGGCTTAAAAGCATTGAATTTCCTAGTGGCACTGTAAGAGCCTTTCTCTGACTTATTGCGTGTGCAGGGCGTGTAATTAAGAACATGAGCTGACCTTCTGCGCAGAATAAAAGAAAGAGACAGATTGAGACGTTCTCTTGAACAACACGTCCTATGCAATGGACGGAGTATAATAAATTATAATAAATTTTGTTAAGTAATAATTTTGTAATCTGCAGTGAAATATTAAAATTTGGATTATAAATTAATAAATTTTAAAATCCAAATTTTAGTATTATTTATTTTATTTAAATTGTTTGAAAATGAAATTCACGATTTATTTTCAGATTGGTGTTACTTGGAATTTAGGTACAGAAAATTGCACTAAATGTTAAAGTTTGTTTTCAAAAAGCGACATAAATTTTATTTTTTGAGAATTTAAAACCCAAAGAAATCACTTGAAACGGGAAATAATTAAATTAGTGATTGTGATGGAACGTAATTCCACGTCAAGGCGATTATTTACAAGCACTAATTTAATTAATTTTACTTTCTTTACAACTATTTTTACTATTTTGCTCTACACAAATTTATATTTTAATAAGAACAATTTATTATTTAAAAGACACATCCACACAATTCTATATAATTTTATTGAAAATCATTTTCAGGTTTAATCCATTGATTAAACTTTTAATTTGATCATTTCATTTTCCGAAACTTGAGAAATTTTTGTTAATCACATTTTCTGATACACCAATTTAATAACGCTAAGTTTCCTGATCACTGCAGTCAAAACTATATCTGGATATGGATATATTTTTTTAACTTTGAAACTGATATAATCTCAAGGATGCTTTTGCAATGAAATAAGGAATGGTCGAACAAACCAACAAAGTGTTGACAAGCGGAATTCCATATCAGCACGCAATGTGATTCGCGTTTTAATTAGTGTCGGCTGAATCAGCAATCACTCGGCGTGCGGTGTAATTAAATGTGCGCTCCAAGGGTCGAATGTGTAGAATCACACGGATTACAATGTGTGTACGTGTAGAACAATATTATGTGTCGGTCAGTGGGCTGCGGCGGCGCGCATAATTCCAAGCGTGGCCAACTCGGCCGCCGACAGCGTTCCACGTCGGATTGGCCAATTAAAATAATTAATATCAATTTTCATATCCACCTGTGGCACTCCCGTGTCGCTTGTTTGAACAGCACGCGTCCACCATCATTCTAATTAATTTTAATTTGCTGTCCAAAATTTACACCACACGCTTAACAACACTTATTTACGAGTTTAACGTCGTTTTACGCAGACAAATTTAATTAAAGGGATTCTGCTAAAATATTAACTGTTATAAAGTATCCAGATTTTTCTCTCTCCAATATTATAAAGATTTTATTCAAATTTGCTAATTTGTAGGAAAAAAATAGGATAGGAAATTAATATTTTGAATTTTCTAATCCACGATTTTCCCATTTTAATAATTTAAATTACCTAATTTTTTTTAACCTGTTTGTAAAATATTCTTTCCTCGAAAAAAAGCTTTCAAATTGCTCGATTTGTTGGCGAGTTGGAGGAAATAATTGGCTAATTGAAGGGGCACCTGTTAGTAAAAAGTGTTTGATTTTTGCTGGCGATGGGACGGACGGGCGAGGGCCCTCCAGACGCCTTTTTGCGCCGGCGAGAGCTAATCAAACATCTCGCCGACTGCGAGTGCCCTGCAATGAAATCTCAATAATGAAAGCCGCTCGCTCTCTCGCTGCAGCGGACAATCAGCCGAGTCGTGCTGATTATTTGCCCCGACGTAATATTCGCTCGCAATAACAGTTGATTAAGTCTAGATTGCGCGCGCCCGCCATTATCGCGCAGCACACACGTTAAAGATGTTTCGCTTTGTTTTCTTTTATCTGCAGACGCCGCGTCAGGTTGCAACAATTTACACACAAATGAGGTCGGATTTATTTACAACTTGATTAACTTCACTCCATTATGTACAAGTAAATTGCCAATTTCAATTTTGATTGCCATGACGTTTAATCAAAATTTAAAGGGGGGAATTGAGTTTACACAAATATTTCATAATTTGATAGATCTTGCCTAGAGGATTTCAAAGACATATTGGAATGGTGTTTTTGTATAAAAATGGCATAAATATTCTCAATTTTCCAAACGACAGCCATCTTGGATAAAACGGCGATCAGGTCAAATTTTCAAACGCAAATAAATCAGTCGGTTTTGATGCAAAATTATCCTTCCATGGTATCGTTGACTTTGTTTTGTTGAGGACTATTCTAGTTTGATAATAGTTCTGTGGAATTCCAAAGCCCATTTGAATTTTTTCCTATACAATTTTATTCTAATTTTTCAGAAGGGTTTTTGACGTGCTAAAATAATTGAAATAATCCAATCCTTCCCTCCTATAGTGCATTATTTTAAAAAAATGTGTGTCCCTAATGGACTTTGCTCAATCGCACGCCAGCTGCCGGCGCGTTTGGGTAAAAATATATAAATCCATATCTGTGCGAGTGGATGGATGGGGGCTAAAAGGGCGGCCGAGTGAGTCGAGCTCTTTCGCATAGTAATAAAAGCAGCACTCCATTCAATCAGCACGGACGGAGCACTCACTGCGGCCCTAATGATGTTTTGTTCATGCCCCGAGCTCTTACACGCAGTCATTTCGAATTATCAGCTATTGAACCAGCACTAAGTACTTCTCATTTGATTATCCACTCGCGGTGATACGCTTTTGTGCTCTGCCGCATTCGCCTCTCTCTGCGCGTTATATTTCCCATAAAAAACCAGCACGCACAGAGAGTCAAAAGGATTCGTCGTCGAGCAAATAATAATAATGCCTAATAGAACACGAGAGGCTTTTCTGTAAACCGATTTCGAGTGACGCTGATTTGCCGCCGAGAGAAGCAAGGAAGAGTTCGCAGAAAATACTCTGCTCCCATTGATTCTTTGATTGATTAGATGGGAGAGTCAAAGCTTCTTTTGTGGGAAAAGGCGCAAAAAAGTGTTTTGCCAATAATCCGATGCAGAATCTATTATTTAACTATTGACAGGATTTTAATCTTACAATTCAAATTAAAATTTAATTTAATTGGTATTATGGAGTGACAATTGTCACAACATTTACTTTAAACAGAAAAAAACGAATATTCAATTGTATTTTTCTTCGGAATTCAATTATAAACTCCTACTTTTAAATATTTAAAAGGAGAAATCTTTTAATTTGATGCTAAAATAATTATTTTTAATTAATATTTACTAATTTTTAAGTTATTTATATTAGCAATCAGCTAAATAAATAATAAAATTATTCAATTTTAATTAAACAAAATCCTAAACTAACTAGTTAGGTGTGAACTAAGAGACCGGGTTCAATTTAAATGATCCGTCCAATCAAACGGCAACGAAAGGCTGCGAAATTTTCCAATTAAAGCTCCCTGTCAGAGTGCGTGCGACAAAGGCTGCAAAAAGCTCCATATTTCAATAAACACATTTTAATTAACCCGCCGCCCCCATTGTGCAATAAATCCATCAGGGCCGACGGTGCTATTGACACTTTTAATAAAAATCAACGCTACTCAGCGTGCACCCCTGCGCAGTGTGCGAACGTGGAAATTTATTGGCTGAGTGGAAAAATCCTTGAGTTATGTGGAATCACGGCGGCCAGTCGTGACCCGGGTGACGTCACGCGTGATTTACACCTCACCTTCTCATTAATTCCACCTCGACACTTTTGCAATCAGTGCACTCGCCTGCCTGCCTCTCGCTCCAAAAGGGAAAATCGCTGTTGTTTGCATCGGGGTAACGAGCAATTTGAGCGAAACAAACGACCGCCGAGCCAATCAGCACCATTAATTTATCGCGATTTATGGCCAGGTGTTGCTTCATAAATTACACACGAATTTACGAGCACTTGGAAAAACTCATTGTGAAATTTCAAAAACAAGTAAATTAAAAAAAAATGTTATTCTTTGCACTGTGGAAAAGATTTTTGATTTTAAATTTTCATTAATGGGGAATTATAAATTTTATTCCAAAGGATCATTTTATTGTAGTAAGAAACCATAATTTGGATTTTGAAAAGTAAAAGTTAGTTTTTGCATAATATAAATCAATATAAATCATGCAAAAAAAAATAATAATAATAATAAAAGAATAAAATTTCTATAGAGATTCTTGTGGTAAATATTTTTGAACCTTTTGAGGCATTCATTTTTTGATTAAATGAAATCAAGTTTCAAAGTTAAATAAGTTTAATTAAAAATTGTACTTAAAATTTAATTAAAAAGCAAATCGACAAACTTCATTCCTAAATCCTAATTCAAACTATACAAAATATTTAGTGGAGTAATTTTATTTTTTAACCATCATTTGCACAAGGAATCAAACTTTGTGCTTCACTTGTTATGAAAAAAGAAAAAAAATATGTTGAAGTTTTTATATGAAGGGGATGCATAAAAGCTTGAACGAGCAGAAAGTGGCCATCATTTTTCGAATTGCGGTCGGATGAAAAAGAAATCACGACTGAGGCGAAATCAATTGGCGGCCTAATGAAGCCATAAATTGGCTCTCTCGCAATGAGTGCACACACCAGTGCCAATTCGCGGTTACAACTCAACAGTTTAACGCGGAATTATCTTGTATCATCGCTCCGTAATATAAATGACCTTCGCGCCTTTTTCTTTCTCTCTCTCTGTCCGCCGAACAGAAAGAATAAAAAATAAAACGAAAAAAAGAGCGACACACCGGTCGCTCGCCTGCTTTTTCAGCCGAGCATAATTTCAGAGAGCAGAATGTATAACCTTGGGAGCGGAGAATCATCATTACATTATTATTCTGGTTATAGTCGATGGCGCTGCGATCAGTCTGGGTCCAACCCTGTAATTTTACCCTCTGGGATCGAATTGGGGCGCCAGATCGAAATTAAATCGGTCGCGGGGTTTTTCTCAAAAAAGACTATTGTCGCCGAAAATGGTTTGTTTCCCATTATATGCCTGCCCGGGTAAATTAAATGGAACTGATGTTTTATTAATTTTGGACCTTTTTGTAATCGAATTATGCTTGCGGCAGACGAAAAGTCGTTTAATGAAAGATTCACTGCGTTCGGGCGGCCGTAATTTTAACTGTTCTCTCCTGAGATGTATAGTACATTAAATTTAACTACTAAGGGCATTTTAATCTTGATCTCTTTAGCTTTACATCCATTTTTATGGCGCCCAAATGTTAATTTACGCCGCCTATAAAATTTTCGTGGAGGTTATGGGATTTTCTCGGCTGCGTTTATGAATTGCGCAAAATAAAGAAAGGATTGTCGATAAAAACCACCATCTACAAAATCAAGTAAATATGGAATAGTTGTTCTATTTAACTAAATTGTAATTTAATTCTATATATCTGATTAAATTCTAAACCTGCATGACGATAATATAATATTGCTGATATTATTTAAAAAAAATCTAGTGTTTAGGAAATGTATGGAGTTCAAGTTTTCAGCGGTTTTGTTTTAAGTAATTAATTTGAATTACAAAAAAAGTTATTACCTTACAAAAATTAAATATTATAAGATTTTAACAGGGGAAACTTTGAAAAATAGAAACTAAAAACACAACCGATACAACAGCAAATCATAAGACCAACTATATGACTTTGAAAAAGCGACGCCTGCGCCACTATTGCCTAATTGTAAGCTTCAAAGAGCGAGAAAAGAGCGGGATTTTCTCTCCGCTCTTCGTAATTTGATAAAAGCCGATAAAAGCGATGCCAAGTCTGCAAAATGGCAAAACCCCTTGCAAGAATTTTGCTAAAATCATCATAAATACCCCAGCATCCGGTGCAGTTAGCCTCATTTAGTAGAGAGTCATTTAGTTAAAAATTTATTTTAAATTTTCCAGACGTTAAAACTCAATATTTTTTTCCTTATTTTTGCAGATCGCCAGCAAACAACAAACTGGCAGCCCTGGCCACCGTGATGAACCCGCACTTCCACGCGTACTCGGAGCTGAGTTCGCCGCACTCGCCGCCGCCGGACAACAGCAGCTACCACCAGCAACCCCCTCAGGCGCCGCCGCACCAACACCCGCCCCCGGGGATGGGCGGGCCCCCGGTGAGCAACGGGGGCGGACCGCCCCACATGCACCACCACCCGCACGAGGGGGGCATGCACCCCCACGGGGGGCACACGCTGCACCACGCCCACCCGGGGCCATACCCGCCGCCCCAACACATCCTCAACAACAACAACAATAACAACAACAACATCAACGCTAACAACAACGTCAACAATAACGGTCCCATGGGGGGCATGGGCAGCCCCACGTCGCAGCACATGCACCCTGGCGGCCAGGGGGGCGGCGGCCCCCAGATCAAGGTGTGCGCCGGTTGCGGTGGCAAAATCCTCGAGCGCTTCCTTCTCTACGCGCTGGACCGCTACTGGCACAACGGCTGCCTCAAGTGCTCCTGTTGCGCGGCGATGCTCGCAGACATCGGCTCCTCCTGCTTCACCAAGGCCGGAATGATCCTCTGCAAAAACGACTACGTTCGGTGAGTGAAATTTTAGAAAAAATTTAACAACAAATCTTTCCAATTAACCAAAAATACATTGGAAATGAAATCATGATAGATTTACTTGACATTTATCATTTCAAATTCTGCAGCTTTTTTAAAGAATAATTAATTGCTTTTAAATTCATTCTGATGTAATTTAATGACATTTTTATAGTAAAAATCAGCTCATTATAGTATTATAGCTCCGTTTAAAAATATTCAGTCGTTTTTTGGGGCGAGACTTATCAGAGCAAACTGTTCTGCATAAGAATCTGAAGGAAAAGTGAAAATTTCTGTTCACAGTATCATTGAGAAAAAAAATAATGGAAGTATTATGAAATTAATGAAATTTTAGCCTAATTTAATTTTAGATCCAAACGCTAGACAGCTTAATTTGCTTTTTTATGAAGAACAACACAGTAAAAATAACATTTACGTGAGGTATAATATCTAGAAATATGCTGAATAAAATAAAACGTTCATACATATATACAAGGCAAAATACAATCAAATTATTTTTTTCAGATATTTCCAGAAATTCTGATTATAAACAATTTCCATAAATAACGCATTAGCCTAGCCTAGGTTTAAATTTTAAATAAAAGTTCTTTAGGTTAATTTTTCTAGTTAAATTCTTAGTTCTAAAATTTCCAATTAAAATTCAGTTTGTATAATTTAACGATTGAGCTTCCCTTAATTTTTTTCAAGAAGATAATTTTACAGAAAATAATTTCAAGCTTAGTGAGAAGCACTTTTGCTTACATGCAATTGTAAAAAATATTTTAGCTCTGAAGCTTATCAAACCCATATATATAATAAAATATCATAGAGTTATTTTTCCATTTCAATATCATCTAATTTGCTACATTTGCTTAACTTTAATCACATCCTTTTTACTATTTGAAACTTCAAAGAATTGTGGGAAAAATGAAAATAAAAATGGAGCGAGCAAAAACTGCAAAGCTGGAAAGTCTGTGTGCGTGCTTGACAAAAAGTACAGCGCACACAATCACGGCTGGCAGGTAAATTTGCAGCGGGAAAAGTCAACAACTACATACGCAGACTGCTTCAGATGGAAAGGCACACACACGTGAGAGCGCACCCATCCTCCTCCACCCACCCTCTCATTACTGGGCCCCTTCATCACAATATTAGGTTATCTCTGCCTACGTACACCAATCAGGGAGGCCCGCCCGCACCCTAATGTCACCCCCTGCGCTCCACCGCCGGCTGATTTAAACGAGCCACCCTAATTCGGTGGCGGAGACTGACGAGATCAATTTGCCTCATGCGCCAAATTTGAATGCACTCTCGCTATTTATTTTGCCAATCAGTGCAGCCAACCACCCTGATTGAGAGCCATAAAAAATTACAACCCCCTCGCACACAAATTGCAGCATCGCGTGAATTATAAAAATAAAAACGCGATCCACCGTTAAATTTAATGTTTTGCCGATAATTTTTGTGTATTTTTTTTGTCCACGGAGCGTTTGGTTTTATATTCTCGCTGTGGTTTTCGTCCCTCATATAATAAAAAAGACGCGGTACTTCTCGGCGAGCGGTCGGCGGCGATAATGCAACAGCATAAATTTTGGTGTTTAATATCTGACCACGCGAATGGGACATTAAACGGCCGTGTTTCGCTGCGAACGCTCATTACACGGCTGTGGCGACACTAAAAATTTAAATATTGAGCGTAATTGGCCACGCTAATCTCGCTACAAAGCGATGGGCTTTCATAAATTTTATTTTTAAATCATTTGGCCGGAAAGGGATCAAAATTTAATGTTCGCACTGAATAAAATTTTTGTGGCATCAAATTGTTTAAAAATATATTCCTAAATTTTTTTAGCAAAATTAAGTGCCCAACAAATGACCAAACTTCATTTATTTAAATTGAGAAAAAAATTCACTGTAACCGTTTTAAATTATTGGAACCAAAGTTGAAGGAAACAAAGTATTTTTAGCCAAAGTGTGAAATTGCAAAAAGTTGTTAAAGCAATATGCACTTCTAAAAGGTAACAATTATTAATTAAATGAAATAAACAGGAACATCTGTTTACAATAATAATTGTCCTTTTTTCAGCAATAATTAATTTGAGAGCAATTTATTTATTTATTTATTTATTTATTAGCTCAAAAATTAAATGAGAAATTATATTCATGTCAATTTTCTTGTAACATTTTTCAATAAAATTCCTTTGAATGAATTTTTTGCTCACTTCTTGTTCTCTAAAAAAATATTCAAATAATACAATTTTTCAATATAAGCCTGAAGAAATGCACGCTTTTTGCACTCAGTTCTCAACGGTTTCTTGAACATTCCGCGAAAAGTCGGTCTCTCCTCTGCAACACTTTGCAAATTCAAGTATGTGCCAATCGTCGAGTATTGAAGCAAGATTTGCACCCAATCGGATTGGCCTGGGAACGAAGGCAGCGAGCAAATATGGCGCAATTTCGGCGAAAATCGTACCACTCTCGCGAGTATTAAATAATATAATGCGCGCATTCAAAGCCTCTTGATTGCTGCGAATGTGGGAAGCGCGAGCAGGTGCTCAATCGAAAAGCAAAATATCGCGGCGTTAATGCGATCATAAAAGTTTGATGAGGCTTGGATTGAACATGCAGAAAGGTTATCTATGCACCACGTACACGAAATAAAACAAGATCCTTTTGAAAAGAGAGCGGGCGGCGTGGTGGCTAAACAAAAAATCCTTTTTCGCCTGGCAATCAGCACTAAAAGCTTTTTATACACAAACCATCCCTCGCGAGCGAGCGAAAGAGCGGGCGAGTGAAAGAAAAGCCCCAGTGCTGCGGAATTACCTCCAACCATCTCATCACAAGTGCATTTCCATCAATTGATTCGGGCTCTCTGCTTTTCGTCCGGCACCACCCCCACCACCAACCAACTTGGCCAGATTAAATTTCGATTCAGAATTTCACTTCCACCAGAATTCGAGCTGAAACTTCAAATATGCGCACCAAGTTTTCTAAACGGCAGCTCATGCATATATTTGCACAGAAGAGGGAAACACTAAACTTCTTGCTCTCATATTCGGAGATGAATTTCAAAGGGGATCCAATATTTACTTAGTCACTGCAACTTTCTCAAAAGAGCTTGTTCTCAAATTCAAGATGATCCTCAAATTTTGCCGCTTGAATAATGCAAATCATGTTCATTTGGATAAACTGTGTGGCAAATTTTAAATTATAATTAGGGTTTTAAAAATTTTTAAGGCTGAGAGCTATGCGATTATTTATTTTTATAGATGATTTAGATGGCTTTTGAGGTTTATTTTCTAGAGAGAACCAGGAGAGAACTAAAAAAATAAATCAAAATTGGTTGATAAATACATCATGCCGAATACTAAAATATCATAAATGAAATTATTTCATTTCATTCATAAACCATTACAGACTAAATGGTGAGAGATGATCAGAGTGTGATTTACAGTCATGTAGGTTCAGGGACTACAAGTAATTTTATATCAATGTTAATATTTCAATTAAATACTATGCATAAGTAATTGTAACTTATCCATACTTTTTAGCTTTCAAGGCTTATTTTTAATTTTAATTTATCTGTACGGAGGGTTTTGTGGTTTCAATTCGCAAGTTTAATAAAAATTTTGCCCATACTCCTGCAATTTTGTATTGTATTATGTTTTTCATTTGCAATATTTCAAATTACTTTTTTTAAATTTTAATGCCCAAAAAGACACTGTTCTCATTATTTCATCTGCAGACAAAGTCGGTGCGTCCTTTTTTTATTCATTTTCATGTTGAGAGCATGAAAAATTATTACCTCTATGTAATTCACACCTTAGCAAAAGCTTTCCGTCTTCGAAAAATAAATTCGTGCTTCTCGTCGGGAGAATAAAGTGAGTTGCACGTTAAAAGATTGCGTCAAGAGAGCCGGATAATTTATAGAGCGGCTCATTGTTCCGCCTACACAGCGCCAACTTACTTAATTCAAGTGACAGGTGAAAATTACAAATGGCCGCTGCAGCTCCATCGTGTTAATATTGAAATAATACAATAAAAGAGGTTAAACACATTTTCCTTATTTGGGAATATTAAACAGAAAATTTAATTATTGCGGAATTCGCACTTGTGTGGAAATGAAAAAAAATTTCGCGCCGCGTGCAAACCGCGTGAGTGCAGCAATTAATAAAAGGGGCTGAAAGTAATTAAAATTTTGTATACTTGTGCGCCGCATATATTAATTTCCGAGTCGGGCTGTTATTTAGCGGGCGGCGGCGGTGCACACGGGGGTGATTAATGGCGCTTGATCATGCACGCCACTCGCGCGCGCATTATTAAACGTCCATCCTCGGCGCCGCACAAACACCAATTTGCAGGCTCCGATTCTCGCTCCCTATACCTATTATCGCGAAAACTTCGACGACAACAACAACACCAATCGCGCCAGATTTGACGAGAAAAACAGACCGATCAAAAAGAACCGGGGCTGTAATTACCAGGGTATTTTAACAGATTTTTACTTAAAAAAATAATTAATTAAAAGCTTCAGCGTATCCACCCCATTCAAATTCAGATGCCTCTAAAAAAGCATCAATTTGTATTTGAAATTAAAATATTATTTAAATTTAAGATTTATTTTAAAAACTTATTATTTTATTTTGAAAATGAAAGTTTCGTTTGACGTGGGTCTTTGATGTGGAATTTTAGTGCCACCTCATCACCGAATTCCAAGGCATCAATTCCGAGAAAGCCAAACGGTACTGCAGGTGCCTCTACCAATTTTTCTCTGAGCACCTGTGTGCTTTCCGAAGCTGGTTTTCGAAATCAGACTCGCATCTATCGAAGTGATGTCACTGTGATAAAGCGTGCTCATTATTATAATAAGAGAAAGGCGACGTGTTTGCATGTGGTCGTGTTTTCCGTGTGTGTGTTGTTGTGCAGTGGAGAGATGCATTTGCGCGATTGAATTAATTAAATGTATCAGAACGAGTGATTCATTGTGTTCGCCAGAGACCAGTGGGTGGCCAACAATAATGACTCGCTCTCCGTCTTATCGACGCCTCAAACCTTCTTTTCTAATTATCGTACGTGGCAATTAAAAGACGAATCATTTGCTTAATGACCTGTGCGAATCAAAGAAACGCCCCGCAAAAGTGTGCAACACACTTTAATTTTTCCTAAAAATTAAAACAAAAAAAGTCATGTTGTTCAAATTTTAAATTTAGGAAATTTTCAGTTTGTGGTCATTTGAATATCAAATCCCCTGGCTTTTGCGGCCTGCGAAATTCCATTTGAAGTTTTGCAAATTAGGCGAGACCGCTGATCCGAGCTGCAGCATAAAGGAAAGAGCCCCGGCCAATCCATTTAGCGCTTCCTCTAATTAACAAGCAGCCCCTCATTGTCTGCAATAATTCCACCTGATGCAGCCCAATTAACGCGCTGTGTAATCAATCCGGCGGCGGTGGCGGTAATGAGGCGCCATTTTTCCTCCATAACCATCCATTCCAGACCCGGGCTGCGTCTGCGGCGCGACACTGTATACCAGTGTAAGTGGCTGCGATTTGGCGACGCACCAAACGAATTCGGCGGCATTAATTTTTGCCTGCTTTTAAATGGCGTCCAATGTCGCATTACAACAAGAAGGAAATCCATTCCACAAAGAAATAATACTTTTGCCGAATAACACGATGTCGTTTACTCGACTGAGCATTATTCTTTAAAAATCTCAACCACATTTATTGCAAGCCCGACTAAAAAAAAATAATAATAAAAGTTGTAAAATAAATGACAAAATGTTAGAGAAATTTTGTGTTGATGTTAATTATTTACAAATTGTCATTTAGTTATTTCTATTTATGTAGGTTGAAGCAAACTTCTCAATTCCTAAGTCTAGCTTTATAAAATTCGGTTGCCAAATCAGAGCGTGCCAACTTAATCAAATTCTGGCTCTCTCATTCTCCTTTGATATGGACAGTTACAGAATGTCGTGTCGCACAAATAATCGCGCGTGTCAATGCAATTGTGTGATTAATGGCCCGGTTGTCCGCTCGACAGTCCGACCCTGTCGCCCGAGCAAAGAGATATTAATTTGCAGTGCCAGCCATATTAGTAACGAGAAGACTTTGAACTGATTTCGCAGCGAAACTTCGACAATGGGGCGGTGCAGCACCCACTCCAACGATGGGCCTCGTCACACAATGCCTCCTCAAACTTGCGCTGCCTCTGTTGTAATTATTATTAACAAGCAAGAATTTATACGCTTTCAAAAGAGCTCGCACACGACTTCGCACAATGTCGTGGGCGGCGAACGTGCGCTAATTAATTACGATTATTATTATCGTCGTCAACGACTTGCTCCTAATTTATTACACGCTCATCTTGCACGCAAATTGCTTCAAAATTATTTCCTAAAGTTGAGTTAAAAATTAAAAAGAAAATTGTTTAATTTTTTAAACGATCTCCAAACTTTTATTAGAGTTTCTTTGCAATATTTCGAGAAGATGGCCCGGTATTTTACATGCTACTTGAAGTAAATAATTAGCATTTGAATGCAGGCGCAATAAAAACGTACGGCGTCTTAATTGGCAATAAAGTCCGCACCGTTTTAATTAGTTCCTCTGGCCGCCGCTCAATAAATCGAATTTTTAATTAGCAGCTGCGCCAAAAGAGCTCCAGTACATTGCAATCCCCTCCTTATCCTAGAGTGAGAAAAATAATGGAAAAAGCAAAGTGAAGAGATAAATAAAGATGGTTCTGGACCACGGCCGAGTGTTTCGTGAGAGGCCAATTAGTGGCGGATAATTTAGAGAGTGCACCCCAGTTGCTGCTGATTCATTGTCTATGTGTGCACAAGGAGATATCAAAAAGTACATAGTGGGAAGAAAAAGGTCGTTGCAGCTGCAAGGGATAGTGATGGATAAACCGTTCCAATTTATTTTTTAATATTGAATTAAAATCAAATTTTAAAACTCTCTTGACTTGCGACAATGCAAATAGATTTATTTTATAATTTTAAAAATCTTCAGTGCGATTTTTATACTGCTCCTGGATGTTTTATTGACTTTAAAAACTATAAGAAAGTCATTAGTCCTTTTAAGTTTTATCCATTCGTAACAAAGCAAAAAACGATTAATTTTTAACACACTTTTGAGTACCACGCTGTTATAGTTTACCATATTCAGACGTTCTGAATGGCAAAACCTAAATCGATTGGTGGTCCCTCCTTGAGTTAAAAATAAAGTTACGCAGTCGCGGTCGAATTCGCAAAGCGAGATAAAATCTAAAACAATGAGATGGCCCAGAGCTAACGACGACGCACACGCTGTGCGATTTAATTTGTATTAGCATAGCGAAATGAATTGTGGCTGCACTGATGATGATGATGAGACTTTCATTCCGACTCTTGCACCCTGCGCTTAATAGACCGGCACGTTCATTATCGCCCGGCTGCACATGTGCGTCTCATTATCTTTTAATTATCAACGAAAACCTAGGCCACTTTGGTCTAGGCGTCAGCGGGAGGTAGCTCTAGTGGTTCCTGTTCAAAATTACTTCAACAATCACAATTCATTTTGCTCAACACCTGACGCGCTTATAATTATCTTTTGAAAACGATTCCTATTAAAAAATAAAATAAATTGAATGCATTTCAGATCCAAAATTCATTAATTAAAATTAAACCTTTATTTAACGGGCTGAAATAATTTAAATTATTTTTATTTCGAAACAATTGGCAAATTTTTCTACAATAAGCATCCCTATATTATGTACTCTCTGAGACAAAAATGTAATTATGGATTTGAATCGAAATCTCTTCTTTTGCTACCCATCATCCCTCTCAAAGCAATAAAAGTTGGCGAAGGAAATCCGTCCGTCTCTCGTGTGCCGCTTTTGGCGACGGGGGTGGGAAACAAGGGAGAAATTTAATAAACACAAGGCGCCGACATATTGCTGCATGCATGCCAAGCAAAACGACAATAAATTGTGATGGATGGAAAAAACTTAACTCTTATAGCTGCAAGCTGTCAACACACAGTCACCCCCGCCACCCCCTCGCCTCGCCTAATATCGTGTGCACTTGCCCGTACATATATATTGCCAGCCTGCGTACGCGCCTTTTTATTTGCCGGCCTGTTGTTTCAGAATCAAAGTCTTTATTAAAAATCCCACCAGAGAAGGCAAAAACGAAGTCGCTTGCAAAATGCAAAAACTAAAAAAGTATTATTGTTTTTTGATTAGATTGAATGGTTATCAAATACTTAAACAATTAATGTAAAAAATCTGACGGAAACTAAAAAATATTCTGATAAAGAAGATTTTGAAACTTTTGACTGACTGCAACTATTTTTAAATGTTTCGTAAATATCGCACCTATTTGGAATTTTGATTAAATTTTAGGGTCATTTTAATTATAATTCTGATAAAATTTTAGAGTTTTTACGTCCGGAAGCACCCTATTTGCTGAAAACAACAAGTTGAGAATCTGGATCGAGAGGCAAACGCCATTATTTGCTTCCCTGCGGCCATTATCGCAAACAGCCTCCCGAGTACGGAGCTCATTCAAAGTTTTCCAATTTAACTAAAAAGATTCGGCTGCATGTTTTCAATCGGCTGCGCATTATTAAAAATCGATTCGCGTAATTGGACTCACTTCCCCTTTCTCTCGCTGCCTTTGTGCTGCTAATCTTGGGCTAATTATTCGCGCGCAATTAGGCCGCGGATTCATCCAATCACATGCTACACTGCGACTCGACTTAATCGCCTTTTGTTATTGTTATTGAATCATCCGCCGCCGCACACTCCATTAAATTCCCTGCTCCTTCCGTTTTATTTCCAATGCTCGCTCGTAAAAATAATAACGCGTGCGGAACAATTTTCCTTTCTTTTATGTACCTCCCCATTTATTCATTTGGTACATGCCCTAACAAGGTGATGGAACTCGAACGTGCAGTACTCGTATGTATTGCGAACCAATTTCCCCGTGGCTTGTATTGAGCGTGTGTGCAATTGACGGCGGCGAAAATGCTCCTTACTATGGCGCGACTATTATTATATTGCAGTCGTTTGAAGTGCGAGAGGTGCATCGGCATTTATATAACAGACGTCGTTATATTGAAAATTCCACTCTAGACTGCTTCTTTTTCTATCATTTCTCTCTATTAAGCTGAAGCCTCTCATACAAAATTGTTGCTGAGGTCATTTTGCAGACGCGATGAAAATTGTGCAAATAGAAAAGGATATACTTTGAAATTCTCACCAAAGATTAATTCCCACACTATCATTTAGAGAATTCGATTGTGCAAAACGAAAGTGAAGTATTTTGCTAGACGAGTTTCCATAAATCTTTTTATGGGATGTGAACGTGAACAAAATGGAAATGAAAAAGTTGCAAATTTTTTAAATTTCATAGCAATTGAAAGGAATATAAATGAAATTAAATAAATAATAAATTAACAAAAAAAATAATTTGCAACTAAATGAATTACAGAAAAGATTTATAGGCAATTTGTATTGTAGTAAAAACTTTTCAAATTAAAAAATTAAAGAGTTAATTATAACAATATTTAGTTTTAAAAAAATGACATGGCTTCTTGCAATGTGGAAGAAATTTTATATAAAAAATCATAATATTATTTAATTTTACAACATAAATTGTAAAAATTTTGAATTAATGTAATTTTTTATAAGTTGATAAAGACCTTTTTTATAAAACATGAAAAGTGCATCATAATATTGCTTAAATCCATAAAAGTTTTTCTTGGAAATTTGAATAAATTGCTAATTTTCTGCAGAAATATCGAAATTTACAAAATTTTATACCAACCAGTTTTTTCTATCCAGATCAAAGAATTTGAATTAATTTGTTTGTGTTTTTGTTTGGTTTCAGGTTGTTTGGCCCGTCGGCGCCGTGCTCAGGCTGCGGCCAAAACATCCCAGCGAGCGAGTTTGTGATGCGTGCCGGCGCCCAAGGTCACGTTTACCACCTGAAATGCTTCTCGTGCACAAAGTGTGGTTGCCAACTAATGCCTGGTGATCGATTTTGTCTCCTGGCCGGCTCGCCGGTGTGCGAGCAGGACTGGCATAAGTTAATCAAAGGTGCATCGGTCACGGGTCAAGGGCCCCTCACACCAGGTAAGACCTCCTTCGCGTGGGTGGGTCGCTGGAAGACAAGCAGGTCTCTATTATCTCCGACCGGCTATCGCATTCCTAACACACAGACTTGTTTTCGTGACTGTAAAAGAAGAAAAAATACAAGTTCTTTTCTCAAATCACTTATTTACGTTCTTCCCTGTCTGCAGATCTTTCCTTGGATTATTTTTTATGATCAGATATATCACAAGTTCTTTTCTTCATTTTTTGAAATGATTTGGCCTTTTTATAAATGAGAAAAGGGTATTTATTTCTCTTTATGAGAAATTATGTAAATATTCATTTCCCCCCCAAAACATTTAAACAATATTTAAACTTTGACTCTTTCTTTACACATTAAATTTGCTTATTTTAAATGGCTGCTTTTTCTTATAATTTCAAATTTGAAATTCGAGCAGCAAAAATATCTCTATTTAAAAAAAAAATCAAGTTGCTGTAAAATCTTAATATTTTAATTTGTGACAATTACTTTTTTATTCTTAATTCCTGCACATCAGCACAATTCAGGTGTTCGGTTATACATTTATGAACACAAAAACTATACCTGGATTTAAAAAAAAAACGTATTGTTAAAAGAAATTTTCAACATAAATTAAAAATTATACCCTAATTTTTGAAAAATTAATTAATGTAAATAATAATAATTAAATTTGGAAGAATTTCTTAATTTTCTTGAGATTTGAATCATTTGAAGATGGAATGTTGATGTTGCAGGCACACCAGGAGGACCAACCGCCGGCGGCCCCCAGACCGGCCCTGTCCGCAAGGGTAAGGTCGGTCGGCCGAGGAGAAGCAGAGACTGAGGGGGTGGTCAGCCGTCGCGACGGGGGCGGCGGCTGGCTGTGAATTCTGCAGCGCCAGTGACTTCGATGCCTGGGAGGCCTCAGGTCAGTTTTCAAATTTATATATTTAGGAATTTTTAAAAAATGGGCAATTTTAGGAAAAAAGATTTGTTGATCGCGTTTTCAACTTGAGTCGGGAATTTTTGTTGAATTTCAGAATTAAAAGAAATGCCTCCGTGGTTTTTCAACAAATTAATAAAATAGAAAATAGATTCGACTTGTAAACAAGGCAGAGTAAAGCTTTTGAGCGAATCAAATAATGGTGCATCCATTCGGGCATAATATAAAAAGATTGACCTTCGCCGCGGCGTCTGAAGTCTAAAGGCTCCGCCAACACAAATAAAACGTTTAACTTTTTGTGCGCGATTCTTTTTCAGCCTCGCGTCGAATCTGTTTTCAATTATCGCGCACAATCATTAGCAAACCGCAGACAGAATTAAACGCGTACGCTCTTGTTCAGATTTTCTATGGACCCACGCTGGCTCACGAAACGAATCAAGGCAAATATTTCGGACGGCCCGGACGGGGCGAAAATTAATTTGTAATAGGCCCGGAGGAAGGAGAGCCGTTTTGGCATGCGCGTAGAAAGCCAGGCCGACGCAAATCTGCAGATATTTCATTATGGATCTAATAAATTACCCAGGCATTTTCATTATCCATTAAAATTGAAAAGCGGCGGTGCGGTGGCGGAGGCAAGTAATAAGAGCTCGGCTACCCCTTCATCAGCTGTTTTGTTCTCGAAATTAAAATCCAACTATGTATGTGCTGTTTTCGGCGGGGCTAGAGAGAGAGAGAACATGAATAGCGTTTTACAATTTATCAAAGGAGGCGGAGGGCGGCTGGCGGAGCAAAATTTATTTCATTAATTTGATGTGGAAAACGAATAAAGCAGGCAGGGCGCTGCAAACTTTCCGATGGCAGAAAATTTAATAGACGGCTCCAAACTTTTGATTTGTGCACGCGGTTCAACTGCGAAATTCATTACCCAATTTGACCTTGATTCAAATTTATTGCGTGAAATTTAAAATTATTTAGAGAAAAAATAATACAAATTTTATATTTGAGACATCAATTGTGAAAATTTTAATCTTTCTAATTCTTTAACTAAATCAACGCACAATGAACGGGATTTTTAGATTATTTAAATATTTAATTTTGAAGAGTAATTTTATTTATTTAGTGATTTTAAATTTTGAGTAACTGATATTTTTGATTAGCTGTCCAGTCGGCACGTGTTTGCCAAGAGCAGAAGGCAACTAAAGAAAACAAAATTTCATCAAATATTCGCGAGTAGATTGGACGGGTCGGAATGGTTTTGCGGCACCAGCCGTCCGCGAGTCGGACTCGCTCACTCGCTCGTCGGAGGTTTTAAATGAATATTAAAATGGGGATCCGGATTACTCGTTTCATTAAGCTGAGTGCCCTTATAGTGGCAGCGCGAGCGCCTCCCCGCCGCCCCCTCCAACTTTGTCGAAATGTGTGAGCGGCTGACTCTCATTCCATTTTCACAAAAACCACCCCCTGCTTGGGTGCAACTGCTCTACTTTCGCCCAAAAAGATTCATCCCATCTCCTTGTAAAAGTCTGCCACAGAGTGAATGAGCGAATAAAAAAAAAAATATTGCACTCACCACGAATTATTCCCAGGGCCCGTCAAGTAATATTGCAAAGTAGCTGCATCCACCACTGCATCAACTGGAGTAAAAAAAGTAATTATTAAAGAGTCTTGCAACTCTCAATGTAATCAAAAATGCTTAAAACCTAAATATTCTACGCATCAAGTTGCAGTTTTTTTTAATTATTTATGAGCAAAAAATTACGGAACTATAAAGAATTCAAGTTTCTTTCAAATTAAATCAAATATTGCTGCCATTTTTAGTGTTAATGAGTTTTTAAGAATAATTTTTGAAAAAAAAAATGCCACCAGAGTACATAGAGGTAATTTGTGAGTTCTGGGGTAAAAATTTTACTGCGCATGCGCGATGACGTCACACATGGGCAAACGGGCAAAGGTGAAATGGGTAAAAGCCGTAAAAGGTCAAATTATTAAATTGGGTAAAATGTCACATTATTAAATTGGGCGAGAAGGTCAAATTGGCAAGAGGTCAATTATTACATAGGCAAATTATAAAATTATGTATTCAATTGGCAAAACAAATTATTAAATGGTTTTAATGCTTATTTAAAATAATTCTTTTAATGACGTCATACAGGGAAAATTAATGACCATACAAGGATACAATAATAACCCTGGAAGCGCCTAAATACAGTTAATCACGTGATGCGCAGTTGAATTTTAAAAATTAGCGGAAAAATATATTCATAATTAATAAAAATAAATAATAAAAATGAATATATTCACTTGAAAATATCGGTCCTCGACATCGGAAAGCACGGAACGTCGCGTTTCAACACCTCCAAAATGTATGCTGTTTTTGTGCCTTCGAATCCTATTGTTGCCTTAATGAAAAAGGTATTTTTTTTATTTCTTCAAAATTAAAACTTCTGCAGCCATGTGGACAGAATATGATGAAATTTTTAACAATTAAATCTCATTCAAAGTTTCAAAACATCAACGTGCCTGAAGAGACGTTCCATTTAAGATCGAGTCCTCCAAAATGTTCTAAATAATTAAATTTTCTTATTTATTCATTTAGATTTTTTTTCATTGAAATATGTATGATTTTTTAATTAGAAACATGAATTAGAATTGCAATGGTCCTAAAAAAGTGTGTTAAAAAGGCCAGCCTTGTGGGGATTTGAACCCGCTGCTTTAGGGCTCTGCTCTCTATTCAGCTGGTCTGAGCCAACGCTGCTCGAGAGCTGATCGCCAGCGAGTTACTCTCAACTCACTAGGCCGGCAATCAGTTATGGAAAAATAGCGGCTTATAAATAGAAGGTTAGACCAGGGTAGCGCAACAATCAAAATTTTCTCTGATTGTTGAGATTCTCAAAACTTGGGGCCGATAAAATATGTAATGGATTTAACAAAGATCATGTATTTTATTGATTTTAATACAATATTACAATGATTATTATGATTTTTATTATTTTCTCCTAATATTTCTAATGATTATAAAAAAATCAAGTTATCAATTATTCAAGACTTTCTTGCAAAATGTTTGCCGGCACCTGTTTCATATAAAATTAGAGACACGACCCTTTTGAATAATTGATTACTTGATTTTTTTTATGATCATCAGAAATAGTAGGAGAAAATAATAAAAATCATAATAATCATTATAATTTTGTATTAAAATCAATAAAATACATGATCTTTGTTAAATCCATGACATATTTTATCGGCCCCAAGTTTTGAGAATCTCAACAATCAGAGAAAATTTTGATTGTTGCGCTACCCTGGTCTAACCTTCTGTTTATAAGCCGCTATTTTTCCATAACTGATTGCCGGCCTAGTGAGTTGAGAGTAACTCGCTGGCGATCAGCTCTCGAGCAGCGTTGGCTCAGACCAGCTGAATAGAGAGCAGAGCCCTAAAGCAGCGGGTTCAAATCCCCACAAGGCCGGCCTTTTTAACACACTTTTTTAGGACCATTGCAATTCTAATTCATGTTTCTAATTAAAAAATCATAAATATTTCAATGAAAAAAAAATCTAATTCGACCTTCTCGCCCAATTTAATAATGTGACCTTTTACCTGGATTTTACCTTTTGCCCATTTGCGATGTGTGACGTCATCGCGCATGCTCAGTAAAATTTTTACCCCAGAACTCACAAATTACCTCTACTCACCAGATCATAAAAATAAAGTTTCAATTTTTCTTTTTTTCTTTGTAGGTTTTCATACCTTCTAAACTTGCCATATTTTTTTGAAAATCTGACTGTTTTTGAGATAGAATGACAAATTACTGGTTTTTGTGAATAAAAAAAATATATTTTATATGTTTTTAACAAATTAATTTATGGAGGTAATTATTTCCTTCTAAATTTAATATCTCTCTTATTATATTCCATATCATTTTTTTGATTCAGTTTAGTTTCAATTTCAATGCAAGAAAGGGCTTACTTTACATGTAAATTTTTTTTACTCAATTAAAATAAAAAGATATTTGCCTGAATTATTAGTTTATTGTGATAGTTTTGAAGAAATCTTCATTTTATGATCAGTGAAACAACCCTTAAATAGAAAGTTTTTGAATTTATTTATTTTAAAAGTTCTGTTCAAACAACTTTTTCGCGTCCACCCCTTTTCCATTCAACGGAATTTAAACTCTGCGAATAATGCAGTGGTCAGCAGCAGCTGAGCTGAGACGCCGAAAGATACAGAGCGGCGCGCTCGCTTTGATGTCGGAACTAATTAGCAGCCCCCCGCGCCCCTCCCACATATACGCAATTCCACCCCTGGTCTCGTCCTTTCTCTCTGTTGTATTTGTGTGCACAGCACTGTACGTTTTCAGCGGAGAGAGAGAGAGATGAAGAGAAGAATTTGCGTGCGCGTATTATTTTGGGCTGATTATGCTTCACCTAGGGCGCGTCATTAAAACGAGACGCACAATGCGCGAGATCGCCTCGTAATTAATTAGATTGGGTTTCACGGCCTTCCTCCACCCGCCAGCTGGATGAGATAATTAATTGGTAATTACAGGCCAAAAATCGGGGCCAATTAGCGACGCCGAAATTGCGCTCGGGGGCTGCGACGAAACGCTTTTGCGGCTTCCTTTTATTATTTGCAGACGAGGAAAGTCAGCGGTGGAAATTGATTCGCGAAATCTTCCTTTTATTCGGGCAGGAAAAGGCCAAAAGGAGAAATTGAAGACTCGTCATTAATTTGAAGCGGATCCAATTTCATGAAATCATTAAATGGCAAGTGACAAAAACTGCATAAACATCAGTTCAAATTCGACAATATGAATTCAAAAAGCAATGCAAATGGTCATAATCGTATTATTTTAAATCAAAACTACGAAAATTGATAAAATCTTTTTTAATCCAATTTATCTAGGATTATAAAATGTCTTTTCCATTCTTAATCAATAATCATTTTAAAAATAAAACTTTCCGCTTCTTGCTTTGTTAGGCCATAAATTCCGTTAGTTTTCTTTAGTAAAAATTTTAGCCGCCATCACACACAGGTGGTGCCAAAAGTGTCACTTAATCAGCCTTAATCGGTGCAGCGCAGGTACCTCGTACATCACCCGCAATTAAATCGGAACGGCGAGCCAAAGTCGTTCATCACAACTCGCGCGGCCTGATAAATTACTCGGGCCTAATATATTGTGTGAATTATGGCCAGTGGCACAAATGCAAAAATATGGCCGCGATTCGAGTGCGCCGCACACAATTCATCATTCCAACGGAAGGGGAAGTAAAAAATTCCAGAAACGCGAGCATTCGAACGTGCCAAATAAAAACATCCTGCATGTTTTTCAGCGAAATTTCAAAATCGGAAATAATTTCCGCCGTGCTCTGTTTTCCTCAGAAAAGTTATGATTTTGCACTGCCCTTTTGAAATCAAAACGTAGCTGCGAGACGTGACGTCACGTAGATTTCTGATACAATTTATTATCGTCGGGCGTAATTGATGGAGAGTAAAAGGTTCTCTCATCCGAGCTAATAAAGTAAATGGCTATTGAAACATGCACTCTTTAGATTTATTCGCAGCCTCGCCCGCCCGCCCGCTCTCTGCTATTTTTAATTTCGTAGATTGAAATTGCTTCTGTGTTGTGCTGCTGCGGAGCAGAAAGAGAGCATCCCTTGCTTGCTCCGGCTGATTGATTGATCGTCTGCAGCGTGCTGGAGCTCCAATAATTAATTACCCGTCGTCTCTGAAGCACCAAATTTGCCTTGCACTTGCGCCGACGCCGGATTATTTTTCTCATATTAATTAATGTTCAAGGGTGAAAATTAAAAGTCGCCCTTGTTTATGCGTCTGCTTGAAAAGAAAGTGATCGGGCGCTTTTAAGATAATGGACGGAAGCAAAAAAATTGCTTCAGAGTTTTTGCAATCAATATTTTAATTAAATCTGCGTCAAAAATAGAGATTCGTTAGCAGGCCAGGTGACGGCATTAATTTCAACCCCACCGTTGTCGCCACCCCCGCGCCTCCGCTGCTGCCATTTTGCTCCGCTGCCGGGTAACAAGCGGCAAGATGCCCAATTAATTTGCGGCGATTGAAACGGGGAGCACCGCCTCCGTCATTATTACGAGTGTATGTACACAAAGGGTGAAGAGCGGAGCACTCTTGCAGATGGGCCTGATAGTGAGAAAAATAATCAAATAAAATGCAATGCAATTTAATAAAACTAAAATTTATGACCTAAGTAAGTGTAATAAATTTTTTCAAAATTTCAGTACAATTATATTTTTGTTTAATTTCAAAATAATATAAACTCCAAGTGAAAATTTATTTCCTAAATTATACAAGATGATAGAAGGTTTTCAGTCAGTAAAATTTACCTTTTCTACAATTTAAATTGAAAACTATAAGTTAATCAATATTTTGGTCACCAAACAAATCCTCGTGACCTCATCTTTCCATTGGTGAAATACATTTTTATTTTTCCACATGAATTGAGAGCTTATTATTTAATGATTATGAAATTTGCGTATGGAGGGAAAATTGACTTAACTCTGTAACCACGTCCAAGTTTTGAGTCGGGCTGTAAAAAAGAGGGTCCCGGCTCATGCGCCGAGCGGCGGAGTGAGTGACTGCCCGAGAGAAAGCATTAATTAGCCGTGATGCATGGCTTTCCTGAAAGTTTACCAGTTAATTAGCGGGGTGTCGGAGGGAGGCTGGTTGGTTCGCGCACAATGGATGCTTGACGAACGCGCTGCTGATATCTGCACGGGCTGGTTTGCACTGAAAGAAAATAATTAATGCGACGCCAAATTGAAGTGGAAACGCCGCCGCCGCCGTCGCCGCCGAGACAAAAGAAGATTAAAATGTTTGCGGTTAAATGAGGAATTTATTTTGGCAGCCGCCCTGCCTGCAAAAGGCTGCGCTTTTTCTCCGCGTGCGCCAACAGTCGACGAAGCGCGGTTCTCCCTTTCGAAATATTAATCACAAAAGTTTGCAAATTAAATTAGAACCGCAGTGACATGATGTAGAACAGTTTCCTTCGACCCTTCCTTGCTCGCTTGCTATTGAAATTTAATTAAAATCCAACTGCACTAATTTTAATATGTCGGCGTGTTTGTTTCGGCTGCCAATTATGGAAGAGAATTCTAATTGGTGCAGACTGGTGAAAAGTCCCTTTTTATCAAAAAATATTCATGATCCAAAAAGGCTTAAATTGCTTTAATTCTAGTTGAAACAGTCCAGATTTTAGAATAGATTCAACCATCTAAGTCCATAAAATATCTAAAAATACACAAATATTAAACAAAAGTATTTATAATTTTTCATATTATTTAAATTTCAAATTAATCTTTTTTCTTATACCTTTGAAAGTGCTCGGTTCGCAATCATCATTTGTCAGAATGAATTTTTTGAGCGAATTAATAAAAATATCAGGTCTTTTTTAATCAGTCTTTTAATTGGAAATCCGTGCAGCTGGCTGGCAACAAGATTTCCCAGGCAACTCGCAGAGCACTCTTGACCGCCCGGTTGCATACGTCGCAAACAAGCAGGCGCAGACCTAACAAGGCTGTTGACGAGATCGTCGCGCTACTGCTCAGCAAAAATTATGCGCCGCCACTAATTAAACTCGAGAGGGCACTCGAAACTACTGTTGCCGCCAAGGTTAAAGGATTCACGTCTTCAGGTTTTGAAATTTGCATCCTCTTTCCAGGCAAATCCGCATATAGAAGAAGTGGGAATGCGAGTTCCAATTACACAAGTAAAACAACAACTGGATTATTCATGATGGCACTGACGCGACACACTAAGCTACGTTTACTTTCAGACAATCTCCATTAAATAAATAATAAAATCATTTCATTAGTTATTTAAAATGTTTCAAAAATTTTAAATTTTTAATCAATTTGATAAGTTAGAGTTCTTCAAATTAGCATATTTCAATTTTCAAGTAACGCCTTTTGTGTCGGTCTATGAAAGTAAAATTTTTTAGTTTCAATATAATTTAAAGTTAATTTATTTTTTGTTTTTTTAACGTGGCTAACAAAAATATTTTGGAATTCAAATTAATTTCTAGTAGAAATTTTTTCATTTTAAACTTTGAGAAACTGAAATGCGGATGTAAAATCCGAGCGGTTGGGGTTGCGTGGAAAGGCCGAGACGCCGCCTTCCTCCAAGGAAACGTTGTCCAAACAAAAATATCTGCTGGGTAAATATTTGCCGGCAATTAGTGTGAATGGCACTCGCGCGCGCACTCGGGTATTAAGTAGGAATTAGCCGCCCCGGAGAGAAAATCCCGCATCCGACGAGCGCTGAAAAAATAATGGAGCTTTAAATATATATAAATAAGAACGATTGTGTGCCCTTTTCGTGCGAACCGAGTGCCAAGTCGATTGCCACCCCGAACACGCCGCTGTTTTCCTTACACGTGTAAGAGATAGGGGATAATTGTTTTGCCAGTTGTTGTCAGCGGGCCTGAGAAAAGAGGAAGAGCGAGAAGGGTGGTCGAGGGGTCGCTCTTGTCAATTAGCACGCAGGGCGGCTGCTAACCGACCCGCAATCTCGGTTCGCAGAAGTTCTTAATAGTGTGTATTGCAGGACCAACGATTTATTAGCGGTGTTTAAAAAACAAAGGTAGCCCAACATTCGAATTTAAATAATACAAAAAAAAAAAATGTTAAAAATAATATAAGTTGATTTTATTTCTATTCCTGTCAATTTTGAAAATTGAGAATTTGAGGCTAAATTTAATATAACAAAAATTTAAATCAAAATCAGTATCACTGTATCAGAAGTCAGTTATGTTTAATTTTGAAAATTAAAATTACAGAATGTAGCAAAATAATTCAAAATCTGTAGAAAAAAGACAATTATGGGCAGAAAAGATCCATCTAGAGCAAATTAGTTTGCAGTAGCTCAAATTTTTCCGTCCAAAATTGCATGATTGGCTTTGTTTGTAAATGTTTGTAAATCTTTTGAGTAATTTTAAATTTTTGAAGGAAAGTTCAGGGACAAAATATAATTATTTGAAATTAAATATCATACGGAAGGAGGCTTGAAGTTTGTTGCCAGGTGCAGCAAACCGTTCACAAACTGGTTGATATGGTTTTTACAAAACCAACCGAGCGGGAAAATAAATCCACCGGTAAGATCCGAATGAAGAGCACTTGGCTCAAATTACTGCAGCGCTGACTTTTCCATATTAAAGGATGTGTGTTGGAAAATTTCGCATGGCAGCGTTCGTGAGTTGCACCTGCGATTTTGACGGCACTCCAGACTGTTTGCCAGACTGGTCTCCAAAAGGCGATTTGAAAAAAAAAATCAAAATCAGTGAGAATTGAGAGAACACACTTCCTGTTTTGCGAGGCATAACGAAATTAGCCTTTTTTAGAGGAAAAATTGTTGGTCAGGGCATCGGGCGTAATTAATGAAGGGTGATGGAGAAAAATGGAAAAAATGGTGGCGAGTGCGCTCGGCCATCAATTTGTTAAAAACGTCAATTAACGTCGGCCGCACGAGGACACGTATAATTTATGTTTCCTGCCCTTAAATATTGTTATTTACTCAGGCACGCCGTGTCATAAACAACAAATAACGCCGCGGACGTGACATTCCACCGAGGAGCGGCTCCAATTTCAGGCGAAAGCGACAAATGGAGAAGGCGGATCTTGTAGCTCTCAAAATCGGTTAATGGCAGAAGTTTATGAAAGGATATGCAGAAAATAATTGGAAATAATAATTGGCTCTATAATAAGTATGTTAAAAGCGACCAATTTTTTAATTGGAAAAAAGAAAAGTTCTTATTGAAAATTCTTAGTTAATCTGAGGTAAATTACACTGATTTAATTTCATTTTTTTTATCTTATTTTTTTTTCAAATTTTACATAAAAGTGCGGTTTTAGCGGTTTTTATGAGAATAGTTCAATGTTAAAACTTTTGCCTCCAGTACTCAAAATTGTTAAAAGCTTTCAAAGCTTTTAGAAAATTTATTGGTTACAGCTCATTTTTCTAGGTTTTTTTTTTTAAATTTCGTCACATAGTTGATTAACTTTTTCAATAAAGAGAGTGTATTTGAATTCAAAATACTAACTCCATGCAGAGCTATTTTTGGTAGCAAAATGATAACAATATCATCAATTTTATATCTTGTAAAAATTAATTTCTGATCACTCCATCTGGCATTATAATTTAAATTTTTTGCCCGAAACGGCTTAACGTGCCAACAAATTCCTGAAATAACTATTCATTGTATTTCCGTATATAAAAATATTCTTTTCAGTTTAAAAGTCTAAAACTTTTATTCCTGCATGAAAAAAGAACAAGGTGGATGAGAAAATGATTTGGTCTGAGAGCATCCCTTGTTGGTTTGAGCGATAGTGTGTGCGGCCGTGATAAATGTGGAGTGCGGTGTCAATCGGTGCAGAGTGGCCCGAAACGCAGGTCTTGGTTAAAAGGCGCTGGCCGGCGGCAATGCCTTAAGTGTGGCCCATACATCTCCGCTCGCCAGCCCTCTCTCGCGTGTATTGATTTTACTTAGTCGAGGGTGACACGGGGCGCATATTATACTTGTGTTGTAGCGAGAGGGGCGGCGGGGAGGGAGAGATAATTGAAAGAGTACCCGCGCGCCAAATAGATTCGAGCACTCGCGCCACGGATAAATTTTTAATTTCCATTACCTGCTCTCTTGCAATTAGTGAATGGACGCACTCTGCTCTCAGCCGACGCTTTTTCGCCGCCGGCTCGCAAATTGCTAATGGAGGATGATTTTGCGGATTGCCCCGTTTTGACTAGTGCGTGTGGACCAAATTTTTTCCACTCTAGTCAATCCAACTAGCCACTAATGGGCCTCAATACGTACCTCACAGTTCTGAAATTTTCAAACAAATTTCAGAATTATTTCTGCTATTAAATATTGTTCCCAAAAACACAGAATTTTGAATTATATATAATGTTTATAAAAAATTTTAACCAAACTCGTTCCACATTAACTGTGGATTTAGAAAGTTTGAAACTTCAAAAGCGTTGGCAAATAATCCTTGTAATACTAAACAAAATTTTCAACAGGAAAAGCAGATTAACGTTTGGTGAATTTTGCAATTTCTATTATATTTCGCAATAGTTGCCGATTTTGATTAAATATTTCGTTTTGAAACACAACATGGCGTCGCGTTTTCGCACCATTTTGCATGAACCCTTTTGAGATATTCAATTAAGATTCTGAACGTAATGAGCGTCGGCGCAGAAGAAAGGTTGGAATAAATGCGTTGCGTGCCGCGGGACACTTAGGAAGGTCGCGTGCCGGGCACGTCGCCTCTCTTAACCCCTCTCAATTATTCCTCGCCGCGCGCTGATGAATTATTCATGCCGCCGGCAAAATTTCATTGCCATTATCAATAAATGTACACACACGAGTCGTGCCCTCCGACCATAAATAATTGCGCGAATTCGAATCAATTCTTTCCTTCCCGAAACCTTGCTTCTTTTTCGCGAGCGAAATTATATATTTGGCCCCTCCCTGGGGCTTGTCAAAGGGCCACTTTGTGCCGGCAGCACGTCGTAACATGCATTCAATTGAACGGTCAGCAGGTGTGCATTTAATGGAAATTCGTCCCACAATGAGAAGCGGCATGTGAGCCAGTGGCAAATTATCATAATGGCCGGCGAACAGAAAGGGGTCACTTGACCATTCCTACCAGTTGAATTTGTCGATCGCTCTCCTGGCACTGCACCCATGTCCGCGCTCGAATAAAATAAATGGCCACAATTTATTTCAAGACCCCGTAAAAAGGAAATGAGTTGTGCATCGCTTGAAAGGGGAGAAATTTTTCCTGAAAATATGGATTCAAAAATTTTTAGTTAGAGGGAATTAAAATTTTTAAGGTTTTCCTGAAACTGCTGTTTAAACGTTGACATATTATTTAAATTAATTTCCTGAAGTATTTCTTTAACTTTAATCTTCTTTTTATAGAATTGGAAGAACTTCCTTCCATAAATAGAATAGTAATAATTACCAAAATAAATAATCAATTTCAATGTGAAATCATGAAATTAATTATTTTTAGCCTCAAATTTTAAATTTTCTAGTTTTTATCTCTACGAAGGTAACAAACTTTTGTACATTTGGAGATGAAAAAAAATACAATCAAATCAAAATTAAATTAACCTTTTTCAGTTACCAAAACAATAGTATCTAAGCTATAAATCATCAATACAATATTTGTATATTTTCTCACATCAAGTCAATATACAAGAAAAAAAATGGAAATTGCAAAGGAAGAGATCAATGGTTTGGAGAAGTAAGCAAGTATTCAATTAATTTCATGCTCCCCCCACTCTTCGGTCACAAAGCACATGGTGTGGTCGTCAGTGTGTCCGTTGGACAGAGGCTGATTGTCAGGCTGTCAGTGTCTCTTAATGAGCTGCACAATGGCCTATATCAGCAGCGAGTCTCAAGGCCTCGGCTGTCGCGAGCATCCATGTTAATGAGATGCACCTCAGCTGCAGCGGGAGGGTCGCGTAATTAAATTACGCCATTGACAACCAACCAAACGTCGCTTTCGGCAGATCGATATTGCGTGCCGAGCCGTGGATCACGCCACACATGCAAAAAGAAACAAAGAAAGAAAGCTCTCGTGTGTGTGTCGGATGCGATAAGGAAATTACGATAAATAATTGATAAAAAGCAACTGGCCGACGCGTGTGGCCCGAGAGAGGGTGAAAGGGCTAATCTAAAATCGGCAAGCTTAATTCGTTTGCGCTACTTGACTTTTCAAGGGTGTCTGGTAGGCCAGAAAATTCGCAGCGAGCCGCCTTTTTGTGATAAATGTATGGATTATGGAAATTTACTAATTATTTATTTTAATAAAATAGAAACGCATTCTTACTAAATATTTAAAATTCTTGCTTTCAAAACCAATCCATTTTTAATTCATCATCTATTGCGGCAAACAAAAATTAAAATCATTTTGATTTCGATTTCTCGATTAAATAAAAACTTACTATTGGAAAGTAAAATTGTTTTTTGTTTTAGTTATTTAATTGATCACAGGTTGACCTGCAGTTTGTTTTGAAAATAAACAAACTGAATGTCAAGCAATAAATCTCTGCCCTCGATAGAATTGAGCAAAATCGAACTCTCTGGTACAATTGGTGCCGGATTGCACGGCGAATTTTTTGCAATTGTTCGGGCGGCCTGAGTTTTCTGTTGCCGAGTGCGGTGCGCGGCAATTACTTGATGTGCTCGGTTTAATTCGGCCAATTAAAAATTTTATTGTTTTAATTTGCTGGAACAAGCGGCGGTGGCGCGCGCTTTAATAGGTCAAGTATATAGTTTTACGGCCTCAATTAATTAAATTATACACAACTCTCTCTCTCTCTCTCTCTCTCCCTCTTTCATGGAATTTTTCTTCCCCCCGCGAGTGCCTGCCTTTTTTAATCATGCTGGTAATTATTTTTTATCCCTTTATATTTCATATAATTTTCATTTCGCCGGCGTGTGATGAAAAAGGAGTCGTGCGTCTAGCGCCAATTGTCTTTCTCTCTCGGCGGCGCAGACCGGGGCGGCGGCATTAATGAGAACTAAAGCAATTAGAGCGGCAGCCAGCATTTTATGTGTGCAACCCTTTCCCCGGGGGCGCCCACCATTGCAGCGTGGCGTTAAATTAAGACTGCGCCGCGAGAGAGCGAGAGAGAGAGAGAGAGAGAGAGAGAGAGAGAGAGAGAGAGAGAGAGAGAGAGAGAGAGAGAGAGAGAGAGAGAAAACGAATTTTCGGTCATCACCTGCGACTACTCGCAACGCACTGAATAATTTCCTTCTCTTAATTGCCCATTCAGAAGAAGCGGAAAATTTTAGGAGCAGTACATTTTTTATGAAATTAAAATACACGATTGTGTAAATTTTGAAAAAAAAATCATCAGAAGAGTGTGAAACTTTAAAATGATTCAGAATAAGGTAAAGATATTTTTTTAAAAAAAAAGCAAAATATAAAGTTTCTTAAGTTTTGAAACTTCATGAACAGAAAATGTCCGCCAATTTCGGTCAAAGTAAAGTGATTGTTCTAACTTAATTAATTTCTAATAGTGTTCAATTTTCATTATCCGCGTCAGAATCAAGCATGGCAGAATATCAAATTGTAACAGAATTAGCCTTTGGAGGGAAACGAGCCGCCTTTGAAATCGGACACCACTGACATTCTCTCCTCCTCGAATAATACATTTGACTAGTAAAATTGGATCCGTTCTTCTCTCCGCGCCTGCCAGCCAAATGCAAAAAGCATTTCTCCAGAGACTGTCATACCTGAAGGGCACTCTCGGGTCCAAGTTGCTCTCATTATTCCGGGTCCGTTATTTGATCTCTTGATTCGGCCCATGTTATTGTTGACCCGATGAGCCAAGGGCATTATCTATATCTGCAAGATCAAAGGCGAGGCCCGGCCGGGAAAGTGATACACCCTTGATTATTCACGAGACGATGCCGACTGTGTATTTTTCGACCGACTCCTTGACGTGAAGAGCCCCTACTCGTGTATCGGCCCGCGAGCGACCACTTTGTGCTTGTGCACCTTCTTATCCCCAGCTCGCAACTCCAGACCAAAGCTAAATTCCACCTGAGGCCAGTCGACGTTCAAATTAGGAGCAAATGCTAACATCAAATCTAGAATTCATCCTAAAAATCTGCTAAATATGAAAAATCATCCTCAAAATTTTACTCTTTCTAATTTGAATCAAGTGGAGTAATTGATATTAAAACCAATTAAAAGAACCATAAATTGGTTGAAAATATTGTATTTCTCACTTGTTTACTTAAAATTTTTTTAATATTGCAATTATGTATTTGGGCAGTAATTTCCTGATGATGTTCATAATGTCAGTTAGCAATTATAAATAAAATAAATCAAAATAATAAAACACTTTTTTACTTTTAAGTAAAAAAGTAAACTTTTAAAAAAGTTTTTTTAATTTATCTTCAGGAAATAAATTTTTTAATGTATAATAGATACAGTTATTATAATTTGACTTTTTAAGCCTTTTAAGGATTGATTTGCAACTGTTTTAAATTCTAACAATTAAATATAAATAACAATAAAAATAAAGCCACGTGGGATCTGAAGGTCCATTCTGGTAATTCAACTTCTTACAATTAGGTTGTGCAGTAATTAATCACCAAATTTGGTGCGCAATCGATACAGGGTGGCCGAGGGTGCGCGCATGTGTGTGTAGATAAAAAGGCTGCTTCTCTCTCTTGCTCTCCAAATTAATTAGCAATTCCCAAAAGAGGTTGCGCTCGTATAGAAACAGAGGAGCGAGTCGAGTGTTTGCTTATCAAGGAGCTCTCGAGCGACCCCGCTCGTCTGACCTTTCGGCGCGCACACACGCAAACATGCGCGCACCTTTTTTCCACATTATCTCGCCATCATCAAAGGACCTGCCCGAGGCCTTCTTTGCCTCTCCTGCAAATTAAAGGCCGCCCCCACCGCCCCCCGGCCCACCTGCGCCCTCGGCCCCAATTAGGACGTAATAATGGCCGCATTAATTGGCGATTCCTCCGCCTAATTCTGCGCGCCGATGAATAGTCAGAGCGGGTTAGCAAATTGGAACGGCTCGCCGCCGCCGCCATCGCGATTATTAATTAGCGAAATGCTGAAAGGCCTCCCTGTCTCGAAATTGGATTGGCCGGATTTTGTTTTGGCGACGAGGAAGGAAATGTTTAAACTCATTAGGGCCATATAAAAGCAGCTTCTCGGTATTCATGTTTATTGAGAGAGAAGAAAATTATTTGATCCCAAATTTAAAATTAATTCCACGGTGATGGAGGAGATTTAATTCAAAATTAATGTGTTCAAATCAGATCACCTATGTAAAAATTATTTGGCAGAATATTTATAAAAAAGTAAATTTTCCGAATAAAGTTTTGCAAAAAGTCAGTTTAAAATAATTGGTTAATTTGTTAGTTTATTCATGATTTGAGATGAGGTATTAATTTTCTTTAAAAATTCCCATCTTAAACATTGATATAAATAGTTATCTGATTAATGGCTTTCAAAAATTTATATTTTAATATAATAATTAAAAAAAATAAAAATTTTGATCTCAAAAAAGAGATTATTTTAATCATAAATTATTGAAATAATCTAGAATTGCTCAATTTTTTCCGTAGATTTATTACTTGTTGGAAATGTTTTTGAATAAAAACTGACCGTGCTTTTTGTTGTTGTGTTGATTTCAGATGGAGGGCAGCGAAGACGCGGCATTGGACTGGGTGACGTCGTGGTGATTTTCCTGCCACCCGTCGTCACTGAATTAATCGAGCTCACAGTGTGTCACGTGCGGACCTGCACTTGTTCCTCTGTGGAAAGTGAACTAACGAACCAATCAGTGATTTCCGTAGCTCAATCAAATTCAGCCCGCGCCATTTGTGCAACAATCAAACTCAACACCCCCGTTCTTACTATAAATAGTTTCTACTAGCATAAACACTACAAGCGAATTAAGACAATTGTGTATGGACGCTTCTTTTCAGAGGATGTTTGATATTACTCATCAGGACCCCATCTGTGCGATTCTGGAAGACCTTTTCTTAATTGAAAATCTGTGATGATGTGTACATAGGTGTATCATAATGATTGAAGACGACGGCAAATTTTGCAACAAAAAGCATCAGGTTAACTTAATTAATTAATCATTCATTGCCAAAGCATTGGAAAGAAAAAAAGGTGGGAACAACTTGAAAAAAGCAACAGAAGTTTTAAGAAAAAAAATTAAATCAATTTTGATTCTTTTGCCGGAGTGAATGCATTTTTTGCAGAAGTATTTTTCAAAGTCATTTCGATCGATGTTGGATTGTTGTTGCTGTTCATGACGTTTTTGCCGATTATTCATTTGGAACCCAAAAATTATCTTGAGGAGAGCGATTGTGAGCGAATTTCTTCCTGCGTTTTTGGTCTGATTGTTTACACCTAAATGTTCAAATTGTTACGCTGGATCTTCTCTGCGCGTTAATGAAATGGAGCGAATCATTGCGTGTAATATATTATAATTCATTATTATTATTATTAAAACTTCTTGATGGATTTGGTACAACCTGATGTCTGTGATCCTCGACTATACCTAGGCGATTGACGGTTTGTTTTAGCAATAATTTACACGGACACACAAACACATACACACGTTTAACTCACAAGTGAATCAATCACCCTACTCGATCACTCACTTCCGAGAGCAATATACACGGTTTTAGCTTCAGAGGAGATCGAAAAAAAGAAAATTTTACGCAAAAATTTTATTGCGCTTGTTTTCAGTTTTTTTTTATTCAACTTTGTGTTTTACATCTGGTTAATTTTCCCGTTTTACAAGATCTGATCGTTTTTACCCTTTTTTAGATCAAAAAATCAATTGTTTTTAAATATAGTCCTCCTCATATTCTTGCCCATTGTTGACGAACGCACTCGCCGCAGGGTGTTGTTACTTATTTGGATGATGTTGGCGTACAAATCCCCAAGAACTGTACATTTTAAACTGCCCCTTCTTCCGTTCTCCGATCGGAACACACACACCTGCCAATGTTTGTTGAATTTTGTTGCATTAAAAAAAAAATTAAAAATAATAAAATGCAAACAGCTGCTGTTACAATTTGAAATTTGATGCAAGAGAGCTACATTTTTCACACTCTGCTCTCACTCCCGTTTTTTAAACACGCAGCCGATTGTAATGTACCATAAAAGATTCATTGAAAACTTATAATTATTGTAATAAAAATTACGACGAGAGGAAAAACATGAAATTTTTTGAGAATCACATTTGCTCAACCATGTTACAATTTGTGTGAATAATGTTGAACGCGGAATACATGAAAACAGAAAATGATGGCGAACCAATAAAATGAATCATAATGAAGGAACTGCAGTTTTATTTCAGCATTAATTAAACCGAACAAAGTCGTGACATAAAAAATAAATAAAATAATAGAATTTTAATAGCAAAGAATGTGGATTTTGAGGTACAATAATAAGATTATTTTCTTCTAAGAATTAATTAGTATTGTTGCACTCGTATTTCTCGCTATTAAAATAAATTCTTGATTTATTATTGGAAGTTACAAAACGCATGAAGCATTCCTATGGAAAAAACAAATTGTAAATTCATAAACATTAACCGACTGTGTGGCACAGTGGTTAGTGCGCTTGGCTGATAATCTGGAGGCCTTGGGTTCTATCCTGGCTAGGGTCAGGGCTTGAAAAAGTTCTGATTCTGACCAGCTAGTTCACAAGACTACAGAAAATCATAGGAGGTGCATTAACCACTGCGACAGGCAGATTCGGGAGGAATTGCAGGCATTTCGTCTGCAATTTCGGCTATGCTGTCTGGTGTTTTCTGCGGTTTCCATCAGACATTCCAGGCGAATGCCGGCATAGTTCCCATTCATAGGCCGCAGCCGCTCACCTTCCTCATCCTTCAAATTCCCAACATACAAACCCATCCTACACTCCCTTCTCCCTGGCCCAGTGGGTCGCAAGGTCACCGTGTTATCGGCCCCGAAAGGGGAGAATCCGAGTTATCGGCCCTTGCGATTTAGCAGCCTGTCTGCTACCGCTGGTGCCTTTCCCAAGAGGGATAAACAATTAAAAAAAAAAAAAAAAAAAAAACACGCATATTCCAATAGTTGTTTTGCTTATGAACAAATTTATTACAATAAGATTCCATCAGCTATTACTCTGACAGCACAGTGCTTTGAGACAACTTATGTAAACTATAATTTTAATGGTAACAATTATTTCTGTGACAGAAGTATTAAAAAAGTAGTGTAATATAGTTGTTGTGTAATATGGTGTAATAATTCAATATTACCACTAATTATTCCGTGTTGTAAAAGAGCCCTCTTGGAGACGATTGATATATTTTTCTTTTTAGATCTGTAAACTACTAACAATAAGTTTGCAAGAATTTTCCTTTAATATATATGGTAAGGTATGTATTTCAAAGAGCAAAACAAAGCCACTCTAAAGTTTAAAATGGAATTAATTATTAATTACTATTAATTCCGATTTGAATTATCAATAATTGACTGAAACTTTTTGACAAGCATAATATCTTATTTTTTATCTGTGCCTTGAGCAATTAATTACATAAAAAAAGTAGGTACTTGAAAGTAATCCATTTCTAGAGATTCTCCTCTGCGAGTCGCAAAAAGCAGTTTGAGTTTTTGCCGTCGGTCGGTTCGGAGATAAGTTTGTGGAAACCGCATTGCTGGCAGCGGCAAGTAGATTTTCATCGCATTGAGCAGCAAAAATTACTGGCTGGAAGACTCCGCCTCCGTTAGATTAAATGACAAGTGTAAACATGGGCGAGATGGCACAGCATTTTACGACGCCCAAGGAATAAAATTTATTTATTGCACCGCAACTGTAAAACATGTCGCAATTTGATGACAGCTCCGAATTGATATTCAAATTTGAATAAAACTGCGCAGATCGGTTATTTTTTCATTTACGGTCAATAACAACATACCTTATCCGTTTTTTCTTCTGTGCGCATCATTGCGAGGGGCAGCGCAAATTGAAAGAGTTGGCCGCGGCCAAATAATATACAGAGAGGGGTGAATTTTGCAGGCGTATAAAAGTGGATTTTAAATAAGTAACAAGCACGTGGCGCTGCAGGGCCACAATTTGATCTTGCGCGTCCATAAAAAGTGGCGCTCTGAATAATTTATTCGGCCATCACGCCGACTTTTTATATGAATAGCAGCAGGCCCTCTTTTTACTCTCCGCTAGTGGCTGTCAAACGGAGGAGACATTCGCCCGCCGCCGGTAACGTGCGGTGCAACAGTTATGAGAGAATAAGAGACATCTTTGCCTCCGCCGCGCGTTTTATTGTTGCGCGCATGCACTATTCATTGACAGCAGGACCACGTTATTTGCACCAGACAGACTCTCTTTCCGTTTCTCAGAAGACTCATTGTTTTCGACACGTTCGAAAATATTTGAAAAGCACAAACCGAAATATAATTAGCTTTAAAAGACGTGAAAAACGGGCAAAAGAGCTAAACTGTAAAAGGAAAAAAATGAGCCTTTTTTGTACATTTATATAGATGGATTAACATTTAAATTGATTTTGTAATACATTTATACAGGCTCTCAAATATGTAAAACAGCTACACATATAGCTCTATAGCTAAAAAAATGACAAAAGTGATAAAATTAATATTTAAGAAATAATTAGAAATTACTTATCGAAGTAAATTATATTTTTTCTTAATTATTAATACAAAGTACAATAATTAATAAAAATATTTACAAAAAAAACTTTTGTATATCTTGCGAATCTTTAGTTTTTTATAATTTTATGCATAAAAAATATTCATATATGTATCTGTATACCGTTGGTATTTAATAATAAGAATTATTTTTATATTTTGAGAAGGCCTCAATTGGGATTCTCACACAGGCCCCAGCCAATGAAGTGCCGCCAGTGATCATCTGTCTCTCAAAAACTGTATTTTTTTTATATGAATTAGATTCAAAACGAGAAGAAATATTCATTATAAACAACAGGTCAAAAAGTTTTCATAACGAATACATTTTATTTTTTACCTTTTGCCGGTGCTAAATTATTACGTTATCGTAAGTTATGGGTGCGGTTTGGCGAGATATTTGCTCCAATTTCCAAGGCAAATGCGATTTTCTTTCAGCAGACGAATTTTGCCGCGATTTGAATAAACAAATCTTTGCAAAGGTGCTGCAGCATGAGTCCTTTGACGGATTATTTATTTCCCTTCCGCCTTCCGCCGGCGCAAACCGAATTCATTCCACACCAATCCACAAACAGAACAAAAATTCCGACAACAAAAACAGCGCAGGGGATGAAAAAAAGAAAAGAAAGAAAGCGTGCAGTCGCTAATAATGCAATTTCGGTCTGTCTCTCTCTCTCTCGTTGTGCGCCTTTGGTAATGACGTTAACTCCGCACTGCCACTTTAATATAATAAACAAAATTATACCGGAATCTTATTTCACAGGCGTGCTATTTTTTCCCCTTTGTCTCCGTCCATTTGCATGTCGCTCGGCCCGTTTCAATTAGTCTCTCTCGTAATGTGATTTCAACCCTGCGCCTCGCACTGACCGCTTCCTTAATTCTTTTCAGCGGGAGAGAGACGCGCCTACTTTTTTTACGAGTTTAAAGCGGCCGTCAAAAAGTTTCTTCATCGCCGCGAATAAAAACAAACAAGAAGTACATTTAAGGATTAATGCTGTCGGCCAAAGAAAGTTCTCTCTTCTCGCTTTACTGCGGCTGACGTAAAAAATTATTTCTCCGTATCATTTTTTATTTACGACTGCGAATTTCCCCGCACAAATTGCACCTCCTGAAAATTTAATTTCAAATTAAGACAAAATAACTCCAAAATGTCGTGAGAAACTTGATTTTTCTTTTTACTATTATTCTGTTTATTTTTTAAAATGATCAATACGGCGATTGAAAATAAGAAAAATTACTTAAACATTCTCAATTTACTGAATAACAATTATTATTTCATTAAAAATTTTTGGAAAACTGTGTTGTTGAAAACTCATAAGTTCATACATTGAAATGAATTTTTTTTTTAAAACACGAGTTTTTCAAACAAATTTTCAATTGGACCAATAAAATAACTTGCTATTTTTTTGCGTTTACTATTTTTGCTGCTCTCTTTTTTTGCCAAAGACGAGCTGGCCTGTGCGTTGGTACGGGGCAACTCGAAAATAACGAGGCTCACTTGAAACGCTCAGTCTCGTAACCTCTTTTCTACATCTCTGTGTCTGTGCAATCTCTCTTCATATACAAAAATTGAATAGGTAACTTGTTATCTGGCCTGTTGCTACACATACGCAAGGGACGATGGTCATTGTAGGGCCACTTGCATGCACAATAACAGCGTCGTTATGGAGCGAGAGCCGCTCCTCTCACTAATGGGCTATCGTCGTGGAAACAGACAGAGAGCAATATGTATTTATCTGCCCTCTGACATTTTTATGCTCTGCCTCGTTTTTCGCCAAACTCGCGACTTGTTTGTGACTTTATATCTAGTTTTTTCGCCAAAATATTCAGCAATGTGCTCAATTCCTGCTTATATGTGCAAAATAATCCTTTATTGCAAAGCCTAATTAATTCAATTTAAATATCAAAAATGAAAGTTGCGCAAAATTAGGGCTAGGTAAATTATTTATTAGTAAAATTTTTTCTGAGAATTTTTTAACTTTAAACATTATGTATAAAATTATTAAGTTTCAGAGTCCATTTTAATTAGCGCCTAATGAATGATTTCTGCTATACTTTGTTCGAATCTCAATTTCAGATAAAATCATAAAATTGTTATAGTAAATAGTAAATTGTAAACGAAAATTCAACAAAAATAACTATGTATTTTGGGCAGAAAATTAAAAAAAAATGACGGCTTTTTATACGTTGTGCTATTAGAAATAAAAGGTTGCTTTTAAACCAAATGAGTCTCTTAATTTTTTTGAAACGTAGTTTGTTTCTATTACTGAGTTAATTGAATAAAATTAGCTTAACTGCAATAGTATAGTTTATAGCAAAATTTTCTGACTGCCATCATAAAGTTTTTTTTACACAAGTAAATAATTGACACGATTGACACAAGCATATGTCAAACTTTAATCAAATAATGAATAAACGTTAAGAAAAATTTGATCTCATTTTGAAGGAGGGATATAGAATTTTTTTGCCTGCCATTCCCCTGTTGGTTTTTGTTTCACCGAGTGGCCAATTGTTTGAAAAATGTTTGCGAGGGAGAGGCAAGCGTTTGGAAAAGCGGCTCAAAGTGGCTCGTCGTTTCGGCAATTATCACGCCGTCGAGAGAAATTTCGTTTTGGCAAAGAGAGCTGAATGGGTCTTTATATTTGGCTCGATGTCTGACGAATAAGGAAGTCCCTCCTCGCCGCACATTAATTTCCCCCTGAAGGTGCGTGCATTGATGAATGGGGAGTAGCAAAAGTACCATTACGAAAATCAGCATCACAATGCTTTCTGTAGAATGACGGTGATTACGAAAATTGCGTGCTTCCCCCCCCCCCCACCCCCTCCTCTCACACACACATACAAAACAGTACTTACTTAGCGCCCGACGATGGCGAAGGGCTTTCTAAAAAATTAACATTTTCGCGTTGCCCCTCCACTCGGTGCCCAAGAAAAATGCCTCCATTTTAATTTTAGCACATTTATACAGATTAAAAATTGTTGTGGCAAAGTTTCCCCTCCCTCCCATTGTCTTCCGCCGAGGACTCGAGTTACATCGGAAGTTGTACAAGTGCTTTTCTCTCTCTCTCTCTTGCATTACACATTGTTGTGCGCCCTGCGCGCGTGCTTTGCATACACCCTAGGGCCTCCTTTTTTGCCGGCCCGAGATGAAAACTGCTGCTTTCGCCTCAGTCTCAGATTTAAACGACGCAGATTGAATTAATTAAGCGTTATTATCGCACCCTTTGAGAATAGACCGCAACCAGAGAACTACTTCTCCTCCTCAGGCTAATCATTAGATGACGATTTTATACGACTTTAATGTTGTCCAGAGGAGAGAAGAAAATAAACCTAAATGGAAGTCATTCATGCTTTTACGGAAACAGATTTAATTTTTAATGAATGTTTCAGCAAAATTACTGCAATTTTTTTACAGATGATTGATAAAGACTTAATGTTTTTATACAGGCATAATTTTGATTAAATTAACACAAATGTATGATGTATAAAAATCGATTAACATATTTATTAATTGTTCTAAAACATGATTGGGTCATATCTTGGAGTGAATTAATTCCAATTCAATTTCGCACTATAGGGAGAATAATTTTAATAATTACACTGTGGATAAATCGAGTTAAATAAATATTTGTTACGGTTAATTAGACTCATACTTGATCATATCTATACAGAATTAATTGAAAGGAAAAAAAATCCATGAAAAAATTGTAAGAATTACAATGTTGCGAAAGTTGCAACTTTTGATTGCAGTCGACAGTTATGCAACTAGCGGGGCAGTCATGATGGGCAGTTTGCCTAATATCAAGATCTACAGGCGGGATCATAGCAAGCTTTTTATTTTATCCGGGTTGTTCATTTTGCTTTTCCGCTTAACATCTATCTATCTGTGAAAAATTGTTGGTTCTGAAATTTTCAAAGCTCAGAAAAGTTTTTAATGAGCCTGCAGATGTAAAGCTCAAATATATTTATTATATTTTGCATTAATAAATTCATCAAAAGAAGATAGTTTCTTGGAAATTTTATTTCGGATGGCTCGGATTGCTTCTCAAGACTAAATTATACTCGTCCTAATGTTTGACTATTCAAATTTGCCCTTATTAACATTCATTTTTTCCAAATTCCAAAAAGAAAATGAAATAAACTTGAAAATTTTGAACTATTAACCTTTGAAAGAACTGTATAAAATGTAAGAGTTTTATTTATTTGCTTAATTTTTCTTTTTCTTAGCAAAGATTGAATTAGAAAGGAAATTGAATTTTTTGAATAAATGACAAATTTACAACGAAATTTTCTCTTGAAAAATCGACGATTGTTTAAATTTTTACTCCAAAATATCTCAGATAAAAATGTTGATTTTGGATCGGAAGGCCGGATGTTGAGGTGGTCCCGCGACACGCAGAAGTAACGAACTCGCGCGCACAATGGTAGCTTCTCGGATTTCGAGTTTGCGGCGGTTGTAATTACTGCAAAAAATCGCGCATTAGAAAATTAAAACCCATTCCTTTTATTAAAACGCGCTCGCTCCGTCGTGCAGCCGAAACGGAGTTTTCGCGCGTGTTTTATTGATCTCGGTTTGGTATAGCCAAGGCCAAAGGAGTGAGTATGAGTGAATGTGTGTGTGGTGCAGGCGGGCGGGCGAGCGAGCGACTTTGCATAAAATGATTGAGGCTTGGGCAGCGGTCCAGACCGGATTAGCAGTCGTGCTGTGACGAATACATGACAAAAAACAATACTGCCGCATTATCCTATTTACTCAGTCGGCGGCTCGGCGGGCCTTCAACCCAAATGTAATAAGTACGCTTTCGTTATTCCGCCGCCGCCGCAACCGCCACTGGATTTTCATATCTGGCTCTCTTTCAGCCACTTTTCAATTCGACTCGCAACTAATGTAAACCAAAGAGCTACACTGCGGAAACGGAGTGAATTTCAAATGGGCGAAAACGATTTGAATGCTTTCAAGAGATAAGGGATGAATAAAATTGCATTAAACTGCGCGGGTGTGGTTTAGAAATTTTATTGGAGATTCTCTGTTTATTCCATGGAATATAAGTTAATTAATTTTAAAGAATTATTTATAATTTGTAAAGCTATAAAATACAACATATTTCAAGTCATTGAACCTTTTTTTATTTTAAAGCTTATTTTTATATTTAATTTTGCATTTATATTACTGGGAAAAATCCCACAAAAGAGCCACAATAACTCAAATATTAATTATTTTCATTTTACATATTATACAAATCATCATTTTCACTTTCTTTGGCACGAATCACGATTTTTAACTTTAACCTTTTACTCTCTCTAGAATTTCTTGTATTGGAAAAAATAGTATGGTATTGTAATAAAACTTTCAACGTCTTTTAGCTTTTTATGATTTTGTTTCCTCAGAGGCGTTCGACCGCTAGAGCAAGAAAATGAAGCATTATTTAATGTCATGTTCTTAAAATTAAGCATTTTGAGGCCAAAACTTGCCCAATTTAGCACACACCTGATGACTTATTTTATATAATTCCTATTTTTATTGGTTTCCTTATACCTCAGTATGAAGACAAGTAATTTCTTTGAATCTAAGAAATGTCCTCAAAACTCGGTGCAAAATTAAGCTTAGTAAGAAATTTTTCGTGTAACGGCCGAAATTATCACCTGTGCTACCGCGCGCGTTTCCTCTTGTCGCTAATGAAGAGCAATTATAAGTTATACGCATAGCAGAAACTTATTCCGGGTTCGCACACCAGCACCACCCCTTTCATTCAAATTGCCAATTTGTGTTATGAAGTTAGTTGCTGCTGCAGTAGGTTTCTCTCTCTCTCTCTCTCTCTCTCTCTCTCTCTCTCTCTCTCTCTCTCTCTCTCTCTCTCTCTCTCTCTCTCTCTCTCTCTCTCTCTCTCTCTCTCTCTCTCTCTCTCTCTCTTTTGTGCGCGTCTCTTTCCTCTCCTAAAAAGAGATTCCTGTGCGTGAAAAGAGGGGGCGCACGTTCGTCAACCTTTCATTAAATCGCTGCTCATTAATTATCCCGATTCTCTCTTTATGCACTTAGCCGACCAGCGAGAGGAAGGGTTGCTTTGAAGCCGCTGTTAAAAATGCAAAGAAAGATAATCCCGGCTAATGGGTGTCTTACGCCCAATAAATCTTGAACGAGGCCCGCAATTAAAACGGGCCTAAGCTAATGTATAAGAGACTGCGCTTTTAATTCAAAATTTTAAATGCAGAACACTCAAAATGCTCCATAGGGGAAGAGCAAGAGTTGAGTTGCAGATTAAATTTAGTCCCTAAACTTAGTCAGAGCGTATTAAATGTTCTGTAATTGATGAAGATTAATTAAAAGGAATGTTGCAAGTAAAAATAAAAAATACTAAATTCAAAATTTTGTTAAATATTATATTTAAAATTAAGATATTTTATAACTTTTTAATTTTTAAATAAAAAATTTATATCATGTACCGAAGTTCTATGCAGAAACATTCATAATTGAAAGTATAATTTTTTTGTTATTATTAATTGTACTGTGGGGTGTGGGCATAAAAAATTGAAAATTGGAAAAAACAATTAGTAATAACCTAATGTAATTAAATTACAAGAATTTGAATCTCGGCAAAATTATATACATATCAGGGATCTGAATAACATGGATTTTTTAATGTTTCTTAGTCTTACGTTTTAATTTTAAGTAACAGAAATAAATTACCAGTCAATATTCCAATTAGAGCCTCTTTTAATTGAAAACTATTGCCGGAGTAGCATTTTAAACATTAAAAAATAAGAAACTTTTCACCGCATCTTAAAAAAAAAAAATGAAAAAAATCTGATGTTTTCCGCCGCGTGTATGGTACGTTAATTAAATTTCGCGATACACAGAGAGAGGAAAATATTTCAAACAAGGGAGGTAATTATTCAAAAGTTTGAGTGGCTGGCTGTTTGTGTAAACGCCGAGCTAATTAGCAGGCAAAAGTACGACGGGGCCGCACCGCAGAGAGTATAAAAAGCGCTCACAAGTAGTTTATAAATATTGATTTTGCGGCGCGCGGCCTTTGTCTAATTAAAAGTGCCAGGTCGCCGCGCCACCCCGCCCTCCCCCCGCAAACAAACTACCCTGAGATTCCATACGGGTGTGTTGCTCGCTCGCGCAAACACACAATGCGCTCCCTCGTTATTGGCCTTGATTGTGCTGCAATTAGCGCCACACACTTTCTCTCTCCTTCGGCGAACGAGTTGCATGCCTCGACGCTCATCAAACTCAATTTGCGCATCACCCTCACCCACCCACCACCACTCGCCAATGCACACACACGGTCTGTCCGAATGGAAGAGAAGCACCGAAAGATGAGTCAGTTCTTACATTTTTGTCTGTCAACAAAAAAAATTAATAAAAAGCAGTTTTTAAATTAAATCAGAATTTTTCGTGTCTGCAAGCTTTTTATTTATTTATAATTAATAAATAAATTAATAATAAATAAAAAAATTTTATTTAAAAAAATAAATTACGCATCAAAATTTTTGGTAACGTTAAATATTACAATCTTAGTTTTGTTTACTTTTTAGTTTTTTTTATATTTATAATATAAAAAAACACCATCATTATGAAGCAAACGAGAAAAATCTTTAACTTCTTGGCAATGCCGGAGATTTTTCTTTCATAAAAATATCAGAGAGGAAAAAATTTTTATGTAGCAATCCTTACATTCATGGAAATGAAGTGATCACGCTCAATTTGTTAGCATGATAAGAGGCTGTATAATATTGGACCGATTTGATGATTTTTTTTAACCCCTGGTGCCTCTGGCTGAAATTTTGGTGCTCCAATTAGCGAGAAACAAAAAGAGCACAGATCACGCACTTCACATCTACATTATTTTTTGCTCGCAATGTGCGTTTTTGCCTTTTCGGCAGCGACGTGTGTCTCGCTCCCTCCGCAGCTGCGGAGAGTGGAGAGGGTGGCGCCTCATCTCGTGTTTCGAACCTGTCCCGCGGAGCTCCTTTAATTAACAGAAAGTGGTTCATTAGTGCTTATTCATTAAAGCAGAGAGTAATTAGGGAACTCTAATGAATGCTGTAATAATCTAACAGCGAGCGAGTGCTGCGCGCCTCATCTCTCTGCTGCTTTTTGCATCTCTGTCTGTTTCCACCCTCCCAACCGCCCACCTTGTTCTTCAATTAAACACATTTTGGCTAACGCCGATTTTATTTTTGCTTTGTCGCTGCACGAGAGACATGCTGATTTATATGCCGGCGATTGCTTGCGAATCCCATTTTGATTAAAATGGACGGAATCTTTTTAATCTTGGAAGTTGTGAAATTCTTGCTAGTATATGGTGGTGCCTTTTCGTCCAACAATTCCTTATTCTCAATAAAATTTTTTTTCAAAAATCGAATGTAATTAATGTGATAGTAGCGATTGGATGAATAATATTGCTTTTTTGGCGTTTTTTTTTACATCACACTCATCACAGGTAAAAAGAAAAAAGTGTAAACACATGTTAATTTTAAAAAAAAATCATTGCTTTTTTACTGTGAACCAATGATTAAATGTCAAATCAAATTCATTTCATTTCAATTCATTTCATTTATTCTCTCGCAACAAGTCATCAGAAAAGAAAAGTCACATTGGGAAAGAATTGGCAGCCAGCTCTAGTAAACAACTTACTAAAACTCATAGGCCCAATTAGGAAGCAAAAGTGTTTCCAAATTAAACCTACTCGCCGAGCTGTAGCCGTAAACGGGAAAAAATTTATCAAAGGGTCACATATTCTTTACATGCAATTTTAAACTGAGGAACCGTACAATTTTTTAACGCAGAAGGCAGCAAGGCAGGGAATTCCACTGATCCGCGATTCGGAAAGAAAAACTTTGTCGACCGAGCTCTGTGCGCACTTTTGGGAGAATTAAACGGTGCTCGCCGCCACTATTTCTCATCACTCGGCCGGTGGTGATTCTCGCCTTTGCGTCCATGTCAGTCTCGCCACTGGTGCATTTCTTGAAAATCATCAAGTCATTAAACTTAAGCTGCTGCTGCACCGACAGCAACCCGTGTTCGGCCGCGTCAGGGATGTGCCGCCCGTACACAAACCTGAGGGCTCTTTTTTGCACGCGCTGGAATTTGTTGATGTTAATATCGATGGAGGGGTGCCACGCGGGGGTGCATTTAAAGTTTAAACTCTGAATGAATTTAAATTTCAGCATTTTTCAAATGCTGGACGGAAGTAAAATGTTGAAAAATAGAATTGCAGTTATTCAATGAAAAGTGTTTATTGCTTGTGGTTTTCCGTGTTTACCAAGTTGAAACTGATTATGTAGCCAAATATCAGTAGATTTAAAAAAGTATTACAGTACAAGGCATTGCGATGGGCGACGCCAGGCAGCCTATGAGGCCCCATCAGGCCTCCGCAGGATCTGAGGCTGATACATCGCGAATTCAACGCTCTGGGACTAGAAATGCCAAACAAAGACGCCGCTGCTCACTGGCGCTTATGTGGACATCCTTTGGACTTGTTACCCTTATCTACATGTGTTGCACCGGATTGAATTTCTACGCGACAATGAACAATGTGACCAAATTATTTTTGTTTTATTTGGCTTGCATTGCAAACAAATTTGAATCTGTGAGGGTTAAAAAATAATCTTTTTCAGTGCAACCAGAGCAAAGAAAAATCAATTGATCTGCAAATTTTTCCCTTAAAAAGCAAGATCAAGGACATGGCAGAAAAATCGTACAAGCGTCACCAACAGGTTTGTAATGTTTTTGTAGCTTCTTATGCGTCATAATTTTATTAATTCGTTTTCAGTTTTTTAATTGCTTACTTACAACGAAGTGTGACCCTGAATTGTTTTGTAAGTCATTTTCAATTATTTGGAGTGTTATAAAATTTTGAGAGTAAAAATAAAAAATACATATGAAGTCGTTTTCAAATTAAAACTTTTTTCAATTTGCTCTTCAAAATTCAGGTCATGAAAATTCAAAAATGCTCTCCAACGGCAAGAAATACTTTTTTTCGGGAAATGCAAATTTCTTGAAGAATATAATACATAGTATTGTAAGTTTTTAGTTTTCAGTATTTTGATTTGTAAAATAATCTCACTTCTTCTCAGGGAGATTGGGCTTACGCAAATAAGTCGTGCGAGGAAAACGGCATGCACCTCGCAACCATTCTTGATCAGAATCATTTGGATGCACTGTGGAATGAATCCAGGGATGTGTTTGGAGTAAGTGGTATGTCTAAAAAAGCATTCAAAATTATAAGATTGTTGCTTCAATGTGAAGTTGACATGATTCATAAAATTTTTCAGTGTTTTGAGCAAAAGTAATAAACTTCTTAAAATTTTTTAGGAAACTGGGGCGTATGGGTTTCGGCAAAATCCTATGGTAAAGGAAAGTATGATATTCGTTGGTTAGACGGTACTCCACTGGAAAAAAATAGTTCACTGTGGAGGGAAAATGCCGCCAAAGAAAACTGCATCAATCTTTCAACCGGAATTTCTGGGCTACAAGGAAGTTTATGTGATAGATCATTTTTTTATTTTATTTGTGATTTCCCTACCGAGTGTTACAAATAACTCAGACAATGCTATACTTTATTCCGCTTAGTTTGCTTTTTTTACATTTTAAATATGTAGAAATTTTTATCTATCTGCATATGGATACTTTTGCTGTATTATGTATGATCAAATTTTATTAAATTATATAAGAAATATTCTTGTTTGACATTTTGTTGTTTTATTTGAAAATATTTTCAATTATGTATATTAATTTATTCCTCCAAAGAGGCACAAAAATTCTTCCATTCTTTCTCAATACTTTCTATTTAAACTAAATCATATCATATTGAGTATAAATATTTACTTTAAAATTAATATATAATGTTGATTATTTTAATTTGTGATATTAGCAAATGAATACAAACAATTAAGAATTAAGGCTACATAAAAGCCATTTTTTCAGGTAAAAAATAACTCGATGAGGCTCGTTTCTTCCTTTCTCGAATTTTCGTTCTTAATCACATCTGACTTTGCCACGCGAAACCGAATTTCGCGAGGTGGCTGTGGGACCGCAGATTCATCATGAAATTAATGCAGAGCGCGCGAGACGCCCGTCATTAAGCTGATTGGCCGCCAAGAGGGCCAAGTTTCTCAGTATAATTTTGCGAGTGCTCCGTATACACACGTGCAATCCTCATAATGCACCACTGAGAGGCTCCGAGCAAGCTCTCTTCCATTTCTGAACTCGAAAATTGACTTTTTATCCTTTGACGAGGACGAGGAAGTAGAAACACAGGTAAGTGGACTGTGTAGATGGGAATCGAATGTAAACGCACGTTTGACATGTTTGTTCAATCAAATTAATTGACCAAAAGTTTGCTTGTTTTTTTTTTTTTATGAATATCATATCTCTAAAAATATTCCAAAGGAAATAGTTCTACTAAAAAATCTTGATTTGAAAAACTTATCACAGGAAATATAACAAGGAAATAAAATAATCACAGTATGGCGATTTCTAAGAAATAATAATGTAAAATAATTTTAATTATAACTTATATTTTCTTTGATGAGGAAACATTTATTTTCAGTTCTACTTTTATATATCAAAATTAGATTTTTTTTTTAGAGAAGAAATAGTTGCTTTTTATTTAGGTACTCCTTGTTTTATTTGATTCGTAATGTTAAACTTTACAACCCAGCGTTAATTGTAAGGAATTTTTCCAACAAATTGAGTATTAAAATGAAAATACATCGACGATTTTGCTTTAAACTGAAATTGTGGGACGTCTCGCATTTAGTTTTGAGCCGTTGAGGAAACAAAGCAAATCAAGCCCCTGAGGGCCACACGACCGTTTAAAAAGCTAATTATTTCGCGAGTAATGCGCTCGCGCGAGGACGTTAAAGGGCTTTCTTCTTTTCTTTTGCTCGCGCATAAAGCGGCGGCGAGAGGGCTTTGATATTATTAGTGCTGCTGGCGGGGTGGGTGGGCGGGTGGGTGGCGAGAGGGCGAGTTAATTAATTGATAAAAGCAGGCAGCCCTCTGTGACACAAATGAAGTCTGGTGGGATTTTCATGAGACTAATTAATAAACTAAATAATTAATTATTGTTTCTTCCGAGCTGTGCGCGCGCGAGAGAGAGAGAGAGCGCGAGTGGTTCAAACTTCTAATTATTGCAGTCTCTCTCTCTCCTCTCTTCTCCTCTCTCTCTCTCTCTCTCTCTCTCTCTCTCTCTCTCTCTCTCTCTCTCTCTCTCTCTCTCTCTCTCTCTCTCTCTCTCTCTCTCTCTCTCTCTCTGCTTAGCACATAATGATATGTACATAGAGAGAGAGAGAGAAGCCGTATGTGAGTTGGGTAGCTAATTCATTAGAATATTATGTTGACTCAGCGCTATACAATACGCCCGGCCGTATCACAGTGTTTCAATTAATTTGCTAATTAAATTGCCATCAGCCGCAGAAGCACCAGCCAAAGCAGCCGCCGGATCAGCTTTTGCCGCCATTTTTCCCAATTGACTCGCCCTGTACACACACACAGCCCCCAAATTAATTTCCCGTTATGGATTTAGCACTTGCACGTTGGTGGCTTATTGCGCCGCCAGAGAGAGGTATTGCGGATTTAATGGATTTATACCTCTGCGGCTTTGGCTTTACTTCAGTTTTCAACATTTTCTCCCAGCTTTAGTTTGAATTCAAATGATTCAAACGATTTATGGTGATTTTTCAAGATATAACAATTTAATCATCTCCAGCTTTTGTGTTTGTGAATTTCTGATTTACACACAATTTTTACTTGCTGGATGAATAAGCATTAAATTTTCTAAAACAGTCTGAAAAAAAGAAAGCTAACAATAAAAGCGCATTGATTCCAGATCCAGATATTGACTGGAGCAGATCTATTGATAATGATATAAAATGTTGAAATTTAGACCATATAATTATATTTCAATGTACAATTGTTTAAAAATTATAATTTTCAATTCCCAATTTAGTTGCTCAATTTGGGAAACAATTACATTTTATTTTCATTGATAGGGCATTTGTATAGGGCAATAATTACCTTGTAGGAAATTCAATAGCTTCCATATAATTATTTCATATTATCATCCAGATTTTCTCTTAATTTTTATAGATTTTGTTGCCAATTTTTATTTTGCTTTATAGGCTTGCTAAATTTATTAAATCGAACAAATATTTTGTATAGTCACCTGATTTGATAAATTTATTTCCTGTTTTCCTCAAGAATACCAGGATTTTCTTGCTTATTGCGGATAGGAAAATGTTGTTTTTTACTACTTCAGGGAATTTTTGTTTTTAATCACATAACTTGATTTATTACAATACAATTTAGAAAATCCCAAACAAACAGAATTTTCCTGCTCGATGTTGATAAGAAATTAAAAGCATCCTTTTTTTTGCCAGCATATCCAACAGCAAATATTTTAACTTTTAAGTAAATTTTGTGGTAAGCTTGATTAAATGATAAAACTTCAGTTTCCTTAAAAAAATACAAAATTGAATTAAAAGAATAATTAAAATTATAATTATATAAAAGTAGCCATCTGATTATATTGTCAGTTTGTAATTGCGAGGAAAAGTGGAAAATACAGTGGTGACGAGAGACTTGCTTGTCTCTTAAGGGTTGAACAAAGTCTCTGCTCTGTTTTGCTGTGCTTGCTGGTATTTATAAGTATATGTCTGGGACGAAATTTAATCCCTTGAGACCCTCAATTAACAGCGCTAGGGAAAATAATTAATTTAATTGCTAGGCGGGTGCAGTGAAATATCAGCGTTTAATTGGCGCCGCTATTTTAATTGAAGATTAAGACGGTTTAGGGCCGCGCGCGTGTTTGTTTGGCTCGCGCCGTTTGAAAAGTTGCTCTCGCTCTCTCTTCCTCTCTCTCTCTCTCTCTCTCTCTCTCTCTCTCTCTCTCTCTCTCTCTCTCTCTCTCTCTCTCTCTCTCTCTCTCTCTCTCTCTCTCTCTCTCTCTCTCTCGCGAGTGGCTTTACATTACGGTGTTTCGAGCCTTTGATCCGGGGCTATTCCGACTGTAATCCGCCTTCAGCCCCCAATTACTGCTAAGTGCTTTTCCACCCCCCGCCCCCGCCGGTCCACCCGCCGCCTCATCTCTCTCGGTACACTTCAGTCAATTTGCTCCACTCTCTTTCACTCCCGCGCATCATTTTTATGTCTTGCGCTACACTTTTATATTTAAGCGACACACACGCATTATATTTCGCCGCCACTAAGCGTGATGGAATTGTTGTTGTACACTTACGGTCTTATGGTGAATTGCAAGACGAACCGATTTAAAAGTACGAATAATGCTCTTCCAACTACAATGGAGTAAATTGAGCACTTTTGTAATTAAATTTGTTTTATAAATGTTTTTAAGATAATGTTCAATAAAATTAAAATTTAATTTAAAATTTTATGCATAATAAATGTTATTTAATACATAAGTTTTACATTAAAAAAATAATTTAACAACTTTACTCATTTAAAAATTTATGTACTGAATGTTATATTTCATATATTTATCAAATAATTTTATTGCTGCATTTTTTTTTATCAATTTGCAATTTTTATTGCAGCAGACAGATATTATTTATACACTCTCCAGTTGAAAAAAAATCACTCACACATCTCCTGGCTACATTCTAAAGCAACAGCTCAATGCTCAATCTGCTAAATTAAAATGAAGGTTATTGTTTCTTTAAAACAAAAAATGCTTAAATTGCTCGGCGAAATAATTGAAAATTGACTTTTTAAATTTGTTAAAATATTGAATTATTGATGTTCATAAATAATTTTTATCATTTTATCATGCATCAAAACTCTTGAAATTTGGAATTCGTTCTAAAATCAGGTTTTCTGGTTTCAGTGAAATAAAATATGTATAAGCTTATAAAAAAAAGAAGAATCGATTTATGTAAATGAATTTACAGAACGACGAGGTTGTTTCTTGCTTATTTTCCATCTTTTCTAAGTTCTTGAAAAGATTAGTGAAACTCTTCTTTTATTATAATAAATTATTTCAAACCACACATTAGAAATAATTTACGTTTTTCTATGAAATATTACTATTTTTGAGAAGTATAAGCTCGACAGATTTGCTTAGTAAAGCAATTTGGGTAGGCCTGCGCGCATGTCCACTTTAGTTGGAAGAGTGAAGCCTGCATGAATTGCGTTTTTATCTCGCTCTCTCTTTTATTGTGCTCTTGCTGCATCATATGTGGGGGTATGTGTATGATGTAGCGTATTAACCGAATGAGTGAGAGAGAGAGAGAGAGGCTCTTTCATTCGCTCTCTCTCCCTGCGCTATCTGCGACAGGTGCACTCAACCTAATTGGGATGCAACTTTAATCGACAGCCGCTCTTTTAGCACGTTTTAGTCACGAGAGCGAGAGGCATGTTTTGTTCCTCCACGCACCACCACTTTGTAATTTGCAACACCAGAGGAGAATTTTCAACAAAACGCCTGCACTACTGCCTCGCGAATTGATTGCTAATCAGACTACAAACGTCGCTTCTCTTCAACTGTATTTTTTCCTGGAGAGGTAGTCTGTTAATTTAATTTTTTGTCTTTTCTAATGCGTTCTAAATTTAAGGTAGCTTTTTTCGTTATTTTTAAAATCCAATGATTAGGTTTGAAAATTTATTTGAATTTTTTTATGGTTCATTATATTAATTTAATATGCAAAAAAGGTGGAAATTGTGAGCCAAAATTGTTTTTGGATGCCAATTAATAATTATACTTTTAAGGAAAAGCGTTTTAGCTTGTTTATCCAGAAGTTTATAATAAAAAAACCTCTGAAAAATCTTACGGTCACAATAGAGGGGAATCCATTTGTGCATCAATAATTAAAAGCACTCGTACACACTCGAATAAAATTAATCACTTTTTATATCTGATTCATTATAAATTAGGCTCTCTAATACTTCATTTTTTTTTCACTTTTAAAAAATGTATTTTGTCTATTGCAAACCTCAGTTAAAGAGAAAATTTCAATTCCTAATTTGAAATCCCTTCGTCTATTTCTGAACTTTTTGTCAACAAGAAAACCGCTCTGTTCATAATAATGGCGCACTTGGTTAATTAGCGTCGCCAATTAGTAGAATTCCCGCGATTTAAAAGTGGTGTGCTTGAGTCTCGGGGCTGCGACGGAGGAGTTATCGAAGTGGGAGGGGGAGGGTGACAATTAATTAGTGCGCCGTCGATAACGCGGCGTGCTCATTAGAGGTCGGCCTGAGAAATGCCTCGGCTCCTCGGGGCGTGTGTGTAGTTATCTCTAACTGAGACTCGCAGAGAGAGACTTCTTCCCTGTGTGTATATGTGCGCGGTGCAAAGAGGCCGCAAATTGGCTCCATAAACGATGGGACACGCGTCCCCAATGGGCGGCACAGCCCTCGATGGTCATTTTCTGCTAATCATGGATGCACGCACAAATTGGAGGAGAGGGACCATTCGTTTCGGGATTAAAATATTATGCAGATTTGCAAATAATTTGAAAGAAAAGAAAATGCACATTTTGTACAAAAAAAGATAAATTTAGGAAGTTTTTCTATTAAATTCATTTTCATTAAACAATCAATGACAAAGAGGAACTTCACCTGTATAAGAAGGGAAAAGTTGATAATTTTAAAAATATTTTAACTGGTATTAAATTAAATTATGAAATGAGTTCACTTAGCTGTGTTGCGTTGAACTATTTAAAAGATATAAATCTTCCTTCCGTGAGGTTTTTTGAATCGTTTATTGATTTGTGGAGAAAATGGTAGAAATAACGTCCCGCTGTACATGCTTTCCGCTGCTTTTCTTATTGAAAATTAAGCAATTGTGTGTTTTGAGAAAATTCCCATTTAATGGGTTGAAAAATACAGTCAATTATTTTTCTACTTTTTGTTAAATATAATAGAAACAATAAAAAAATGGCTTTAATTTATAAAAATTGGAATTTAATTTTCAACGCAAGTCAAATGCACTCTTTAATTGGCCAAATTATAACTAAATATTTAGAAAAACACCATAATAAATAGGCAATTCATTGATTTTAGTCACAAAAGAGCCATTTCTGTAACCAAATATATTTTAATAGAATATATTCTATTGTTAGCAGAGTTCAATCGTTAGAAATTTAGTTTTCATTCATTTGATAGCTAAAACTCATTTTTTTTTCGAGTCAGATTAACAAATTGAAACAAACATCCTAAAATTGGAAAACCTTTTTAAAATAATAAAGTTTCTTAAGCTTCAAGATTTAATTTGAAGATTTGGTTGAATCAATGCACATGAAATTTTTTCATAATTTTTACAACAGCCCTATCAAATAAAGGGGGATTGTTTTGAAAACATCTATGATTTTCCTATTCTCTTATCAGTCAATTCATTTAAATTTGGTAGAAATTTCTAACCAATTTTCCAATATAGTTTATTAAATTTTTATATCAAATATAATACAAAAAAAATTATTTAAAACAGAACCTTTCATTGCTCTTCAAATTGCTTTAAAAGGAACAAAAAATTATTAAAATTTATACTTTCTCCTCCAATGTGCTATTTTGTGGTTGCATTATAAAGAAGGGTGCATTCGGCATCAGGAAAATGCATTTGCGGGAGGCAAAAAGGATTTAATTTGATTAGCCTGTCTCATAATGGCTAACAAGCTGGCGGGCTTTTGCTTGCGGAGGCCTGCGTGGTGTGTGCGGAAGGGCGGGCGGGACGACAACAAAATGCTGATGATGGGGTCCTCTCGTGAAGCTGAAGAGGGCAGCTTCAAGTAGGCTGCATCCAATTAAAGTCGTACACCACTCGGTCTAATGAGACCCTCGTGTGCAAGACATATCATCATCAGCAGCATCGTTTCTGCCGCTCTGCGTCGTGCACGCACATACATCTACATACGCGCACTCATCCGTGTTTCGCAATTTAATTTCTGCGGAAATACCACTGCCAGTCACTACATAATTTGCCAGTTACCCCAACTAGCTCATTTCGAATAAATAAGGTAAGCTTTCAGGTAACTTTTTATTTCAAAGGCTAAACATTATAAACACAAATCACGTTTGCTGAGTTTCTTATTTTTCTACTTTTGTTGAAAAGTAACTCAACAGGTATAATTAAAAACAAGAATATTAATTGCTAAAAATTTGGTCCAAAAATCTTCCCAAACAAGTCTCACAATAATTCAGAATTTTTAACTTGATATTATTTTATTGTGGAAGAGTTTCGAACTCTACAAGATCTGCGCTGCTGCAACACAAAATTCAATATCTCTGGGAACAACGCATGCTCGGCGTGTACACTTTTCCTCCTTCGGTCTAATCAAGCCCTAAGCTAATTATTTCACGTGAGGAGTCACCGTGCTAACGAGGCTTGATTTGCAGACTGCGCGCCGCAAAAAGGGATCTCGCGTGCAGTCGACGCACGCGAAAAAAAACTATATATGCTCGTGTTCCCTTCCACTCCTCTACATGTGTGTGCGAGTTTATTTATGGGCTCTCGTACTGCGGTTTTTCGCGTAAATCACTCAACATCCAATAATTGATTGTTTGCTTGAGAAACGCTAACTAACATTATTTAGAAAAAATATCATTCTACGCATAATTTTTGGTAGAATAGAAATAACTGATTAATTAAATTAAATTGATCAAATAAAAGGGATGCTGGTAAAAATAATAAAAAAAAAATTAATTCAAATTATTTTACAATTCGTCCGCAGTAACAAACGTGACTAAAAAACAAGTGCACTTTGATAACAGGCACGTAAATGAATTCCCCTTTTCATCAAAACAATAAAATAGGAAAATTATATTTTAATTTTTAATGGGAAACAATGGACATTATAATCTTTTAATTATAGCCGATAAAAAAGGAAACCGCGTAATTACCCTCGTTAATAAATCGGCGATTTTTGCAGGATCGGAACAAATAAAAATAGGAATTAAGCGCAGGTACGTGTGCATTTGTGGCGAGAGGAGGGTCGCTGCCAATTAGGTGCACGTCAAAGGGGCTGGCAAATTACAGAGTGTGGGGATAATTCACAAGCAGAGAGTCGCGGCGGCACCAAAATTCTGTCGACTCGGCGCGATATAAATTGGGGAGCCTCGCACGTAAGTAACCAGAGCAATTTCCATATGGAATCTCAATTCTAATTGCCAATATAGAAAAAGATCCCTTTTCAAACCGAATTAAAAGAAGTCTTTTGCACTTTGATATGAAGTCCGAGTGGAAATGGTCTGTCTGTGTGCATTTGCATTATGTGAACAATGAAATGCACTCCTGTGCACCGCCGCCTTTTGTGCTCTTTTGCCTTTGACTGCTCACCTTGCTGCTGGTGAAATACGAAGGTGCAAAGTTGTTTTTTGCCAAAACAAAAATGGACAGTCTGACAATTTTAAATTATATAATTTTTCCATTACGCGCCAAACTGTTTTGCGACAAGTATCAAACTTTATTCCAAACTTTCATGATTAAAAAAATGAAATTTATTTTAACAAATGTAAAACAACAAAATAAAACTAATATTAAGCATTAATTTTTTTGTGGATATTTTTTTAACAAGGTATAAAGATGCGACAACAAGCCAACTTAAAAAAAAACTGATTTTAAAACAGTTTCAACTTATGTCACATACTCTGCACATAAAAAATCTTATAATTACTACTCCTTTTAACCTTTTAAAATAAGTTAATCTTATTCTGCAAACTTGGTCCCTTGGTCGTCTGCTCTCGATCAATGATTAGTAAAATGTTTCAGTTACTCTAAAATTTTTGTTTAAATAAATATTTTATTTTCAATTCTCTCACGTTTATTCAATACTGTGGACGGCAGAAAAAAACAATTATACATGTAAATGGTAAGAAAAAATTTATACCAAAGTCGCATAAATTGATAATGGAAGAGCTGTTCCAGTGTCATTACAAGAACCGTCTTCGATCTCGCTGTCTTCAGTGGTTTGAGCTGCGGTCATCAAGAAGATCGCAGATATCACCAACGTCAAAAAATTGAGATAAATATTCATTATTGTTCTTCTAGTTGAGGAACGATGATGAGAGATGTTGCTCCGGCCAAGACCTTTAACCCAATAAATTAAAAATAGAGCGCAGACGACTAACTGCGTGACCTGCACTTCTCAGAATTTCCACGCCCAGCAACTTCCGATTATCTTGCCCCTCCAGCTCAAAGATAAAAAGCAGAGTAATTGCGTACAAAAATACAGGGTTTTCAATGACAGAATTATTATTTAATTTCTTCATAATTAACATGGATACAAACTTTAACCAGGTAGAATTTGGTGTATTAATATTAATACTTCTAGTTTCTTCTCCACTATCCGCAGACTCATTGCATGCAGTGGTTGTTATAGCATTTGCAGCCACCTTCAAAAAGAGAGCAGCGAAAAACGTGAAAATGAAACCAGTCTTCAGCTTGCTTAAGTGTGGATCTGTTCTGCTGCAGACCTTTTATTGAAAACTTAATTCTGCCTCTGGACTGGGGCCTAAATACAAGTCACGTGTTGCAAATTTTGCTCGCGCCTAACCAAGAGAGATTCTATTTATCTGCGCACTAGCCTCGCTGCTCTCAACTACATGAAAATAAATTTTTTGAATTATCAAGTTTATTCGAAATTTGAAATGAATTACAATACAAATTTTATCAGGAAACGTATTTATGCTGCTGGGCTTGACGAAAATAAGTATTAACTAAAACCAATTGAAAATATTTTTCAAGATATTTAAAACATGTTTTTTATCTTTGTTTTTAGTTTCTGTGGGTACAGATGATATAAATAATGTTTGAAATGATGATTACGATTAGAGATTTTCTACATCTCTCATGTGACCATTTCACTTTTGACCCCATAGCATGCGACTTTGCCATGCTTGGACGATTTAAACAGCACATTTGTTCCATTTGTTTGTTTTTTTTATATATAAAAATGAAAAAAAAAATTACAAAAAAACGCTTCTTTTCCTGTGATTCAATTGATTTAGTTTAAAAATAAAAAGCAAATTCATGCTAAAATTTCAATTACATTCAAAATTCAAAATAACTAAAACTTGATTACATTTATTTAATATTTCACACACATTATTTAATTAAAATTTAAAAACTATTGATAGATGATAACGATAGGTATTCAAGACGAAGACGCCTGGAAGAAAAAGAATTAAAATAAGAAGCCTTCTCTTCAATATTTATTGTAGACTGCAAATGAAAACAATTAAAAAATACACAAATTATTGTTTAAAAAAAAGGTGCAATTACAATTTTTTGAGCAGTTAAATTGTTTGAATTTCTGCCCTAATTAAATGTCGATTAGGTTTGTTTGACTTTTTTTAAATTTAATTTATTTATATGAATGTGCTAAATTGATGTATAATTACCGGCTATTTTCTCTTCCTCTCATGCACTCATTGAATGATTTGCCTTATTTTTGTTGTCCACTTTTTGAGGTTGAGGTTCTTCTCGAGGTTGTGGTTCTTTGCTTCTAAAACGTTCATGTCGACGTCGAGGCTTGATATGGATATTGAAATTTTATAATTATTTCCAAACTCTATTTTATCACAGCTACCTTTTGAATATTTATAATTATAGAGTATCCACCAGCTGTACTGTCTTGAGGTTCAGTCGTATTCGTCAAACTAGTTTCGCCACAGCTTTCAGCCAAGAGGAGCAAAAACGCAGCAAGAATTGCAAAAATAACAGTAAAAATCTTCATCGTGTTGAAACGACGCTGCTGTCCAAGAAGATCTACTGTTGTTGCAATGTGAATGTTGCTTTTTAGCTCGATTCGCGGCGATGGATACTGAGCGTTCCCCACGTGGCCAAAAAAATTATCTCTCCCGCTAATATTCTGCCCCTCCTGTATCCAAACCACATTATACGTAAATACTGAAATCATCAAATGAAAGGATTAATGTGCTTCCTTTTTTTAAATTTATTTTCACAATATAATTTTTTTAAGAAATAAAATATTGCAAATTATCAGTAATAAATATATTGTTAATTTTGTTTACAAATATTACACATATTAATAATTTTTTAGAGACGAATTTTTGTTCAATAACCAAACAAAAAAACCAAAGCCATAATCTGTTGCAAATTGTTCTTCCTGCGACTGTTTTGTGGAACCTGTGATGGTTAATGAAATTCTGCAATCATTAAATGAATTAAATTTCATAGCAAACAATGAGAAATTTTTATATTTATATTTGTCAATCAAATCCATAACTCCAGCTGCCGTTTGAAGAATTCAAACAATTTGATTCAGTATATATAATTTTTCTAGTATTTTTACAAATATTGAAAGCGAAAACTGCGGCAGTCCGTGTCTGGGGTGTGGGGAAAAAGGAAGGTAAGTCGCGGATGGTGTGCCACAATTTAATTGCGCGCCATGCGGACGATTAGAGAGACGTGTCGTGGCCAAATTGTTGTGTTATTGCCAGCGGAGCGAGCGAGCAAGTCTGCAGGCAGCGCTAGTTGTTAAGGTTTTATCTGGCGGTGGCCCCCGCGCGTCGGCCGGCAGCCCGCAACACCAATCAACGGCGTGCACAGCTCGTTAGTCGCGGATTACACGGGGCCACGTGACGCGAATGGTAAACTTTCTTTGACTTGGCTCAACACACAAATAAACGACACACCAATTTGTCGCCACCACGCGACGACTCAGAATGGATGATTAACGTCGCCGCATTATCATTTATTCTCGAGTTTAATTTCGCAATTATTATTTGGCGCCTTTTGTGCTCTCGCGCGCCTTCATTAAGACTCTCTTCATCTCGCTTCAATTCCAACTTTGGCCTCGCTCGCTCGCTTGCGCGCTTCATCTTGACTCCTAGTTTCGGGGTTCCTAGGTGTTGAAGGTGAGCCATAATCGCGTTGTCTCCGAACTTTGCACGCGAATTTCTGAAGTTTTAACTGCTGCAGTTTTGGGATGAAAATCATCACTGGGTTTCAGTTGATCAATTAAATAAATAATATAATATATTTAAGATGGTTTATCATTTTGTCAACAACTAATCAGCAATGGTTGGATTTCATTTGACGCTGATTTCCGTTCAGTTAGGAAAAAGTAGGTAAATCTCGGATTATTTCTTAATTTGAAGTAAGGGGGTGCCAATTTTTTTTAAAGATGAAATTTTGCTGAATACAAAAAGTCACTTGAGAGGTCAATCGTAAAAAGAAGGAGCGAACAAAGTTTTTAGTTTTTTTAAGTTTTTGATAATTTTTTGGATTTGAATAACTTAAAATAAGAAACTTCAACCAAATAAATGAATAAATTTATCTTTTTTAAATTTACTCTTCTTTATAAACTTTAAACTGACTCTATGTTGGATATTTTTAGATATATCTTTTTAATAAAACAAATAAACTCTATTATTTAGTACAAATCAGATTTCAACTGATCAAGATTTCGGTTTTGAAAGGAGAGACTTAACCCGCTGTTTTAGATTAGATCAAGTTGGAGGAAGAGCAGCTTAGTTTTTGCAGTGCACCGATTTGCTCCACCTTTCTCTCACATTATGTTTTTAATCTTTCATCAAAAGAAGTACCGTTCGTTAAACGACGGGGGGCTTACCTTGGTCGCAGTCCGCCCTCGTCTCGTGTGTAATCACGGCAAGAAAGAAAATCCGCTCGCTCCAGCTCTTTCTGATGTCTGCAGTGTAAACGAGGTGTTAAAAGGAATAAACTAATGGACACTTTATTCCGCAAGAAAAGTGGCACCCTCTGCGTGCTCGGGGTGGAAATTGATGGGCCGCTTTTTGTTTCCGCCTAATCCTCTCACTCGCACTGGTCACTACTTAAGATTTCCGCCGATAAATATACACACACGCAGGAGAGAAAGATGCAGAGATTGGCGGACAGAGAGCTTCTTTGCCCGAGATTAAACTCGCAGTTACTTTCTTTCCGCGTAATTAAGTGCCTCTTATGTCGAGGAAAGAGAGAAAACTGCGCTTTGTTTATTTATCAGATTATTATTTTAAGCGGCTCAACAGCTTGGATTAATTTGCTTGCTTCTTGAAGATGAAAGCGCAAAGATTGAGGATGAGAAAGAAAGAAAGATTGATAGGTGCATAGTAATGTAACCCATCCTGTAGCGTTTCTCAGTTATGGCTAGAATATATTGTTTAAGAGTTTGAAAATTTGCAAAATATTTCCTTTCATGGCATATTTAATTCTGATTCAAAAGCAATATAAAATTAAAGTTAAAATTAAACATGTCTTGAAACTAAAATTTACTTGATCTAGAACCACATCCAACGTTTAGTGGTTTTAAGATACAATAAATATCTTAATTAAGAAATAAAGTTTAAAGGAAAAATAAAAGTAACATTAATTTCATCTAATTCCGTTAAATTAAAATTAAATTTTTAAACAAATCTAAGCCCACAAATTTTTTTATATGGAGAATAAGTTTTTCACAAAAAATGAAACTCTAATTGATTTTAACAATTTTTAAAATGTTAAATCCAGGATCAATTGAGAAAAATGAAATGTTTTATTATATATATAAAAAAATTGGTGGGATCCTGAAATTTTCCAAAAATTTATTGATATCGATTTGATATGCCCCTTGAAAGGTAAGCTCTTGACAGAGTTTGACGGAACAGAATTTTAGCAGCAAATCAGGCCGAGTTAATTTACGTAATTCGAGTCACGCCATTAATTTTTGATCGGACGACCAAAGCAGCGGATGAGATGAGAGGGCACTCGACTGGCTGCTCTCTTCACTCTCTCACAATGTTTTAACAGGGGCAACACGTCACAAAAAGGCAGCATGATTACCTCTGCTACTCTCAGCGCAGCTAAAAGCAACAACTAAGTGCTCCGAGTTAAAGAGAATGACAAATTTCAGCTGATGAGTAGCAAGTCGGCTCCTCACTCTGCAAACACCCACCTAAGCAAGCTTTGTATTTTCTCTTTGTGCCACTTGATACTCACTCGCACACGCACCCACGCCAAATATTTGATTCCCGGGTCATATTTGCATGCTGGCTGCCGCTTAATATTTCATCCGCCAACCCTTCCCTCGCCACTCTTCCACCTTGATTGCCGCCGATCTCCTCAAAGAATAAGAAGCGTCAATGCGAGGAAAGGAAGGAGCAGAGTTAGGCAACCTGCACGACGCTGCTGTCACGCGGAATGCATAGACCCGCCGATCGCAGTTTTCAGTCCGAAAATACAGGAAAAAGTATGAAAACTTTGTAATTAAATTGATTTTTATTCATCAATCTTTTTTTTTAGAAAAATTTCTGCCTTAAAATTTTAATTCCAAGTGATGATATTGACAGTTCCTGCAAAGTGCAATTATATTAGGTTAAAAGTTACTACGTCTCATGGAAGGGTCACCAAAAAAAAAGCTTTGACCAACAAAGTTTTTCCACTTAAAGATTTCAAAATTGTTAAAAAGATTCATCCGACTCCATCTGTTTCGAAGTTACAGTAAATCAACCTTGAAACATTCTTGTATTTGAAAATAATAATAAATATTTTATCTTGTTATTATTTCTGCGTGTTTTAAATCATGTCCGTAAATCAGATCTGCTCTTACAATTAATATGAATTTTGAGGAGGCACGAATCAGAAAAAATTCATATTTTGAGCTTGGAAGTAAATCTAATTTAATATTTGCTAATGAACCTTTGCTACTAGAGTGGATCAAAGGACTTTAATTAGCAGCAGGAATAATGATTTCTTGCAAGAAATCGTCTTACGTTTTTTAATCACGTTTGTTAACGGCGTCACTTAGTCTGGGCGTTTTCGTCGCCGCTCAGCTCCTCCACAATTGAGCAGAAAATTAGGGCTCGTGCTCATTAAGTGAAAAACAAAAGATGAGAGGCAGCGAGACGGCGGAGCTGGCGCAATTAAAAACTAACTGGAGCACGCAAAAAGCAGCAGCAGCGAGCTGAGCAGGCAAACAAAATCATCCGCGCGCGCCGATAATGATAAATGTTCACGCGGCGGCTCGGTCTCAATTAAAATTATCCGTTTCAGCAGTCTCTTTAGTCATTCGTGGGGTTGGAGCGGTGCAGCAGCAGGAGACAGAGAGAGTGGTCCTTTTAACACAGCACTTGCAGGGAGATGCGCACAAATTGCAAACATTCTCAAATTTATAATTTCTTAAATTTATAGATTTTTATTTATTTAATTAATTCATAAATTTATATTACTGGATAATAATATATAATAACAAAAAAATCTTGACCAGACCGTTTTTAATGAGTGGATAAGTTTAATCATTGATTATTTTTGTTTGATAATGGAATATAGAAATGCAGTACAAATTTCTGTTATAATTTGCTAAAAAAGGAATTTTGTATTTAAAACTTTCAATGGCATAAAATTTTGAAATTTACGCTAAATATTTTTTTTTTATTTAAATAACATAATTCGGGTTTGAATCTGTTCCAAAACAAAACATCAACATACATTTTTGATAAGCTAAACCTACCATTTTTTTTCTCTCTTCCATCGACATTTTTGTAAATTGACTGAGAAAAAAAAACTAACATTAATAAAAATAATTACGAAAATTGTGTATTTAAAGAGCCAAAATCAAGCATAAATAGTGAATTTCCCCCCAGATAAGTCATAATTTGGAAAAAAATCGACGTTACACGGAAAACGTGATTTTTTTTAATCAAACCATTTAACCACTAATTATTTTTTTTCTCTTGGCATTAACTCAATTAGACGTGTAGCATTAATTTGTAAAACTTATTATTCATTGTATCAATGGAAACACGCAGCAATTTGGAATATAAATGCGCGCATCTCCGTAAAAGACCTCTGGTCCTTTTTCCTCTCAATTAATTGACTCTGGCGATAATTAAGCAAACGCTGTTAGCTGTTCCCCCACGGCTGGGTTATAACGATGGGCCTGCCTGCTCTCCTCTTTTATTCCACTCGCTCTCTCCCGGTGATGAGGTAATGAACAAGAGACTATATACAAGGCAGCTTTTGTCTGATTAGATGAGGCCTACTGCGCTGCTTAAAACAACACAAAACACACACGTACATACCTGCTCTCGCTCTCTCTATATCTTGCCATATTCATTTGAACATGTGTGGAGGAACGGTCCAGTTTAACGAGAAGCAAATATGCAGTTTGCCGCGCCAACACACAATCTAATTTGATTACGCCGGGGACGCGCGCCCGCCGCCGAAAAAGAGTTATAACGCAATACAAATTCAAATTGCAAGATAGAGAGGAGAGAGAACCTTCCAATTATGATAAATCTCGTTATGCAGGGGGTAAGAATTATATTTTTTTTTTTACGTTTTTTATATAAAGTTCTATAATGCAAATATAGAGTCTATTAACCCCCCCTTAAATTAAATTTACTTACGGGATTATTTTACTTTAAAATTACATAAAAACATAAACAATAGTGTTATTGTTGTTATTTAAATACAAGTCCACAATTGTTACAATCACATTGTTTACACTAAATTATTGAAAAACAATTTGTTTGAAGTAGAAGGAATTGAGTTATTTTTGTTTTAAGACGGCCGTCGTATTAAATTGTATGAAGCATTAAGTTTGCTTAATTTAAAACCAAAGTTTTTGAAGATTAAGTTTCTCGCCGATCTTTCTTGAAATAAAATAATTATATTTTACGTATCCAACGCAGAAATCAATAAAAATAAGGTGACATTTTGAGTCACATTTTTCATCCTCTCTGCTGCGCTTTTTACACATTTTAATTTTAATCTAAATATTTCAATCATATTAAACTACCGATGGACTGGAACTTTTCATTTTGATTTTATATAGATATAAAATATAAGTATAATTATATTTTTCTATCTATCAGTTTAACCATTTTCCCTATAGATTTCCAACTTGAGGGCCCCTTTCATTTTAGAAGAGTTTTTTTCCTTCTTTATTTTTTTAACGCTCTTGTCTCTTTCTCTAATGTAAGCGGATCTACCCTCTGAGATAAAAAGCGTCATTTAGTTTTATCCTCACACACTAGCTGCGGGTCGTCAGCAAAAGTACAAATGCGATCAATCCGTCTGCTGCAATCTTGAGGGTTAACACCAATCCATTAGTCGAGCGAAAACACGTTGAATGGGGGTGGATGGGTCCGTCGGTCGCTCGCTCGCGCGGTGAGCAAATTCATTCATACACTGATATGTCAGGGCGGATTGATCAACAGGGGGCGGAGTCGGGAGACTTGTTCAGCCCCGACGAGGTCCATCGCGATAGAGAGCGACGAGTGCATCAATTGACGAGAGTAGATAGAGATAGAATGTGTCCAAAGAAGTAAGCGGTTGCTAATGAGACTCTCTCGGCGCAGGGGTGGAATATCTGATTTGCACCTCCCTATCAAAGACGTTGCCATAAATCACCCACCTTCATTTATCAATGGTGGTACGTTTAATATTCATCCAATTTTATATAAACTTTATCAAAGCAACCGTGGACACATTCCAAAATCATCATTTTTTTAACTATACAAACAATACAAAACACAAAAATCATAATTAACCAAAATAAGATTTTTTTTTCTTTATTACTTGAGTAGAATAAACAACAATCAACTTAAATAATATTATTATTATTATTGTTGTTTATTTGTCCAAATTGTTACATCACATTGTTTACATACAGATTGTTGAAAACATTTATTTGGAAAAAAGAAATTGTTGGACAAAACGGCACCACCACTAGCAAAAATTTTGCTAAAACTTCCGAGGCCAAAAAGACCCCATCCGCCGCAGTGAGCCTTTATAAAAATGCATTTCAGCAGCTAATACTTTAATTTTGGACTCTACTTCAGGTTCATAATTGACATGCCAAATTTGATCAAAATCGCAGCCAGGCACCTATAAATGTTCCCTTTTAAGTACAATTTTTGATCTTTTTTTTTCCAATTTGTTTCATTTAAAAGTTTACAGCAGAAGTTTAAAGCAGCACAGTTTGGCTATTTTTCTTTGGGTTTCAAATGTTAAAAGAGGACTTTTTACCATTATTGTCGAAGCGGATAGCTTTTAATTTTTTAGAGCTAGACCTCCCACTTTCAATAATATTTGAAGCCTTTCAAACAGCAATAGTTGCAAACCCAACATTATTTCTAAAAAAAAAAAAAAACGCTAAATTTCCGCGGTAGGGTTTCTTCAACAAACTCTAATTAAAATGTGTCATAAAATTGGCGGTATGAAATAATTTTTATCTTTACATTCTCAAAAATCAAAATTGAATGTTAAAATAAAAAAAATTTATAATTTTTTTTTTTTTTTTTTTGTAAGGAAGACGCGTTAAACAACACTTCCAAATTGTTTTTTTTTTTAAATTAAGCGATTTAACGTGAATGTTTTCTTGCCAAATAATATAGTTATGTACATTTTGTTGTTGGAAGACTCAGCCAAAATAGGTTTAATTTAGTCTAAAAGCGGTTAAAATGATTTAACTCTTCTTTTCCATTTTCCATTTTTTTTTTTTTTTTTTTTTATAGAAAAAGAACAATTAAGTACAATAATTTTTGAGGAGAATTTTAGCGAATGAAAAATAAGAATGGGTTTCTATAAAAATAGCATGGGTGACCTTTTCCTGATTTGTGGTCAGATTTATCCTGTTTGGGCTAAATCAGGCAATAAATGATTTTAATAGACAAAAGAATTTATAGAGCATGCTACTTATTTTAGAATGTGTACATAATAGAAGAGTATTTTCTGAACATAAATTGTAATATATTTTTGTCTCTTTTTATTTTGGTTCCAATTTATTTACAATGCAGAAAGCTGAGTAGAGCAATATCCGCAGATAGAGAGATAAGTGCTGGCGTTTGTGGCGTGCGGCAGGGTAATGGTATTCAAAATATCTCCGCCCCCTTGATGTCCCACGGCCGGATTGATGACGCCGCGTCTTTTTTATCTTTCCACTCTCATCCTCAACATGTTCCTCTTGATTAAATTGTTCATTCGCTCGCTCTCGTTCGCCCGACCGCAATTTCCCCTCATAATTCAAGAAAAAGCAAAACCCAATCTCTCTCCGAACTAGCGTCTCTGACGCTTTGTCTATATAGAGGGTTGAATTGGAGACAATAAATATGGTAAATTTTTTTGCAAAAATTGAAAGTCGATTAAAAAAGAAACAGTTAATTTTTCTTTTTTTATTTATTATCCTCACAAGTACCAGCCAAATTAGTTCAACATTAATTAATGAGTTACATTAAATCGATTTTACGGTACACTTTGCCAGAGAGTGAGCCAAAATCAAGGTTGAATAATCAATATTTTCAAAGCGTGCGTTTAATGCTCTTGATAATTTACTTTCCAAAAAGGACTGTTGGATATATTCGGAACAAAAATTAGTGTAGACATGATCACAACCTAACATCACATATATCTGAAAATGAGCAACAAAACAAAACTCAACAAACATATTTTCATCGATTATGAAAAATGTATATGTGTGTGTTTAGCATATATTACAATTTTTTACATGTTTGTGTTCTTTGCGAATTCCAGCCTTTTCGATAACGCAAACTTTATATTTTGGTTAAAATTGCAAAGGTCAAATAGTCCTTTTTTGCTGTAACAAGTCAAACTGCAACCCTCTTGGCCCTCTCCTTCAATTGTTTGAAAAAGTAAATGAATTTTTCGGGGTTGACACAAAACTTCTCTATCAATATTCATACTGTTCTGGACATTATTCTCTCGTCTAGACTAACTAATGCCTTACCCAGTACATGCATGCCATACTTAATTAACTATCCAATAGTTATTACACAGAGCGAGTAATGCCTCTCCACCTAGAAACAATTCCCCAACCAAGATTACAGTTCACTTCGCCCAAGTTAATTACATTTTTAGTCGATATGAGCCTTTTTATACAACCAATTAATTTGTTATATTCTCCCTCCTTCTTGTCTCTTTTTCTAGACTAGTGGAAAGCTCCAAGCACAGCTCTAGTTCAATCAGGTATTTATGCAGCTTCAGTAATTTTTACACAAACTCGTACTTCTTCAATACACAATTTATGTTTGGATGAATTTAAACTTGGGGAGCTTCCTTTCTTTTTCTTTTTAATTTACTTGAAACCAAACTGCATAAAAGGCACAAGCTTCTGAGAAACTTCACTAGAAAGAGTATCATATTAATCTGGTATTATACATTATATTCTTGTGGCGATAAAAGTCATTAATCATTTTTATGTAAGCAACAATTAATTTGATCAGTGATTCAAAATCAAACTCTAAATCTAGTGCAACTCAGTGGCTTCATCAAATATTTTGTAGATACTATCTTAGGAATGATGGCTTACATCATGCATGCATGACAACAATCTCTAAATGAACACAAAATTTTTAATCATGGCAAATTAATCGTGAAAATTAATTCTGGCTGCTGCTTAAATTTCACGATGAGGATTTCCATCAGTTATCTATACATCTAACGTTTTTACTTGCAATCAATCGATTCAAAATATGGCACCGCAAGATTTTCGGTCAAGTCTCTTTGGAAAAGCATCAAAATTAAGTGTTAAATTTACCCTCAAAAACAAGTAAAGTACCCTGCACGTTAGTCTATAAAATTAAGCTCTTAAACAAAACAGCAGCTTGGATTTATATTTCATCTACAGTGATGCAGATGCTGGAGATAAAAAAAAGAATTATGTTGGAAAATGGCTTTGGGATCAGTCAATGTTGGGAATGAGAGTTGAAAAATAATTTTGAGGGTTTCCCTGATCCAAGAATTTCAAAATCAAATGACCCAGTTAAACTTATAAAATTAACAACATAAAAAATGAGAATTATTCTCATAATAAAAAAAACTCAGAGAAAAAGTGAAAAGCTTAAGAGGCTGTGACTATCTATTAGGTACAATCATTCGAATTAAGTCATCTCTCACCAAACCAATGATGAACCACCTTACTATGAATATATACATTATATATTTCGGCTTACCCAGTTCGACGCATTAAGATTATTATTTAAATCCAAGAAGGCAGACTAGAGACTACGTTGTGGCCTAGAAGCTTTTTTCTTTCACCAATTTGATTGTTGCTTTTTTCGTAAATTCTAGCAGAAAGATTGGGAAAAATGTGTGGAGGGAGCAAGAAACTGTAAAGTTACTCTTGTGCACCAATAAAAGCAGATTTGAAGGACTAGACTAAAGACCGAGGAGAAACAGGTGACTTTCGCGGATGTCAGGACTCGTAGAGGAGGCGCTGGTAGTGCGGCATCACCTCCCAGGTTGGGATGTGCAGGCTGAACTCCAGGGCCACCAGCACAGCAAACTCGGATAGTAGCAATTCTCTGCGGTTCAGCCGGAAAACCAGCTCTGTTTTCTGAAAAAAAGAATTCCAAAGTTATTATAACAAGAATAAAAGAAAGAATTGGGATTGAAAGTAAGAGAGCTTTTTCTCTTTATTTCATACAAGATTTATTAATTAGAATTAAGATTAATGAATTAATTTGCCTCTATCAGTTGTTTCAAAATGTCGCCCTTGACGTCATTCAGTTTGGCTGAGAGCAGCAAACACGCCCCAGCGCACAGCTTCCTGTTTGGCTTGTTGATGAGGCTGCGCAAAATCAGTTTTTCGAAGTAGACATACGCCTGGGCTACAGTCAGGAGGTCAATGCCACACTCCTGTTTGGCTATTTTTTTCATTTCCCTCTTCAAACTGAAATATAAAAATGTGTTTTTCTAGAAAAAGAATCCTCAAATAAAAAAGAACCTACCTGCGTAACTTGCTCAAAGTGAGCTGGATGTGCGGAAACTTCTCTTTGAACTTATCATTCAGCTCCTTTTTCAACTCTGCTGGCTTTGTGTAGCCAATCAGGGAAGTCTGCAATTAAAAATAAATAAAAAATTTAATTATAAAAGAAGATTACCATTTAATTTTTCAGAGTAAACCGTTAATTTTATCAAAATTTCAAAAGTTCTAAGTTCTAACCATATAAGAGGAAAAAGTCAGGAGAGTCCTGTGATGCCCTGTCACGTTTTCTGGGTCGTCAAGCAAGTTCGGAGAATATGTTGGAGCCGGCTGCATCATCTGGGGCAGAGAATGGGTGCTGAAATTCTCCCACTCGAATGCTGCTGAGGAGAAATTTTTTATTTCAATATTTTCCTATTTTCTCAAAAACAAACTTACCCTTATCATGAGGCTGTTGGGGTGTTGGTGAGGCCGGCACCACATGCGCCGTGGTGCGGTGAGAAGCCGTGTCGTAAGAGTAGCACCTGGGAAAACAAATCCTCTTGTCAATTACAACCAGAGACACTGGACGCAGATAAAAAGATTAGTGTGTAGCATGCAATTATCTAGTGGAAGTCAAACGTGGAGTCAGTCATTGTAATTGGTTAAATGTACACTTTAGATTGTGCACACACAAAAGAAAAAGAAAACTTAAGCAAAGATTGCATGCAATCTACAAGAACTTTGGTCAACACCTTTTTGGCTCCTATAGGTCTGTATAGTTTAAAAAACTTATCATAGCGATTGCAGATAAAAAAAAAAACTTGTGATTTTGTATTAATTTTACATATTTCTGTAAGTGACAAAGGAAATCAGTAGTGAATCGAAATAAAAACTGACACAATATGCCACGCTTCAACTGCAGTGAAGTTGCATGAACAACTTGATAAGATCCAAAATAAATGACAGAGCCAATAATTTACTAGGAATAAAGGTAATATTTTGTAACATTTGGGTCAGTCGCATTATTTTTAACTATTCTCAGCAACAAAAGGGTTAAAAATATCTGTATCCAAAAAAAGGAAGTGAAAACAAAACTGGAACGCTCCAATACACTTTTCGAAATTAGGAGAGACAAGAGAAGTTTTTTGTTTGGCGTGTGCGTGCAATCAACAGAGTGGGTTATTATTTCACAAAGTATTGACCAATGTCAATTACAGAGTGGAGATCAATGTTGGCGGGGTGGCGAGCAACGTGAGCCGCGGCACTTTTGAGGCCTCGGGCCGTTTGTTTTGCTGCAATTAGGCTGCCCGTCGCTCGCTCGCTCCGAAACATGCATGTTTTGTTTACCAGATAAAAGTGACAGACTCGTGGATTACGCGTAAGTGTTTGTTATTCCGTTTGCTCGCCTCTGGAGCAAACACAAAATAATAAGAGAGAGCACCTTTTTATCGCCTCAGTCAGAGGGGACGGGGATTAAAATTATGTTTGGCCTTCTGTGTTTAAAGAGAGAAAAGATGGAGGAGATAACAGAAGAAGAATCAGAAGTGCCTCTTATGCAATTTGTTTCTTTGTTTGAAGGTGCTATTTTCATTTTCAAATTGGAGTCAAGCTGTCTGCAGAGCAAAAGACAATTTTTTTTTTAAATCATAAGGAGAATAAATTCCACAAGGTAAATTAAATATTAAATTCAATCACTTAAAATTTTGAAATTTTATATTATGGTTCTATCAGGTGACAATGCGGTGCTTTTTGAAAAGAGTGAGTGTGTTAATCATATCAGTCAATTAATTGTTTAAGTAAAGAGAAGAAGTAAAAACAAGAGATAATTAAAGCCACACTCTAGGTCTACAAAGTGTTTAAAGCATAGCGTGTAAGCCTTTTCAAAAATTTAACGAAAGTTTGAATTACCATTTATTTTCCACATTATATGCAGCTAACTCTGGCCTGTAATAGAACGGACAACAAGAGAGACACACAGATTAGAGAATAATAAAAGCAGAGAGCAGTCGATCATACTTCAAAGGTCAATAATGCCTGATTGTTGAGACAATGAGTGTTTCAGATGCACAGCGAATGTGTAAGGAAATTTCATAAATATGTGAATTATAAATGGGCATGGATCAATTAGTCGAGTATAGCGGTGCGGTCAAAACAATGGAAATGTGCTAGGGCACACAAAACTGCATTCAACATTGAGTAGAGACAAAGAAAGACACAAAATGTGATGAGTTTTATTGAGTTATTCGTCAACTATGAGAAAATACGAGACTATAACGGACCAAAAGTTAAATGTTTAAAATAGCTGAATACGACATTAGCTCTATATGATTAAAAAAAAAATTAACTACCTGGCCACCACAGGGTGGCGTCCAATAGTGGCAGGGGCTGCAGTTGTGGTGTCAGGCGCTTCTGAATAGTCGGCGGACAAAACTTTGCGGTCGAAAATGTAGTGACGAGATGGGACTAATAGCTGTCCGTAAGATATTTCCTGAAAACGAAACGCGGCTTGAGTAATTCAATTAAAGCGAGTGGCCAGCCAGCAAGCGTGAAAATAAATCGCTTAACTTGATTGGCTGAACGCCAAATTCTTGGATTGCTCCAAAAACCTCCCTAATTAGAGGCAAATTCAGAATTAGCTTTGACGCAAGTGGATTTGGCAGCTTCCGTATAAAATTACGAAAACGAACTCACTTGCAAATTCGCGATACACATTTTCATGCGACGATACTAACAATATGTTGAAATGTTGCTTTTTGAAATAATTTAGATTTGCCATATTATCACAGATGGCCTTCGTACAAGCGACTTTAAATGAGAAAATCTCTGCCAATTTTGCTCAAAAGTCCTTAGCATAAAATACAAATTCTAATTTAACTCATTTAGAGGAAAAAGTTTAATATTATAAATTAAAAATTCGTTGGTGTTAAATTGTCATTTAATGCAAATTTTTGTACCTGTCCATCTTTGCCCTTCTCAACTCCGAGAAGATCGAAGGGGTCGCTGCTGTCGTTAATCACGGACAAAGGTCGCGGTCCGGACGTGTGTCGCCGACGAATGTCCTTCTTTCCGTCACTCCTTTGAGAGCAAAAATCAAACAGCGATTAAATTCAAGGTTGGAAATAATTGTGAATGTTTATAGAATTTTTGGCACCAGTTGTCCCATTTGATACTGACAGTAGTACTGACCTTCCAGTCTTGTTGTAGGGCAGCGCGGAGAAGACGAGGAAGGGGGTGGCCTTCTTTGAGGTGGTGACGAAGCCGCGCTCGTCGTCCGCCGGCTGCGACCCACCCTTGCGCGGGTTGGACAGACGCAGGCCGCGGCCCAGACCTTCAGGCGATGTGCCCGCCGCGAACTGGATGCCGGCCAGAGGCAGCAAATTGCTCGGCGAGGCCTTGCCCCGCGCTGAAAAACGCACACATGCTTGTAACTCTCTCACTAATTATACACTTGGAATAGAGCGAGACACTTAAGTGCTCTGACAGATTCAACATTATTCAGATGTGTATGTAAAATCAAAATTCAATGGCGGAAAACAGTTTATTTGAAACTATGTGTTCAATCAATCCAGAAGCAATTGATTTTTTTAGCAAAATTAGAATATAAATAATTATGATTTTTTTAATTTTTAAACAGGAGTTAATTAAGATTTGGACTTGTTTTGATTATTATTTAATTATTGAAATTATTGATTCCCTGAAAATTAAAACAGTTTTCCTGACTGATTTGTTGGCCAGAGTTGGATATTTTTACAATTTTAACTGGTATTATTTCACAAAATATTTTCACAAAATTATGAAAACATTTGATTGTGTAAAGAAATTAAAACCCACAAAATGCAAATTTTTCCAATTAATATTTTTTTTCAAATAAAAATTTCTGGAAAACTGAAAATTAGCATCAGTTGAAATAAATTATAAATTTAATAAGTTAATTTCATAAAACTAGCATAAAATTAATAATATGATTTGATTATATATTTTTTCTTTTAGTAATTTGGAGTAAAGGTGGCTTTGAATAAAGATCAATATTTAATATTATGAAATGTGTATCTAAATTTTATTGTTAAATTTTCTTTTAATTTGTATGTTTTTCAAATGTAGCATATAACTATTATAAGCAATTTTTTGCCCAAAAATTGACATTTTTTTATCTATTGATTGCAAATTACTGCGCTTACTGTAATTTCCGCCAATGCTCTCGTTGCTGCTGTACTTGTCTTCGACAGGGGGGGCTTTTTTGCGGCCGAAGGAGCCAAGCCGCCTCCTTATCTCTCCGCCTCCGTCGCTTCCACCTGTCTGCGTCCTGAAATAGATCCAAAGTGGTTTCAATTAAAATAGTTAAATTGCAAAATTTTCACTTCTTGCGAACACGCAACTGCGCACTTCTCGCACAGCAGCCTTGCTTTTCCATTGTTACGACTGGTTTGTTTGCTCCACGCTCTATCCATCCCACTTGATCGTTTTTGACAGAAAAACCAGTTTTCGTTTGAAATAAAATAAATAGAGCTGCTGCGGAGAAGTGCACATGCGATGTTGTCGCCAAACCGCGGAAAGTTATACTTGGGTTTGCGTCAAAATAGCAGGAATAAAAATAGAAATTCCCTAGCCAAGGATAGAAGTTTTAAATAAACTTTGTTTCTATATTTTTTTTCTGCTGGCAAAAAGTTATTCATTAGAAAAATAACTTTGAAAATTTGTTATTAATTAAGTTAAAAAGATACAAAAAAGAAATCAAAGCAGATTAAGTATTAAATCTAATGAAAAATTTTCGATCTAAAAATCGATCATTGATTTCAAAATAATCCTTTCAATTTCTAATTTCTATCTGGACGGTTACATTTAAAATTTTCAAATTAAGCTCACGCGGCTTGTATTGAATTGCATTTTCATGCAATTGACTACTCTTAATGATTTAAGGCTGCCTATGTTTTGTAATCATGGTATGATAGAAAAATCATACCATGTGATGCTGATAATCTTCTAACAATAATCTTTATGATCCTTCAAAGAACAACTTTACACCTTATCTGATTAAGTCAATGATCTGATAAGGAAAAAAGTTTTTTGTCCTAAAATTCTAATGTTTGAAGGACGAACTAAAATAAATTTATCTCAAATTATCACGTTTGTTGAATTTAAATATAAATCTCAAATATTTATATTCATATAAGTTAAACTGACGAATATTATAATTAGAGAACAATCTGACAATTCTCTTAAACTTTTTAATACTGTGAAAAGGTATTATTTTTCTATTAAAAAAGGGTATTTTTTTCCCGTAACCAAAAGTTTCAAGAGCAATATTTGAATTTGATTTGAAACTAATTTTATTCAAATTTTGTGATTTTAAAAGTAGATAACAAAAAAAATTCCATTATAATTAAACAAACTTGAAAAATTGAATAAAGCTTTGCATCGTTTTTTTTCTTCCGGAATAAAAAAAAAACAAAAAAGAATTGAAAAATTCAAATGGTTAGTGTATAAAATGTATATTATTATCATTAGGAAAATTATTATCAGCACATTGATTTATATAATCTTAAGAAATTAATATCGGAAAATTTGTTTGCCAAAAATTTGGATATAACAAATCAAGCCATTTGAGTTTAAAATTAAAAACATTCTAAAAAATAGGTGATTTTAGCTATTTTTAGCATAACTAATATTTTGAAATTTTTGTGTTCCAGCAGCTTTGTTTTTAAAAATTGTAAATTTTATATTAATATAATCGGCACAATTTAAAACTCCAATTAATTAAAAAATCAATAAAGTTCTTCCGCAATATTAACTGTTGAATTTCTCACCTCAACTTAAAATTAAGATTTATATCAAATAAAATCCTGGAAAAAAATTGAAAATATTGAATAAAAAGTAAAATAAAATCTCCGGCAAAAATCAGCTGATGGTTGCGTGCGGGAGGGGGAAGGGCGAAAGGTGAGCAAAGGTGGTTGACCTTTCCCTGAAGACAGTCCTGGGCAGCTGGGCGGCGTCGATGGATTCGTCGGCGCCGCAGGTGTTGTGCTGGATGGAGGCGACCACGGGGGCCACGGGGCCCGGCACCGCCCCCCTCGCCTCCTCGGGGGCCGCTGCGGAGGCGGCGGCGGCCGGGGGCTCGTTCTCGACGCCCATACTGCCGTCGTCGTCGTCGTCCTCGTCGACGTCGGCCTTGGGCAGCGCCGGGCCGGCGGCTTCATCGCCCGCGGCGCCGCTGTACGAACCGTCCAGGCTGATGTTGGACAGGAAGGCGATCGCCGCGTTTCGTCTCCGAGTTTTGTTGCTAGTCCGTTTCGCGGCACTCGTCATTTCTGCACCACTAACTTCACCCCCTGTCACAAAACACGACCCGACATCCACTGTCCCGGACACCCTAGCTGTCTGCAAGTCTGCACAGCTCGTCAAACACTCGCTATGTGCGCGCGACCGACTCGTGTGCTGTTCTGTATATTTATAATTTTCACCCAAGGTTTATCAAAATCGAATGGCTCGCTTTTTTCATTCTCACCACCACCGAATGCACGCCAGAGACATCTACGGGCACTCCGGACTCACTAGACAGACAAGCTGCTGGCGCCGCCGAAATTCATTGCATTAAAATAATTGCAAATAATGCAAAGATAAATTAATTTATTATTTGAGAGTATTATTTGACGTTTGGCTGTTGGCTTCAATTTATAAATAAAGTCTGATGAAAATTAATTTTTCATTGTAATTCTTATGAAACTCCTTTTTTATCGAGAAAAATATTTTATCATTATCTTCTCTCTGAACATAATTATATATTATTTTTATATTATATTTATTTTGTACATATTTATTTAATTGAAGTCTCAGTATTTTCTCTTCTTTTGATATAACAACTCTCTGGCAAAAGTTTTATTATTAAAAATTATTTAATAACAAACATCTAAAAATTCTATTCTGCAATAGTTTCTCCTCTTTTTCTGCAAGCATAAAACACGCCAATAATTTATCAACTAAATAAGTCAAATGATAATTACCTAATTCCTAATTTGTAATTGTCTTATAAAAATCCACGCGTTATGTAATAAAGTGCAAATGTAAATCAGCTAAGTTAATACAATTAAAATATAAGAATCACCTAGACGTGAAACATGACTGTGAGAAATCTATGATAATCAGAATAAGCTCCACAATTTAAATCGGTAAACAAGTTCTTACAATTATAAACATCTGCGCCTAATTTTAATACATAATCAATCTTTGACATTTAATCGCTGTTTCTCTTCCATATTTAATTCAACATTTATTCCGCGTCCGCAGTAGGCGCAGTATTATGAGTATTAAAGAAAAATGAAAAATTATGAATTATACTACTTAAATTAATAACTGATTAAAAGTGTATTTCCGCGTCTATGCACGCTAATAAAAGATAAAGTAATCATAAGTTTCAAAGTTAAGCAAATGTTTTAGAGTACATTAGGAATTAGGAAGCAATTAATATTTTAAAATCTTCAATAATTATCAATACTCCATTATTCTAAAACTTAATAGCGCTTATTAGCAATCTTTGTGTAACAACCAAAGATTCATTTTTAACCATTATCGTTTTTGGAATAGACTAGATGTTTAACGTTAACATTATATTATACTAGTCTATAAGTAAATAGAGGTTATAGAAAGCGGCTTTAATTTTGGACAAAAATTAATAAAAATAAGTACCAAGTTTTCTATTGCTGAGCATAAAATTAAAATCTCACTAAAAATATTGATTTTTTTATAGTTTTTAATCCTCTTTACTAATTAATCAATCAATTTAAATATTTTCTTCAATAATTTTTAACTCAAAAATGTATATTATATATTATCTTTTTAGTTCTTTCTTTATACAGTTTAGACAATTCTGGCGTCATTTTCTTTAACATGTGTTTACAAAAAAACATATTACTCACAAAATTGTTTTACTTCCTATTTAATACTTTCATATCACACATAACGTGACGTTAATTTTGCGGTCAATGACTGACCACAGAGAAAATAAAAATGCACCTCCTATTGCTCAACTGATTTCTTCACTTAAAAGTACTTAAGTGCACGCCAGTCAATCTCACTAAATTTTTGAAAGAAAATAAATGCAAGACAAAAAAAGCAATCGTGAGTCACAAAAATGAGTTGCGTGTTTTATTATGCAAATAACAAACTTTGTTGTGACGGCCGGCGTGAGTCATTGGAATTTCATTCAGTCCCTTCTGCATAGACTGATTTCCAAAAGCTGCCGTACTTTCAGTTATTCATATAATTGATTGAAGTGCAATAATTTAATAGCTGATTCACTGCAAACGTGTGCAAACAATTAAGTCGTAAATGTTATACATCCATTTTTAATTAAAATTAAACAACGTTTTTATGGCTCTAGCGGCTGGTACGCTCTCTTTCAAAGAAGAGGGTGCTGTGCTTTAGCAACTTGTTTGCTAGCGAAAAGCCATTTCTCAATTCACCCACTCCCTAATTAATAGCATGTCTCTTTAATGTTGACTCCAATTAAATAAAAAAATTATAGATTTTTACAACAGTGACAGGTCCAAAATGCAAATTATTTATGTATTTAAGAATCAAAGAAAATACCACACCCGCGCCGGCCCTCTGTATTGTTAATCTTTTCTTAAAGCTTTTTATAATTAAAGCAAAATTTTCCTTCAGTTTTCCTTTTCATAAAATTAAAATATTCCAAATTGATGGGAGCGAGAAATACAATCTAAATTAAAAAAAAACTGCTTTCTAAGTATTCGTTTTAATGAAAAAAAAGTAAGGTGTTAAGCTGTTAAGCATTTTCCTTGCAGAGGGCGATTGTGGTCAAGCTTATGATTCTGTGGTCACCACAAAAGTAAACATATCATACCACCAATATTTTGAGCTTCCTTCCCTTTTAATATATTTGTGACTATCAGAAACAAACTTAATATGTTCCTTTTCCCCATTGAGTTAATTGATTTTTGTGTAATATTAATTTATTTCATTATGTTCTCCATTTCCATTTAGTGAAAAGAAGTGATCAATAATATTCAATCATCAAAATTGTATGGATAGAAAGTTTTACACCCCACTCATTAGAACTTAAAACTCGAAAAGCGCATGATGAAGTGGACGCGGATTTTGTGCGTCTTCTTAAGCATCCGAGTGCCGCACGTGACGAAAATTGCGCGAAACTGGAGATGTCTCTTCACAATTTACGAAATTTTGATCGTCGCGTTCACAGCCATGAATTTCATTTTGGCTACTCATATGACCGTCACATTATTTCAAACAACAAAAGCGTTTTTCATTTTCATCTGGATGTCCGTGACCATAACAGGGACGTTCTGCATGTTCTTCTTGTGCGCTGCTTGGGCCGTGAAGAGAAAGGAGTTAGAAAAACTGGCCGCTTCTGGCATTTATCTTTTCCAAAACCGAGCAATCAAAGATCATCGCCACAAATTTTTGTCACAAGCTAGGAAAAAACTGAAAAATATGTTTCTTGCATTGTTATTTTTAATAGTTACTGTCGTTAATGTAAATGGCACACTATCCATAAAAATTAATGCTGGCTCAAAAATGAAAATTCAAGGGAATGATTCTCAACTGGCAAGCAAAAATAATCTTGAGCAGAAATTCATGTCACACAAAACGTATGGCAGAATCGAGTATTTAATAGTCACTTTCATAATCGTCTTTTTCCTTAACATCAAATTCATGGTGAAACAAATTTTATTGCTTTCTTTGTTTTTTTTATGTGGCGGAAAATCAGGGCGTTGACCAACAAGGCCAAAAGGACATTTACACGAGGCAAAGGGTCAGAGATGGACGTCTGGCTTCAGCACCTCACAGATTTGGGAAGGTTTGTTCAAAACTTTATTTAAACTTACTTAATTAAAATTTCTTCAATGTAAAAATTTGCATATAGATTTATGAAAAGAGCTAATGGTATCACTTCTAGTTCTCTCTTATTCATGACTCTGAACGACTTTTACACTTTGTGTGCTTACAGTTACATGACCGCAAAGGTATCAGATAAATTATACAATATATTTTAAGTGGATGGAACCTTGTCTCAGAAGATTGACAATATATGAATTTAATATTGAAAATTGACAAAACATAAAATTTTGTTTTTATAGTTTTTATTAAATTTCTTTCTAATTGAAGCATTTAATAAAAAAGCTTTCATCCATTTTAATTGCCTTAAAACGCTTAAAACCAATTTTAATTTAATTCACTGCCTCTTATTCAAAGGCAGAGGGCAATTCATCCACTACTCTGGTCTTGCTCAATTCTTTTTTGATGACTCTGTTCCATGCTTGGTTGGCCAAAGAGTGAAGGAAGCTATGAGAAAATAAAACCAAAACAAAAAACACTTTATAAGAGTTTAATTGTAAGCTGAAAATTTGGCCGACGAGATATTGTTAGTTTCTGTTCCAAACGAAGATGTGGTTTGCTCATTCATTCGCAGCATGGTGGTGTTTTAATACATTTCCAAATAATTTAATTAATTAAATCACTTACTCTAATTGATTAATATTTTAATTCGAACTCTTTATAATACAAAAAAAAAGTGCAAAGGTATTTTTACACGCCCTCATTGAAAATTGAATTTAATGTATAAAAGCATGATCGCAATTATTTATAACCCGTTTCAATAAATTTCTGCAACCTGGCATTCACGGATGTCCAGCAGGTTGCATAAATTGGTATACATCGTGCTTGTTATTCTTTCCCACTACTCCTATTGATTTTTCCCCGTGACATTTACGTAAATAGGAACAAGTGCAGCGTGGCAAAGTTCAAGAGCACTCGAGCCCAGGTTGTTGAGTGGATTTGATGCTGCAGCACGCCAAGGACGATCAATTATTCACTGCTGCAGAGATGAGAGAGCACAATTTCTTTGCCTCTAGGTCAACTTTTGCATAACATTCTGTGATGCTGAATTTCCGCAGCAATTTAGTTGCAAAAGTAAAAAAAATCCAACAAATTTTTTTTTAAAATATGAATCCATTTAACATTTAGCAGAGCTGGAGAAGTATAATTATAATAACGAAAAATAAATAATTGGAAAATAAAGTATTTTCATTGTAATGAAAGGATGCAATATTAAAAAATAGGCAAAGTTAGTTGCTTATATTTCCGTAGTTACACGCATTTAAAAAAATTTGTTGAAAAACGCTGATTTATTAAATGGAGGAAGGTTGCATTATTCAAATTATTTTGATGAAATTATGCAAGCTCCTGTTCAAAAACTTTGCTATAAGATATTATGTTTATTTATATATTTTCAATTAAATAGTAAAACGCTGATCAATTCTCACAAGTTTCCCTTTCGATTATTCATTCCAAATATTCAAATCAATATTTTTTATATGTTAATTATAGTAAACTATCGACCCTTTTTAAACTAAAAATATTGTAAATAATTTTAACCGAGTTAAATTGAAGAAGAGCGAGTAATTATTATTTGAAAATTTCTGAAGAACACATAAAATAAAATTTTTTTATTTGTTTTTACTTATTTATACATATAAAATTAATTCCATCTCTAATAAATTAAGAATTATTTAGAACTTCTTTTGATGAGAACAAATTATTTTCAAATCTCAATTTTAAGAATATTATTCAAATTGAATTAAAACAAAATAGTAAGATACCACAGCCCCTATAATAGATAAGTAAAACGAGAAATCAAATGTGAAAAATCCTCCCCCTTGCAATCGAAAGTTCCTTTGGCAGGTGAAGACTACCATATTGCGAATTGATGAGCTAACCACGTCGTCATTTCGAACAGGAACTAGCAGAATCTTGTCGGCCAAATCCTCAGCCTACAGGTTGAACTTTAGTCAAAATATTTTTTAAGAGGTTTTATTCGCTCACCGCTTCCTTCACTCTTTGGCCAACTAAGCAAGGGACTGCACTGCGTAAGGCAGCCATCAAAAAAGAGATGAGCAAGACCAGAGTGGATGAATTGTCCTCCGCCTTTATATTAGACGCAGTGAATTAAATTAAAATTGGTTGAAAGTCAGTTAAAGTAGTTGGAACCTTCTATACTTTATTATTTTATTATTTGTTTAGCAATTTATTTAATTGAATTGAATAAAAATTAAAATATTATTAAGAAATTGTGCTAAATTTTAAATAATCATAAATTCATATTGGGCCATTTTACATCTTACGACAAAAGATTTATTTAGTTATGTAAGTGATCCTACAATCTAAAACTAAAAGTTTTTGGCAAGGATTTTTCCCTTCGTAGAAAGTTCCATCCGCTTATAAGAACAATTTATTTACCTTAGCAGTCAAGTAACTGAAAGCGCATAAAGTGTAAAAGTCGTTCAGGGTCAGAAGAACGAGAGAACTAGAAGTGATACCATTCGCGCTTTTCATAAATCTGCATAAAATTTTTATACTTTATAAATTAGATAATAATTTGGATAAGTTCATGTGAGGGGCAAAGTTTCTCCAAATTGTTAACCCAAGAATCAATTTCTTGAAATTAAATGAGTCAAAGTTTAGAACAAACCCTGCTAAGTCCGTGAGGTGCTCGAGCCAGTCGTCCATCTCTGATCCTTTACCTCGTGGAAACATCCTTTTGACTTCCTTTGCCAAGGATCTTAGATTTTCCACAACATAAATAAATGGAGAAAGCACTAAAATTTGTTGCAACAAGAATTTGATGTTTAGGAAAAAGCCAATTATGAAAGTTACTGTTAAAAACTCAATGTTGCCGTACGTCTTGTGCGACATGAATTGGTGCACAAGGTTTTTTTCGCTAGTAACTTCAGAATTTTTCCCTTGATTTTTGTTATTTGTAGCCGTTGTGGATAGTGTGCCATTGACAATAACGACGATAAAAATTACAAATAGCATCGCGACAAATATGTTATTCAGTTTTCTCCGAGTTTGCAAAACTTCTTGGCGGTGATTTCTGATTGCTCGGTTCTGGAAGAGGCGAATTCCAAGAGCAGCAAGTTCGTCCAAATCCTTTCTTTTCACGGCCCACATGGCGGAAAAGAGGAACATGCAGAACGACGTCGTTATGGTAACGGACATCCAGATGAACATGAAAAACGCTCTCGATGTTTGAAATAATGTGACGGTCATATGAGTAGCCAAAATGAAATTCATAGCTGTTAAAGCGACGATCAAAATTTCGTAAATTGTGAAGAGGCATATCCAGTTTCGCGCAATTTTCGACACGTGCGGCACTCGAACGCCCAAGAGGGCACACAAAATCCGCGCCCAGTTCATTGAGTGCTTGCAAGAAGACAAACTGCCGATTGAGCCTCTGAAGAGTCGGATGTGGAAGTTTTATACTATTTTGATGGAAAAAATTGATCCCTACTTTTTCAAATAAAAACACATTAAACTGAAAGCATTAAGTTGGTTCCCCTAGTCAAACACTTGGATATTTATTAAATAATAAAATTTTAAAATAGATCAATAAACATTGTTGTTTACGACTAAATGAAAGCACTCTCCAAAATTGATCTTCTGCATAATACATGGGCTTAAAATACGTGTGACCACATAACGCCCTTTAAAGCAAAATGGCCACAATCAGCTAAATAACATTCCAAAAAAAATATGACTCTAACTAATTTTTAATTATTATGATGAATGTGATAGAAAAAATTATCTGTAAATCTGTTATTGTTTTTTAAAATAAAAAATTTAAGCAGGGGAACACTTTAACCCAGATAAATTTCATTATGACACAGCTGAGTCTTCTTTATTATGTAAGAAATTAACGAAATAAAAATGTTTTTTATTCTGCACAGATAAAAAGAGGATAAGAGATAAAGCAAAGTTTATTACTGGGCAAAGCTGATAAGGTGATAAGAGAAAGTAGGTGTTTCACTCTGAAGTAAAAATAAGTCATCGCACATATTAGGCTGCTTCCGCTGCTTATAAGTGCACAGCATTATTCAAACTAAATCTCATTAAAACATAAATAATATCAGTGTTAATTTCCCTTAAATACGGAAATGTCCCTGGACATTTTACAACCATTGGACGATGACGAAATTCCTCAACTGCTGGACGTCCTGAGCAAGGACCTGCCTCACAGTGCTTGGGTAAAATCAAAACATTATTATGCGCATACAATTTTTATTTTCATTGTAATAGATTTACAATTTCATCAAGACGCAATTTGACTGGGCCCGTAAAATGAGGTGGGTGCGTCTGTTGGTTTTGTGTCCGTACGGCGACTGGACTTTGGGGACCGTCATCGCCCTTAATATAGGACTGGTAATATAATTTAAAAAAAAAGCAACAGTTTCTCTAGGCGAGCAAAACATTTCAGGCGGACGAATGCAAGATTTTCGGCGCGATTCACAGCATGGAGAGTGACGCGGCGTTGTTGAAAAAGTGTCTCATGGAGACGGACTCGATTCCGTGGAGGGCCATCTCGGACTACGTCACGGTCAGTGAGAGGCACGCCGACGTCTATCTGGAGGCACTCGAGGCCAAGGGGCTGCGGGTCAAGCACCAGGCCACCTGCGCCGTCGCCTACATGCCGCCCCAACAAGCTGCAAATCTTTCACAACCACAGTAGGAAAATTAAAGTAGACCCATATGAACAAAATTCACCCAAATTGAACTCTAAGAAAGCAAAAAATTTCGCGACAAAGGAACGAATGAAAAATACCTGGACAGGTCACGTTTTGATAAATTGAAGACTGAAAAAGCCCATTTTAAATTATAGAATAACTTAATAAAAAATCCATGTTTAATGTTTACATTTAATAATAAATTTTAAGTGATACAAAAGTTTTGAAAAATTTGTATTTTTAAATTCAATTGACTTTTATCTTGCTATTTAACAATGAAACCTCAGCCAATAACCTGCATAAATATGTATTAATTAATCAAATAAAAATTTGAAACTGGGCGAACCTCATTGCAAATTTTTTTTATTTTTTCTTTGCAACGGGATTCGCCCCGTTTCAATTTTTTATGAAATCCACCTCAAGTGTTACCATTCAATTAATCAAATAGTTATTAAATAATATGTAACCTACATAAATTTTTTAATAAAATTTCAATATTTTAATTTAAAAGAACACTTTTTACTCCCCTATTAAAAAATTAAAAAAGTTTCACAGAACCTTTTAAAATGTATTTAATAAGATCTTAAAAATTTCAACTAAGTTTTATTGAGGAATATTATTATTATGTAAATATTATTGGGGAAGAAAAAACATTTTGAAAGTAAAAAATCCTCTTAAAATAGTAAATTTTGATCTCAACTAGATTAAATAAATTAAAACAAAACCCAAAAATACTGTATACTTTGCGTTCATTTATTATTTCTTAAAACTTGGCAAGCCACTTTTAAGAGAGAAAATTTACAATGATGACTTTATGAGGATTTTATGTTATACGAAAATATTTAATTTTATCCTCAGTTTTATTATTTTGTTCTTCATTGCATCCTTGATTTTTCAACGCGCAATGAAATGCATAGTTGCGAAATCAGAAATCAAAAGTTCACGGCGTTTTGTGACGCGTTGTCTGATTTCAAATCGCAATTCTTTCCTCGTTGCATCATTTTCGTGCTGATTACAAAACTAAACTGTTTTTTTATTTAATTTCCCTAGAGTGCCGAGCGACGTCCGAATCGCATCGTTGGACGCAAATTTGCATTTGGAACACGTGTGGCAAAACTGGCCACCGCATGTTTTCCACCCCGCTTTCAAACCAGTCCTCAAAATGACAATCAAGTGCAGCCCTTCCTTTGGCATTTTTGTCCCCTCCTCTGAAGGGCCGGACGAGTTGGCGTCCGTGGTCGTCCAGAGTGACACGGTGGGACTGGGAATTCTGCGAACCGCGGACAAGCACCGCCGAAAAGGGTTCGCCAAAATTCTGCTGGTGCACGCGACGAAAATGATGGGCGAGTGTGGCACGGGGCCCCTGGCTTACATCTCGGCAGAAAATTCCACATCGATCAAAATGTTCAAGAAAATTGGATATGAAATTATTGGTCAGACGCGATGGATCTCCATCAGTGAAACGGAAGCAAAAAATGAAATCTGAAGAATTACCAACGTATGCAAAAATCGATAGGGGTATACTTAAAACATTCGGGGAACAGTGATAGAATTATAAGTATAATCCACCCCCTAAATTACGGAGAACATTAAAAGTTTTTTGTAGTCGAGCCTTGATTTAACAATGTCAAAATAAATTTTATTTTTATCAAATATCTTTTTATTAAAGAGGATTGTATTGTTTTGAATTTTAAAGCTGTATTTTTTCTGAATATAAAAATTCTTACAACATATTGAAATAACTATCAAAAAAATTGGTACCTTTAAAACCGGGTGATTCAACTTAATAACGTCAAACAGAGACTGATCCGCGGAATTGGTTGAAAATGTTTATATCAGACGAATGGTTCAAAACTTACATAAACGGTTAAAAAAAAAAATAAGGGTTGAAATTTAGTACAAACAATAAAAAATACCATTTTATTAAAACAGCCTTTTATAAGTTTCTACAGATGGTGGCTGAAGATTTCGTCAAATGCTTTCGTCCTTGAATAATCTTCTCTTTTTTCCTCTAATTGTGAGACAATTAAAAATAATAACAACAACATTATAAGGCGTCAGAAATTTCCAGAAAGGGGTCAGCACAAGAAGACATACCCCCAGCGAGGCTGCTCTTTATCGGACGAAAAATAAATAAATAAAGGACGAGTTACATACCCACTCTTTTCTCTGTAAAGTAGAAATTACGTAAAATATCTCAAGAATGACCTCGGTTGACCTCTTATCACTATTCACAATGACCCCTATGGCGTTTTTTCCACCGATCAGCCGAGATCTCGCCAGAGCGAAAATCACCGACCGCTCTCTTTTCTCGTAAAGGCAAAAGCAAAAACGCGACACTCTCACTTCCTAGTTCGTCGTCGGCCGCGAGACAAAGATGACCGCCGACTCGAATGACATTCTGCAGCCCCTCAGCGAGCAGCAGATGCATCTCCTGCTCAAAGTGCTGGAGAACGACTTTCCCAGCAGTATTTTTGTAAGGGAAATTTTTTAATTAAATTTTTGTTTTAAATTTCATTGAACCAGGAAGTATAAAATTTGTGCTGGTGAATGAACTTTGATTGGACTTTGACACTGTTCTAAATACCATTCTGTTGTTTGGCAGATTTACAACTGGATCAAAAAGCAGTTGGAATGGGCCTCAAAATTACCATCGATGAAAGTTTTGATTTTGTGTCCCTACGGAAATTGGAGTGACGGAACCGTCATTGGAATTACATATGGCCTGGTTAGTGATTTTATTTTTAATTAAAAAATAATAATTTTCATAAAAATTATTTTCCTTCAAATTTGTGTCAAATTAATATTCCTCCAAATACTTTATAATAATATTTATATTTAATGTCCTTATTTGATTATGACAGTAAGTTAAATTATATTAAAATATTTATTCTATTTGTTAAAAAATAGATTTTAATAAAAAATTTAAATTAGATTATCCAACTTAATTTGTAAATAATTATATGAATTCCAGGCAGTTGGTAAATCATTTGCGGCAATGTACTCACCAGAGAAGGACGGCGGAAAGTTGAAAAGGGCCTTGATGAGGACAAAACACGTCGATTGGGAAACCCTGAGACACTTCTCCGGCGTCTTGGACCGCCACGTACCTCTCTGCATGGAGGTGCTCAGGGCAAAAGGTTTCCAAAGCTCAGACAAAGTCAGGCTAAATTGCAACATGCACTATGTGCCCAAGTACGAGTTCTCCGCCAGCCTCAATTTGCCCACGTAAGTTTTTCATTTTAGTTTTAAATTTAAACAAGAAAATCATAAAGTTTTAATATATTTTTTGTACAAAAAAGGCTAAATTAAAATTTTCTTTTCAAGTGGTTTTTCGTCGAAATTTTTAAATACATCTTAAAACACACAATAATTATTAAAAAAATTTGTCCATATAAATTTTTAATAAAATAACCATCTGCATTTGTCCTCTAAAGAGTGGCCCAATTAAATCAATCACATATTTTTAATTGAATAAATAAAACAGTAGTTAAGGTTGATATTAGGATTGATAAAAATATGTCAAGATATATTTATTCAAGAAAAAAAATTGGGTGAAGGTCATTTTATTTGCATATTATGTAGTATGGCATTTAAGAAAATTTAAACACAATTTAAATCTTTTTAACAATGAACAAACTTACCAAAATTACATTTTAAATATTCAATTTCTTTCGCGATTTGAGGTAAAAATTTGAATTAAACGTTTTGGTTAAAAATCAATCAAAAGTCTAATTTGAGATTTGAGACACAATAATTTAAAGTTCAGACATGATCAAGGTCGTTAAAAAAAATTTTATATCTTAAATTAATTTCGCAAATAACATCAAATTTCCGATTAATATCAAATTTATGTAGACCTAATTTTGCGGACGCGCGGGAAGTCTAAATTTAATATCAAATTCCGATTTCTGGATTCTCTGTTGAAATTATTCATCCTTCAAGTCAACTTTATTTCAATTTAATTATTATCTGAGTAAAAAACTAGACTTCATCAATTTGAGCTTTAAATTTAATAATTCATATATATTATTATTCATTTTGAATATTTTAACTAAAACATTTATTTATCGAATTTGATAGAATTCCGTACGGCGTTCGGATCGGGCCGTTGGACGTGTCACACCTGGACTACGTGTGCGACAACTGGCCCCTGTACACGAGTGACCTGCGTCCGGTAGTGTCGGCGATGCTCGAGCTGAACCCGTCGGTGGGCGTGTTTGTGCGGAACGACGACGGCGAGGAGGAATTGGCGTCGATGGTGTTGCAGTCCGAGTACGGGGGCCTCGGCCTGCTGCAGACGGTGCCCAAGCACCGCGAGCAGGGCTACGCCGCCCTGGCCGTCGCCTACCTGACTGAGGTCATGGGCCGCCTCGGCTTCCGCACCCACGGCCACACCAAGCTGGGCAACCTGCGCGCCCAACACCTCTTCCAACGCGCCGGCTTCAAAATCGCTGACCAGACTAACTGGATCACCCTCTTCAAGTCCCACTAATTTATTTCATTCCATTTATTATTTTTAGTTTTTTAAGAAAATTTACCGATTTTGTGTAAGATTTTAGTCATCTAGCTAATAAATGTCTCATTTTTTATTATATACGTGTAAAAAACTTGTTTTTTCTTAAAATTATTATATGCCCCTTTTTGGAGTAGCCAATGAGGAAGTGAGGCACATAATTAATTTTACAAGAGTGAAAGACGTCAGTATCCGTTTACAAACACAGCAAAAAAGCCACCACAAACGAATAAGCCAAAGATCAAGGATGCTCGATTTATAATTTTACTGATTATTTTATATTCAAATGCCAATGCACAAAGATAATTTGCTATCAAACTTGTTGCGGGCAAAAGAAGGGCAATCAATAATTCAACTTTCAAGGAGTAAAAAAAATGTATACACAAAATCGTATATAGGACACAATTATAATTTTAAACAGACAAAAAATATTTATTTCATTTTTTACTATAAATTTCAATTTTTTGAATCGATTTTCTAATCAAAGGCTTTAAAAAAAAAAATGATATAGACCGTGAAAAAGTGTAACAATCTTGAAATGCATAAAATTATATTATTTTATTAGTTTTATTTTTTAATTGCAATTGAAGTTTATATAGGCATTTTCTGACATAAAGAGACATTGTGGAAATAAATAAAATATATATGTAAAAGTTTAAATATAATGAACATTTGGAGTAAGAGGATATATCATTTTGTTCGTAATTTTTCAAAGAGAAAAATAATTTTTATCATATCACAATTATATTAGGGACTACGCGGACTGCTTTATACAGAATTTACGGAAAGTTGCGAGTTTCGTAAAATAATAGTTTCAGATGAATCTGTTTAATGTTTTAATTTTTTCTATTCTTTTTAATTGATAAAACTTGAGCGTTCTATTTTCTATTACTAAATAAATAACAAAGGTATTCAACGATGTGTGGGATAAAACAATATTTTTTTAAAGGCTTCTCTATTCCAGCAAGAAACGCAATTTAAATTTACGCACATTCTTTATAAATATATATTTTGATTTAAAACTAAAATTCTAAAAGACTCGGTTTTAGCAAGATCTAGTTAAATTAGTTTATGTTATATTAGATCCTTCCTAATTTGATCCAATTGGGTCAATCATAGTTTTTTTCTGTGTGGATGTATTTATTTATCAATAAAGGAAAGATTTCCTCAATAAGGGATCGTTTCAAAACAAATTTCATTCAATCAATAATATTATGCTCTGCCGCCTTACAATTAATTGCTGACCGATGCAAATCGATTGTATTACAAATGCACATTGATTGCACGCAGCATAATATGCAAGGATTTATGGCGAGTTGACAGGCCATTAATTTTATTTATTTATTTATTTCTCTGCTGATGAAATTCCACGTTGTAGGAAGAAGTTGGACGAGCAAATTCCCACAATGTGGATTGGCAAGGATGCGCGTGAATAAGTCAAAGTACAAGGATGGCCTCATCATTATTATGTAACTTGAAAGTAATGGGGAAAATGAAATCGGAATATTCTAACCATTGAATAATTACTATTTTTCTACACACAATGGAATTTGCATAATTTCTTTCATAATAAAATTTTTTCAATAAACTGAACTCAAATAATTTGAGGAGATAAAATATAAATTGGCAACAGATAATTGACAAATAATTTTTAAAATTTTAATATTTCAGTTTAAATTTCAGATTTTTATTTCTTTGAACAAAATTTTTGTATTCAAAATACGACACCAAATATGTTTCAGCTCTGAAAATTGGCGCTTAATTGAACCAATTACAGGAAGGCCAAAGTGCAACGATTCAAAAGTGGCTGTGAGTGGCCGGTTGCTTCATTTGCAAATAGTGAGCGAACTGATAACGCCTAGCAATCTTTTGTCTTTTTTCACCATCTATAAAATGAGTACCAATTCTGTTCTCAGGCCAATTTTGGCAGAAAATTTTCCAAATTTGTTGGAAATATTAAAGGAGAAACTTCCAGACTCAATTCTCGTAAGTTTTGTCTACCTTTATTTCAATCATTCAAAATAATCTGTTTTATAAAACAGGCATATCACTGGACTGCGACACATTTACATTGGGCTCAAAACATTCCAAGTCTAAAAGTTAAAATTTTGTGCCTCAATGGCGACTGGAGGCGCGGTGCGATGGTTGGTTTGACGGATGGACTGGCCGTACGATAAGATTTTATCCATTTTATCTGAATGAGAACAGGAAAATTATATTCAATGATTTTTAAATTCAAAAATATAATTTTTTTCAGGAATCAAATAAAATCCTAGGAATGATTTACGCACCAGAAGACGAATGTGAATCTTTGAATCGGTGCTTAAAAGCGACGGAACTGATAGAGTGGGAAAGGGTGAAATGCTTCGTCAACAATTTGGATCGATTTCTCCCAACCCTCACTGAAATTTTAAAACAAAAAGGATTCAAGCACTCTGGCGAGTTCCATGATTCGTGCTTATTGCTTTACTTGCCTGCTGAAGAAGCTGCGAACATCCCACTTAAAGCGTAAATTGGAATACTATTGAAATAGCAAATAGCAGTAATTCATTCGTCATTCATTTTTATTGTTATAGTCATTTCCACTGTACAATCAAGAACAGAGTATGCTTAACTGAAACAGGATTTTTAATTGCTTTTTCTCATTTTTCCGGTAGAAATTAAACTTATTTTCTAGACGATTGTTCTTTTTGTAATTTATTTTCTTTCATATTTTTTTTTTATCAAACTTAGTAAAATGCATGAATTAAAATTTATAGCGCATATTACTTTCAATTATCTACTGAAAACATTTGTATTGCTTTTAAATTTTTATTATTAATTTTTTTTTGCTTTAGCTTTACAATTTTAAAATAAAAAATCTAAAATATTTGCATCTAAAATACATTAATATAATTTTATAATCGGCAATTTACGCCTCAAATTTATTACTTCGAGCTGCAATCTGAATCGAATTTAAAAAAAGAAAAAATAACATGATACTTTTAAAGTCTTCCAGAAAAAGTCCGCGTTGGATCATTGGACAATTCACACCTGGACATTGTTTGCGAAAACTGGCGACATTACCACCCTGATTATCGGCCCGTCGTCCAAAAAATGATCCAGCTGAACGCGACCGTGGGTGTTTTCGTCACAAATGAGCAGAATGAGGAGGAATTGGCGTCGATGGTGCTTCACACTGACTACGGCGGCTTTGGAATTTTGCAAACGGTGCCTAAGTTCAGAAGGAAAGGTTTTGCTTCGATCGCTTTGGCACACATCGTCAGGGCTCTTGGCCTGAAAGGGTTCATGCCCTTTGGAACCGTTTTAGCCTGGAACGAGGACTCGGTGAATCTTTTGAAGAAATTTGGATTCAAGGTTTTGGAAGCTTCAACTTGGTTGGAATTAGAAAAAGAATAAACTTATGCGTGATTATTACATCAAAGAAAACGAATGATAATTTAAGAAACTCCTTAAATGTGCTGCTCAATATACGCATCAATCAAGGCCAGAAATATATCCCCGCCAGTTGATACGAGAGACAATTTTAGAGTTTCTTTTTCATAAAAAGAACTGAGAAGTAAATGGCAACTAAGAAGAAGGATTTTTATAATTTAAGTAATTTTAAAAGGAAAAATTGAGACCATTCAAATTATAATGCTGAATACAAGATCCTTTAATAGGTAAAAATCATGCAAGCAAGCACACATTTTTTTTCTTGGTATTTTTGTGGATTATTTTTTTAGTGTTAAAGCATTTATGAGCAAAATCCAAGCTTCTCCAACACTTATTTCATTTAAATGTTTTTTTCAAACCAAATAATGATCATCCTTCAAGTAAAGACAAAATAATTAAATAAATGTGAAAAAATTTATTTTTTAATCAATTTTAAAGTTGATTCTAAAGTTCTTTAATAGTGTGCCATGGTGCACTATTTTTTGTTTTTAAACATTTAATATTTTTTACATTAAACAAGTCAGTCAGCATAGGGAGCCCAAAACACCTGCCTGATAAGAACTCTCGTATTGATAAGAAAAATTGTGCCGACCACAGGCTGACGTACTTTTTAAATTTCACGCGCTGGCAAGTTTTTCACAAATTTGCAAGCGAGCCCTGATCATGGCTCCTTTAAAGCCGATTTCGTTGGAACAAACATTCAAATTGAAAGAATTTCTAAGAACTCAATTACCAGATTCTATAGTGGTGCGTATTTTTTTCAAATTATGAAGTAAAAGAAAATAAATAAGCAAAATTATCCACAGCCTTTCAATTGGATTTCGACCCAGTTAGTTTGGGAAAAAAATGTATCTGATGTGAAAGTTCAGATCTTGTGTCCGGGTGGCGACTGGAGCGACGGAACGTTGGTTTGTTTGGCGGAAGGAGCAGCCGTAATAAAACCTTGATCATTGAAATGAAAAGTTGAAAATATATAATTAAGGCGTCGAACAAAATATTTGGCGTCGTCCACGCGTCAGAGGATAAATTGGATGATTTGAAAGAGGCCCTCATGACGACAGATCTGATCGACTGGAAAAGACTCCAGCAATTTTCCACTTGCTTGAAGAGGTTTTTGCCAATTATGGATGAGGTCTTGCAAGCAAAGGGTTACAAAAATACGTTGGAACTAATTGCCCATTCGGTTGTTTACTACATGAATGTTGACGAGGCCCTCAACCATCCCCTCCCAGAGTAAGTGTAACTTAAATTAAATAGCAATAATTATAATTAAGACAAATACATAATTTTGATTTGAAGCAAAAACAGATTAAATTCTCACTCTTAATTCATTTTTTAATCTCAAAATTTCAAAAAAACAGGGAGCAAAATGAAGCTTTAAAATTTATTATTTATATTTTTATAAAAAAAAATTCTTAAAAAATGGAGTAGATGTGGATTTCTGAATTCAACAAAAATGAAAAAACTAACGGAAATGAAAGTCAAATAATCATTTTTTTTTTGTAATTCAGATTAAATTTTGACAAAAAAAGGGTTAAATTCATTTAATCTTTGTTTCTTGTGTCTTTCGTTAGAAAAATTTTAAGAATAAATATTGATATCAGATTTTTTGCATTATAATTTTTAAGTGTGCCTGACAATGTGAGAGTAGCTTCACTGGACGCTTCATTGCTGGACGCTATTTGTGAAATTTGGCCATCCTATGATCCTGATTACCGTCCCGTTGTCTTAAACAATATCAAGTTGAACGGCTCTTTTGGAGTGTTTGTAAAAAGTGAAGAGAAGGAGAAACTGGCGTCAATGGCGATGCATGCCGAGTACGGTGGGATCGGCGTTTTGCAAACGGTGACCGAATTCAGGCGCAGAGGATTCGCGGAAATTGTCTTGGTCAACAATGCGAAATCATTTGCTCGAAAAGGGTTGATGCCTTACGGAAACGTTCTTGTTGGTAACGACGCTTCCATTTCGCTTTTCAAGAAGTGCGGATTTCGATTTTTAACAGAAACGGCCACAGTCTTTGTTAATCCAAATAAACAGCACTGAATTTTTAAGAGAAATTCTAATTTTAAAAAATATTGAATTATTTTAATTTAAAAAAACCTTCAAAATTTGAAATTTCGTCAAAATCTTAAATTATTGACGGCAGATATTCCTAGCAAAATTTAGAATCACTATAAAATTTCAGATTTATTTTTTAGCTATTTGAAATTATATAATTTAAAAAAAAAAATGCTTAAAATTTAGTGCGTGCTGCAGTTTGGTGCCACCTAGCGACTGATTGTGACCTACTTGAGACGTGTCCTCCTTAAATTAATTTTTTCACTTAGCAAACAGCAGCGCGACAGTCTCACTTGATATCTGAAAGTAAATTCAGTGCGCAGCCTTTTACTTGTGCTTTCATTGACCTTTTTTCTAATTAAAAATAATTGAACCAACATGGGATCAACGGACACACTGGTGGAAATTAAAGAAGAAAATATCCCGCATTTGCAGGAAGTGCTCAAAAGCCTCTTGCCTGACACGGTCATGGTTCGTTTTTTTTATCTTCTATTAAAATTTTCTAATATTTAAGTACTCTTTTAGCAATATTACTGGATTTTGACTCATTTAGAGTGGAAAAAGGAAATTCCGAAACTGCAAATAAAAATTCTGTGTTTGAACGGAGACTGGAATGAAAAAACGGTGATCTGTTTGGCCGACGGATTGGCCGTAAGTTATTTGAGAAAAAACTGCTTCTGTATGGATTGATTATTTTGATTGAGGTGCCTGATAAAATTTACGGAGTCATGTACGCGCCGGAGGAGAAACTGGACCGCTTGAAATCCGCTCTGCTCACCACTGACTTGATCGAGTGGCCCCGATTGAAGCAGTTCTCCGCCTGCCTTCTGCGACTGGTGCCAATGATGGCCCAAGTTTTCAAGGAAAAGGGCTACCAGCACAATGAGGACGAATTCACCTACACTGGTTATCAATATTATATGCCCGTGGAAGAGGCCAAAAAATTTCCATTGCCAACGTTAGTTCTGTTAATTGAATAATTTAAAATAATTTTTCATGTAATGCAATAATAGGTAGAGAATGTACCTAAGAGTTTAAAGATCATAAAGTAGTTGATTAAAAAGTTTGATTGGCAGCCAAATAAAAAAGTGGCATATTTTTCTTCCAGAATGCCACATTGGACTAATATTAAATGTTAAAATAGAAATCGTGATCAATTTTCACAGATTTAAATTTCAAAATTTACCCTTTTATCGCTATTTTTTGTCACAATATTAATTTTTGCACTATATTTAAAAAACTATTACGAAAAAAATCAAATTCCAAGTAAAAAAATCTATTTAAACATTTAAAATTTTATAGGCTTCCTGAAAACGTGCGGGTGGGTTCATTGGACGGATCGTTCCTGGACGTCTTTTGCTCCCACTGGCGGCACTACGACCCTGAGTACAGACCTGTCGTTCAAAAAATGCTCGAACTCAACCTTTCCGTAGGCGTTTTTGTGAAAAATGAACGAGGCGAGGAAGAATTGGCATCGATGGTGCTGCAGTCAGAGTACGGCGGAGTTGGACTTTTGCAGACGGTGCCTGAATTCAGACGCAAAGGGTACGCGGAAATCGCCTTAGCGCACCTCACCAAGCAGCTCGGCCTCAAAGGCTTCATGCCCTTCACCAATGTGCTCAAATGGAACGAGGCCGCAAACAAACTTTTCAAAAAATTCGGATACAAGTTGGTCGATCGAGGATCGTGGATCATTGCCAACAAGCTGCCCGAGTAAATTTTGTGTGACAAAAATAATAATAAACAGACGGGGGAGGACAAGTATTTTCAATAAATATTTTTTAATCTTACCATTTAAAAACTATTATTCTGGCAGTAGACCTTTGCAAATTCTGATAATATGTAAAGTGCAGTGAGACTTCAAATAACTTTTATATATGTTTAGCACTTGCAAAAAAATTCCATAATTTTATTTTAATATTATTTAAAGAATTTGATTTCGTTTTACATCAAAATGCTTAACTTTAAATTTGAGCCTAAAAAGTCGTCTTTTTTTGAAGAAAAATTTAACGATTTAAAGAGCAAAATACTTATAAAATGCATTGCAGAGAGAAAAAATGCAGCTTCCATTAAAATTACAGTGGAACGATGTAAGTGGACCAGAGCAATGATATTATGGAACAAATTTAAGCAGACGTTTTTATCAGCAAAAATCAACATTAAATGATAAGAGGGTTTGCTCAAAATTCAACGACCAAGTAGCAATTTTTTACCTTTGCTACCTTCTCTAATATTATAGTTAGGCTGTAAACTTAATATTGAAAAATGGAAGTGACGGAGAAATTACTTCCTCTTGACAGAGATAAAATTCCTCATCTACTTGACGTTTTGAAATCATTGCTACCAGACACTGCGGTTGTAAGTTTTTCTATAAATTTGAGCTGCAGATTGAAACCCGTTTCAACAGGCTTACCACTGGCTTTTGACGCAGGAAAAGTGGAGTGAGCAATGCAAGGAAATCAAATTGATAGTCTTTTGCCTAAATGGAAATTTCAATGGTGGTACCATGGTTGGCCTTGTCGACAATTTGGCGGTGAGAAGAAAAAAAAATGTAATTTTTAATAATTAAAGAATAATTTTAAAGGTGCCAGACAAAATTTTCGGAACGCTTTACGCCAAGGAGGAGAACATGGAACAGCTGAAAAACGCGATTTTGAATTCAGAGCTGATAGATTGGTGCAGATTCAAGCACTTCACGTCAATTTTAAATCGAATGGTTCCTTTCGTAAGAGAAATTTTTGCTGAAAAAGGAGTCAAGTATTTGGAGAAACATTTACACTTGCTTGTCATGTCGCAAGAAAAAGCTGCCAACATTGATTTGCCTGAGTGAGTGTATAAGAAAAAAATTAAAGCGTTTTGAAACCATCAAAGACTAAAAAAGAAGATCATAAAAAACTTTTAAATTATTCAACGCTTTTAGGCAAGTAATTTTGGGTCCAAACTGACAGAATTATTTACGTCCAAATTTTTCTAATAATTATTGTTTCCAAAAACACAAGTTTCTAAAAAAAATTTTGAATTGTTCCACAAAAATCTCAACTTAAATTGATAATTACACGCTAATTTTTCCCTTTAATGAAATTTAAAAAGTCTTTCAGAGGAAATTAGAGTTGGGCCCTTGAATGAGCATTACTTGGACATCGTTTGCAACAATTGGCCGCACTACGACTTCCAGTACAGACCCGTAATTTTGAAGATGCTCCAGTTAAACCATTCAACTGGAGTTTTTGTGCGAAACGCGGAGGGAGAAGAAATCTTAGCGTCAATGGTTCTGCAGACCGAGTACGGCGGCGTTGGAATTTTGCAGACCCTACCCAATTACCAGAGGAAGGGTTACGCGGAAATCGCGACGCTCTCTTTGACCAAAATCCTCGGTCGGCAGCAGAAAATCATGGTGCACGCTTACGTCCTATTCCAAAACGACAAAGCCGAGAGACTTTTTGAGAAGTGCGGATTTGACGTAATTGCACATGTTTGTAAAATGTATGTTGAAAGCGATTGAAAATGATTAAATTTGTGTTGCAAAAAAACTGATGTAATTGCCAAAATTGATAAGAAGCGGCAGTCTGGAAGCCTTGCTGATAAGAGAACTTTTTAGCATAATTAAATATTCTCGCCTTTTTAAAAGCTGAGAGACAAAGTATTAATATGGCACCTAAATTGCAGTTATTAGAAAGTGGAAAAATACCAAAATTATTGGAAATCTTGAAAGATTTGCTTCCAGACAGCGTCGTTGTGAGTTAAATTTTTGATTACCAATTTTTTTCTATTAATTGCTTAGGCCTACAATTGGCTTTTGACCGTCGCTAGGTGGAGCGAACAGAGCGACCAAGTGAAATTAATTCTTATGTGTCCCAAAGTTTTGGATGGCACGATGGTCGGATTAATTGATGGCGTTGCTGTGAGTTAAAAAAATGTTTTGAAATGGAAAATAAGAAAAAAGTAAAAAAAAAAAAATAGGGGTCGAACAAGATATTTGGGACCGTGTACGCTCAAGAAGGGAAGATGGAGGGGTTGAAAAATGCAATGATGGAGACGCAGTTAATTGAGTGGCAACGGTTGAAACATCTTATTGGCATTTGGAAGAGATTCGTTCCTTTTCTGGCCGATGTTTTGCGAGAAAAAGGAATCGATTTTAGCGAAAACTATCGAAATTTGAACGTCATGTCAGTCGAAAAGGCAGCAATTTTGGAAAAAGAAATGTTAGTCATGTAAAATTTATCAATTCAAAAATTAAAATTTGTATTATCTCAGGTGGCCTGAAAACGTTCGAGTCGGAGAATTGAGTGAAAAGCACTTGGAGAAAATGTGCAATCTTTGGCCGCTCTTTGACCCGGATTTGCAGCCTATCATTTTGAAAATGCTCCAACTGAACCCGTCCGTAGGAGTTTTTGCTACAAATGAAAGAGGCGGAGAGGATTTGGTTTCCATGGTGGTGCAGGCTGAGTATGGCGGGGTCGGATTGTTGCAGACTGTGCCGCAATACAGACGAAAAGGCTATGCGAAAATAGCCCTGGTCGCCATGACCAGAATTCTAGGCTCTCAGGGAATAATTCCGCACGCCTATATTTTGCTTGACAACGAAAATGCGTCTGCACTTTTCAAAAAGTGTGGCTATGAAAGGACCGGAATAATCTGCACGATTTATGTCAAAAATAATTAAAAATTTAAATAGATTTTAAATTGATAATTAATTAAGGAAAAGAAGGCTCCAAATAATTTTTTCCCACATTCTTTTAGAATAAATCTTTGTCAAGTCATTTCTATTGTGGGTGGGTAAGGATTTTGCCGCAATTAGATTAATCTGGAATGACCTCTGCAAAAAAAATAATATAACGATGTGCGCTGTCAAGGCACTGACATGATTCTGCCAACAATAATTATTGTCATTGATAAGTAGAGTCAAAGGGGCACAGGGTCATGTCATGTGAAACTTTACGCACTCAACCAATTTTAGTTTGAAAGAGTCTCAATTAATTTTATTTTAAGAAGGAAGATGGGTGCGCAGAGCATTGCACTTTGGCCTAAAAAGATAGCAAAACTCGCGCAGAATATTTTATGTAACTTTGAAATGGAAAAAAAATTATCTTTTTTTTTATAAATTGAAAATATTAGTACATGATTGTTTAATTTGAAACAAAATATCAACCAAAATAATAACCTATCCAGTAAAATTTGAGTGTGTATTAGAAATCTCCTGGAAATAATTTTCAAAATTTTTCGATTGTTTTGAATTGTTTAATCACTTACTAAAAATAAAAATAAACCGTGGTTCCCCACTTATCTTGTAGGTTGGAGAGTTGTTTTAAGAATACTACAATGCAGCCTGCACTGCAGGTACGTCCAGCAGGTTGTCTAACATTAAGTAAAATTTGCAATGCAATATTTTTGGCCTTGAAAGATAAGTGAAATACTATCAGAAATTTTAGATTGATTTAATCATCTTGCTTCTGTCGATTTTAATTAAAAAAAAGGTGAAAAAAGTGATCTCCTTTCAAAATGAGCTGCAACGATGATGTTCTGTGTGAACTCGATGAGCAAGAAGTGGACCAGCTATTAATTATTTTGGAAGAGTGTCTACCAAATAGTATTGTGGTAGAAGCTTTTTTTAATTTCATTTACAAAATTCATATTATCTCTTGGAAACAGATTTACAACTGGATTCTGAAACACCGCGAATGGAATCCTAAAATTCAAACTTTAAACTTCAAAATTTTATCTCCCGCCAGTATGAAAATTAAGACTGGGTGTGCTGCAGTGTGTGTTTGCCAGGGTGTGGTGAGTGTTCCCTACAAATTTTGCCTATGTATGGTCAAGAACATTTTTAGTCGGACAAACAATACGGAGTAATTTTCGCAACTGAAGAGAACAATGACCTACTGAAACAATGTTTAACCGAGACCAAACTAATCCCGTGGGAAAAATTCAGCCACTTTACTGGAGTTCTAGAAAGCCATGCCAAAATTATGGAATCGGTTCTTCAGATAAAAGGGTTTAAAACTTCAGAAGATGAAATCAGCCAGAGCTTCCTCTTGCACATTCCTATCGAGGAAGCTTTGAGAAGACCAGCGCCACAGTAATTCATTTTTAATTATTTAAAGATATGCCCAATGTGAATATAAATATTAATTTATTGATGATAAAAAATTTAAAATTTTGAAAAGCTGATAAAGGTTTTTTGATAAAAACAATTTTCTCAACTAGGAAAAGCCGATCTCTTGATTTCCATGATCATCTCAACTCAAATGTCAATTTCTTCAAAAAATATTGTTTTTTTGTTTTTGATCTGAATTAATAGCTATAGAGAAATAATAAATTTTCAGAATTCCAGATGGATATTACCTGAAACCAGTGAATTTATTGCATATTTCGGAGGCAACGGATATTTGGGATGATTACAAACAGACCGTGGAGAAGATGTTTGAGCTAAACTTGTCTGTCGCCGCTTTTCGGAAAGCTGACGTCGGAGTAAAAGACGATCTGGTTGCGATGAATGTTCAGGCCGAGTATGGTGGTGTGTCCGCCTTGCAAGTGGCGCCCGAACACCAACGAAAAGGCTTCGGAACATGTGTTTTGACGGAACTTACTCGGAAAATGGCGCAAATTAGAATTCACCCGCACGCACACGTGTTAAGGGACAACTTCAAGTCACTCGGTTTGTTCGAAAAGTGCGGATACCGCGTTGTGCAAAAGTCGTTTTGGATTTTTGTTCGAAAGTAGTTAGCACTCGGAAAATTTGCGCACATCCATAGACATACGCCCCACTTGGTACTCACGGTCCAGCTGCAAGGTGGTCAACTGCTGCCTTGAGGGTGACAGGGTTAGGATCCTATTCGAAACAGGAATGAGTATCTTTTTAAAAAATAAATCTCTTTCAACAAAATTGGTTTTCTTTTCAACCAACCTCTTCCAAGGGTTTGTCGGCAGTGATTTTTCCCTTGACCTCCTTTGCCTTGTGCTGCCGAAGGTGCTCCAGCATCACAGGCCGCTGGTTTGTCGTATATTGACACTGGTTGCACTGGAAAAAATTCATTTATAATAATCTTAAATTGCCCAGATTTAAGTTTTGTATTAAAAAATGCCTAAATTGGGTCCCCAATGTAAATTATAATATTATATTCTACATTAAAGATTTTTTATCTCAATTAATTACTATTCAACAATATCACATTTTATTTATCTTAAATTTAAATTACCTGCATCAGAACATTCTGCGGAATAGGAGTTTTTGCAGCTGGTGTTCCAGTAGTAGGCGTAAGACTTTCTTTTACAAGTCCTGATTGCGTGCTTAAGATGATGGGCTGAAGTTGATATTAAAATTAGTTTATATTCCATTTTTTTTACTTAGATTTTAGTTTTGAACAATCATCTGCCAAACCAACTTGCTTAGATTATAAATCACTCATATTTACCTTGACAGTAGCGGCAGTCGTTTCTACAAATAGAGTTAAAAAGTTAATTAACAATCTCCATCGTTTTGAAATGATTCAAATTACTTGTAGGCAGAACGGAAGTTCCTTTGAATGGTTTGGAACTTTTCATTGCAGTCTTCTCAAATGTTGTCTTCAGATTCTGCGTGTTGCCAAAGACAACACTCTTTGGCATGGTCCTGCTGTACAAATCATCATCATTCAAGTTGTACTTCCTCTCAATGGAGCTCAAGATGGTCTGCTTGGTGGTCATCACTTCGTTCTCTAGACGATCCAGATTGTTAAGCAAATTGGCGCACGTTCTGCAGATTTTGTCGATGTTCGAGACCACTACCACATACTTCTCGCTAACAAGCCTTCCCAAAACCTGTAATATTTGGATTGAAGAAAAAAATTATGAGCATTTTTCCTTCTTACTTCAATGAGACGACTCTTGCTGGTGTTTGTCAGGCAGTTTGCGATTGGATACTTCTTGCCGCTGATCAATTCGTCACAGACAAAGCAATACTCGACCTCCTTCTCATCAACAGCCTCTGAGGTTTCAGGAACTTCGAGTTCCAAGCGTGGGCGCTTGACTTCGTCTGGAAACCAGAGTCCAATTACAATTTCAGATGAAATATAAACCATGATGTATTTTTTAAATAAACCACGCAAATAATAAAACCAATTCCCGTACCATTTGTAGCAGTTTCACTCTCAGAATTTGACATCTTTTACTTCTTCAGATTTTTGCAAAGGAAATCGACCCCTAGAACATGCATGAAAAAAAACAGTCTGAAATATATATTAATTCTATAATTGTTTTTATTTTTACAGTTAACTTAAGTCGAAGAAGCCGGAATATTAGAAAATAAGAGCACTGAAAAGTTTTTGCCGGCTGCAGGCTTCGTTGCAACTAAAATTGTTAAGTGTACAATGTACTGTACGTAAACAAAATAATGGGCGTGGTAGTAATGCGTATGCGTACCAACATTATAGCACGATGTGATACAAAAGGAGAACCTTCTTGAGGAGAACAACCAAACAAAACAAGCCGAATGCCGAATTGGAGGGCAAAGGGCGACAACAAGTACAACAAGAGAACTTTTTTCTGCTTATTTTATCTTCCTTTTCCTCATCCGGACGTCCGGACGAGCGTCGCAGCAAAGAAGCAAATTTTGACGCTTGCTGCGTTTTTTCATCAAAGCTTAAAAAGACTTTATGTATTGGCGGAGAACGGCGGAAGCAGACGAGATTCGGGATTCGAGTTAAAACATGCGGCCGGCTCGAGCTCCTAGGTATGTACTCGTGCACATTAATTTTAATTATATATATAATTTTGCTCCGTCTAAAGTTGTCTTTGTATTTTCTTAATTCTGAATATTATGTGCAGGGGTAGAAGCAGCAGAGGTGGATTCAGAGGCAGCGGCGGCTTCCGAGGGTCGTCCAGAGGGATGGTAGGCAGAGGCAGTTTTGCTCCTCGGGCGCGAGGCACCGTTCCCTATCCAAAACGTGGGGGTTTCGCTGCTCCTCATGCTGGACGCACTACCAAGCGTCCCTTTTCAGAGATGGACAGTCGTTCATCCTCGAGAAGCTCGTACGACCAACACCCTAGCAGCTCCAGACATTATGGTGTGCTTTTTCTCGAATTTAAAAATGTCTATGAATAAAATTAATAATAATTATCATCATGTACAGAGAGTTCCAGTACTGAGAAATTTTATGCTTATGGCGACCGAGAGAGCCACAAGCCGAAGTACTCAAGAGAGGTAATTTTTATTATTATTAAGAAATTAGAACTTAACAAAACTGGAATGCTTGCAGGATTCTCCAAAATACTACCAAGATTCTTACCGCTCACCTTCTCCGAGGCGAAGGGCTGTGCACTCCGAGTACTATGAGGATGAGGTGAGATTTATTTTTTATTCTAGTCTTCTTGTCTTCGGACATCAGAGAAGATTTGCAAGAGTTGTGACTTTCAAACACCCCCTGGAAGACAATTAATAAAAAATGAATACATTCCACCAAAAAGACTCAGATTTGAGCAGGTGGTTTTACAAGTAAGGCAAGGAGCGGATCTAATCGCCTTGCTGAATTATTCGGATGATAAAAAGGCAAAGGTTTGATGAATAGATCGGAGCTGAAAAGCCCAATGAAGAGGCTTTGAGCACAGTGTTGAAAAATATAAATCATGATTGAATAATATCATCATAAAGATACTTGCCAAAAAGTGAGCTCAAAAGAGTGAGAAATAAAAGTCCATTAACAGCAGAAAGTCTAAAAATAGATTCTGAATCAAAAGAAAAAGAATTGCATAACCACTCTATAGTGAGTGTATTAATGTCTGGTCTTGGAATGGTAAAAAGCATGAGATGAAAAATAATGAGAGTATGTGGCGTTGAGAAATAAAGTTCTGCTGCCAGGCGCCAAGCCACCGCAGCAGCCGCCACCGAGCCGAGGAAAGATACGAAAGGTACGAAGAGCGCCACCCTGCTGAGGAAAGATACCTGACCTCCTCCAGAGACATGTACGCCGAAGAGGAGGTGCCGCCTCCCCCTCTAATGGAGGAGGAGTATGAAGTGCCACCGCCCCCGACCATCAGTAAAAGGGGCAGGGGCACCCTCCGAGGCGCCACAAGTAGAGGAGTCCCGCAAAAAACCTTCAGGTCCTCGGCCTACAGGGCGACTTTGCTGGCTAAGAAAAAACTGGCCGTCGCCAGAGGCGGTGGCTCCTTCAAGAGGTAATTTTGAGAGGCGGTGGTACTTGTAGATGACTGGGAGCACTCCTCAAGTTTATAGAAAAAAACGAGAGAAAAAAGAATGCTCTTGAAGCTGCTGAAAAGCTAATTATATATTTTTTGCTAAAATTTATTTTAATTTCCAGATCGCCGTATAGCAAGAACAGAGTTGTTCAAGAAGTGGTTAGTTATTTTTTCATTTAATTGCTATAAATTTCTAATTTTTTTGAACAGGTTGGCACTGAAGAGCCACTTTATGATGATGACGAAATGGAAGAAGAAGGAGGAGGAGGAGAGGAATATGACAAGCTGGTTAGTAATAAAAATCAAAGAGGGTGTTTTTACATGTCTAGTTAAAGTCATTTTCTTATCCACAAATTTCAATTTCAGACACCACCAAAACAGAGACCCCCTTTGAGAACTCGCACAGGCCGAAATTTCATACCTCTCCTCTGTCCCCACTGCAAGCAGACCTGTGTCACCTTCAAGGTAATAATCCTTTTTTTCAATTATCTTTTAATAAAAAGTTTGTCTTCTCTAGCAATATGAAACTCACCTGGTGATGAAGCGCCACATTATTGCAATGACAAAGTTGGCGGCCAGGAGCAAGCAGCAGATCATTAGCATGCGGGGCCAGCAGAGGAAGCACCAGAACGCTCAGGAGGAGAACCCTGACGAGGACAAGCCCCTGACCGAGTTCACCTCCTTTTGTCCAATCTGCAAACTGAACTACCGCCAGAGCAAGGAGGTTCATGAAACATCCAAGATGCACATTGTAAGCAAAACTTTAAAAATGACAGTGCTGAAGTTGACTGAAAATCTTCAATTTTAGGAAATAAAGAAACTGCTGTTCCCTTCATGTGACACTTGCCGTATTCGCTTCAAGTCTGTTCGCATCTACGAGCAGCACATGTGCAGTCTGGGTCACATAAAGGTAAAACAATTTTTAATCTCATTAATATCTAGATCATATTTTAGTTGAATGAAATTCTAAAATTTGCTGAGCTAAATTTTAATCATTATTTTTAGAATGATGCATTCAAGAGAGAATCTGAAGGTACACGAAAGAAAATTGAAGATTCCAAGCCGAAACGACCTAAAGACGAATTGGACGAAGAGGCCTTGAACTGTCTGGAAGGCTTCATGGTTGTCGACTCTGTTGGAGATGACGAAGAAGAAGGTTTGTGGATAAAATTGTTCTCCAAATCTCATTTGACAAATAATTTTTCCAGCTGAAAAAGAGGTGCTTCTTGGACTAGACCGCATCAAGACGGTGGAGGCTCTCTTTTGTGATTTGTGCCAGCGCTTTTTGCCTCGGCTGGACGACCAGGACAAGGCCAAGTCGGTGCACTGCCGCAGTTCCCTGCACCAGAAAAACTTTGCCGTTGACGAGAAAAAGAATCTGGATAAAAAAAAGGAGGACGAAGAGGAGGCAAAGGTGAGAATTTTTTTTAGCTGCTACAAAAGTGAGCTGACGTTTTTCTTTAGAGGAAGAAGGCAAAGGAGGATCAGAAGAAGGAGGAGCTAGAAAAGGAAAAAAAGCCTGTGGTTGAAGAAGAAATTCCTGAAGACGAGGCTGTTTGGCGCGACGTGGACCGAGACATTGGAGAGCTGCTGAAGGAGCGCAATGATGATTTGAACTCCAACAACTCCAATGAGGAAAACCCGTAAAATTATGAATTTGGTGCAATTAGGAGGATTTCACGCCACTGCACCTTTTCTTGGGCTGGTTATCGAATATGAAGTAGTCACCTATTGACCACTCAAGCAATCAAAGCAAATGCTGAGCATTCCTTTGTGTGTGTAGGATTTCATGAACTACCACGGAAACATATTAAAGTTGTAAAAAAATCACAATTCATGTTTAACTTAAAATCAGCAAGCTAAGATGCTTTTAATTTTTAAAGTAACTTTCGGATACTTTCATTGTTTTTTATTTTGCCAAGTACGAGATAAATTTCGATGCATAATTTTGTTTGATCAGCCAGGCACAATTTTGTGTAAAACTAGGGATGATAATGAAATAAAATTCTGGGAATATACATAGATATAAAATACAGCAGGTTGAAAATGCTGAAATGCAAGACTGTATCACTGAAGGTTTCCATCAGCATTTTTTCCAGGCTGTAATATTGACATTTTATTGCAACCATAACATTTACAGTGGTAGTCTAACGTTTCTTTCCATTCCTTCTCATCTTATAGCACAACAATTTACACAAGTTTTATACAAAATTTTGAAAATGTACACCAATCCATTTCATTGCATATTTTCTAATCATAGAAAGAATTTAATAAAAATTTCATATTAAGGTTGTTAGTCAAGAGAAATCTTCCTACCGATGGATGGATTGTTACGTGTCTGATTTTGAATGCGTTATTGGTTTTAGTAATGAGTCAGTCTCACGTGTGTAATTAGGGTTGACTCGCATCACAGCTACTTCTTATTTATATGTATATAAAACAAAAACATACAAGTGGAGAAAAGATGATTCACAATTGGAGGGCAAGAGACAATGTAAATGCATTTGTAAGTGTAACTATATTGGCACCCTTTCTTTTCGATCTGAGCGCTTAGCACTCAATTTGAAAAATCATAGTTTAAAAAAAAATGAGCAGCAGGTAACTGTGTGAGAGTTCCCTTGTTCTAATTGCTTGCAACCACAAAGCGCAATATCACCATCACGAGTTAAAATTATCATCAAACATTCTCACAGCTATCGGACGAGATTCAAATGCAAAAAATCAGAAATTATTCCACTTTTAGGCCGAGTCCGCCCCATCAGAGGTAGTGCCAGGGCTCTTGCTCAGTTTGTCCGTCTGCAGCAGACCTGTCTTTTCTTCGGACACCAGTGGCACGCTGTTGTCGTTGTACATGCACTCGTAAACTGGGTTGCCAAAGTTAGAGGCCTGGAATTAAAATTATAGCTATTCATTTTGAGCAAATATATTTAAAACCAACAAAAAACTATCATTTTTTTAATGCGCATTTGATTAAGAAAGGAAAGTCCCTTGAAGGATTAATCTAAGACGGACCTTGTCGGAGTCCAAGCTGAAGCTGTGCTCGAGAGGGTCGTCGCCGTCGTCCTCTCTCAAGTAAATGGGGTTTGTGATCTCAACGTTGTCTTGCATGCGGACGTGGGCAAAGGGCTTCCCTCCCCCGAGGCGCCGCCTGTACATGAAGTAGATAACCCCTCCAGTGGCAAGGGCCAAAAGGAACAGGAATCCTATCAGCAGCACAACCAGCAGTGCTGACGAGGTGTCTTTGCCTGAAATCGAGTCCTTATTGTGGCCTGCAAATTGGTTGTGCGTCTCACACCGGAGGCCTTGGAAGTCAGGGGGACAGCTGAAATGTAATTTTTGTGTAAAAAATTTAGACAAAGGAGAGAATACAGAAAATGCAAAAAAAAAATTCGGACCAATAAAAAAGTGGCGATCCCTGCCCACACTAAAGTAGAAAAATTTCCCCTCCTTAGTAATGATGAGATTTTTTAAGAAATTTCTAATGCTGGCAAATTCAAAATTGTAAATTATAATTTTCACTTAATTTTTGTACTCACATGCAGACTGGCTTGAGGTCGGAGTCTTCAGGCTCCTGGCAGGTGGCGCCATTGAAGCAGAAGTTCCGGCAGGTGGCCTTGTTGTCACAGCGTGGGCCCGTCCAGCCGTCCAAGCACCGACAGATGGGCTGAGCGTCCGGCGCGTCCAGGACGCACACACCATCGTGGTGGCAGTAGTTGACGCACGCGTTGTCCTTGTACGAGACGTAGAGGCCGCAGTCGGTACCCACCCAGGTCGAGGGACACCTGCAGACCGCCGAGTCACGGATCTCGACGCAACTTCCGCCGTTGCGGCATGGCAGATGCGGACACCTGTCCACTGAGCCTGTGCAAAGTTCGAGCCGCATCTGCTTAGTTTTGCACAGGTCGACTTCGCAGCGTTTGCCCGAATAGCGCTCTGGACACACACAGTGCTGCATTGTATTTGGCAAAATTCTGCAAGTGCCTGTTAAAGATAGTTTTTTTTAGAAAATGGGCAGTTTCTTTTTTATTTCTTTTTTAATATTTTGATGATTTGTTGTACTTTATTTATTCCTTTAAATTATTACTTCTTTAAAATTGCGAAAAATATTATGATGTTTTTTATAGTTAAATATAGTTGTTATTTTCTTTAAGTACATCTGGCACTTAAAATAGTTTTGTAAAAAAAGTTTGATCAGAAAATTTCTTATACAATATCATTGAGTGGCAATGGTTAAATGGAAGGAAACTATCAAATTTATTACCTCCATGCATGCAGTGGTTGCTGCAAACGTCATTTTCGCACCGCTTTCCGGAAATACCTTGAGGGCAGTTGCACTTGGGCCCGTGAGCAGTGATGACACAATCACCCTGAGCAAAATATTTGTTAGGGAGATGAAATTATTTCATGCATTTCAGGAATTACTTGGAAGCAGTAGTTTTTCCCCTCTGCAGTTAGACAAGTTGAACTCTCGCAGAAGGCACCCGAGTGGCCAGTTGTGCAATTGCATTGACTCAAGCCAGTTGTGATGTTGACATGGCAAGTGCCATGGTTAAGACACTTCCTGTCTGCGCAGATTTCACAGAATTTGCCTGAAGAATAATTTATTAATCAATGCTATATATATCAATTGAAAGAAAATCAATACCTGAAAATCCAGTTGGACAAGAGCAACTCCCGATCAAATTCTCGACGTTGGCTTCAGAGTTGAAACGGCAGGAACCGCCGTTGAAGCAATTGCCCTCACAAAAGTTGACAGGTGTTTCGCACCGATCGCCTTTGAAGTTTGAACCACAGTGACACTGAAAATTTTCAAAACAAGTTATAATAAATTCTAAAAGTTTAAAAAAAAAATTTATAATTTTTTGAGAATGTAGTTTTTGCTTTCTTTTATCTTTAAAATAAGTTTAACCTTGATTGGTTTTTGTTCGTTGGGTGCAGTGACAGCAGTGACATCTACAACACAGAAGCCCTTGTTCTTGCAGTACTGCGAGCAACGGTACTTGTCACACAACTTGCCCTCATACAAGGGGTTGCACTCGCAGGCAAAGCCGCTCGGGGTGGACACACACTCGCCCTTGTGGCAGTTTAGAGGGCACTTTGGCGGTGCTGGGGTGGTGCGGTCTGCAGGGCGGCATGCGATGGAAGAAACGCCTGTCACACTTTGGCTCCTCTTCACTTCGGTCATTCCTTCGGGACACATGCAGCGGTGCTGCGTTCGAGAGCGCACCAGGCACATGGCTTCCTCAGCGCAGAGGTCATGATTGCAAGGGTTGGACACTTCAATTAGACAGATATTAATAGTTTTAATTGAAAAAAATATTTCTTTCTAAACTAACAGCAATTTACAACTTACAATTTCCTTTCTGCTTGTGCTCCTGAATGATAAGAATGTCTGATGCTCTGTGTAAGCCTTTCACCAGATAGGTCCAATTTCCAAGGCCAAACTTGTTCATTTTCATGATGTTATTTGTCCTGTAGGTGCTGATGTACAAAGAATCCTCAAACACCTCAATTTTGTATGGCTTGTCCTCTATAAATCATTAATTAATATTGTTTTTAAAACTACTTTTAGATTAGCAAACCTAGAGAGAATTTCTTGATTTCGTGCCTGTCCTTTCCTTCGAGGTCAACACTACTGACTGTCAATGCTTTTGGGTCCGTCCAGTACAACCTCCTGGAAGGGTAATCAATAGCCAGACCAGTTGGCCACTGCACCATTTTGTCCACTAGAGTTCTCCTGTCTGAACCGTCCATCCTGGCGGTTTCAATTCGAGGCTTTTGTCCCCAATCAGACCAATACATCCACCTAATAATGAAGTAATTAAAGAAAATGCTGAATTCAGCAAACTTCAACTTACCCTGATTCAGGGTCAACCCTGATGTCATGGGGTTGATCGAGTTGGGTGTTGATGAGCACCTTCTTCTGAGTCCCATCCATAGTGGCAACGCTGATCTCATCAGAGCCTGCGTCCACAAAGTACAGCTTCATGTTTACCCAATCGACTGACAGGCCTCTGGGGTCTTGCAAACCAGAAATCTGAAAACTTGTTTTAGTTTTGGGCAAAAATTTAATAAACTTTATTCACAATTGTTTTCGGTCCTTCCCGCTTTACCCTGTTCTTGACTGGCAGGGCAAGGCTTTGGATCACTTTGGTGTGGTGGTCTGTCCAGAAGACGTTTATGGACTCGTGGCTATAAAACAAAATGTCCACCGACTCAACTTTGAATGGTGCCTCTGCCTTGTCAAGGAACTGAGAAATCTCTGATCCTTTGTACGGATTAACCCTCCTCAGCTCCGAATCGCTTGCCACCATCAAATATGCACTTTGACCTAAATGACATTTCAAAATTAATATATTTTATAGTTTTAATGAAAGATTACCTTCAGCCTTGCAAGTTTTGGATTTGTCCCAGCCAATGGAAAAGCCTGGTGCACACTGGCAGGTAAAATTCTGTCCCTTTTTCTTATTACAGATTTGAGAGCAGGCGCCAAACACACATGGGCCAATGTTGCTGCAGTCCTCCTCATCACTGTTGTCCCCACAGTCATTCATGTTGTTGCATTTGAATGTTTCTTCGATGCACAGTCCGTTTCGGCATTGGAACTGAGAACGCTGGTTTTCACAGCTTGTGGCCACTCTTTGACCTGAGAGAATAATAGTAGACATTTTAAATGCATTGGTCTTAAATTTCAAAAAAAATACTAACAGGCATTTTCACTTTCGTCAGACCTGTCCCCACAATTGTCCACAGCGTCACAAACATTCACGTAGGGAATGCAAACATGGTTTTGGCACCTATTAATACACATAAAATGAATTACCTAAAAATGCAGAATTAATGAAAACTGTTACCTAAACTTTCCAGGCTCACACGAAGAAGTGGCGCACTTTGCTTTGTCCTCGTCAGAGTTGTCTCCACAGTCGTCGTCTCCATCGCACCTCCATGAATGCGCAATGCAGTTTCCATTTTGGCACATGAACTCAGGACAGGTCAAGTTGCAGTTCTTCTCGTCCGAGCCATCAACGCAGTCTGACTCACCATCACACTTCCATTCCCTAAATATTTTGTTAAGTACTTTGAATTTTCCTAACAAATATGAACTTACAATTGAATGCAAATAGCGCGGGACTCGCATTTGAACTCGGTGTCTGCACAAGTGACCGTACAGTTGTGCTCGTCACTCTGGTCAGGGCAATTGAACTCCCCATTGCACCTGAGATCACCCTTGATGCAGTGGCCGTCAGTGCATTTGAACTCAGATTCGCTGCAGTTCCTCAGGGTACAATTTTCCTCGTCTGAGTTGTCCCCGCAGTCGTTGTCATAGTCACACCTGTGTCTCCCAGGAATGCACCTAAATTTTAAATATTAGCACCACTATGGATTATATTATTTAAAACAGACTTGTTGTTTTTGCATCTGAAGTAAGATGGCTGGCAAGAGTGGAACTTTTCATTGTTGCACAGGTCTGGCTCGTCATCTTTGTCCTGGCAGTCGTAGTCACCATCGCAATGCCACATTAGCGGGATGCAGCGACCAGTGTTGCAACGGAACTGATCCTCGGTGCAGGTCCGTACAGTGCAATTCACATGCTCGTCAGACTTATCACCACAGTCATCCTCGTTGTCACACAACCAAATAGAAGGAATGCACTTGTTGTTGTCACACTTGAACTGAGGAACACATAATTTTTAAATTTCATTTCTAAAAGTTAAATTTAATGGTAATATAAAGCTGTTAATTTCAAGTCTTTTTTTTAATTTTTGTAATGAATGGAGAGAAAAATAGACAAATAAAAAGTACAAAAAATATGCTGTAAGTTGTCAAGTTTGATAATTTACAATAACATTTTTATTTTTACCTGACTTGATGCACAAGTTTTTTTATCACAACCGGCTTCATCTTCTTTCCCAGGACAGTCAAAAGCTCCGTCACATTTTTTACTATCTGGAATGCACTTGGCCGTCTCATTTTCATGCGTCGGGCACTTGAAGTAGCTAGGCAGGCAAGTGTACTACAAAAATTTTAATCACTAATTGATTTTTCATTTTAAACATTAAATAATCCTACTCTATCACAGTCCAACTCGTCTTTTCCATCATTACAATCTGCTTGCCCATTACAGATTTGGGATGGATGATGGCAGACATTCTCGTCACACTGAAACTGTCCTGGGAGACAGGTAAACTTAGGGCAATCCTCCGGTTCGTCTGAACTGTCTCCACAGTCGTCCTGAGTGTCACATCGCCACCAGAAGGGAATGCACTTGTAAGTGCTAGGACACTGGAAGTGCGCCGAAGTGCAGTTGGCGTTGCAGTCCCTGTTGTTCTTGTCCAGGACAAAGTTTTCTGGACAAGCGCACTGGGCGCCGCCGCCTGGCGTCAGTAGACACAGGGTGGAGCAGTTCAGGTTTGCACAAGGATTTTCTTTCACTAAAATTTTTGAAATCAAAAAGTGACCGTCAAGAGATTAATGGGTTTCATAATTACCTGGCATTTGTCTAAAAGGGTGGTAGGCGTGCAGGACCATTGGGCGATGAATCAGATGGGCAAGAACAACGCAGTTATCACCCTTGTACTTGTGACACCCCTCCACAGTTTTTGATTCCCAATCTGTCCAGTACAGGTAGTCCTCAAACACAGTAATGCCAAAGACGTGGTGCAGTTTCAAATTCTTATTCGTAGCTGAAATATAATTATTATTTTTTTTTTGTGGATGAACGAGTGAATATTAAATTATTTATATATGTTTATTCACACCTCTGCTCATGACAATTCTTCGATTTGCACCTTCCAAATCAGCCACTGCAATATAATCCCTGTCAGCATCAGCCCAGAAAATTTCGTTGGTCTCGTAAGAGATGACCAATGCGTTAGGCCACCCAAGGTTGTCAGTCACAATGTTCTTCCTGTGGGTACCGTCCATGCCTGCCTTTCCAATGTGAGGACTTTTGCCCCAATCCGTCCAGTACATATAACCATGTCGAGGGTCAACTGTAATTGCCCTAGGTTCTTGAAGCCCGGTGTTGATTAAAACCCGGCGGAAACGGCCGTCGAGCCTTGAAACTTCGATGGTGTCCGTGTTCTTATCGCACCAGTACAGATTTTCACCCACCCAGTCCACAGCAAGACCGTCGGGGTTCTTCACCGTCCCAGTTGGCAACAACTTTGGAATAAATCATTAGGTTTGATCAAACGAAGGCAAATCAAACAAAAATTATTAATTGTGTATTATAATTTAAAATCACCTCAATAACAGATTCGTTGCACATCCTCTTAATGCTGCTGCCATGACTGGTGATGTCCGACCAGTAAATGCACTGCTCTTTCCAGTGGAAGTCCAGGGCAACTGCACTGGTCAGGTTTGTGGCCAGCAGAGTAATATCTCCGTTCAAAGCTGTTTGCCTTATGTAGTACCTGTTCGAGAAGATCAACGAAGGCTCCACGGCTAACAAAAACTTAAAATTAAAGTGTTTTATATTAAATTTGTGACTTACTCGAGTTAGCTTTGCAGGAGTGGCCATTGGGCTTTAGGATGTACTGGTCTGTGCACGTACAGGCGTACGAACCCAAGGTGTTGCGGCACAACTGGGAACAGGGGTGTTCCGTCTCACACTCATTGATGTCCACGCACAAATTCTTGTCTGAAGGATTGACAGTGTAACCCTTGTTGCACAGACACTCGTACCCAATTTTCTTCTCCAAACAGATGTGGGCACAGACATTATTGACGCATTCAGCAATGTCTGAGATTTTTTGATTTAATAGAAAAAAAATTGATTTGCTTTTTTAACTTACTGCAATCAGTTTCATCACTGAAATCTCCACAGTCATCCTCTCCATTGCAAACCAGATTGTCATGCAGACAGATGTTGTTTTTACACAGGAACTCATCTTTGGAACACCCTTCTTTAGTGAAATTATCTGTTTTAACCAAATATTAAAATCAGCAGCTAATGACATTACTGCACTAATCTTACGACAAACATTAGGGAATTCGTCAGAGCCGTCGTAGCAGTCATTGCGTCCATCGCAGACAAGGCTGAGGGCAATGCACTGCTCGTTCTCACAGTTGAACTCATTTGATTCACAGGACCCTGTGGCTGAAGCACAACCCTGAGGCTCGTCAGAATTGTCGCCGCAATCGTCATCACCGTCACAGAAGTAATTTTTGGCAATGCACTTTTTGTTAATGCAGACAAAGTCAGAGGGGTTGCACTCGACATCACAGCTTGTGGTCAACTCGTCCTCCTTGTCTGGACAATCGGGGTCACCGTCACACAACCACGAGTTAGGAATGCACTTGCCACTTTTACATTGGAAGTGGTCACTGTCACAGGGCCCTGCAAACGGTATTCATTGCATAAAAATTTTGCATTTGCAAATATTATATAAGATATATGATAGGTACTCACTGCAATTGCCTTCCTCGTCAGATCCGTCAATGCAGTCAGGGTTGCCATTGCAGAACAACTTGCTGGGAATGCATTCACCACTTGTGCACCGGGAATGACCCTCTTTGCAAGAGTGCTCCTTATCTACATCTGAAAACATCACAATCACGTTCGTAAGTTAAGTAAACTTTCAAGTTAAATCGGTTTGTAAATTTCCCAAACATTAACACTTACTGCAGCCTTTTTCGTCAGAGCTTGGAACCTTGTCCTCGTTGCAATCATTCTCACCATCACAAACCCAGGCCTTGTCAATGCAGTTGCCATTATCACATTTAAATTGTCCTTGACTGCATTCCAGTGGCACTAATTTGAGAACAGTTGTTTAGCAAATAATCAAAATTTCCTTAAGAGTTCAAAAGTACCATGCTTTGGAGGACAGTTTTCTTCGTCTGTGTTGTCCCAGCAGTCATCTTCACCGTCACAAATCCAGTTGGGGTAAATACAAGCTGTTGTGAAGTTGCAGTTTATTAGGCTTAGGTCACTTGTCCCTTTGTTTGAATCATAATGCTTGTCATTGTTTGTGCAGTCCACACGAGCTTAAGAATTATAATTTATATACATTGAAGCTTTTAAATTTGGGACTTACGACATCCCATTTCGTCACTGGCGTCCGGACAGTCAGCATCTCTGTCGCAAACAAGCTGACGCCTAATACAAGTGCCATTTTTGCAGCGGAAGCCATCATTTGGGCAAGAAGTGCAGTTGAACTCATCAGAGTTATCCCCACAATCATTCTTGTTGTTGCAGAACAAATTGTTCTCAATACACCGTTTGTTTGTACATTGGAAGTACTGATCTGGACACTTTCTAGAGCCTTGAATGGAGAAAAAAAAGGCAAAGCTGTATAAAATTTTAATCATTCTTAGCAAAGTTTTATCAGTAAGATGATTATTTTGCTCATTTCTACGTATTTTAAATTATATTTAAGATTAAATTTTTAAAAATGATTGAAATCAACCAAGATAATTATATGCATATCGTTGGGGATTACAAATGGCCACTATCCCCTCTACTTCATTACATTATATTCCATGCAATAGAGAGTAGGAGCGCCACCTCAGATTGGCCATATTTGGCATAGCCGACGATGAAAAATACAATTTTAATCCATTCATTAAATGTGACAAAAATTGTGAGTTAAAGCTGTAAACTTACTGCAATATCTGGGGTCTTCATCGGATTGATCAGTGCAGTGCGGGAAGCTATCACAGGTAAGTCTGAAAGGAATACAGCCTCCATTGCTACACTGGAAATGATTGGCCTCACAGGAGCTCCTGATAGGCACACATCTTTTGCCATCAGCGTCCAGCGTCCGACCAGTCCTGCAAGTGCAAGACACCACACCATTCTTGATGGTGCAAATATCTTCACAGCCACCATTTAACTTCCGGCATGGACTCGACGAAGCAGTACCTAAGTTAAAGGTTTGAGAGATAAATTTATATAAGCTGATTAAATTTTTTATTCATACAGTCATCAGCGTCTTCAGCAACAGCAATGATTCCCATAGGCCTGGGTACTTCCCTCCGAAGGGTAATTGTCTCTTCGCCAGTGTACTTGTTGGCCCTCATCACAGCATGTGTCACCCAGTCAGTCCAGAATACAAACCCTCCATATACAGCAATGTCAAATGGATGTTGTGGGGTGGTTTTCGACAAAATCTGAAAATTTAAAATTTAAATATAAAAGATAATATGTATATTAATTTCATTTAAGATAAAGACACGAAGTTTTTTAGTCAGTGTAAATTAAGATAATTATCCCACAATTTAACGATATTTTAATATTCTCTCCTTACTATACAAAATAAAAACCTTACCATTCTGTTGCTTCCATCATACTCGCATCTCTCGAGCTTGTCCATCCGGGCATCTGCCCAGTACAACTTGATTTCCTTATGATCCAGAGTGATAGCATTTGGCATCCGTATGTTGGTGGTGATGATTGAATCAACACCAATGCTTCGGAAGTAAGACCTCTGGATTGCAGGTCTCTGTGCATCCCAGTTGGTCCAATAAACTCTCCTGCAGAATTTAATTAGAAACCAATTAATGTAAGAATTAAAAATAATTACTCGCTGCAGGCATCCAGTGAAATTCCTCTAGGTTTGCCAGAAACTCCCAGCTGCACCACAACATTTGGTTTGGAGTCATTAGAATTAAGCAAGAAACTATTGATGGTGGCGTCATTTGTGCATGTCCAGAAAAGTTGGTTTGTGAATTTTTCGTAGGCCAAACCCTCCACAGCACCAAGTTCTAAAATTTAAATTTGTAACAATTCTTATTTTAAGATTTAATTCAAAACCCACTATCTAAAATAACTTTGTGTGAAGATCCATTGAAAAAGACGCTGTTGATGCTAGCCTTTTGAATGTCTGAGTAGAAAATGGTCTGGCGTTTGTAGTCGTAGGTCAGACCAATGGCATTACTCATAAATTCTGCCGACTTAATGCTTTGGAATGGGGCGTTTGGATTGAACTCGTCAAACATGTGGATGCTGTCAATCTTGGACACCCTCGAGTACATTAAGAAACTGTCATAGTCTGAAGCAAGAATTAATTAGAGACACAAATTAAATGTTTTGAAAAATATACCTTCACAGGTCTTTCCGTCCTTTGCTGTTATTTTTCCATGGGCACAAGCGCAGACAGGATGAGTACCATTGAAAAGACACAACTCTTGACAACCACCATTTTCAGTGGCGCATGGGTTGGTGCCATTTTGCTTCTGTTTGGAGAAGACGAGGATGTCTTTCAACGAATCACCCAGACCATCTCTTAGAAGTGTGTAGTCGGAGAGATTTGTCAGAGGGGCCTGCTTTAGACTTCCTCCATCGTGGGTTCTAAAAAACAAAATTTAAGCACAAATTGCAGAATTAATTGTACACCTTACATATCAATCCAATAAATTTGGTCGTTGAAAACCGATATGGCAAAAGGATTGTCCAAACTAGTGGAGTCAAGCAAGACTTTTCTTCTGGTGCCATCATAATTTACCCTTTCAATTTTGTTTGTGGCCGAGTCACACCAGTACAACTTTTTTCTCTGCAAAATTTAATTAAATTAGGCAAAAAATTAACTAATTGTATAAAAATACTTCATAATCAATGGCTAGGTCATTGATGTGACTGATGCTCTCGTTAACAATGATTCTCCTGTTTGATCCATCGAGCTTGGCAGATTCGATTCTTGGATTTCTTCCTCCATCCACCCAGAACAACATTCCTGCCACTGGGTCCACTGCAATTGAAAGTGGCCTCTGCATGTCACCGTTTATGACCACATATCTGTATGACCCGTCCAGACGAGCCACTTCAATCACACTGAACTTTGGGTCTGTCCAATAAACATTGCCTGAAATATATATGTAAAAATTTAGAATGGAATTTATACATGGCTAGTTTTAAGAGTGAAGAGTTACTTTATTTTAAACTGATCAAGGCTCTATTAAAAAGTTTAAGTTTGAATACCCTATTTGATAAAAACTTATATAAAAGTGAGGACAAGCTTTGCAAAGGTGAGAATAAATTACCTGCAATCCAGTCAACTGCCAAACCTACAAAAATGCCAAAATTAAAATTTGCAGAAAATAACGCAAACTAAAATCAACAATTAACAAGTGCATCACTATCATGCAAATGGTGTTGGTGAAAAATTAATAATAAAAATAACCTGCAATCCAGTCAATGGCAATGTTTTCTACTGACTCATGGTGCTCAACCACTTTGTGTCTGTTCGTTCCGTCTCTCTTAATGCTAGTGATGCTTCCCCGGTCAGAGTCCACCCAAAATAGCAAGTCCAGATCTGAGAAATCAAATTAAGCAAAAGGGAAACCTTCTTTCTTTAAGAAAATACCTGCATGAAAGTCAATGCTGGTGGCCATGGAGACTCTGGAGATGGGGGCCAAGACGTTGGTCACATTTTTGTCCCCGAGAGACATGCCAACGATCTTCCAGTTTAGCGAGTAGAAAATAAATTCCTTCACTCCAATGCACTTTGTATGGTCCAAGGGGTCCACTGAGTAGCCAGAGGCGCAGTGACAAGTTCTCTGTGTAGATGACACTGGCAAACAAAGGTGGGAGCAGTTGCCCTTGTTCACAGAGCACAAGTTGTCTCCAATTTGCAAAGTCGGGTCGTAAATCCTCAAAGATCGAATTTGTCCTACAATTCAAAATTGATCTTAGTTAAAAATAAAATATTAGTTCCATAATGGGTACCAGTATTCTTTCTAAGGATTCTGTCATTTTCAGCTGTTGTCTTGTCAGCCACTCGAATGGCCACGTCAAAGTTGTTGGAGTAATAAATGGAGCTGTGGTAAACTACAACAGTACTCGGTTGGGCGTTTCTCTGAAGAGGAACTTTGCGAACATCTGAGAGCTTGAAATCATAGTATTCAATTGCATTTTGCTCAGAATCAACCCAGTACAAACGCAGGTCCTCAAGGTCCATACTCAAGCCTGATTAATTTAGTCAAAGTTTATTAGGACGTCAATAGATTAAATTATCAACCTACTTTTTGGAGCCCAGTTGGAGTCTGCGCGTGGTTTAGAGGTGAGGATTTTCCTTCCACTGCCATCCATTTTTGAGGTTTCAATAACATTAAAATCATAATTTTTAGCGCTCCAGAACAAATCTCCTCTCAGTGGATCCAGAGCCAATGACTTCAAATCAAACATGTCATTTTCTACAATCCTGGTGAAATATTCTCCTTCCAAATTGCAAGCACTTATAACACTTTTGTCTGTTCCCCAGCCTATGAACATGTTACTCGAGATCCAATCAATGGCCAGCCCGCTTGGATTTTCAATGGCTAAAATTTTCCCATTTGTTATAAAATCAAATTCAGGACTTCAATCTCAAACCTGTGTCAATAATGACTTCAAGAATGCTGCCAGTGAGACTGGTTCTTTTCACCTCATTGACTTGGATGTCTGTCCAGTAAATCTGCCTATTTTTAGAGACGAAGTCAATTTCAGAGGGTGAAACCACATGAGGAAGACTGATGGTTGGTATAGTGTGGTAGTAGGGTAGACTTAGGTCTACTCCTCGGATCTCATTCGGACGAGAGAAAAGTAGGACGGTTTCATTAACTGGAAGAATTAATACAAAAAATTATTTGTCAAAAACACAAATTAAAAAAAAAAATACCTTTGCAAGTCTTTTGGTCATCATCGAGTTTCATGACATGAGGGCATGCACACTTGTAAGTCTGGTTGAAGTTCAGCAAGCACAAGTGAGAACAACCACCATTATTCACACCACAAGGACTTTTCACTTCAATAAGAGAAATGATAAAAATAGAAATTTTAGGTTTCAAAAAAAGTTACCTTTAGGCTGTCTACTGGGGTGCAAGATCTGTATATCAAAGGGTTGTGTCAGCGTGCGCTGAATGACACTAACGTCAGAGCCATTCCACTTTGAGGCTCTGATAACTGAATTGGTTCTCCAGTCTGTCCAGTACACATAATTTTCAAACAGGGCAATGGCGAATGGGTGAGTTTGAGTTTCATGGCCTCTCATCACTTCTCGATAATCACCTCCGTCGTAGGTGGTTGTGTGAATTGAATCAGACCTGAGCTCAGAAAATAGTATGGAATCGATTTTCAAAATTTAATTTTACTTGGCATCAATCCAGTAAATCCTCTGCAGGACGTAATCGAGAGTAAGACCATTTGGCCAAGCCCCATCTGTGACCTTGTCGACTCGAATTATTTCCTTCCTACCGTCTCCACTCATGCTGCACCTTTCAATCCTAGGTGCATTGGCATCCCAATCAGTCCAGAACAAATATCTAAAATCAAAATTAAAATATTTAATAAATTTAAGCCTTTTTTAAATGACCAAATTACCCAAATCTGGGATCCAAAGCAATGGCCCTTGGTGACTCCATGTCTCCGGCAATCAATGTACGCCTGAAGCTGCTGTTCAGCTTGGCCACTTCTATCTGGTCTAGGTTGCTCTCCACCCAGTACAGGTTGTGGCCAATCCAATCAACTGCCAGGCCTTCCGCAGTGGCCAGACCGGTCTTCACCACAGCCTTGATGTTGATCAGCGCTAAAGATCAAAAGTGTTTAGATTTGAGTGTTAAAAAGGGAGAAAACTCACATCCTCCAGATAAAGTTCCCTGGTAGATTTTGTCATCAATGACATCCGTCCAAAAAATTGTGTCTCCTTCGTCTGAGTGAAAGAAATCGAGCGCTATTGTATTTTTCAGGGTTGAAACCAAAGCCCGCATTTGGAAAGTCGTCAAGTCAACTCCTCGGATCTCGTGGCGGTTGCTAAATATCACATAAGGAATGGCGGAATCTACTCAAAAATATATTCAATTATGAACTTATTGGTTAAATGCAATTTTTTACCTGTGCTCTGGCAAGTGAATCCATCAGCGAGGAGATTGTAGTCTGGCTCGCAACTGCACTTGTGTCTCTTTCCGATTTTGATGCAGTTTTGGGAGCAGGTGCCCCACATGTCACAAGGATGGGTTTGCAGGCAAGTCAGTCCGTCTGTCTGTAGGTGCAGATTAGTGGGGCAGTAACAAGTGGAGCCTTCTGGAGTGTTGTGGCAAAGGTGGCTGCAGTCGATTCGATGACTGCACTGGTCCTCATCTGTTGAAAACATCTATATCACAAAGTTAACAGAAAAAAATGTAGACTTTTCTTACCACAACGAAGTCCTTCATCCGATCCGTCTTCACAGTCTTTGGCGTTGTTGCACAGACTATCTACAGTTATGCATTTTGTGCTATTGTCGCAGAGTCGAGAGGGAGGTTCACAAGTAGGAGGCGAGGGGGTTGTAGGAGCTTTGGTGGGTTTTTTGCCACCTGGGAAAAATATATGTCATGATTTTGTTGGATTTTGTAATTTGAACTGAAAAAAATGGTCTTTCGATTTAGTAAATTATTTCTCTTATTGCAACTTATTTTCCTCCTAACAAAAATTTTTGTTAACTGTTTTACTTGTTAGGAGAAAAATATAGTGTATTGACATGACATGCAACATATTCATTTCTAAAATTCAAAATATTTTAAACAAAACTTACATTTTGTTTCTCTTTCATCAGATCCATCCATGCAGTCCTCCTGTCCATCACAGACTAGTTTTAGAGGTATGCACTGATCTCCGTTGTTGCAGCCCCACTCGGAATAACCACAAGATTTTGGAATTTGAGTTGGAACTCCATGGTGATACGTGACTCCTGTTGTGTAGGTGCAGTTTACTTCATCAGAGTCGTCGAAGCAGTCTGCCTTGCCATCACACTTCATGAAATTAGGAAGACAGTTTGCTCCGTTTCCACACAGAAACTACACAATAAGAAGTAGAAATGAGTGAACATTTGTTTAAAACAGATTGAATATAAGGTAATTTCTTTTGCATAAATTGCACCTGTCGTTGATTCAAAAATTATTATAGAAAGTTATTAGAAGTTAATTTCAGAGCTGATTTAATTTAAATGTAACATACTGAGGTTGTGAGATCACACTCCACTTTTCCACAGTTGGTCTCATCACTGTTATCCCGACAGTCTGTGTAGCCATCGCAGACCAGTGTGGCAGGAATGCAGTGGGAGTTGTTGCAGCGGAACTCGAAGGTGTTACAGGGCTTTGGCTCACCTTTTTAGATGAAAATTAGTATTCTCGTCAAAAATGGCTTTTTATTTCTTACAATTCATTTCGTCAGAGCCATCGTCACAGTCGGACTCGCCATCACACAGCCAGCTGGAGGGAATTTGGCGGCCCCCACACTTAAGAAGGTCTGCTGAGGTGCTCTTTGGACAGTTTGCCTCGTCTTCCCCATCAATGCAGTCGGTGTTGCCATCACACATTCGCTGCTTCTCGATGCAGTAGTGCTTGTTACAGGAAAACTGGTCTGGACCACAAGTCACATTGTCTGCAATAAAAAATTTGTAAAACCAACATAAGAAAAACAGAAAAGAATAAAATTTAGTTGGAACAACTAAAATATTTCTTTATTAAAAACATAACAAATAGGGTTTATGCTTACAGCAAGCGCCACCAGGTTCAGTGTTTTCGTCCGAGCCGTCTTTGCAGTCATCGTCACCATCACAGAGGAACTTCATCTCAATGCACTTGAGGTTTTTGGTGCACTGGAAGTCCGTCTCCAAACAGCGGACATACGGCACAAAGGTCTCGTCCTTGTCACAAGTAAACACAGGGTTGGATGTGTTGTGCTTGTAGCCGTCCCTGCAGGAGCACACGGCGCCATCAGGGGCGGACAAACACAGCTCGGGACACTTGTTGTAGTTATTGTCCGAGCAGTCATTAATTCCTGTTCAAATTATTGTGAAACTCTCATTTTTTAATCTGTGCAAAAAAATACTAACCAACTTGAGATGAGTTGTCGTAAAGAATGATGTTGTAAACAGGAGGGTTCATCAGAGCCAAGATCTCGAGGGTTTTGTTGTTCATGTAGTACTTGATGACAGACCCATTTTGCATTTCTGTCCAGAAGAGCATGTCATTGTAGTAGGCCAGACCATAAGGACTTTTCAATTCGTTGCCCTCAAGAATTACTTCTCGGTTTAAGCCATCCAGATTGATCCTTTCGATAACGTTTTTGTGGGCATCACACCAGTATAACTTCTTTCCAGTGTAGTCTATTGTCAACCCACTGGGCCACTTGACGTTCTTGTTCACAAAGATTTGGCGCTGAGAGCCATCCATGGCCGCCTTTTCAATTCTGCCAGGCTTTAAAGACTGGCTTTCAGACCAATCCGACCAAAACATCCACCTACAAAATAAATCCAATAATTCCATAAGTTATAATTTACTTTTTGCTTAATTGTACCCTTTCTTAGGATCAACCACAATGTCTCTGGGATTGTGAAGATCTTCGTGAAATAAGGTTTTGGTGACACTTGTGTTGTCTAGCTTGGCAACTTTGATCAGCTTGAGGGCGTCGTCGGTCCAGTAAATGTTCCTCGCCATCCAATCAATTGCTATTCCCTCACAGTTGTTGATTCCAGAGTCAATTACTACTTCTCTCTGGGAGCCGTCTAATTTCCGCCTCTCAATAGTGTATCTAAATTTAATTTGTTAATTAAAGCTTTTTTCACAATTGTTTTCTACTTTGGTGGATCAGAGAAGTAAATGAACTGGGTGCGCACGTCGTAGTCAATGGCAGTTGGACGGGAGACACTGCTGATAGGGATCATTCCTTGCTCCACTGCTTTGTTGTTGATAGATATGCCTTTGATGCCTGGAGGTCTGCCTTTGGAGAAGATCAAAAACTCTGTTTGCTTAGCGACTGGAAAAAAAATCATTCAAGATCTAGGAGAGCATTTAAAGTAAGTTAGGTACCCAAGCATTTTCCGCCCTTAGTCAGCCTGAAACCATCCTGGCACAAACACTGAGCAAAAGGTTTGGAGTTGTTCCACGAGGTGACACAAATTTGCTGACAACCTCCATTTTTGTACTTGCAAGGGTGATCAACTAAAAAAGAGATCAAATTTTTGAGAAATTCTAAAACAGCATAACATGGAAGTACCATCTGGTTGCCTCTGTCTGTGGTAAACGTGAATTTTACTGACTTCATTGTAAGTGGCGACTTCCTTTGGTTCTCGGAGACCAAATCTATCTATGTCGAGAATTTTTCTTGTCTTCCACACAGACACAAATATGCTGTTTTCAAAAACCGAGATCCCATAAATTTGTTCCAGCTAAAACTAGATATTTTAGAAAGTGTTCTGGATCTTAAAAATGTTTGCTCACCGTGGCGCCCTTTTTCAATGACTTTCGGTTGCCTCCGTCATAGTCCACTCGCTCTATTTGGGCCAAAAATGAGTCTACCCAATATACATGCTGATTGGGAAAATCAATTGCCACTCCATAGGGGTACACAATCTAGAAGGTTGTTTTGTTAATCAATTATGAATAAGACATAATTAAAACCATTACTTTATTGTCGACGATGACCTCTCTGGATGTGCCGTCTAAGTTTGCTCTTTCCAGAGCAGGTATTGTGAAACCCCACTTAGTGAAGAACATGACACCTCTGGTCGGGTCCAAAGCAATTGACCTGGGCTTGCTGATTTGGTAATCGATTAGGACGGTGCAGTAGAGCAGATTATTGTTGCACAGGTACATAATTTCTTTGGTGTCGTCCAGCAGGTACCAACTGCCGCTGATCCAGTCAAGGGCAATTTCGGAAATAGCTACATTTATAAATTTGAATTATCATTTTCTTAAATGAATAAAATTAATTACTGGTGGCAATGCAGGTTGGGTGTTTGCACTCCTCAGTGAAGAGCTGAGGCAAGGGAAGGGCCCAGGAGCGTGCCAGGTTGCTCACGTCGGCGCAAACAAGCTGCGCCTTGTTGTACGAGTGGATGTAGCACAAAGTTCGGTTTCGGTGGTCAAAGTCCATGCCGAACAAGTGTTGGACAGGCAGGGAACTGTTTCCAGGAACTGCAGTTCCGTCCAACTGCAGACGCACTAGTAGTTCGTCTTTGCTTGCTAGCACCAAAGTTGGTACAGTATTCACAGGTACTGCAAAAATAGACAGATTTTGTTTAGACTTCGGGATTTTTCTTAAATTTGAACTGGCCAAAAGCTGGTAATGGCATTTTAGGCAAGAAAATAATAATAGTAAATAAAAATAATTGAGAAAAAGTAAATAAATCAACAATTAATGAACGGTAAAATGTGGAATACGATTTTTTGGCTCACAATGCCATTATATTGTGGATGTTTCCTTAGCTTTGATGAGCAAAACCAGGCAAACCTCCGAGTTCGAGTCGGTACAGCTTGCGCCATACCTCTCGAATTCCCAACTTGTCAGCCAAAATGTTATCAATGATTCGCATGCCAGAGGCTATTTGTTTCCACAAATCGCCTCAGGCTGAGCATCGACCCCATGGAGGCCGAGCAACCCACTGATCAGAATGAGAGCACTCTAACCACTGAGCCACCGGGCTTGGTTCTGCAACCCATGTAATTGTGTAATTGAATATAGAAAATTTTACCATTTGAACATGTTAATTGCTAGAGAACTGTATTTAACCGACTAGAAAAAAGCCGGAAAATATATGTCATAATTCTAGCTCACCATTGATAGCTTTGCAGTGGGTGCCCTGCAGTTGGTAGCCTGCTACGCAGCTGCAAGTGTACGATCCGACTGTGTTTGAGCACAACTGATCGCAAGAGCCATCCATCAAGCACTCGTTTGCGTCTTAAAGTAAAAAAAAAAACAATTTTGATTTATTGGGGTCTCTGATGAATTTTGAATTCGTACCTTCGCACCGGGTGCCATTTGGCTGCTGTCCAAGAGGACAATAACAAACGGCGCCGTGCCGAGTCATTCGGCACTGGTAGCTGCACTTGGCTATTTCACAAGCCTCTGTGTTTCCTAAAATTGGAGTTAAAAAAATTTAAAAAGTGTAAAAATTCTTTGTTACTGCAAAATTCTCCTTCGTCGGAGCCGTCAGGACAGTCACTGCGTCCATTGCAGAAAACTGCGGTGGGTTTGCAAGTGACTTTGTCCTCGCACTTTGTCATGTGCGGGGGACACCTGACCTCATTGTGACCTGCAAATAAATTCCCATCAAATCAAGTGTGATAGGCAAGACATGTGACCTCACATCTCATGGGGTCTTCGTCCGAATTGTCTTTGATTTTGCCCTTGTTGCAGTCGACGTCGCCGTCGCACACCCACCCAAACGGAATGCACTTGTGCGTGTACGCGCATTCAAAATGCTTCGGCTCACACGCCTGGGCCCCTACACAAATTGGAAGAAAGATTATGCAAATATTCAGAGCTCAATAAATTAGCACTAGTTATTTAAAATTCTAATGTTTTCTAAAAGATAATATTTCAAATTTTTTAGAAAGTAAATTATTTAACAAAAATTAATCCAGAATTACATTAGGTGAGCCTAAAAATTAATATACATATATATATATATATATATATATATATATATATATATATATATATATATATATATATATATATATATATATATATATATATATATATATATATATATATATATATATATATATATATATATTGAAGTTGTACTCAAATGAGTTTCAAATAAAAGAATATATATATATATATATATATATATATATATATACACACACACATATAATTTCAACGGGTTAATTTAAAGCACACACACACCTCGTCTACGCTGAGCTTCTGCAGGGGTTACGTCTGCGTGGACAAAAGTTAGTAGGTTAGCTTTTCAACAAAGGTATTAGTCACACTTAAACATATATAAGCTTGAAACTCTTTAAAACGAAAGCCCAATTGATTATTTTGTTAGTGACAAAACTACAGAAGAAAACGGGAAAAAACTATTAAATATAGCTTACGGCACTCGGGAGGCTCGTCGGAACCGTCCTCGCAGTCTGGACTGCCGTCGCACTTCCACCGCAGCGCGATGCACTTCTTGCCGTCAGCGCACTTGAACTCCGTCTCGCTGCATTTTAGGCCTTCTGCGAACAAAATTGTAGTTTGGTAATTGTTGTAATGTTTAAATTTTTGTAATTTTCTAAAAATATATTGATTAATTTAATGAACTGAATATTTTACATCTTTTTGCAGCGAACTTTGCAATATTAAATGTATTCGAATGCTATATTTGGGCAGATAATGCCCAGAGATATATCAATACAAATATTTAGTATCTGAAATGTCATCGCGAGCCAAGGTCGCCCCGCGCGGATTAGAGCGAAAATCACGTGGCCAAACAAGAAAGACAAAACAATCGTGAGCGAAAGGGATAAGTAAAAAGAAAAGAAAACGCTGCTTTTATGTATTTCCAGACGTCGCGAGTGCTTTCGTGGGGCGACTGAATCAACGCTTGCAAAATTGCTACCTATTGATCGTGCGGCGGCTTCATTTTGAGAGTAATCAGCTTTTTCTGTCTGCGTATGTAAAAAGCTCTCAGCACCGCCGTTTGCAATAACGACGCGCTAACGCGAACTGATGGGAACAAGGATTTTCAAGTAGCAGAAGAGATGGTCAATGTCAGAGAATAGAAAGATCACATGTGTATTTTTTTATGCAAATTTATTGTGGATGGAACCTTTTCAGACCGCAAAAACCCTCTTCAGAAATAACCAAAAAGACATCTTTCATATATTTTTTTTAAAATTATAATATGGACAGCGTAGATAAATAATAGTTTAGCAGCTTTCTGGAGACGTAAAAATTTTTCTTAGGAAGGATAGAGATAATAAAAAAATGAAATTTCAGCTGTTGTGACCAATTATCAAGGCTTGAATAAGGAAATAAACTTACTGCCCCCAGAAAAGAAGAAATCAGGGATAGCCAAAATATTTGCCACATCTTTGCGAATTGTTCTTAATTTAGCTATTACATTTAAAACCGGTTGGAAAAGGTTGGTTCAATATTGATTTTAATTTTCAATTAAGGATACTTCAAAATAATTTAGACAAATAATAACTTGTGTTTCACATTTTGAGATATAATTTATTTGACGTTTGAGCCGGCGAGTGTTTGTTCGGTCAGGAAGGGAAGGTCACATCCATCACGATCGTCAACAAGTCTTTCTTTATTAGACACTTATCTCATTGGCCGCTTCCTCGTGGCCCACATCATCAAGTCACTCGCCAGCAGAGATAAATAAAACAAATATCTCCCATCTGCAGCATTTGACTGAGGTCTGCCTGTTTTTGCACGAAATTTAACTGGCGCGCCCTCGTGACGATTAATCAATCAGCAGACGGCTAACATCCTTCCTTAGCACCCTGTCGTTTGATGGATGGGGGGATGAGGTCTCTTCTCAAGACTCTTCCTCACAAAAAGTGATCTCGTTTAATTTTCATACCGTTCAAAAAACAATACAGGCCTTTTGGAGCGTTAAATATAGTTTGAAAAAATTTACCAACAGGCAAAGTTTACTTTAAATTACGAATATTTAAAGACCCCACACGGATAAATTTTGCAATTGTCGATACAAAAAATCTGTCTAACATTTATTTATTAATTGGAAGCTGTGCGATCTTCAAGTTGGTAAAGGCGGTGAGAATTTTATCGATCGCGCTATATTACTTTGTCACTTAAGTCATATTTGATTTTTTGAATGCAAAGCAGCCTTTTCTTGAAATTTTTGGAAATTTGTACTTACGAAAACCAAATAATATTCTGAACGTTTTTGATCCTTCGAAATTCATTTTTACGTGTTATTTACAATACAATTTTCTCCGTCACTGGAAGACAGGAAGGAAATTCCGCCCGAAGCGCGAAAACAAAGTGGATGATGAGGCGAAAATCGATCAGTCGCCTGCGAGTTTTCAATTTCTCCTCCCCAGCACGTTTATCATCGGCGCGTCAGACAGTTTTGCATCAACTCTTTCTTCTTCCATCACCCTGTTAGAGCGACACCTCTTTCTTCTTTTTAGCACCCCGCGAGAGAGGGTGCGTGTAATTCTTTTTATCTCTCAAGTGGCGGCAAAACACACTTGTGCGATCTTTGCGCAATCGGCCAATTAGATCTTTCTCGTCGCGGCACAAAGGGTAGAGTTACGTGCTGCACATATATTAGTGTCAGTGGCCAATTACTGCGACGTGGCTGTATGACTCTGACCCCCACAGACATCTTGCTTGATAATCTCATTAAACTTGCCTTCGTGGAGGTTCAAGAAGCGTCGCTTCTGATCAAAACTTTCTGACTGAAATTAGACTTGAGTTGCAATTGGGGTTACTCGTTTGTTTAATTAAGAGTCTCGACAACTTTCAGAAAATAGAAATTCCACGGCTAAGATCCTCGTTGGCAAATTATTTTTGATCAATAAATGAAAATAATATCTTTAAGTCCTAACAAAGCAAAGCAAACAAAATCTTAATTTTGAAAAATAATTTCAAGATTTGGTTTGACTCATGGCATTTCAATTAAAATTCTGCCTTTCCCGGGAAAGTTTTTTTGTTAGTAGTTTATTGTTTCGTAACAAAATATTTACAAACCAGTAAATAAACGATAAAAACAATTCAAAGAAAATTCAAATTTAAATTGAAACGTGGAAATGAAGATTCGGGCTTTTCCTCTATTATTTTAAATTTGAGTCACACTGACTATTAAATTAGTATTTAATGATCATTTACATACTTTTTGATTGATTAAAAACAGTTTGATCGTAAATTTAAGCAAGCAAATCATACAAAATTTTAAGAAAAAATACAAATTAGTTACTTTAAAAATTTACAATTCACAAAGATTAAAGTTAGGCAATCGCTCGTCACGAACGTCACACGGGTTGCATAAATTGAAAAAAGCTGTTTGATGTCCATGGTGATAATTACAATTAACAAACAAACCATTAGCAAAACAAACAGAGTATCACCACCAATTGAAACTTTCGACCTGTGTGTAATAATCGTTAATTGGCCCAACGAAGCGCATTCTCGTCGAAATTTATTCGGTTGGCACTTCAGCGAATGAACCAAATGGAGTGGTCTGGGTCAGCCGCATCGTGTGGAGCAAAGAGCGCGTCAAGGGTCGCATCTGCCTCGGCCGACAGACCTTTCAATCCGAGAATGCCTAATGAGATGAATAATTTACAAGCGACAGCGCTGAAAGCACGACAGTCTGCTGAGCTGGCGGAAATAAAAAGACGCTGCGAAAATGAGACGAGCGCTTTTCCAAAAGAGAGCACGGACTTAAAAGTTTCGTGCCAAAGATTTAAGGGCGGTTGCTGCAAATTGCCGTTTCGATCGCCTATTAGCCTTCACAACTTTCGACCTTAAAAGAACAAGTTTCCTGATTTGAAAAGTTGGAATGGGAACTGCAGTGAAGTTTCAAACTTTTCAATTTTATATGAAAATAAATTGTTTTCATTTTGTGGAAATAATTAAGTGCTTTTGATATGAAGCATGTGTAGAATATTCATAAATTTTTAGTTAAAAAAGGGAAAAATTTAATAGAAATTTAATAATTAAAATAAATCAAAAGCTGTTTAAAAGACTTATTCAAAAATTTAGGTCAATTTTTGTTCAAAACTCGAACCACAATTTTAAAAGAAATTAGAGCATTTTTTCCATAGGCACGTTTTTTCATCAAAGTTCCGAAATTCCATTTCGCCTCCACACCAAGAGCATCATGACGTTGAAACAAAAGGGAGCCCTGTACAAAGCTCGTCGTCCTTGAGAGCTCTAACATGTGTTTGTATCTGTCTTTGTGCTCACATGCATTGTTCAAACGTAATTATTCGTCTTTCGGGTAAACAGACAGCAAAACTTTGAAAGTCAGAAGCCGGCGGTTAATTCGCACAGCACAAATTAAATATCACGGTGGAGATTAATATTTAAGCAACAAAAGCAAGGCCAAGTTGAGAGAACATTTGGAGAAAGATGAAAAAAATAGTTGGATTTATTTTGAATTAAAATTATTAACAAGAGTTTCATTTTGATAAATAAATAAATAAAATAAAGTTTCGACAAAAACAAAGAGCGAATTTAATAGAAAAAGTGAAATAGCAAGTGAAATTAAAATAGAGTTTTAAACATGAGAACTTCAGTTTCATTTCCTTGATTGTTGGCTGATTGAGAGACGGGCTATGTGCGCACACGTGATGGTTTCCTCACCCGAGGCGCGAATAAAGCAGTCGCGGTGTGTGGCTCGGGCGAGACATCAAGATCAAGAGGCGATAAAACGAAGGAGAGGCTGCGATCCTCATCATCAAAAACTCGGAATCAATTAAGTTTGCCGCGCTTTTTCTTTTTTTCTCTCCATGATCACTGTAGCAGTCGGCGATAATTTCTCGCACGTGTTTTCACTAGATAATATTTTTTTCCTGCCGAATTACAATTCTGTGCAATGAGACGCTCCATCTGGTTTTGAGCAAAGTTAATGGCTGCTGATAAGGCATGAATATGGATGATTGAGTCATGCAGGCCGTAAAATGCCATGTGTTTATACACACTGGCCCTCTCGGTTCATGTTCCAACTGCAGAGATTGTGCTTTTAACGGGCGTGTGAACATTTAATTACCAGCAGACGGTGTTCGTCAAAGTCTGATTAGTTATCCCAAGAGTAAATCTCATTATTTGGAGATGAACAAAGGAAGTGATTCAAAAATAACTTCCAAGATGACGGTTTAATAGGAGATTAAAATTTAGAGCCAAAGAAATTAAAAGGCTGAGCATTTATTTAATATTTTTCAGTCAACCGGGAACTTTGCAAAAAAAAAATCAGTCGCACTTTCTAATGAGAGCTGACATCACCAAACGTTTGGCAGATAGAATAAGTAAATAATAAAAGTGCTAATTTTAAGAACTTCAACGTCCCAAATCGATTTCCTCGCTATTCGTTTACAATTTGCATAACACATTTGAAATTAAATCATTCCAAAATAATTTTTCAGGCTAAAAGATTTGATGATCCCTTGAAATTATTCTTTGATCTATACACTGGAGACCAAAGTCACCGCATTATTCCAACATTTATATTTAACACGCCTGAAGCCAAGGGCGCGTAATTGGATTTGCCAGACCTGCAGCAGGCACCCTCTCTGAATCAGCGAATTTTAATCGAGTTGCTCTCGCAGGGTGCGAAGCGTCGGCAAATTTCAATTTTCCGCAGAGCCCACTCTTTTGTTTGCTATCCATAAGGGCGAGAGCACGGTGTCTGCCTGAAAACGTCTTTTGTTTCGCAACTCCGAAAGTGCGCACACATTTTTACCACAATCCTAATCCAGAAAGATTAAGAACAGTTTTAATTTCCTCTGTGAAGTGCACGAGGTTGAATTGTGGTTACGGACAAGGAACTAAAAGTTTTGGGAGAAAATGATTTTGGCTAACAAATAAGCTTGTTGAAAACTTGCCATTAAGATATTGCAATGATTTTCTAGAGGATTGAAGAATTTAAGAGAGAATTATGTAGACAGGACTTAAATTAACTTCACAAAACTAACAATTTGTTATATAAAAAAAGCCAATAAAAGCGATTTTTTTTAAACATTATTAAATTATGCTTCCCATTTCATAAAGGTGATATTTTTTGGCTCAGCGTTTTAGTGACTTGTTGGCCAGAGGTGCTGCCGTTCACTCTGCAGTAGTACATTTTCATGATATTTTCATTCTCCATTGACTAGATCTGTGATGAATAAATAATATTAATTTTTATTTTCTCATTTCTAAAGACAAATATTTTGCCTCAGAATAAAATGTTTTGATTTTTACCTATTTTTTTTAGAGATAATTTACACTTTTCTTTGTAACTTTTGAAACAACTCATGTAAGAAAATGTTTCAATTGATTGAAAAATTGACAAATCATATTGTTAAAAATGGATTTGTGTGTTCCTAGAAACTAACAATCATCTACTCCATGACATGATTTAGGAACAATAAAAGAGGTGCAACTTTTGCAAAAAATGTTTTTTTTCACTTTTCCTTTCCATTTTCGCACGCCCGCGACAGAGAGATAACACAGCCCTCGCAGCTCTTGCTGAGTATCGACCCGAGCTTTTCAGCTTTGAATTTGTATTATGTGCAGCATATCAAAGAGACGAAGTGAAAGAGGGACACCCGGCTGCGGTTGCTCATTATTGCCGCCAAGCATTCTTTTTTTGTTCGGCATTAATTGAGCCGGCAGAAGCAGATCGAAGCTGCTCCGTCTCTCTAGAGAGAGGCTTCTACAAAATTCTATTATTTTCGAGCACAAACTGGCCGAATGGTCTTTGCTCTTGTTGGAAAATGATATAAAGGCCAAGAGAGAAAGAGAAAATCTAGTTATGCTCTTCGGAGAGGTCATTAGAGCAGGCACAGTGCTCTTCCACCCCAGTACCTCCCTTGGCCACTTGGGAGGAAAACGTCGAAAATCGTTCAGGAATGTTCTTTTTTTATTAATGTGAAGAGTTGCAGAGAAATAACAAATATTTTATTTGATACAAGAAATTAACATTAGAAGAAATGTTTGAAATAACGGGCTTCATCCTTGTTTTAGTCACACGCTGACAAAACATAATAAATTAACAATCAATATGAAAGAAGTCCTGCGAAATGTTAAAAATTGAAGTTTTGTCTCTGCGAGGAAAAATTCACAGAGTTATCTCTATCAATAAAAAGAAGCCCTTGGTTATTTTAAACTACTATGAAAAGTCTGCCCTTCCAAAAAAAGGAATTTAGAGAAAAAAAAACTCTTGAGATAATTTGTAAGCCGTTTTTTGGCCCTTAAACCTTGAAACGAATTCCTCTGCGAAGCATTTCACACGCCAACTTCAAAGAACTCATTGGAAAAAGGCCAAAAGTGTTGCCTCTTGAATTAATTGGTCCTCCCGAGAGAGAATTCCGAAGCACCCTTGCGCGGGCAACGGCCCCCGTTGACTCACGCCGCGGTATATAAACCGGCGTTGTTTAATTTTAGCCCCACCCACGGTAATTAGCATTGTTTTCACCGCGATTTTCGCCTGTCTGGTGCCAATTGCAATTAGTATGGATGAGAGCAGAAAGCAAAGCGGCACTTGAGATAAAGGGCCCTGGAGAGCAGCAGGATAACAAGGAAGTGATTTGAGAAATAAAGATAAGCGGAGTTCCATTGAAGTTCGATTGATAAGAAATACAAAAAATCTTGATAAATATAATACATCAATCATCAATCAAATATAATTCAAGTCTTTGAATTCGCCGAATTGAAAATGCAAATCTGTCTCTCTGATATTTTATCTGATTGTGAAAGCTTTCTTTTGAAGAAATGCCGCATTATTTAATGCACTAACATTTTTTTTTAAATTCTTTGGGACATATGAATATTTAAATTAAAAAAAAGGCGGCTTCAACGCTTCAGGTGGAAAATTTTTATTGTGATTTTCAATTTATTTAAAAAAAAAATTATGCTTTTTTATGCTTTACGCAATATAATGATGTAATATGAGCTTAAATTTAAAAAAAAGTAAGTCTGAATTCGATTGTAGAGTTTTTTGTAGCAAATATTCAAGGTTTTCTAACTCAGTCCTCCTCATTGACATAGTCAAATCAAATCGTTAACAATAGGAGCCATTTTATCAATAATTGGAAAACAATTAAATAAATAAAACCAACATTGTTATGTAAAGACTTAATTTGACTAGATGTCAATAGTAAGTCCTTAATATATAGTTTACAACATTTTAATTGGATACGCTGAAGACTGTAGAGAATGTAACGAATTGCCTTTGCAATGCATGTGTGAATCATTTATCAACAATCTTGCAAATTAATTTTTTTGCTTCTTCCTAACGAGCTGCATCTGGTGTAGCGTGCAAGCAAGGACGTCTGATGTAAAAAGTATAGCAAGACAATAACGTAATTAAGCGTTTGCGTCTCAAGGAGGAAGAACCCTTTTCAATTTTTAAAGCTGCTGTTAAATATTCAGCCCAGTTTATTTCAGCTTTACGACGGGAGCGAGTGAGCCGTAAAATCTCCTCAACAGGGAGGGCCAATGCGGCGAACACGCGACACTCGCTCAGATAGCCCGGAACCGTTTATTTTTATGGGCTTGAGAGAAGAAGGTGTAGGAAAAATTTTTGGGTCTGTTCTAAACAAGTTTCTCAAAAAAATGTTGTGTTCTTAATGTGCAAATCTGAGGAATTAAAGTTTTTAAATATATGAAATGTCTGATTAAATAAAAAATCGCGAATTCAAATTGAGTAAATTTAATAATTATATATATATATTTTTTTTTTAATTTTGCACAAAACATTGCGAAAGTATTTCGTCTGGTCAAGAATTTGACCTTACTAATTTACTATTCGTCAAACTGAATGTATCTCTCTTTTAACTAATTTTAAACGCGGTCTTCCCTTTAAATTCCAGCAGACGCCGGCTGCGTTCTAATAATAAATTCTCGTCTTCCGCCTCTTTATTTATCTCTGCGTAAATAAACGACGAGAGAAATTGAATGTGCGCTGCTATCTCTCTCCATTCACAAATAAATTCACAATTCACACTGATAAACGCGCAGTTTCACGGAAATGGTCCCTTTTCACAGCAAACAGGTGAGATTGAAACCAGTCGGCTCGGTGCGCGCGCGAAAAAAATTGCCCTTCAAGGTCGACGCTTTTATTTTCTTTTGGCCCGCCCGTGGTCCTCGCGAAAGTGAATTGAAGCGTTAGAAAAAAGCTTCGACCGCTAACTTCGTCATTCATGAGAATAGCCAATTTTTGAGTTTCCTTTGGTTTGGTTTCAAAAGTTATTCATTCAAGCAGGATGTGGAAAAAAGTTTTGATGAATTGCTCGTGAGTCATTGTTGCAGAATCAGACATAAAATTTCTGAAAGTGACAAAAAATTATCATGCAACAAAGAAAAATATGAACTTATCCGAAGGTTCAAATTCATTTAGCGGAAAAACAGTCCAACCACCAGTGGACTCCTGGTTTGTGTGAATTTTTTTATCACAAGCTCAAATTTTATGAATTTTTTTCACAGTCATTCAGAAATAAAAAGTACCTGCGATTTCCTTTTTTTTAAATTTCTTTAAGATAAAAAAATAAATCTTTTTCTAAAAATATTTAACATTGAATAATTTTATTGCAAAAATATAAAAAGCACAAAGCAATTAACTTCAGACTCAAACAGAAATGAGTGAACTTAGAAAATTTATACATTATAAATTGTATGCATTATGTTGCAATTGTTCAATTGTTATGATCTTTGCAAACAAAATTCTCATAGAATTTTAATACTGAATGTTTTATTTGCTTTATTTCATTTTTTTTTTTTTTTTTATCTTTGAAATCTTCCTCATAAATGATTTTAGAAATCAATTAATTAATAATTTTGGGACTCAAAAAAAGTTGATAATCTTCTATACGAAAACCACTCGTGCACTTTTCTCTAAGTTTCTTTCTAACCCACTGGGGCCATTGTTGGCACAGCACGTTCTTCCCAAGCACACATTTCATACCTCTAATAACTTTTGTGACGGAGACACCGAAAGAGCCATAAAATAGAAAAACTTTCCTATCACCGTGTGTGATTAAGGGCCAAAGAAAAACAGTAAAAGCACAACAGAGGCAGAAGAAAAGCCATTTGGAAACACCTCTCTGTGTAATCGGAAATGGGAAGAGAATTGCGAAATTTCCGCGCGAGGTGGTGGTCAGACGGGTATCCTTATTAGGATGCTGCTCTCTCTAATCAACGTCTTTCCTCTTTGCTCTGTCTCGCTGACAAACGCTCTTGTCTCGGAAGGCAGAATTTGAAGATAAGTTGGGATTTCTGCCATCATCACATTTCCGGTTCAAAGATATCAAAAGAGGAAGTAAAATTGGATTGTTTTAATTCACGAGAATAAGCTGAGGAAAGAAATAACTATCACCAGAATTAATTTAATTTATCAGAAATATTTCTCTATATCGACATTTGGAAAAAATATGATCACAAAAAAACTCATTTCGATGATCAGTTAAAAATTATAAAATAAAAATTCAATGAATTTTTTTTATTCAGTTAATTTTAAATTAATTTCAATTCAATTAAAAAAATCTTACTCTAAAAAATACTTTATACTCATAAAGAATTGTTCTTGAAAGTTTTTATTTAAAAAAAAAAATACCTTTGAAACAAATTAATTTATATTTTAAAAAGTCATATTTTTTTTTGTTAACGATGTATTTGTAGCAATGTGGGAAAATAAACAGCAAGAATAATAATTAATTATATTCAATAGAAAATGATTTGAAGCTTCTGTTCAAATTTGGTAAAAACATTAATTTACTTTTAGAGCTCGAAGTTGAAGGTAGAATTTCAGCTCTTTGAAATTTTATCGGGACTCATCATACATATAAGTCACTCTTTCATTGCACGCTAATCAACGACATTCCCATCTCAGATTCCGTTCGGTTTTCGACTCATCGGCTGACAGGCGCTGTTGCTCTTGCCAAGCTCCGGTTTCATTTCGGGGTAAAAATTGTGCGTGTCGTCGATGGGTTGAGCGAAAAGGGACTTGTAGCACCGAGGGCGGGCAACTATTGCTCAAACAATTAGATCATCGCTTTTATTTCGCTCGCGAGCTCGAGGCAGAGCCAGTTTAATTTTTTTCCCGCATCAACCGCGAATCTGAACGAAACAAAACGCGAGGCAGTGGTTCGGTCTCGACGAGCGCTTTGACTTTTCAACGCCAGTCAGTCATTTGATATCGCGCTGACAATAAGCGAGTAACACCGCTTTTCCATCTTCACCCCGACCGTTTCTGTTCTTTAGTTAGTTCATATTTACTATAAATTCCCCATTGAATCAAACATTTCACATCAGCAACTTCCAAAAATTAATGCAAGAAAAAAATTGTAAGACAAAAATTAAGAAAAAGTTAAGGAAACTACTCAGGCTCAAATTGAAAGATTAAAACTGAAAGCTCCCGAAAGCTCCCATGGCTTCATTATTTTTTGAAATACAATAGTTTATTTTTAATTACGGCTCACTAACTAAGATTTTATATTTCAGCAAAATAATTACAATTAGATTGCTTTAAAAGTTAACTTTTCTGCAGCAATGAAATTATTTTGAGTTTTTAACTTCAGAATAAAAATGGAAAACTTTTATGACTTCCATTAAAAATTCACTTGAAAAATTTCGCCTTTGATAAACTTTTGTTAGGCTTCCAAAAATTTTAAAGGAATTTCCCTTGAAACATCCCTTTCCTGCGTCTAAGTGAGCGAGACGAGGAAAATCAATGAACCGCGTCCATTGCCCGTGCATAATGAACGCCGGCTGGATGAAATTCTAGCCGAGGGCACGAAATCGCTCCACATTTGGCAAATTTGATTTCAGGAGGAAGGAAGTGTGGCCCATCATTATTCTGTTCAGCCGCCGCACATAATTAAAACTAAGGAACGATTTCGTCCTGCCTTTTGGTGTCCGAGGCAATGACACTGCACAAGGCTTGCTCAAGGGCACAACAAAACGAACGCCTTCAGTTCAGCGTTTTAAAACTTTTATTTACTTTTCCTCTTGGCCGTGCTTCCAATGAAGAAATCACTTTTCGTGGGCAGATGTGACAAATCGTCGATTTTAGCGTCTCATCGTTGATTTTGAAACCATTTATATAATTTATTTTTAATATCTTGAACTAAAAACTTTCATAATTTAAGCACCAGCTCATCGCACAGCAACCAAAGACATGAATACATTCAAAGCTGAGGTCAAAACTTTGCGGTTTTCGGTCTTCAATATGCAAATAGTTTCGCCGAAGTTTGAAAGCCGCTGAATTTCAAATGACCCTCGAATAAACACAGGAGAATCATGTGCTTCCAATTACGTAATAAGAAGTACGGTTAAAAAACATGATTTTTGCACAGTGAGCAAAACCGTGGAATACATTCTACATTCCCCTAAAAAAGGTTGAAACTTTGGACTCCTCTTAATCTGCTCTTAATTCAGAAATCAAATAAACCCTTCCAAAATTTCCTATTTCTTTCGAAATATCATATTTTGAAACAATATTTAATATCAATACTAAAAACTTGCACCATGGAAAAATACATAAAGGAACTTGAAGGTTGATTGATGATTTTATTCATAAAATTCTCTATCATTGTCGCTTCTTCAATCTTCAATTGTAAAAAGCTTAATAATTGTAGTGAATAATTTTTGGAAAATATAGAATTATTAAGTAATGAGTGAATTTATAAGTTAAAAATCAGTGCACACTCATTTGCATTTAAATTTGAATGAAAATATTAATATTGTATCATATTGAATGTTGATTTTTAAATTTTTACCTGCTTGAGGCTCAGATTTGTGTTTGGTGTCCTGGTCGGGGAATTCTTGCCATGCAAAGGACGAGCCGAAGAGCAGCAAACCCAACAGCAAGGGGTACAAATCCACCCTCTTCTTGGTCATTTTCGCACGAATTGATTGTGTCGCCACTACTCTTTCAGTCCCGGCATAATTTCCTCACTAGAAATTTCCAAAACGATGCACTGTTTTTTTTATGTTTGCGTCTCTCTCCGTCTCGATCTCACACGGGCATAGCGTCTCAGCTGTGCCCGCTCTCAGGTGCACTGAAGGGAAGAGCAACCTGCAACCTGCCGAGATTTGTAATCGGCCCGAAAGAGGCGATTTCTTTCTACGGGCGCCGGTCGCGGGTTCGACCAACACACAAGCACTCGGCCTTTTTCGGGCTAATTGTCCGCGGCCAAACACGCGAGAGTAAAGCAAGCTTCTTTTCTTCCTTCACTCGCTGCTCGCAACTTCACGGCTCCTTTTGCCTTCGAGTTTGAGTTTTGCTTGCTTTGGCCGCCCCCACCACACCGTAGTCCCTGCTGCCGCCGCTGCCTCTTTTGTGTCTCTTCTGCTGTTTACCACCAATCTGCGCTGCGTCGATTTCTCGTTCGCCTCCACCGAGTTTCGTCCAAGTTTCGTCTTCTCTCGTTTGACAAGGACGAGCCCGAGAACTGAACTACCAACTTAATAAAATTACAAATGGAATGTTCAACAACGATGTTGGTGTTAATTTTGCATGATTATTTTGCATCTACCTCACTTTCATGTAAATATAATAAACTGCAATATTCAGCAGTTGTAATGAATTTAAATCATATAATTATTATTTTTTTATAAAAATATTATGCTGGCAACATTGACAATACGTACAGCTGCTGAAACAAAAATTCAGGTATGGGAAGATTTTCTTGTTTTTCCAGCCGAATTTTATCTTTCATCCTGCGTTAGAGGGTAGAAAATTATTCCGAAGCGTTTCAAATAACTTTTTTCTCTAAATTTCTAACGCAATTGAGTTATTTCAGGTGCAAAATGGGCGGTGACGGACATGGCCATGGAGAGGCCATCAAGATTCCCGACTACAAAATTTATAAAGTTGAAGGAGTACCCGAGCTGATGAGAGTTCAGAATGCTCTAGCTGCCAAGGGATTAAAGGATCCTTGGTTGAGGCATGGACAATTTATTTTGTTGGAAAACAAATATCTAAAACAAGGTTTTCACCCAACAGAAATGAAGTCTGGAGGTTTGATCCTTCATGGGGCACCAAGTCAGAGAGGATTAAGTTGACCTTCTTCAGGGGCTTCAAAATCGGTCTTGGTCTTGCAGTGGCCACTGTTGCCATTGAGAAGTTGCTGGAGATGAGGAATCCACACCACCATGGCCATCACTAGGTGATATTGATTGTAGAGAAGGAAAACTTGGTAGCATTTCAATGGTCCTTTTCAGTTTTCTAAAGAAAAAAATTAACCTTTGAAATGTCTAGGCAGTTCATGGAAAGTTATAAATATTTTTTTGATGTTCTGCCAGCTCGGTGTTGTATATAGAATAAAAATAAGAAAAAGCTGTTAAATTTCACTTTTATTCAGCAATATACAACGACTATAATTATTTATTTTCAAACTCATTATATTTCTGCACGATACAAATCAACAATAAACCATTGATTTGGTTACACCTCATACATTAAATATTAACAGTTAAAATCGTGATGTCCAGTGTTGTGTCAAAAGGTTTACAATTTTTGTTTCTGTGTCAGTAGTTAGTTTGACGTGATACAAAACGCACTTTTAAACTTTATTTTTCATTATTATTTTATTAAGAGATCGAGAGATGCAGTTTTGAAACTTTAAAATTCATCTTATAAAATCATTCTTTAGATACTGCTAATCAATTAAGAATGATAATTTGATATTCCAAGTAAATTTCTCCGCTAATTACACAGTACATCACAGAGAATTGAAGTGGGTCTAGCGAGAAGGGAATTGCAAAGTGTATATAACAAGTTTTAAATCAGTCATTCAAAATTTTTTCAAATAAATTTCAATGAGCTTACAACGACTAAGAGTGACAGAAATTTATCTCTAAAATGCAAATTGCTCTTGCAGTATTTTAAAAGATTCTTTGAATTATTTGTTGTCTTCATAAATGCATTATGTTCCCCGGGGGATTTGTTTTTAAGTAATTAATTGTGATTTTAGAGAACACAAGAATAACATTTAGTACCGCTTTTCATCCGTTTACGCTTATTCAATAATTACGTGATACGAAAAAGTGCCATTTAACAAACCAATCCAATGAACGCAGTCCAAGGTGTAAACCTGTTCGCCACACTATATCACAGGGTGAGCCTCACAAAACTGAGCTCGCCTCCTTTCCAGCCCTCCGTTCTGCCACAGGGGTCGACAGACAAGTCCCTAATTTAGAAGAATTTCCAGTCGTGGAATCTGCTGCTGCTGCGTTTAGATCTCTGTTGCGATCCTTTTTTGATTTTTTGCGTCGTTTTGAAGACTTTGGCGACTTTTCCAGAAAGAGCGCCTCATGAAAGTCGTCTGAACTCAGGTTGCTCTCCTGCACCAGCAACACCGAGCTCAGGTTGCCGTCCGTCGAAGATTTGGGAAACCGGAACATTTCCTTCTCCCTCTCAGGTTCGCTGGCCGACTTGGAACCTTTGGGTGAATGCAGGGTGGGTGAACTGGCCTGCTTGGGGGAGGAGGGAGACGTGGGGGAGGCCGGGGCGGACGACCCTGCGCTCAATGTAGAGGTTGATGACAGCATGTTATTCGGAGGGACCACCAGACTAGAGGAGCGCGACCCTCGCGGTGAATTTGGCTCCAAAAGGGGTGACTTGGGGGAGTGGTTTGGGTCGGGGGAGACGGAGTTGTTGGCCGTGGGCACGGTCAGGCTAGAGGAGCGCGACTGCCGACCTGCCAGGGCGGCGAGGGCTGGCGACATGGGCTCAGGGGTGCGACTGATAGACACGCCTGAAATGAACAGGGTGGGAGATTTCGGAATTCCAGTTTCGGACTCGTACTCGTTGGAGCTGTCCGTCTCCAGTTTGGGAGATTTGCAGATACGGATCCTCAGGGTCTTATGGGTGAGGAAGACGTCCTGCCTGGGTTTTGGTGGGAGGGGTGGCAGGAGTTCCTCCTCGTCCTTCCTGCTGCTGTCGTCGTCTGTGGTGCCCAGAATTCCGCAAACCTCCATGTCTGCATTCAACGAGTCGGACGTGTCCTCGATGGACGACTGGCCGCCAAAGTTGATCATGCAAGAAGGGCTGCTGTCCAGCGGCCGGTCGTCTTCGGCACTGGCCGCCTGCCGCAGATTCCTTCGAGCCAGTTCCTCAGGTTTGTCGTCATGGTGGCTGTGGTCCGAATCAAAGTACGAGCAGGAGGGCACTGCGACCGGCTTGGTGCAGAGGTCACCTGTCGAGTGTGACCTCCGCATGACTTTGGACGCAGTCGCATCGTCTTCGGTGAAGCGGCCACCGTTTTCGTGGATCTCCCCAATCTCGAAGCGGCCATCCTCCATGCCTCCGCCGCGGTGGTGACTTTGGAAGCAGATGGTCGTTGAGTCAGAGTCCTCCACCAATCGGGCGTTCCACCGGCGACTGATGGTGGCGTCAAAGGTCTCCAGGTCGCATGCCGCCAGGCTTTTCAAAAAAGAATCCACGGTGACGTCCACTGAACTCGAGTTGTCATTGGACAATGGGGAGGGCGTTCGCAGGCTGGACACGCAGGCTGAGCACACAATGGGCGTCTTCTGACTTTTGTTCTCTTGCAGAGAAAGGTGAATGGCCAGTTTCAGCAGAGAGTCGTCGCCCTCCGCTTTTTGCGTGGAAACAGTGGGAATGCTTATGGCAGAGGAGGCGCTGGTACCAGCCAGTCTAATAAATTTAAAAGTCAGGGAAATGTGATTTGAATTTTCTAAATAGATATTTACCCCTCTCTCATTTCCCTCTGCTGCTTTTTCATTTGGTCCTCAATCATTTGTAAGCGTGACATTTCTAATGCTATCACTAGGTCAACATCCGCAGTAACTAAAAAAGAAGTATTCAAAGATTTTACAAATAATTGAAAATCGCATCAGCAATGGCTCATTTTGGCTCATAAAATTTAATTTAGAAATATTTGAATCACAAAGCTTATTTAAATTATCCAGTGTATACTGCATTTATAAATTTATATATATTATATCTTAAAATTACAACTTACTTTCAGCATCATGCTGCAAACCTGTGGATGTCCTGCTGCAGTTGAGACTGCAAAAATCATAAATTGTGCCTGTGCAAGGGTTTCTAGCTCTTGGGCGATCACAATTGGGCCGAGTGCATTTGCCTACTATGCTAACTGCAATAGCTTGATCAACATCAGTCTCCTAAAGGAAAATAATTAATTATATTTTCTTAAATCAACCAGTTCAAATTATTACTTCTTGTTCAGTTTCAAAACGAGGCCACTCAAATATTGAGTTCAACACGTGGGTTCCTTGCACATCTTTCATCCAGCTTTTTGCTATTGCTTGAGCAACCTGATTCTTTTTTTTCAACATTAAATATTAAATTAGAAGCTAAGACAAGTAATTTCAGTTACTCTTCTTTGCTCTGGTGGAGTTTCTGGGGGTGCCAGCCCCTTGTCAATGGCCTTAACAAATTCGTGCCGCCTCTTCCTTGCCAAGGCAGTGGTTTGCATAATAGCAGTCCGTGGGGTTCGTAGATAAGGGCGAGCTACTTGTTCGGACAACTTCTCTGTCACTTCCTCTAACTCGTTCTAAAATTTTTCAATTAACTAATCTATGAAAAAAAAAAGATTTCAGGCGATAACAACCTGCATCAGCTCAAACATAGCCTTATTGTATCCATTGTCTTCTAAATAGTAACCATAGACATAGGAGCCACATAAGACCCTGCGAGCTTTCAAAAGTTCTCTAACAGCTTCTTCAATGAATTTAGTGCCTTTCTGCAGTTTTGGAGATTTAAGAGTGCTGCAAGAATCTGAAAATTTTAAAATTTGTAATTTTAATTTAAACTGGGATTAAACTTTGGCAATTACCAGGCCTTGGGTTTTGAGCTTTGTGCAGTGAGGCGGCCAAGAGCTGCATTTTGTGTGGAACGGCGCTGAGCAATGGTAATTCTAATCTCTGCGAATTTTCATGGTTGCGGAACCTGGTGTAGTAGTGGAGGAAGCGGGTGAGTTCCTGCAGCTGTTGGTTGCGTTGAGCAGCTTCATTGAGCATGGCGCCTTGTTTCTCATCAAGACGACTAGCAATCTCAAATCTATTGCATCTAAAGTACCCTCCAGTTGCCGAGCTATGTTTCTTCCAAGTTTCCAAACAAACCCAACAGAAGTCAAATTTGCACTATAAGACATGTTTGAATTAATCCCCATTTCTCAGAGTAGAACAGATTAAAACTCACTTTTGAACACTTCATGTGATTACACCCCTCGTTTTTCTGAATTGGGGATTTGCAGTTGGGGCAGGGTTTTGAGTTTGTGACCAACCACAAGCAATTGGCCGCCTCCTCACTTCCAGAACAGGAAGTTTCCAACTCTTCCAGTTTGATATCGGAAATTTTTTTCTGCCACTCTTTCCATTGCTCACAACTGAATTTTATTTTTTATTCTTTTTATTATAAATTTTTTTTATAATTTTACCCGCACGGTGCATGAGCCTCTCCTAAGCACTCCCAGCAAAAGAAGTGACCATTTCCACAGTCAACTGCATGTGAGGTGCTCAAAGGGCCATTATTTGCAGAGCTTAGGGAGTTGTCATATGACTCTGGGGGCAACCTGACCGCCCTCCCACATCCTGGCAAAGGGCACCACTTAATGCTTCGGTTCGTCTCTACAAACGCCTGTGGCAAAAAGGTTATGAAACCATGCTTTGGAAAACCATCAATATACAATTTTTATACCTTGATGTCAAACTGCAAATATCTCCTGGCCATTTCCGCGCTGACCACATGCTCTATAATGTCAACTGGGACCAAAATGTGGCAGTTGAAAGCAGGGCAGAAAATGTGGTGAGCGTCGCCCTCCTGAATCTTCAGCGTCAAGTACCTGTTCCAACAAGAAAAACAAAACTGGTGTTCGCAGCTCATCTGAATTGGCTCGTCCCATATGGGCATGGGGCAAGTGCAAATTTCGCACTGCAAACAACTTAATTAGACACTTTTTCTTTTTACAAAATGAAATAATACCACAAAATCCGCCTCTGAAGGTAGGGGCATGCGTTCTCTTTTCCTAATTGGTGAAGGGACAACTGGAGGTGAGCCTAGGGCAGCATCATCGGCAGCTGGAACAAGACTTGAGTGCTCGAGCGCCGAAGGAGGTGGCTGAACGCCAGCTAATTGGCAGCATAAAACAGGCTCCTTCATCCACTTCTCCAACAGAGCCTCCCTTGACCATTCTAAGTAAAATACAATTAATTGGAACATTAACTACATATTGCAGCATAAAGTATCCACTTTGTCAAGTTGGAGAGTGAAAAGTTTCATTGGGAGATAATTTGATTCTTAGAGTTTTTACAATTAAAAAAATAATTATAAAAAACGGATTTACTAGAGTTAAAAAAATCCTCCGAATGACATCCAAAAAATAATAGTTATTTCTTTTTCTTATTAATCTATTATTTTAAATAAATTCATTTAAAAAAAATGTTAATCTTTTATATAGAGTTAAAAGTAAATTTAATAAAAAAATTATACCATTGTCCCTCAGCAGTGCCTCTGCGGTAAAAAGAGGGATGTGCAGCATATCCGCAGTTTCAACCAAAAGCTGATCTTTTGCTTCCTGCAAGTCCTGCGTCCGCAAACCAGTGTAAACTTCATCCTCTTCCTCTTCATTTTCCTCGCTTTGCTGGTCGTTGGTTTCTTCTTCACTAGTTTTTAACCCTTTTAACCCCTTGCTCCTTAGCACTTCATCTTCGTTGACTGTGTCGCTATTATCAGTCTACATAAAAATAAGTCACAAAAAGATTTTTTCATTAATAAATTGGACTCACAAAAACCATTTTAGTCTCCAGAAATTGAGCTATTTCATGGTGGCCGAATTGCATGGCTAGGTCACAAGGGGTCAATTTATCAATGTTCTCGAAAAACAGGGGAGCACTGGCCGCCACCAAAATCTCGACGCACCTCTGCAGGCCAGACTGAGCAGCACAGTGGAGTGCCGTGTTTCCTTGCTATAATAAAAATAATTCAGAGTAATTGCTAAATCATCAAAATAAAACTCTTACGTGATCAACAGAATCAATTGCCATTTTTTCTTTATCTCCAGAAGGTAGGGGTACCCCACGCCACTGCAGCAGAAGGGAGACGCAGGCGGCACGTCTCTCTTGCGCGGAAAGAGATTTCTGCTGGGCAAGGTTGCAGGCCATGTGCAGAGATGTTTCATTACTGCTGTTTTTCTTGTTAGGGTTGCCTCCTAAATCGTTGAGGAACGTTCTGTGAAATATATAAATTTTATACAATATTAATTATCATTAAAAATTAGCAAAATACCTAAGCAAGTGTTTCATCCCATGTTTGGAAGCGTAGTGAAGGGCCGTGTTGTGTTGGTGATTGTCTCCGTAACTGAGATTTGGGTCCAGGTGTTTCCTCAGCTCAGGTGAGCTTTGGAATACCTGAAGTTACAGTTAAACAATTAGTCAGATTATTTATATATTATTTTTTTTTACTAAAAATTCTAACCTGCATGGCAGCATACTCATCTCCATGCTGAAGGTATTTCTTAAACTTGGAAGAGGCACTGCCCATGGCAAGCGTTGGCTCAAACAGTTTGCGCTCCACTTACATATCAATAAGATGGATTTAAGCAGACTCCCGCAGAGCTTAAAAATATCCTCTAGCTCTGAATTTTCTGTTGATTTCAAAAGCATTTTTCTTCCTAAAAATGATTAAGAATATTTAGATAATAGGAAGTCAATTTGAACTTTATTTAAAGGATGCTTTTATTACTTAATGTTAAATTACCATATTTCAGACGAAGAGAAATTTCCCAGAAGCATTCGCAGGGTTGCTTTAATTTTTGAGGAATTATGGAGTTTTTGGGGATGATTTATAGATTTAAAATCTGTGTTTCTTATGATTTTAGCTGTATAATTTAGTAGCATGCCATGAAATATCTGAAAATAAATGTTAGAAAAACTTCAGTATTAAACATGGTTTTAGAGTATTTGCATTATTTTTACTTCAAGCTCTCTATCATTATCTTATTAATTGGACCACTGTGTAACAATTAGAGCAACAAAATGTCAAGTGGTGCGCTAATTGACGGGTGAAAGTGTTTTTTTTTTTAGTAACGCACAGCCTCCGCTTTCAATTTTGGCTCACCTGATTGAGAGAACAGCATCCTGCGGATCAAGAACAACCAATGGTAGACATTATGGAGCTTGGTTCCTCCTATGTCTTCATCTAGACACTTTCAATATTCGAGCCAAGAAATTTCCAGCGACGGCCATGGTGGTTGGGAAAAGTCGGAGCACCTCGGCACCCACTTTTCCACCGATTCGCGATTTTCCAGGGCAGCCTACAATGATGCTGATGATGATTTTCCAATCACATAAGGCTGCAATACGCTCACCCAAATGTGGACAAATCTTTCTTCACAGAATTAGTACCTTGCCAAGTTTTTGTGTAATTGAAGGTTTGAGAGGAGCCGAGCAGCACGGCACAGACGAAAAGAAACTATTGATTTATATATTTTGTTTTGATCTGGATTCGAGCATGGACTGGCTGCTGCATGAAGGGGAGGAATGGGGGATGCGACGGTCGATAGCAGGGTAGCAAAGGCGCATGACACAGACATTGCTCTACAGCACCCAGGCCGTGAAAGCGCGGAATCATAAAGAGACAAAAAAGTGATTCACTTTTTTGTACATAAAATCTATATTTTGTAAAATGCATTGAGAGAAGAAAAGAAATTTTCAGTTTCTATGCTTGAGTAATATTGGAATATATTTTAATCACAAAATAATTAAATGCAATTGTGGTTTAATTAATTAGGTACCTTACCGTAATTAATTAGGTAATAAGTCTGGAACGTTCCAGACTTATTTGTACATCTGTTCATGAGCTTGCAATTAGTGTCTGTTGGTCTAAATTATTATCATAAAAATTGCATGAATAGCAAAAAATCAGAAACAAATTGTTTTGTATAGCTAGTTCAACCAGCTTTTCTAAAATTATGTTACTCAAACTTTGGTGAATTATATGCATGAGAGCGTCTCTTTGTACACTCAGAAAAAATTAAGGCAAAAAAATAATCTATAGGAATCATTTAATTTTAAGCTTATGTTGCAGCAGTTTAAATTTTAGCACAATATCACAACAAAAGAAACGCTGTTTTTATACAGATTAATTTATAGTTCTTTTAAATCAACTTGAGAACTATAAACATATGCAGATTCATTTCTCACTTGCTTTTAGAATGTGCATTTGCAGAGGTTGACGAAGACGTGGTCTTGATGCCCCAAACCAATCTAAGAACACACATGGGAAAATTGTTTGGATTGTGCAATTTTTGCTTACACATAATAATTATGCTTACCGAGGAAGGAGTTTGATTTGCATGGCAGCTCTGCCTTGTCCTCATGTTGGTGAATTTCAATTTGTATGTTTTGTTTGTGGCTGGAAAATTGCTTTTGTACTCATCAACAAGTTCCTGAAATGGAACTTCTTTGTTGCAAGCCACAGCTAACTTTTGAGCATCAATCTGTTACAAAATGTTTTTAAAAAATTTCAGAAAATTAAATCGACTAACCTTTATGACAAAGAACAGAACAACAAAGTCTGTATCTGTGTGTGCCTTTGGGACACTGAGGGTACAAGGTTCAAGTCTTACATCACAATCTGGATTGACCTTTTATAATAGAAATGAAGAAAATAATATACAAAAATTATTTTGCTGATAAATGCAGCAAACCTCCATAGTGAGAATGTTGAAGGTAACAATTTTTTTGTCCCGAAGACTCTTGATGGTGCCATTTTCCATAGGTGTGGCCTTCATGAGCACTCCGATAATTTCTTGCTTACAGCTTGGCCTCATTTCAAAAGTCACAGCTACATCCATAACTACTCCTGGCTTTAACTCAAAACTAAAATTAAAAAAGTAAACCATATAACAGATTTAATATACATTCTTAAGAAGACGATTATGATTACAAATTAATTAAGAGAGAGTACACGCTTTACAAAACTAATTTTCCCAAATAAATTGCAAAACTGGATATGCAAACTAAAAATTATGTTTTTTTTATACATACATATAAATAAAAAACTTACTGTGTTCTGTCAACATGGATGATGGCATTTTTCATGGTCGTTGTCGCGAGATGAATGACTTTGTCTTTGACGACAGGCAAGGCCGTGTCATTTGAAGATGACAGGAAGAATTGTAGATTGACCTTGACCTTTTCCTTCCATTTGTTGACCAGACGGACCACGGCCTCTTGAGGGTTAATGTTTATCACACCTGGAGTGGAGCTTCCAGCTTTATAACTTGTTAAGATAGCAGGAGGCTCGTTGTCTTCGTCGTCACTGCTGCTGGACAAAACAACTATTGAAGAATCATCCATGACTTCACAGTCAACTTGATAGTCCATGTTCTGCTCTGGAGTCTCTGGAGGTAAGGAAAAATACTTGTAAATTGAAAAATCATTAAAACTATTATCCACTGAATTATTCGGCCGTTTGTGGAGCAAAAATTTTTACAACGTGTAATATACAAGCAGGTGAGCCTAAAAATGATGTTTTGGAATTACAGGAGCAAAAAATCCACTGCTACGCCCAGCACAACTGCTAAAATTTTGCTTTACCAAAACCAGAGACCTGTTGCCTCAAGGATCTTTCATTTACATAAAAGATCCTTGTGTTGCCTGCTGGTCTTCTGTGATCAAAAATCAAAACAAAGTTTTTGATGGGCGAGCCGCGAGCCCTCCAAAGGATCTTTAGATCGACCAATGACAAACGAACAAACCGAATACATCCAACTGATCAAAGGAGGGGGTGGGGGTGATCTGGAAATTCCTCTCCTCATCAATGGTACATTATTTACATTTTTTAATTGTTTTTTAATTTCCTTCTTATTCCTTCGCTTCGCCGGTCAATGCTGCCTGCTGCCATCTGCAAAGTGCACACAAAAAGATGATCGAAACAAACACAACCCTCGCACATATGGTATTTTGATTTTGGTAAGAATTGATACGAAATTAATTAATGAAGAGAAAAATAATCCATATCTGTCACTTTCATTATTAATTTTTTGGTAAAATCTCGCAAAATGCGCATGCAGAGAGCATGCTCTCAGTGGTCGGGGGAATTTATGGTCGGATCATTATCCAATTAAAGTAGAAACAAGAGAATATTATAATATTATAGGATATTATATGCATTATATGTTCACTCGTTGTCGTCATATTTCGTCACTTTCAGTCTCAGAGATAATATATCAGACGGCTTCAAACTTTAAAGCAAAGTATAATATGTCCGAGTTTCTATATATCTATGCCTTAATTGTATCAATTGTATTTCACCCAATTTAACCGAGTGATAAAAAGTTGTCGTGCCTCGTGCCATATATGCGTTTTAAGAAGCCAGAGAGAAAAAATTGAATTATGACAGTAAATTAATACTTTTTAAATTTTTATTTTGTATAAAAGTTATACATATTCGAGTTTCAAGCCGCCTTCGATTGTTGTTCACTGAAGTTAAAAGCATTTAGGCTACAAGTTTTCAAGAAGAGCACTGAATAATTAAAGAAAAATATGGAAAAATGTCTAAAATTTTCCGACCACTTGCCCATATCCTGAAGTAGACGCATGTTGAGATTTACAGCGTGCGGTCACTCTCGACAAATAAACCACACGGGCAATTTAAGGTAATTACTTTAAAGCTCCGGAAAATTAATGGAGGAGAATGAATTGCTGAAGGAGTTATTAATTGGAAGAAGATAGAACTTCTCCAATATTGTGAGTGGCTAAAATTACTAGTGGAGCTGCATCCAAATTTTCCAAAATCTGTGTGGTCCGTTGGCGAATGCCATATATTTTAAAAACCTTTATTAGGCTAAAAAATCATTACCACGTACTTGTCCAATGGGTTCTGCAGTTGTAAATTATTGATTAATCAGAGGGTTTATATTAAGGCTTGCAAAATTAACTAGAAAATTTGACGTTGGATTATTTGCACTGATATTTTACATTTAAAAATTCATTATATTCACCTGCACGCAAAATAATTTTCATTTTTCATTCTAAACTATAATATAAAATAAAAATCTCTAAATAATTAGAGAATTTAGTCATTTTATTGATTAACAGTGATAATTTTAATTATTATATATAACTTTCATCTCTGAAAGCGTCTCCTCAATTTGGGTGAATTAAATTAGGGACTCTGAATTCAAAGTACAATATTAACAAATTAATTTTCAAAACTTCAATTAACTTTAAATTAGAAATTGTCTTAGTGTGAACCGGACACACACTACAGTTAAATTCTGAAAGACCACTTAACAATTATAGAATTGAATATAATTATAATGGCCATAGGGTATTTAATTTAAAATAAAACAATAGAATTTTAATTTTTGAATTACTAGTGTTGGTTCGTTTACTGATAACCCATGCCGAAGAACAGCTTTAGCCAACTTTAACAAGCTTATAACCAATAGGACATGCAATTTTCAATACGGCTAATGTGTAATTAAGTTTTATAAGTGACAAACAATTTTCAAAAGGCAGAAGTTCAATTATGTTTCTATACATTGAAAGTATTCCTTACAAATGGGAAATAATGATTTTTTTCCTTTTAGTCATAATTTTCAATCAAAGGCACTCGGACATAATCAATGTTAATTTAAGCAGGGTTGTCTGGAAGGTCGCGTGCGGCCAGGGCAGTGTGCTGCCCACCCGCGGCCACACTAAGCACAAAACGTTTCTCCAGGGCTTTGCCTTGCATTAGCTGCGGTTCGTCAACATCGTCAGGCTCCTCGCCACCGATTCCCAACTGGGTGCTGCCCATGCCCCAAGAGTAAACCTTGCCTCCTTCGGCGATGGCATACGAAGTTGTGTTCCCACTGACAATGTCCACACACTTGACGCCAGCTAAAGCCCCTACCAGGGTTGGTTCCTTCACCGTGTCTTCTATCTTACCCAGACCAAGGCGGCCGTAGTCGTGTCGTCCAAAACTGTAAACTTTGCCTGAAACAATAATTTTAGTTATAAAACAATAGCAAATTTGATGGATTGTTATATCACTCTTTTAAACTCAAGTTTTAAGTCTTCTTCACAAAAGTACATTAACAGATGATATTCCTATTGAAAATCATACATTTTATTCCGATAAGGTAGAAAATAAATTTGACTCTCATTTTACTCAAAAAATTTAAATTTTAACTCCAAAGTAAGATTGCAAACACCTGGACAACGGCTATCTAAATATTTCAATAACTTTAATGACCTTCTTCGTCCAAACAAAGGGTGTGGTGCTGCCCTCCGGCTATCTTTTTCCATTTTTTTGAACTCATCACTTCAGACAAGACCGGCAAAAACTGGGGGTTGTTAATCTCAGTCAGCCCTAAAATTGAATCAAAAAAGGAACCTTGTGAGTAATTAGAGAAAAAAAATTACCAATATGATTGTAATTGTTTAGGCCAAAGACGTAAATTTTCCCGTCTGCCTCGCTCTGGCACATTGTGTTCCACGAGCCAGTCCAGATTTCAGAGCACTTAATCTTGGTTGAGGCTCTTCTGTGGGCGTGCAGGTTGACAGGCATGGGCGCTAACAGCTGCTGCTTGTGGTGGCGACTGTCCTTGTTGGTGGCCGTGCGTTCAGGCACACGTCCAAGCTGGCCCTGTTCGCCGTTTCCAATGGTGAAGACAGTACCCGACACGCTCAGCATGACTATGTGATCGTCGCCAGAACTGATCTTGACGATTTCCTGGCCCCTGAAAATCTCCACCGGCGTCTCCTCCTTGACATTGCCGCTCAAAGTCAGGCCCAGTAGACCTGAACTGTCCTGTAAAATCAAATTGGTACTTGGAGAATGCTCAAAATTGATAAATTAATAACAACTAACCCTGAAACTACCACAGGCAAAGACACGCCCGTCCTCCAGCAGGATGGCCGTGTGCGAATCCCCGGCTGTCACTTGGATTGCCTTGCCAGGCAGATTGATTTTGCTAGGTTTGTACTCTGGATCAAAACCATCGCCAGTTTTCCGGCCAAGGGCACCATCATCATTGCAGCCAAATGTCACAACCTGGTAAAGGAAAATTTACTTTATAACCACACTCTGGTTTAAAATTTCAGTCAACCTTTAAAAATTATAGCATTTCTTATTTGATTTATAAGTAAATTGTGGTTACAAATTAAATGAAACTAAAAAGCTCTGAGAAAAATAAAATACAACTGGTGAAAACTTCAGTATTAGGTTTTATAGAATTGAATGATTAAAAGCCGGATAAAAATGAAAAAAATAAATAAATAAAAAATGCTGGCGTGAAGCACTTGTGTACCTCTCCATTTTTGTTGAGGACCACGGTGTGCATTCCTCCGCAGCAAACAGCAACGGCGTCTACAAGGCCCTCAACAGGGACCGGTCTCCTCTTGCTCTCAACATCGTCGTCAAAGCCGAGCTGGCCTGTCATGTTATCGCCCAAGGTAAAAACCTGTGTAACATAGAAAGTTTACTAAAATTCCAAGTGTTATGTGCCTATTTCTACTATACCTATTAGAGAAAGAGATTAAATATCAATCAATTTCCTACAATTGCCTCGATAGATAGTCAGTAGTTAATAATAGTATAAAATTATAAAATAATAAATCATGTACGATAAGTAATTAATTAATTAAAGAATGTCATAATAATGGATATTTGTTTTGGCAGCTCATTTATGAAACTTGTAAGTGAAGTTCGATACTGTCATGATAATCAGTAACTTATTTAGAAAATTTTGATAAATTATGGCAATGAATGATGAATGATAGTTAAGTGGTTATGGAATTTCATGGCAATCTATAATTGTATATGGTCAAAATATTTGTTGAATTTTGTATACCTGGCCAGTCTCTCGCTGCTCCAGAGGCAACAGCAGCGGCTCCAACTTGAAGGTGGCTGGAGAACGGGGGCGGTCAGAAAGTTTTCGCACCTTTGCCTCCACATCCGGCTGCACAGAGGACCCTGCAAAGACTCTGTGTGATGAGACTGTTGGACGAATTTCAAGGAAATAAACAGACCTACTCAAAAGGAAGTGCCCTGTAATGGCGAAAAGCAGTGTGCAAGCCAAGTGTGCAGGCAAAGGCAAATTATATATTCGTGCAATTTACGATCACTGAATCCCCAAGCATCTCAAGCAGAATAATTTATGCAATTTAAATGTAAACAAATTCTGAAAAGTTTTAACAACAAACAACACTAAGGGAACAAAAGCAAGCATTAAAGTAGTTCATCAGCCTTACTTCGAGGTCTTTTCCTTATCGTCGGTGGCTCTGCAGACCTGAAACTGGTGCCTCTCTTCTTTGCCGGCATGATTCCTTTGTTTAGAACCTAAAATTTTGTAAAAAGTTTTTTTTTTTAATTTAACTTTAGCGCACTGTAAATATTTAAAAATTATGGAAATTAAAATAATTTGAATCTGAAATTTTTTAAATGAATTCTTATTAGAAAAAAAAATAGTAAAAATATTATCAAATCGAAACGCTGAAGCAGAGAACAATAAAAATCTGCTCTGATTTGCGATGCACGGAACTCGGCAATATTTTAAAAACAAGGGAATTGTATGCGTGTGAAAGAAGCAAAATGATATTATTTACATATTTCAGACGGTTTAGGGAGAAGATAAAATAAACGACGTTTGCAAAAGATAAACACATTCACTCAGCAAACCCTTTACCCGTCGATTCAACCAGAAATTCATAAGCAGTTTTCTAATTTTCCGTCCCAAATTTCTGTCTTTCTTTGATTTAACCTCTGCAAAAACTCGAGATAAAACGATTAACAATGTTTACCTAGAGCACAATTGAGCGAAAAACTATTTTGATTGCAAAAATGCAATAAAAATAACGGCTCTCTCCGTGGGTCTGCGTGGTTTGACTTCGAGGCCGGCACGTGCAGCTGTTTCCATTCCAATGCTGCCAATATAGAGTCCTGGCTGCCAACGTGCCGGAGCAAAACGTAGTGGAAGAGCGCCAAATTAGTGTTATATATAATATTATTGTGTACGCAAAAGCGATTAATACAAGAATTTTTAATAATTTTTATTAAAATTGAAATTATTGTACAGGCAATTTATATTAATAAAATCACAAAAGATTGAAATTTTTTTAACAAAATCAAATTTATGAAAAAAAAAAAGTAAAAAAAATTCTAAGATCTAAATCTGTAGTGATTTTTAGAGACATACGACATATATATCATATATATATATATTTTTATGGCTCTCATAAAATTAACGAAATTAACATTTTGGAACTATTATGTTAACCCCGGCAAAACCACAACATTAACTTGTGCGATCAAAAGTAATAATGGAAAAGAAAATTTGGGTAAATCAGGGTAAATATTTCTTTATTACCAATTTTAAAACTTCAAAATTTTATAATAGCATAATACATAGTAATATTTTTGATAGAGAGGTTAGTAAATTTTATTCACAGCAAATGAGTACAAAATGGGTAATCAATGTACAAACGGTAACAAAATACACAACAGGTTAAAAGCGAAGTTATTGTCATGTCGATTTAAATACCATTAATGATTAAAATGCTCTTGCATAACACAGAGGGAATACATGACTAGAGCTAGATATGCAAATTAGGCACAGTAGTTGAGGGTTTGTTATTATTCCGTAGTCTTTTCCTTGTCTAATGAGTTGAGAAATTCGTCCAGATCCAAACCAAGCACATCTCTGTACAATCCATACCCCTTGTTCATGAGTTCTTGGGTCCTGCAGAAAAAAATCAATAATTTCGAAGAAAAACTAAAAGATAATTACAAGTATCTTAGTTCTTGATTTTCTTTTATGACATCAGCAGACTGATCTTGTGGTGGATTTTGACCGGCGACACCAACACTTTTGCATTGACAAGGGTCGGAAGGTGGACTCTCAGCCTTTGAGTGTTGTTTTTGGACGGCTTCTGCTTGTTTTGGGAAGGCACCTCGACTCGGAACAGTGGGCGGAATATGACCATGCACCTTGAGAAACGGAATATAATTTTTTCAAAATTAAAAAGTGTTAAGAGTTTACAGCCGAGAGCCAAATGTCCTCTTGTCGTTGCAACTGGGACTTGGTGATTTCTTCCTGCAGCCTGGCAATTTCCAAAAGGCAACTTTCCATCGGAGCTGTGACCTTGTCAGTCCCAGTCTGACACTCTATTAATTGCCTAAATAAAAAATACATCTGTAAAACAAATCTAAGTTATTTTTAACTTTTACTTCAGGTGTTGAGAAAAGGGCTCGTCGTGCAACAGCTTGTCCCTGTGTTTCAGGCAGTTGTAAACTACCCTGGCCATTTCACTGTTGTTCTGCAGAACTTTCCGCTGCTCTTTGTTTCTCCGTTTCAGAGCTTCATAGCAGTTTTGGCCAGCTTCAGCTCTATAATTTTAAAAAAATATATTGCCTGGCCTGGAATTTGAATACTTACAAGCTGTCTAAATTAGACGAAATCCTGATTCGAGCAAAAGGACTTCTTTGGAGTTGCAGGGCCAGGCCTCCAATGGCCTCTGCCTCAATTTCTAGTTGTGAGAGTCTTTCGTCCACAGTCATGATTTTATTCAATAACTGTGTTTTCGACTCGGACCAAACTCCAGATATTTCTGAGAAAACCAAAACTTTAAATCAAGAAACACTATAAGTTTTAATTACTTACTTTCTAAATTAGAGCTTTTAAGCTCTGAAACTTTGGATAGATCAAATTCTAGAGATGCAGTAAACAAATCCTTCAATGAACTTAATCTCTGTTTTTCCTGTTGAACTCGCTGCACAAGTTTCCCAAGCTCGCAGGTTTTGCTCAAGACAGACAACCTGGATTCCACAATTCAGTTTGCAATAAATTCAAATAATTATTTTTTACATCTTAGCTCGGTGAGCACGCAGGAAATTGCAGTACAAACTGGCCTCTTGCTGCAGGAAAAAGACGGCATGCGCCCAGGATCTCCGCTGAAACTGGTACTCGAAGACACTCTTGATGTCGGAGACCATTTGACCCACCAGAGTGGGAATGTTTGGCTTCACCTGAGGCAACTCAAGTCTTCCTTTCTGCAGCACATACAAGAACCAAATTGTCCCATCCTGATACGAATATGTTTTTACTCTTATGACACAAAAAAAGCTTTTCAAGTTAATTACATTATGAAGGCAACACTGGTCAGCAGACAAAGACGGATCAGGAGTAGTTCCTCTTGGGAACAGAAGTTCTTGGTCTTTTACAGCTAGACCAGTGTCCCTGGCAATCCACTGTTGCAAAGTGGCCAGTTCTGTAGTTCCGTCCACCTCGTAACTCAGTACTCGGCACTCAGGTACACAAAAAACGGGCACAATCTATAAACAAATCTTTAAACGTCAGTCATGAGGAGTAGAAATTATATAAAACTTGCTTTTTTGGTCAAAATGGAGCCCAGCATCGTGAAAACAAGCAGTTCGGTGTCTGCCGACTGACGTCCTCGTCTTTTCGGGTCCCAGTCCAAAAGAATCCTCAACCACCTTTCCATGTGATACTGGAATGTGCTGCAAGTTTCTTATTTTAATAATTTATACAAATGCAAAAGTTAATTATTCTCTCACGATGAAATGTGATTCTCAGAGTAGAGCTCTTTGCTGAAGACGATACTTCCGTCCTCAGTCTGGAAGGCACAAATATCATCCCTAGCCTTTTTCTGCACATGGGTCATCCTGGTGAAATCAAAGATAATCAATCAATCTAAAATTACAATAGGCTAGAAACAAAATTTACCAAGCAACTGGGGACATTTGCGGCAAAAATGGACGCACCCCAGTGATTATTTCATGAGTCAATAAACCTAAACTCCAGTAATCAACTGTGCAGCTGTACCTGTAATTAAAATCAATTTTTAATGCATTTTAACTTTTAATTGAGAAATAAAATTTCATTTACTTGGTGTTTAGAAAGAGTTCAGGGGCCAAATATTGCAGAGTCCCTACAAAAGAGGCAGCCATACTGCTCTGGTCCAGCTCTTTGGCATATCCCAAATCGATCAGTTTGTAACTTATCTGAATTGAAAGAGTTTTAATACGATTCATTTTTTTTTTAACAAATATTCACTTGATTATTTTCTCCCTCTTGGAGAACAATATTATCCGGCTTAAGATCGCGATGAGTAATTTTGTTTGAGTGCAAATATCCCACAGCGCTTGCTATGTCCTTTACTATAGACCTGACCTCAACCTCGCTGAGGCCGCAGCAGTTCTCAGACATGTTCAGTACCTGGATGACAAATCAAAATTTAATCTCACAGTCAAGTAAAAAAATTAAATAGAATTGAACTTGCTATTTTTTTTAACACATATCCACTTGAAAACAAAATTTTATTCACACCTGTCGAAGATCACCCTTAGAGCAATACTCCATGCACAGGAGAGGCAATTCTACCCTGAGCTCTCGCTCCAGCTCAGGAGGGACGGTGAGGGCTTTGACCACGCCAGGGTGGCGAAGGCGCTGCATGATTTCCACTTCCTTCGTCCACCTCTCTTTGTGCTTTGGGGTAAGAGCCGGGTCGTCCACCCAGCGGCATTTTTTCACGGCTTCAAAAATTTCAATCAGCAAGGCTAAAAAAATGCAAACGAACAGATTTTACCGATTTGTTCTCCAGTCTCCCTGTTTTTCCAAAGGGTGACCACCCCAAAGGCGCCGCTGCCCAAGACCTGTTGCCGAAGCCATCCTTCAATTTCGGCTGGTTCATCGCACATATCTGCATAATCATAGAAGTTGTTTGCAAACATTTAAATAAATTATCAACGTGTTAGAGTAAGAGTTTGAACCGTCAAGATTTGGCGGAGGTTGACCCGAGGTCATGGCGACTTTTTGCGATTATATATGTATCAATAAAAATGAGTGATTATTTTCGTAACTCTTATGCGAGAGACGCGAAAAAAATCCTGCTCTAGGCGTTCTCGCACCGACATCACCGCTGTCTGGCCAAAAATTCTATAATAAAAAGCGACTAAAGTGAACAGACCTATTTTTAGCCTCTGCCTTTCAGCGCGGGAGGGGACGAATTAGCTCAAAATTTGTGAGTGGCATTTAATTATTGATGTTGCAGGTAAGATGAGCGTGACACCTGAAGATTCGCAAATTATTTATATCAAAGACAACCATCCATGAAAATTGAAATTACGCAAATTTATTGTTAAAAAAACAGACATTCCAGACTTGTTTACTTTCACGCCTGAAGAAGGGGCGGAGGCAGTGGAATGGAGCGAGCGTAGCGCCACCGGCGCGAAGGTGCTTAAGTCGGTAACTTTTGATTCACTCCATGGTCCATGGCTTCTTGGTCCATGGCTTGGTCCATGGTCCTTGCTTTGCTCTCGGTGGTAGAGGGGTAGTGCCTAGTGCCACTCCCAGGGGTCCTTTAAATCTTGGTTCTTCAGTGACTGGTCATTGAGGAGCGTGAAACTTCTTTTATTTTCTATAATTTACATTCTTTTTTCTGTGTTGCACTACTACACCAAAAAACTTAATTATATTATAATTATAATATCTTGAATTTAATTTTTTCTTGGGTATTGCACGCAGCATAAAATGTAAGACCCAGGAATTAATTAGCTGATGTAAAGTTCAAGCAAAGCAAGGTCCCACTATTTTATTTTATTTGTTTTACTCCATCAAATAATGCTGACTTTTAATGTTATTTATACTAGTTCCCCATTTTTCCAGAAAAAAATTGTAAATAAAATAATAGATATGTTTAAGTCTTTGTATATTTATTAATTAGAGCCACATATCTGATGCTGATTGCTGTTGCACATTATTCCTCTCTGATTCTGTATTAATTTGTAATATTTTCTTTATCTGGATATAACACAGCAAGTTTCAGCAAATTTCACATTTTATTTGTTCAAATCAAAACAGAGTGAACCGTGTCTCTCAATAAACAAAATAAACGATGATGGGCTCCTGCAGCAATTGCATGGGCTCGTCGCGACAAAAGATTGCGATCATTGATCAATCATTCAAATAGGTAAGCTCTTCTTCTTCCTCCACTTCTTTTCTACACAGTCCTCACAAGTTTTTCATATATTTAGTCTCCTCCACGGGGTTAACAATAAACAAGTCTCTCATCTGCGTGTGGTAAATATTACATATAATGACGCATTAAATATTTAATTTCACGTATTTCCATAATCCCGCTTAAGATTATTATCTATGAACTTTTCAACGCCGCGTTAAGCCAATGAACACTCACGAGAATAACTTAGTTTTTTTACAACAGTTTTGGTCGAATGTCGGACAGAAAACTTTTATCCTAATATTCACCGATATTTATCAAAAATATTGATCAAACGCGCGTCTGTGACAATTCCTAAAAAAAGCACTGATTTCAAAAACTGATCAATCTGACCCTTCTCATAAAAAGTAAAAAAATTCACATCTTGATGAAACAACCATGCATGAAATACAAATTACAGTAATAACAGGATTTTTTTATTCAGAAAAGTGGAAAGTTTAGAAGTTTCTTATTAGTTTTTGTCCGTGCGAGTGATTAGTTACAAAAGTGAACCTGAAATATTTTTTTAGAGATTATTATTTTTAATTGTATTGCAGATGCAGACCGCAGACCAATGCAGACGATGATTAATTGAAGTAGGATTTTATTTATTAAGTTGCATATTATAATAAGTGAGAGCGTATTTTTGTTGTTGATCACAAGTTAGGAAGTTTCAAGACCAATCAAGATTTTTTTATTAAAAAAAAAAAGTTCAGAATTATTAAATACAATGTATTGAAACTTAAAAATAATGAAGTTTAAAAAAAACTCAATTTGTTTTCAATTTATGTCCAGAGAACATTTAAGAAAGTGGGATCGTTTTAGAGATGAGCGAGATCACAGAATGCTTGTTTCTTTTTTGAAATTCTTTTGAGGACACGATCATACACAAATAGGTGCCGTTTATATTTAGATTAGATCATCAATTATTTGCATAATCAAGAGGACACACAAGGACACATTTACTAGAAACTATTCACAGGCGCACGTCACGTGTTGCATTATAAAAATATTCGTGAGTTGCAGAAAGTGATTAATTTTGGATGGTCAGAAATTTTAGTCATCCGCAGAAGGTAACGAGTACACTTAATTTTTAAGAAAACGTTTATTACTTTCTATACAACTTCTTCAACTATTCCGCAAATCATAAAATGCCTCATAACTTTTTTTTTTTTGAAATTAATTCAGAAAAGGACTTTTAACATCAGTGTCAGGTCATAGGTCGGTTCGAAAACGCGTTCACACGCTTCCTTAAATATCAGTCACACCCAGTATACAATCAGTGGCAGTACGAGAACAAAATTTATTTCCTCAAATGGCACGCGCGACTCTGGGCTCGGTTTAAAAGTCTTACTTTAAATTCGCGCTTGTCGCCGCTCAATATTTTGATTTTCATGCATGGTACAGGCTTTCGTTTTTGTGTCTTTCTTAATTGTTTTTTCCTGGAGATGAAATGTTTGCTACAGAAATATACAAGAGTATTTTTTTTTTTAATTTCACAAGAGATAGCAAGACTAGTAATTGAAAGTAGTGTAGTGTGGTTCTCCCATTTCTATGTAACTATAATCGGCATAAATTGCTTTTCTTTCTGGGGGTGAGTTCTGTTTTATATACTTTCAGAAAAGTGTATTGCTACGGATTTTTCACTTTAAACGAGCAGATTTTAAATACAACCTTTTCTGCCCAGTTTTAACTTTGAATGATTATTTTTCATATAATGAGAAGTTCAGCAGAGACGAGTATTGAATATTGGATTTTCTTTCATGGGAGTATTGCTGCGTTACACTGCTGTTGCTGCGGAAACAATTCAAACAAAAAACGACGCAAACCGTCTGAGGGTGCAGCAGTTGTTGGCTGATGAGTACACAAAAATTGGCCGACCAGTCTGCAGGCGTGGATTCGATTCAGCCTCTGCTCGCGCCGGCCTATGATTTTCCCGAGAACAATTGATACTGTAAAAGGAAAGAGTTAAGAAATCAAAATTTGTTGGTAAGAGTCAAGCATTCGCAAATTTAATTAAACAGCGCAAAATATTTTTAATGCATTTTAACGAATTTGATCTGTAAATATTTTTTGAATTAAAAGTTTGTTTGGATAACAATTAATTTCGTTCAATTTCTTATATTAAAACTAATGATTTGTAAAACATCAACCCCCTTTTTAAAATCTCATATTCATATTTTAAAAATTTGAATTTGAAACGTTTTGGATTTAGGGTATCCTTTAATCTAGAATTTAATTCAAGAAATTGTGTTTGAATTAATTTCCGAAAAGTTACTACTCTTATTTAATTTGATTTGTATTCTTTTGATAAGTTTTCACATTAGGTGGAAATTTTCAAAATCTACATTCAGCGGATTCAGCGTGGTAATATTTTTGCAAGAGAATTGTGCAGCGAAACCATACTGTCAGCCAAATTTGCAAATTTGCATAGCAAGCAAGCAAGTTGCCGCAACGTTTATTACGCAATGTGTGTCGCCTAAATTTATGCGCTCGTCGGTTTTGAGCGTATCCACACACTGAACAAATTAGCACGATCCAAAACATCAAAGTTATGCAACCTGTTGAGCATACCAGCACAACAGGTTGCATCACTACGTTGCATTTGGAATGTACGTGAGAAAGTGAAAACTGGCATGCTCATAGTTAAGGCTTACCTGTGTTGAAAAATTCGAAAAATGCACACACGAGAATAAAAAATAAAAATAAGAAACTGAATTTTTTGAAAATATAAGTTTCTTCAATTACTTCCAAATAATTTGCTGTGGATTTAGCTAAATTTCAAATAACTATATCACACAATTTAAAAAAAACCACTAGGAACTAGGAACAAAATGACTTCTGTACTCAAATTTCTCTAAAGAAAAATATTTATGCATATTTTAAAAGATTGAATTGAATGAAAAGCATAGTTCGAATGCTCATAATAATGCAGAAAAATGGAAATTTAATACTAAGTAAGAAAAAAAATATACAAATCAACAAAATCTCCATGCTCGACTTTCTAAAAAAGTGCAAATTTTAGAAGCAAAGTACCTGGAAGTGCGTTCTATCCTATCAAATTCTTACGAAATTAAAGTCGCCGAGGTAGAAAAGAAGTAAATGAATAAAAAAAAAGCGTGGTGTCGATTTTTCAGTGCTTAAGTTTCTGCGCGAGAGCAGAGGAAAATGAGCTGCTTACATTACTACTGGCACCACCCTGAGAGGAAAAAGAGCCTCGCGGGCTGTGGTGCTGGGAGGAGTATGGCGAGTAACTGTAGGCTGAGGAGGCTGCGGAAGACAAAGTCCTTACCATGCCGGATCCGAGTTGCTGCAGCAGGCCCGCCGAGGAGGCCCCCGGCGAGCCTGACAGGCCCAGGCAGGCGGACGTGCGCCGCGAGCCCCCGGACCTGATCGAGCTCATGCTCGACGACAACAAAAAAGGGACGCTACTAGAAGTGTTCGGCATCGACCCGCCCTGAAACACCACCAGCACTCGTTAAGAAACACTCGCATTTTGCTCTTATTTTTATTCATGAATTACTGATTTTGGTAGAAAAAATTAAAATTATAGAGAAAATCAAATTTATCATATTTTTACTTTAAAGCAATTTTTTAAGATTAAAATATACCTAGAAAGGCTGCAGATTTGAAAGTAAGAATAATTTAAAATTCGAGCTTCAAAAATGGTTTAGAAGTGATTTCAAAAGTCTTTAAATTTGAGCTACTTTTTATAGGACTCAAAATTTTGGCAAACCGTGCAAAAAATATTTGATACTATTTTAAAATAAAAATTCATAGATTCAGGTAGAGCTATAAACTAAATAATTTTTAAAAGCTCCGAAACAGAGATGTAAATATAATACTCTAGATTGAAACTTGTATGGCGTTCGCACGATTATTTTTATAAGAGAAATATATAATTAGTTGCATGTGATAAGTTTATTTAGGTTTCATAAATAATTTTTGAGGGCAAAAAATGCAAAAATTGAAGAAACTTCAACACCAATGTTAAAATTAGGTCATTTAAAGAGGATTTGCCCCAAGATAGGCCGCAAAAATGGTGATTGTTAGAATCCTTTAGAATGATTATATTTTTGCTAAAAAATATTGTTATTTGAAATTGAAATTTTGGCCAACTTCACAGGAAAAATGTAAGTAGGACTTCCTTAAACTGCCTTGAACAAATATTAATTTTAAAGCTAATTTTGCATTATATCCTATTTCTACTGTACACATATATTTGAAAATCACACTAACTTTTGAAACGGCTAAAAAATTATATTTTCTTTTTTTAAGAAAGTCTAAGAAAATACACACATTCCTCTTTAACACTAATAAATTATGAATCAAACGTGATTCCTAATTCTAGTATAATTTATCTATATTTTAGATGCAATCGCTATTAGAAAATGACCTGTTTATTTAATACTTATTCCCTTATTCTTTTATGAAAGCAAAGGCAACAATTCCAAAGATTCAGTTTCACGCTACATTCGAGCGCCACCACAAGTAATGCACGGAATAAACTAAGAGTGGGAACGAGCAGCCCTTCTGGTACATAAACTAGTCTATCGACGGTGGGCAAGTGATCAATCAAAATGGATTAACTGCTATAAGTAGCAATCAATCGGTGTACTTACTATCATGCTCCGTGCAAGCTGCAACACGACAATGACGCGCACAAGTGAGGTTGCCAGCCAGGATCAGCAAATAACAACCAGCGACAGAGGAGGAGCACAAAAAGCGAGACACAGTTAGCTTTCAGCTCTACTGCTATTCGATAATGAATTAATTGATCGTGGTTGTTTGTTTGCCGGCAATCGCGAGGGCCATTCAATCAGCCGCCATAGTGTGTTTGTTGGGAACAAACACTGCGTGCGTGTGCAAAATTTGCGCAATTCGTCCCGGGGCGAAACTCGATCGCGAGTGCCGGCAGAGTAGAATTTCAATTCAAAAATAATATCGATTACACTCTTGAAAGTACTGAAGGACTCTCTCGCAGTAAAACAATGGAAAAGGCAAAAGCGGTGCTCAAGAGCGTGACGCGTTCAAGTATAACAAAATATTTTGACATTTTCCTGATTTTCTTTTTTATTTATATTACATTTTTTTTGTAACTTGATATTATAAAAAGGCTTGATAATGCAAATGTGAAATTCGATCAAAGCTTTGGAAGCAATATCCAAAATATATTAAATCTCCGCTTTTGGTTCTTAAAAAAATATCTTTTTTGTCAACCTTATTTAGCTACAACTAGACTCGCTAATAATGGGTGAAAAATACCAAACGTTTTCAGAACTCTATTAAGGGTTAGAAGAAATCTATAGTAAATAAAATCAAGAGAAATGTTTTGTCACGACTCGATTCGATTGGTTTTGATAAAAATGATCAGTACGTTCAAGAGATGGAAGCGTCGCTTTCGCAAGAGAAATTCCCTTTGGGAAAGCGGCGCTTGGCATGAGAAATAGTCGAGCAGTCAGTTTCAATGAAGGAACGAACGACGAGAGTTTTCTGCGATGCTTTTAGACGCCACAACACATGGTATAAGAATGAATGGCCTATGAGAGAAGAAAGGAACAGCAGTGTAAATAAAATGAGTAAGTGGACACGCAAGTGGAAGAAGTTCTGGCATTTCTCAATGTCTGTGTGTGTTATTTTTTTCTCTTTTCAAAATTAATATTTTTTTTATTCAAAAAGTATTTGTCCTCTGAAAAAATACCAAAGTTTCAAAAGCAAACGGAAAAAGACAGAGCGAGGCCATGAGAGAAGAATTAAAACAAAATGGGCATAACAACGGACGACATGCAGGCGACAGACAAAGAGATTTTTGCTATCACAAAGCTACTGTCAGTGTGTGTCTTTTTATTACATTGTGTTTTTGTGCGACATGTATAACACGCAGAGACAGAAGAAGCATAGAGCAGAGAGTGTGAGACAAAAACGGAATGTTTGTTTGATTATGTATGTTTTGTGTGAGAGAACGCTGCACTCTAAATTAAAAAGTCTCATGTCAGCCCTGCAGTGTGGTATTATACGTGTTGGAAGAAGTGTGAAATTTTCAAATTCAAAACGGAAGAGGGTGCTCGAAAGAGAGAGATAGAATAATAATAATTTTATGGTAACGGTGCGGTTGTGGTTTTCGGGCCAGTGGTTTTGAGCAATTCCGCTGTTTTCCCTTTGAATTATTCCAGTGATAATTTCGTTCTCCCTTTGAAGTTAGAACAAAGAAGAAATTCAATTCCAAAATTTGCACACGTTAAATAACATTATTTGAACGAGCGACCTCTTCTCTGCATACTATATGAACGCGCGCGGCGGCTGAGACTTGATAATTTATTTTGGTCAGGAAAAGTATATGGAGTGAGAAAACACGAGAGAAGGAGACAGCAGACGATATACTGAGATATGAGCAATATATCACAAAATGTTAATCTGTTTTGCGACTTACATAGGGTGCGGGCACGGTTAAACTAGTTCTAGAGCCGTCCCGTGAAACCACAGAGTGGTAGGAAGACGCCTATAAAAATAGCCGATATCACCAAAACAGACCAGCTTTAAAGGGATTATATTTATTTTTCTTCTCGCATATATGTGTGAAAAGGTATATTTTGAGAAAATGAGGTTTCGTAGGTATATCCAATGAGAGTGGCTTGGTTCACTGCCAGAATTTAAAAATTCTGCTTGAGAGAATGCAGTGTGGGATAAATTGAGTGAGTTTTTTATTCGGTTTGAGATCGCAGAACACTGTAAAACACACGATTAGTCAGAGAAGCGACAAAATGCAGCTAAACCACTAGAGATATATGTTCTTTCCAAAGTCAAACTCAAATTTGAAAACAGCAGATAATGTAATATAAAATATAAATGGATTTCACTAGAGTAAAATGCTCACTAACAAGAATAACAAACCGTCGGCCAATTTGACGACTGCATGCATTTTCAAGCAAATTTTTTAAATTTTCTTGCAAGGTGGGCTCAAAATTGTAAAAATTTCATTATTTCTATTCCCAGCAAAACATAACTACTGCGTTGAATGGAAAACAAAATCTTTTTTGGAGATTTTAAAAACTCAGATGCGGATTTTTTCTAAAAATAAAAATAAAACTGCGTCTTTTTGAACGGATTCTACTTTGACAGATGAGAAGCTTTCTACGTAATAATTTTTAGAAGCAACGACTTTACTTTAAGAAATAATTTCCATAAGGAAATTAAGCATTTTGTTTTTGTTTATTAGGCTCAAAACCCCTAAAAATTTAAAACGTTGTAACTGATAAGTAATCAAAAGCAATTTTTGAACTTGTTCAAAAGTTATATCCGTTCAAAAGGAACCCAATCTAAACGAGTGAAATACGCGTCTAGGAGCGAATTTTGTAAAGAGACGTATCTCACTTTCACAAACTTTTTAATTCCAGTTCGGCTGAAACTCGATTATCTTTAGAAAGTGAAAAGTTAGGGAAAAGTTAAAGCAACTCAAATATTCCGCCTCCCGGGCGCATTAGTAGTGCTGAAAATGTGATGAGCCTCCCCTGCATGAAGCAAAATGTACACAGGGCTCACAAGAGTCCTCTGAAATAATTGATGACGAGTCTGAGGAAAAGCAGGACCAAAAAGGAATAATTCTAAAAACGTGCCACTAATATAATGGTGTAAGGAGCCAAAATGAACAGAGAAAACAAGAGAAAACTTTGGCATTTTTTGAGAGTGTATTTATAAAGAATAAGAATGACTCGTTTTGATTGATTTTATTGCATAATCAAAAATTCAAGAAAATAATTATATCTAATTTTCAACTTTTGAATAGAAAAAAGCTCTGAGAAACACAGAAGGAAGAGCGTTGTATCCTCACCAGTAATTTTTTTTTAATCCTGAATGTGAAAGTCGATAAGATTAAAACGACATCATTGGAATTGCAATCAACAAGTAGCATCATTAAGAGTTGAAAATCAAGAATATTGTTTTTTCAACTGTATATTGTGAGGTCATAACAAACTTCCCTTAAGGTTCCAATTCATTTGCAGGAAATCTGAATTTTTTCGATTGCAATTATAATTTGTCAGTCAAGAAATTTTATCGACTTTTAAACTTCCGAAAAAAAAAATTTGCTGATGTGATCCTTTGATAGATTTTTATCATCTGTCAATAAAAATTTATAATTTGAGGCCAAATTTCTAGCACAGATCCAAATGTTAATTTTCATATGTGTGAAATTGAAAAAAAGTTTCAGGTGGATCTGCGCTTGAATTTAATCCTCTTTGCCAATTTTGCTCTGCCAGTTTAGCGTCTATAATTGAATATACCTCTCTAATTTATTTTTACTTGAATGGATAGAAATGAGTATAATTGTAATGAAAAAAGTGGAGTGTGTTTGTGTTGGATAGAGACACGTACCGTGGGCGGTGACAAGTTCATGGTAGACCCACGACGCTCCTGAGGTCCAATGCTAGAGTGCCTCCGGATGGGGAGGCCTCCGCTGCCCCCGGGGGTGCCTCCCGGGGAGGACGCGCAACTAGGCGCGATCCTGATTTTCGGTGGACCGATTAGTTGGTTGTCAGACAAACGCCTGTTCGGAGGGAAGGCGTTGTGGACGCGCAGGAAGTTGCTGTCCGGCGATGATGGCGAACCGCCGAACCACCACCCTCCCAGCATACCTGAAATTGCGCGTCCTGTAATTTACACTCAGGTCGTTATAAAAATAGTGGAAATTTCATTTAAAGTTTAGACAAGCAAAATTTAAACAATGAACAGAATTATTTCTAAATTATAAATTAAAGTACATAATAAAAATCTTAAAAAGTGTACAGTAATTATCAGTTATTATATAATAATGAAGAGGCTCTTTCTTGTTCTAATACAGACTTCCTAGCGTACAGTTATAATTTATTCCCTGATTCCTTGGGAGTGCCTCTAAAAACTACTAAATCTCTTGAATAGTTTATTTTTTTTTATAGCCTTCAAGGTTTTAGGATATATGCCTGCATTCTGCTATATGAATAACATATCATGAGCAAAATACATTTATAGAATAGCATCTTGGAACAGCTAGACCAAATAAACGTGACTAAAAATAAAAAATTATAAAAAGCTTAGCAGTGTTTTTTTTTTCTTAGAAAAGTTAAAGAGATGTTTAAATAATAAATTTTTGAATTTTCTATTTATTTGATTATGTATTGTATAGGACAAGTAAAGAACCAAGTTTTACAATTTGAGGAAAATACACAGAGAACCCAATAATGAGCCTACGTTCAAATTTTATGCAAAATAATATCAGAGGGTTGCTCAGTACAATCTGATTTCTATCAGTAGTCAAGAGTTTGATCAGATTCTGCACCCAACCAAATGACAATAAAGGTTTGAAGCCAATTTTTAGCATGCAGTTGATAAAAAAAAAATGAAAGTCATTTTTCGATTAATATAGTGGCTGTTGATAAGCTAAATATGTATTTTTGGTCCATTTTGAATTTTTTATTTAAATAAAATTAGTAAAATCTAAGCTGGCATAATTTTGGTACAATCATTACAAAATGGTATTTTAAGATTTCTAGGGGAAAAAATTTTATTCTTCATGTACTTATTAATCCTAATTACGTTACCTTTCTGAATGTGACCTTCAACCCCGCCAGTTTTTCAATTCAAAATTATCCAAAATTTGCAATAATTTTATTTCATGTATACATAAAAATTTGGAAATTAAAAAAAAAGCTTGAGAAAAATAAATTCTTATACCCTACCATGCAAACTCGTTGCGCCCGCTGAGTTCTTTCTGGCCATATCCTCCGCACTCGAGGTCTTCCTCTGTTCGATTCTCAAGTTCGGGATGTTGAACGGAGGACTCGCGTGCATGTTGTCTGTGCTGAACTGGTGACGCAAAGGTCGGTGCCGCTCGGGACTTGGCAAGGACAAGTTGTCCAACTTCAGCTTGTTTCGCTGGTTCCTGAATTCGAAATTAAAAATTTGAAATGTTTTAAATTTTTGCTGCAAACGGTTTCTCATTAAATGATGTACTTGACGCGGAAGAGATTTTATTTTTTATTAAGGCGCACACCTTATATTACTAATTTCCTGCTCATTGAAGGAGGAAAAAAAGTGAAAGCTCGGTGCCAGATTTTAATTAAAAATTCGAGTGGCTCTTGAGTGGAGCGGCGGAGATAATTGGATATCGTCGTGCCTTGTGTAATTTTATCAAACGCGCTCCCTCGCCACGGGCTTTGTTAGCGATTATGAAAGAGATGGCGCAGGTATTGGAGCATGGTCGGTTGGGTGATAAGCGAGGGACACGTGAATCTGTCCATCGGTATCAGTGGCACGCAGCCTGCGTTTATTATCTTCGGTGCTGAAACACATGCACACACAGCCAAAGAGTCAAAGGGAGATGCGTGGGGAGAGATAGATTGATAGAGATATCGCCTTTGATCTCGGCTGGACCCTCTGAAACGTGGCAGATCATACTCACTTTTGGCAACCCATCATCGTTTTTCACGAAAACATCAAAACAAAACGAAAATGCGGATACAAGAGAAAGAAAGAAATTTTGAGCTGCGGGAAATTTTAGCGTACAGATGAAAAAAAAATGTAGGGTCACATTATAAATTATTCGTGGAACCAGACTTTTTGTTGTTGGAAGAAGCAGAACACTTTTAATATAATTAAATAATTTTGTATTACTTTTTGATTAACTGAAAAAAAAAATAAATTGTAATAAAATAAATATAATAAGTGCAAATTTGGAATAAGTTATCTTTTAAGATTTTTGCGCTGGCTGGTTAAATAGACTTAAATTATTAATTAATTTAATTTAATTATAAAAATGACTCTGTTAAGAAGCATAATAAAATTTTTAGAGGAAATGAAACAAAATAGTACAGTTTTAAGATTGTTTTGTTGTTGCTAATATTTTTAAATTTTTAGGTATAAAAAGCGATAAAAAGTTTATATTTTATAAGATGGGAATTTTTCTAATTAAAAACATTTTTATTTGTCTTTAAATTTGTTCAGTCTCATTAATTAGTTAATTTGATTCGTGTTTCTGCGTTCCTTGATCAACTAAATCACACTGCAATGCAATAACGTGGCAGTTGAGTGGGCGCTTTTATAACTAGTTTCTCGTGAAAGGTTCGTCTTTCTAATTGCAAGCGAGGGGACGCAACAAAGAAGGCTCCGATTCCATCCAATGTCATTAGCAACGAGGGATTGCAGATCAAAAAGAGAGTTTGGGTGTGTCACGTCTTTTGCTCAACTTAAAATCTTCCCTCGGGTCTCACTCCTTTAATGAACCATGACGTAATCCGCGTTTCAGAAAACCGCCGCCGTTAATCCCTCGCGTGAAAGTTTGGCCCACGTTGGGAGACCGAAAGTAATTAAAACATTTGTCGCCGGCGTCAAATGTCAATTTTTCCCTCTCTGGAAAAGGCAATGACAACCCCTTGCTGTATATTTCGAAGTGGACAAATTTCCCAGCAATCTCGTTCGCTTACAGGGCCACAAATTATATACGCGCGCCTAATGGATCTGGGGACCCATGCTGGGCGCAAATAGATGCCGTCGCCCTGCGGTTTGGTTATCAATTTGGCGCAGCAAGGGGCTGTTTGCACTATGAATTGCGGCGGGGAAGGACGCCCCTAAAAGCGAGACCACATTAATCCGCGCTTTACTTAACTTAACTCAAGTGCGTAATCAGCCCTGGATTTTGAACAATTAATTTCTGGGCAAAAAACTCACCGGTCAATGTGGTCGAGCATTTCTTGAAGCACCTCGAGAAGACCAGTGAACTGCTCGAGATTAAGCGAGGGGTTGACCGTCTGGGGCAGCAGGGAGGGCATCACCCTCGTCGCCATCAGGTTTACCGACAGGCCGAATTTCTTATCGCTTAACATCAGTCTGTAAATATCTAATCAGAGAAAAATAGACGATGAGTAAATTTTCAAATTTACGAACAGAATGTGAAAATTTCAACATTATTCCCCAATGACGATTTATTTTACATTATGAAAAGTATCATCTGAGTAAAATGATCTCGCAAACTAAATCTACAGGAACCAAATTTAAATTTACATACCATTAAATATATAATAATTAAAAACATAAAAAAAAACATTGAGACCTAAAACGATAAAATTATCAATATTAAAATTTTAATTTTATTATAACTCTGTCATAGAAATTTTGGTTAGCTACAGTTTTTAAATTCTAATAATCGTGCATATATTAAAAAATCAATTTAATTAATAAATAATGACTGTTTTAAGTTCTGCTATAAAAACAACTATTCATTATAATTATATACATAAAAAATATTAAAAATTATACTGTAGAGTTACTCCAACTAAGCCCCAATAGCAAAAATAGTTGATGGCACGGGATTACACTTATAATGAATAAATAAATAAATTGCTCGAATTTAATAATTTTCACTTACTAACAACCCGCAAAATGACTTCAGGGTCAGAAAGCCGGACGTCCCACAGCAGCGGCAGCACCTCGTCGATGATCATGGGCCTGTCCAGCTTGTCCAGGGTCCTCTCGACGCATGACAGCACGTTCAGCACCGTTTTGATGTCCCCTGAGTTTTTCTCGTACACCAATTTGGTCTTGGGCATGATCATCTTGCGAATCGCGCTCTCGTCCAAATACTCTGCCACGTTGGTGACGGCGACCAGCGCCGCACTCTGCACATGAGCAAAAAAAAATCACAAACGTGTGGGTTTTAATTCCAATAAACAGGGGATTTAAATCAGCTTTTGCATGCTCGTTTGACGATTAAATAGGGTGAATTTTGCTACAAATAAATCAAAATTGAATACAAATCCACTGGGATTTGTGACGTGAATGAATTGAATGAGTAGCACATTCACACTCGATGGAGTTACAAATTTAATTGACGGGAGACTGCGTGGGCGAGCGTTGATTTGCGGGAAGCATCTGAAAATGCGCTGTCATGCAAATTTCAGATTGACGAACTCTCTATTTTCGGAGCTTGGAAATGTGCCTGGAGATTCTCGCCCACGCCAGGTGCGTATAGCAGGACATGTTTCTCAATAACGAGGGCTGTTGAAGTTCTTATTTAATTCGGCGACGGGAAAAGCACTTATTATATAAATTTAAGTGTATGTGAGGTGTGATTCATTAAAAATGGTTATGTTATTGAAAAAAATTCTTGCCATTCTGTCTAACAATTCCTTTTTTTCAATAAATTGTTTTCAACAATTCAAAAAAAGTAAACAATGTATAATGTAACAATGCGGAAAAATAAACAACATCAATTAAAAAATAGAACTGGAAGATTGTGCATGATAACATATGCACAACAACAGTTTTTAGGTTACTAAAATTAAAAAATTTTAATTAAACTTTGGCAACTCGAGTTTTTTCCATCAAGGTGCGTTGCATTTCAATTTTGATTTCAAAAATTTATGTGACTAATTCATTTAGCCAATTATTAAATAGTAAAAATGATTGATTACTTAATAAACCCCACCCGACTGAGCACTACTTTTGAGATCAAGCAAAGGCAAGTAAATTTTTTTAAGTAATTACTCCCTGAAATAAATCAACCAAAAGCAAATGAAACTCAATTAAAATCTTCACGTTTACAGTCGGTTAATTTAAATTGCTGGAAAAGTAGTACGATGAAGAAATATTCTAACAGGATTAATTAAAGTGCGATAAAAGCTAGGTGGGAAAAAAAACGTCTCGATGGGTGGGAGTAAAAGGAAGTAAAAAAGGATCGAAAGAGCGCGCAGAATTTCCGAGCAGACGAGCTCCGGAAATGAGAAAAAAGCCAGCGCCGTTGGCACCTACCTGTACTTGCAGAGTGGAGCTTTCGAAGGCGTTAAACAACATAGGCAGTACCTCGGTACGAACATCCTCTGGTGGCGTTTTCTCTAGAATAATATGCAAATTCTCTAAAAGAGTAACTGTGGCTTGGATGGATTTGGGCGCCGCGAACACACTCCTGCAACACAGTCATGAATTTTTCATCAAAATGCCACCGGCGAGAATTATTACGCGCGGTCGATATTTCAGAACCGCTGTCATGGGAAGAAGTGGAGAAAAAATATGTGATTGCGAAAGGAAATCAGGTGCGTGGGCGGCTCTCTCAGATTAGGGTCCTTGGCGGATTTTTTTCCTAATCTGTGCCACCGCGCGCAGGGAGGCAAAAAAAGCAATTTCTCATTTCGCTGCGCGGAAACTCACCTGAAAAGGGGCAACATGAGATTCTCGTACTCCTCTTGCGAGCTCTCTTGAATGATGTAAATGATGGGCTGCAGCACAGCGGCCAGCACCTCCTGAGCCTTCATTTCATGCGAAAGACACGGCCACACGTGCTGATACCACAGTTTCTGCAAAATGTATTCACGAACGTGCCTCAGTGGAATAGACAAGAATAGCCAAGTATTCATGAGCGGCTTAATTTTTGTAAAATCGCCAAGGAAATTTTGTTGACGTATTTTATTGGCAAATTAAAAACTCCTTTTATTATTACACAAATTAATTTGAAGTTTCAAAAATCAATTCTTTGGTTAAAACTAAGCCTAATTTTAAGCCATATTTTAAAAAAATTCTGTGAAAATCTAATTCATTTAATATGTGAAAATAAATCTTAAGGCGTCTGCTTGAATGACCCCTTTAAAATTCATGAGCTTTTTTTTGCAATATTTAACTATTTAATTCCACGAGTCGTGATATTATCAGTTGGGCTGAATGTAACAACTTAAGTTTTATGAAAAGTATATTAATTCTAAATTATTATCAGAGGAATTTAGCAAAATAATATATTCCGCGACAAAAAACATTTATTGTTAAAAAAAGTTATCAAACCAAAGTTCTTGTCATCCGATTTAGAAAATAATTAATTTACCTTTTTACGTATGTATTTCAGCAAAAACATTTTGATTATACCTCAAGCTCCTCTTTAAACAAAGGCGCAGTCTATAATTTTGCCACTTATGATAATGACTAAGTTTATTCTGATCTCCTTTGTTCTCAAAACAATGTGGAGAACAAAATTAGCCTTTACTGATTTCCTCCCAATTATTTCCGCGTTGATAACCTTAAAAAAGCAATAGGATTTTCTGTCAAAAAAAAAGACTCCAGAATTCTCTAGAGCGCAGGATTAATTAAAAAAAAAATGTTATTTAATCAGCTAACGAGATGGCTGCCGTTTGAGCAAAAAGACGAATCATCGCCTCTGGCGAATTGTCGCAGCAGCAGGCTGAGCAATTAAATCTTTGCTCTGTTCTCCCCAAAATTATTGATCGGCTTCATTTAATGCTGCTGCAGAATGTTCTCTCTGCACGGAACAAATTGTTTCGCTTTCTCTCTCCGCTCGTTTGGAGGAAAAAAAATGTACACCGCGTGGGCGGCGCTTTAATGTTATGACCGCTCACGGAATCATTGGAATTTACTCTCCAGATAGGTAAAGGGTAATTCGATTGACGGTGAAATGGTGTGTGCGTGTGCCACTTACCCTTGGAATATAAGGGAGGGTATCTTTGAGTGTGTTCCGGTAGAAGTGAGCTTTCTGGGTTGGGTCCTTCATGTTGATCACATCTAAAAACTGTAAGGCGTGCACAGACGAATCACTGCAACAAAAATATTTACAATTTTTTATTAAAATTACTTTAAAATTTTCTTCAAGAAATTAAAGCATACATATACAAAAAATCGAAAGTAACTTTTATATTAAAAAAAAAAAAACATTTTTAATAGAAAATATTTCGATGATTAATATATGATCAAGTGATTTTCAAATTTTTTCATATTTAACACATTTTTAAAATTGAAATTTAATGAAATTGCAACCTGCACGCGAGTAGCTCACTCAAGTTTTGGTAAACAATTAACTTTAAAAACCATTATTGCTGTCTGCAGGAAATCTTTGCAAGATAATCAGTGGAAAAAGCGCTGCTACAGAGGGAATATCAAACAATGGGGCCTCTGAGCAGTCGATTACAGAGGAGTGTAATTACCTAAAGTACTTGATGAGCGAGAGTAATTGTGCCGTGGGTCTTTGCCGCGTATCTTTGCTCAAGAGTCTCGAGGCGGCCTCTTGCAGGGGAATGGGCACCTTGGGCAAAACGTTGTGTATCTGATCCTCCAACTGGAACAAAACGAAAAATAAAGTGGATGAAATTCCCATCCAACAAAAATATGTTACAACCGAAACGCATTTTGCAAATAAACACAATATCTTTAACATTTATATTCTAATTCTAAATACAAAGTAATCAATAAATTAGCTCATTATTTTTTAAAATGTGTTGCCACTTTTGAAGTTTTCTTGTAACCTCATTAAAAAAATTCCGAATAACTTGAAAACTGAATCAATTTTTGTAGCCGTTGTTGGAATTTTTGCTATTTACTTATAAAAAGAAGTAAATAAGAAGAAAAATAATAAAGCGATTCACTGTACAGAAAAAAAATAAAAAATATCTGAAGAGATTTGAGCTTAACGTGGAATTGATAATGCAGTTACCAAGGTTTTTATGGTCTTAAAGTGCTTTCGGATGAATAAAGAAAGCGTTTGGGTCATAACATACACTTGCAAATCGAGCGTTCTCAAAAATTGGATTAGAATGAAGTCTTATTGTGTGGAGGAGCACAAAAGGAAATAGCGAGCGGGCCAAAAAGAGGAGCTTTTTGCCCTCTGACAGAAAGAGAGAAATCCAATTTGTTCTTTTTCGTGGGAATTGTGCAATACAAAAACTTTTTACCGAACAACCCAGTCGTTCCAGCTGTTGCGCCGACAAAAAGAATAATTTTGTTTGCGGTCTCTTTAAAAATTCCAAACAAAACTTCTGAGTTTGCATAAATGTTGTCAAACTACAATTTCTCCACAAATACGAAAAAGCAAAAGACTTGAAAAAACATACAATTTAAACAAAAAATAGCGTACCAAGTCGAGCTGTTTGAGGTATGTTGAGCTGCTGTGGTTGGCTTGGATGAGCGGCTTGCCGTGGTTGAAAATCGCACACATCACCATGCCCAGAGAGAACATGTCTGATAGAATGCTGCAAACTGACGACGACTGCACTTCTGGAGCTGAAAATAAAAAATAAATTGTTGGGAAAGTGGCTTGGTTTGCAAATATTTAGTCAAAAACTGTCGAAAAAAAAACTATCTGAAAATTATATCTAGTTAGTTAGGAATAAAATTTTAAAAAATTTAGTAAATTTTTCTGAATTATTAAATGTTCTGTTATATTCTCAGGTATGTCTTTGATCCAAAGTGGAGTAGGTGGAGTAGGTTATTATTTTAGAAATGTAATTTTTATTAAATTATTTAGACTGGGTTTTGAGGTCAAATTTACTCAATGCAAAACGTTTTAAAATATATTATAATTTATAAAAATCAAAGAAACTAGAAGAGCCATTTGTTTTTAAATGAAAACAATTTTTGCAACGAAGAAAAGCCCGATATGTTCATTTCAAATTTTTAGTTGAAGTTATACTTTATTTTAGATAAACAATTGCTTCTTGCATGGTACAGTTTCATTCCTAATTTAAAAACCTAATTTGAACCATTTAGCTACAAATATGGATGCCAAAACTCCCTACCTATATAATCCAGGTCGGGCTGAGCCATTTTTGGCAGTCTTGACGTCCAAGGTTGACACGGCACAGGTTCGAGTCCGTCGACTTCATTCATTCGCTCTGTCAAAGGATAACGCACAAATTAGCCCATCGTGCTAAGTTTTGGGAAGTAGACTTTATTATTACAAAACCCAAAAGTTTTCAGCTTTTTTGGTCTGCGCATTCAAGAGGAAAGTTTGGCGCGCCAAAAAGTTTGCTAATTTGGGGCAGCCCTTGTCGGGGGAGCGGGGCAGGTCACGCCGAACTATGAACTTTAAAAGCAGCGTCGATCGATCGGCACCGATTTGGAAAGAAACGGAGGTCCATTGTGGAATTAAGGGCGGCGATAGAGATTGCTGACGGTTCGCTCGTCAGGTGGAAAATTACGGCTCGGAGAATTTTTATAACGGTGGTGCCGCCAGTAATGGGAATGAGGGTTTGCGGTTGGATGGATCGAGGAGCCAAAAGGGGCCTAAAATGTTTCAAGAACCTCAAATAAAAATTTCTAACGACATTCTTTTCGAGTTTATTTACATAATGTAAAAACGGGATGCAATTTTGGTGAAATAAACTAATTGTTGAGTAATTCTTTTCAACTTTGAATTTTTCAGCTAACAATAAGTAATATTTAATGAAAGCTACACAAAGATATATAATTAAATAATACTGGCAAGAGGTTAAAAATATCTTTTCTATTAAACAAAGAAAATTCGACTTAAAAATTAACTATAATTTTGAAACTCATGTGATCATTTGACGATTGCATCGAGTCTGGCTCTTTGATCAGTTTTATGTTTTATTCATTCAATGTACGCCGGCTCTGTAATTTAAAAGTATTTCAGTGTGGCGGAAGCGCGGCGTATGTAGAGTTTATTGAGATGCATCACGCACCACGGGCAAGTTAAGGGGGCTGCATAACCACATCATCGGCATCATCGCGCCACTGCTTGACCTTTGCATTTCACGGCCCCACGCTGGAGAGCAGTTAATTTTTCCTTGTTTTCGAAAAATTGGATTACAACGGTCCGTGTGCGCAAACACAAGGCAATCAAGCTGCTCATTAGCGGCGGACATGCACAATAATAATTCATTGGGTGTAATTACGCCGGCCGGCCGGCCGGCGGACTACTAGAGAATGCAATTCCGTAAATGGCGCCGGCGTCGTAAAATTTTAATGAACGAAAGCGGAATGTGTCGTGCGCTCATCAACAAACATCTCACTTTAATAACACCGGCCAGGCCTCTCGGTTCGGGTGTTTGCCCCGATGGAGACGCAGGTGGGTTTTCAGCCGCGCACATAAAACGATGCGGATTAACGCGTGCGACCGTTTACCCTCTCCGGCTCAAGAACAACCAGACTTACCCGTAAACTCTAATCCTCCGAGCTTCCAGGTCCCCTTCTTGGTCACCAGGATGCTTGCTGGACAAACGTTGCGGTGCAGCACGTGGCCCGAGTAGTGCAGGAAAGTCAGCGCTTCGGTGATCTGCCAACAACAGGTTTTGATCAACATTTTTTTTGCCATTGCAAGTTCCTCGACATAATCAAACTCTTTTATCAAACAATTTCTGATTAAATAAATAAATTGATTGGCTTGTCATAAAGTCAGCTTATTATTATATTCTTCACTAATCCAGACGCAAGAACAAAAAGAAATTTTAAAACAATATAAAGGTTAGATTTTGTAACTATTTAAATTTTATAATAATTACCTAAACTAATATTTATAACATAGAAATTAAATAGCATTGATAAATTTCTCAATAAAATTAAAAAATTTTGGATGTTAATTTTTTTCTGCATTTCACATTGAATTTCAAAATGAGAAAATTTATAATTAATCTAAGATACTTTCAAACTGAAGCTCAGGAGCAATGACGTGTGCGGCGTACAGTGTGTCTCTCTTTCAGGAGGCGAACAAAAGGAGACTTAAATCATTAAGCCACACGCCGCGAGTTTTGTGTGCCATCATAAAAGATTACGTGGTCGTCGGCCGGAAAAACCGCCGGGGCCGCATCTCTCCCTTTTTGCTTTCGGCGTAATTAGACCGGCTCGTCACGTTCGCGTTTCCCGAAGTTGGAGGTGCGCGGATGCGGTGGCGACGACGGCACTTCGCGGAAAAACCCTCGCACGCACTCCACAGCAGCTATTCCTTTAAAAATATACTTAATGCGACCAATTCCACGCACTGAGAATCCTTAATTTTGCCGAGACGCGCGTGGGCTTTTCATTATGTTGTCTGCCTGCGTCTCCCTAGGGCTGCTGAAATGAGAAAAACGGCGGAAGAGCAATGGAGACGAGTTTGCTTTTGTTGTTCTAAAGAGGCGGCATAAGTCGTGACTTCTTTACTTTCGAGACAGCGAAAGTGGAAATTGCGAATTTTCAGGCGTAGGTCCTGCATTAATGAGATTGCAAACAAAAAATAAGCTTAAAAGCTTCGAGTTAAAAAGTTAATAAATTTGACAACTAAAAGGGCTAAAATGTAAAAATATTTTATGGTTATTTAAAGGAAGGGAAAATTGTTTGAAATTTCCAAATTAGAAAATACAATACAAAACAATCGGGTGTAAATCAACCAATCACAATGGCCATCATTAGATATTTTATTACTGGTTGATGAAACTTCACTTTATATCTCAATCAACAAGTAAGTTCATAACTAATAAAATCAGGTCATGCAGCTTTAGCGATCTGAATTGAAAAAAATATTTTCAGTACGTATTATGAATGGGACAGATTTATCACAAAAGCTGATTATACAGATTACATTAAATCGCGTCATCAAAATTTGTCCGTTTTACTAGTAATCACAGTCTAAGCTTGCTTCAGCTGCGGTTAATAATTATTAATTACATTTCCCAGCAAATAAAGCACGTAAGCATAATTTTGTTTTCCTTGGTTATTTATGGAAAAATTAATAAAGTAATAACTTTTTAACTCTTTGTGTAAATACTACCGTGTCTTAGAAGAAGCAAAAGAGCTTTTTCTTGTCTGCCAAAAGCCCATTGCAGAATATTAAACCAGCCTTGCGACATTGTTTTCAATTACACTCAAGTAGGGAGGGCTTGCAGGCATCAGATGTCTTTCCATTCCTGTATGTATTAGAGCGGAGTGCATGCGCGACAGAGTTAATGGATTTTGCGCAAAACTCTAGGCATACACCTCCATACAAAATTGATGTGCTTAATGCTATAGCAAGGAGTTTTGTTTGTGCAGCATTTATCTGGTAGAGGCAAGCGGCTTACGCGCGGGCAGGGTTTGCACCAGAGACGCCGCCGCGCTCTATTTCCGCGCTCGCCTCTGTTTATTTCCAAGTCCTCGAATGCTTTCAGACAACAGGAAGTAGACTAGGGGCTATAAATTAATTGCGTAGAAAAAGAAAGGAAATCACGAAGAAAAATAATCATCATTTTTATCTTGAGTCGGAACAAGAAAGAAAAGAGGCGAAACGTGGAAATGAAGATGGATGGATGATGTGTCCTGAAATAAATAGCCAGGCCTCGTCGGTCGATAAGTTGGCCGGCTCGCCACCTCCAAACAAAAGATGGCCTTCCGAGGGAGATTTTCTTCTGGGATTACGCGGGAGAAAACTTTGCCAAGCGTCTCTCTTGCTTTTTCTCTCGTTTTGAATATATTTATGCCGCGCGCGTGAACTTTCCGCTCTCTCGTACGAATTTCACTCTCGGGCTTTTCGGATGAACATGCGCGATTCGCACGGCATTAGGAAGTTTTGGGATTGTGCAAAAAGGAAGAGCAATATTCGTTGAGTGCAACATGTAGAACCTTCCGGTACTAAATCAATTCCGCGAAACGAACAAGGAAAAATCGCAACTTTTTTCCTTCAAAATTCTCAAAGGCGGACAGGAAATGAGAAATGCCAGAAATGAGTCTCACCTGCAGCAGGCCGTATTTCAGCTCGATTTCAAGGAAGTTGTACTCGCGGGCCAAGGGCGGAGGTCCCCCTTGCGGCCGATCCTCTTGATAGGCCAGGATGTTGGCCATACTCGCGTAAACTGGCTCGGCGGCGAACGCCAAAGTCTCACTACATTCCTCCACCGAGTGCAGAACCTTGAAATGATAGTCAAATAATATTTCAAACTCCTCTCCAGAGCTTTGACAAATAACGATATAAATAAAATATAAATATTTTTATTTATGCTAAATTTAAATTCAAGATGGCCTAATAATTAGATTTTAGAATAGCGGAAAATTCTTTATTACTCTTTCAAAACCGAATTTCTAGGCACAATAATAATTACAATTATAAATAACAAAAATAGGCAAGATAATTGATCACTAGCCCAAAATTTATCAAAATGTCGCTTTAACAGTAAAACCGAGTAAAGTATTTGAGATATTAAGTTTATTATCTTGATTTTTAAACGAGAGAAAATGACATACGTTTCTCCTTATTTTATGGATAAAATATTTAGAGATATTTTTGGTATCGTCGAGTTCAAATAGATTCAGCCAGAGAAAGTGTTCTGTGAGAGGTTGGCACGGAGGTTGGTGGAAAGAAAATTGGATACGGATATTTACCTGCAATATCTTGGGATGCCTGAAGCGCTCCAATTGGCGCACGCTGGCCCGCAGGATCTCCGTCACTGTCTCTTTTCTCTTGGGCTTGTGCAGCTTCTCGGCGGTGCGTTTTTCGAAAAGGAACACAGACACTTCCTGCGAAAGTAAGCAAATGTAAAAATTATTTTCTTAATCAATTGGTTTATGTTGCAAATATATGGACATAATTGCAGTTTCTTTACAAAATTAATTTTTAAATCAAGATTTAACTAAAAAAAGAAAAAAAGTTCCAAAAGTTAAAAGTAGTATTCATTCCAACTTATTTACTAAAGCAAAAAGAGATTTTGAGGGATATTTCAGTTTGCCTTTTCTCGCTTTTCAATTTCTGCCATAAACAGGTTTTTACGACTCTTAGTCAGCTTAAAAAGACGAACTTGATTGCTAATCCAGGCTTCCGTCCTAGTAAAAACTCCATTTGGAGCGGTTAATGACCTCAGCAAATAGTCCATAAAACTTTTATCCAAATACACGCGCCGTATAGAATTTGTTTACAATAAAATTGGAACGGCGGCGACGCATTTTTACAATCGGCTTGGCCGTAAAAAGCTGAAAGTCTCTCCCCGCCGCAACAGGTTGCCTGCAACTTTTTCTTTCCGACGAATTGGCCCGCTTAAGTTAATTAAGCACGTGCTGGCGGCGAACGGGTGTCGCGAGCAGTTGCGGAGGACGAGATGCAAAAGCTGCGAGACTGACCTAAAAACAAAGTTGCCCGAGCAACATTTCCTGCCGCGAAACTTGGCAAATAAATTACTTGCCGCTGATGAAATGAGGCCCCGCCTCCGGGGTTCCGCAACCCTTTTTTAATTTTGCGTTGTTTGCAGGTTCTATACCGACCGTCCACAAGAACCTACACGTCGATATCTGCAGGGCAACTAATCCTTTCCGGGCAACTCGCTCCCTCATTAAATTGGAATTAAGCGGAAAGGTGGTTCCAAATTTTTGCGCTCAGCAATATTTCATTCCAGTTTTTGAATAATAATTTCCGACGCCGGGCAAAAGGGCACATAAAAACTCGCGCTCACTCAGAGGGCTAGTGAAAATTATAGTTTCAAGACGAGTGCATGCTGTTATAAAATTTCAAATATTATGAAAAATTCATGATATTTTTTAGTCCAAAACTGATTCAAAATCGTGACGACACCCTAATATTAAGAATTTAACTCGGAAACAGTTTTAATGGTTAAACGAAAAAATTTTAACTATGTTTAATTCCTATTGATTCTTTGTCTTCCGTATCTCTTTGACCCAGCTGTAAATGGGTATGAATTACAACTGAGCATTGTAAGTGCAATAATAAAATTTTATTACATATTTCTATTCTTCCCCCAAAACTTTAACGGTTTGAAAAATTCAGGAATAGTCGGAACAGTGATCAAATTTTGGTAAAATCTATAACCTTATAGTATAGAGTATTTTTATTTTAAAAATTTAAACGTTGATTAAAGAACCGTGAAGTTTGTTGATATTTGTGTTGTAATTTGAATCCTAAGCTAAATTTAGTTTTTTTTCTTTAGAATTTTTTTGCTGAATTGAATTAGAAAAGTTTATAATAATAGAGTTTCAATAAGAAATGAAAATAATATTAAGGGTTATTTATTACAAATAATAAAAAAATATTTAAATTAAACGGAAATGTTTTAAAAAAAATTTTAAAGCAGTGATTTTCATTGATCGGTTTTAAAATTCATTCATTTGTGTTTTGCATCACTTTATCCTTTTTTAAGGTATAAAATCACATTGATCAATCAATAGAAAAGTTGACAGAAACGCAAGATAAAGGACACTTCAATTCGTTTCCTTCAATTTCCTATACATGGTCTGAGAAGCATTAAAATACGCCGTCTCTGCGTCACGGTAATTGAATATATGGCGAATCAAACGACGCCGCCGCTATGAATACAAAGCAGGGCCACTTCCGGCGTCGCAACTCGAGCCGCGAGTGCAAAGGGTGCTCCCAGCAGGTGGGGGAGGTGCATCCGGCCGGTATGAAATGCAACAGGCGCGATCGATCTGGCAGGGTGGGTGGGTGGGTGGGCAGGTGGTTTGGCGCGGCGTGAGTTATGCGCGCTGCAACACACCTGCTGCGGCTCATCCCTCGAGATGCAAAAATCGATTTCAATTACCCACCCTCCCACCGTGCAGGCCATTCGCATACATGCGTAATGAGATTTTCTTCCCATGTTTTATGGCATATTTTTTTCTACTTTATGCCATGGTTTCTACTCGGTAATTTACAACGGGCTCTTTGCCCAGGCTTGAAATATGCGTGGGTGCATCCTCGTTTTTCCTCATGACTGTCTAGTTCCGCTTCTTCTTTTATGAAAATGACGCTTTTGCTTCAAAGCTTTAAGCTCCTCATAGATTTTATTTACAAGCAAATCTATGAAGCCTTGAATTCCAAACAATCTTACACGTTCTTTCAATATTTAAATATTAAATGCTGTGTAAAAATTATGCCAACTGTGATATAATAATACTAATAATAATGCTAACTACTGATGTAACAATTTATTGATATTAAAATGTATTTATAAATTTACTGAACTCAAACTAAAAAATTTAGTGACAACACAAATTTTAGCTGGATTATTTTATTAAATAACTCAATATTTTTCCAGTAGAACATATGAAGCTGATAGTACTTCACGCACTCTGGCTACAAAAATGAACAGGAAAGTACACAATATAAGAGGGAATTTGAATCGCCTTTATGCGTTGCAGTCCTCGCGGAGAACAGTCGAGTTATTTTTATATGTACGCTGCCACTCGTAAATGCCTGTGAAGTACAAAGTATGCACTCCCGCACAACAAATAAGCTTAGCAGGTTGCATACTTAAAACATATTCCAGGAGATCCCAGTTCAAAGAAATGGGAAGTGCAGCAAAGCTGCAAAAGCGTTTCCTTCTTTCCCGGAATATTAATTTTAATTATAAAAGGCTTTTGAAGCCCACGCGTGTCCATTTATTTTGACCATCCATAATTTCCACTATTAAACCCGAATTTCCTGCAACAAAATATCGATCCGCTCTCAAAGCAACGAATAGCATTTAGCCACAGGCCGCGGGCTTTGAAAGGACCAAGCAATTGAGTTTCCATTACGTAACAAACGCACGTCCCAGTGCCCAACAATAAATTCACGCTCGGTGCGTTTTTGTCGGCCAAAGTGTACATTATTACGGAGGCCTAGTCACGAGTGGGAGGCCGGGCAGAAGCAACAGCTGCTGGTGCCATTTTGACAACACCCCGGCAGGTTTGAAAACGAGAAACTCGCAGGATGAACAAAAAAAAAAAAAAAAAAAACGGGGGCGAGAAAAAGTACAAACAGAACAGAGAAAGGAAACGCACACAGTCCTGTAAAAGCATACCCAAAGGCTATTTAGCGTTTTGTTTGCCTGCGTTGCTTTCATTAAAAAAAAAACATGCAAGAAGTTTTTTTTTTAATTTTCCCGTCAGTCGTAAGCTCTCCTTTTTAGATGCACCATGAGAGACAAGGGATTAATAGACGAGGCCGGTGGGGCTTTGCGAAAGAGAGCGGCCGCCAATCAAGCCTCAAACTATCCATCTTGCTGACGCTTCCCCTCTTAAGGCCATTAAATCTTCCTATTAGAGACTCAATTGTGGTTGGCAAAAAAGTGGAAACATCGTCGAGTGATTTTTTTGCACTCTCAAAACAAGTTTCATTAAAGAGAGAAGACAGAGCACTCCTTGTTTTGAAAGAGTTCCATTCTTCTACAGGTTTTTTTTAGCTTGGTTTTAAGAAACTTATTCACTCTGATAAAAAGTAGAAAAAAAATAAAATATAAATATAGTAATTAGTTACATTTAACCAATTTCATTGCTGACGAAAATTAAATAAAAAAAATCCATATTTTTCATCTATTTAAATAACTTAAACATGGACAAAAAATTAAAAATGAAATTGTTTTAAAAAATATTTAGATAGAAACTTTAAAAGATTAATTTCCCAGTTGAAAAAAAAAATCACAAGGATGTGTTGGAATTGTAAAAATATTTAGAAAAATTGCATGTTCTGTTAGTGATTGTTTAACCTTTGGTAAAATTTAAATTACATAACTTTTCTTCATTCCAAAACTACACAAGTAACTAAACACCGGAGCTCTGCAGAGTCAATTTGTTATTTGGAAAAGTGTGCGTGGCGTGGGAAGAAAAACAATTTCGTTCTGTGACACGAAAAGAATATTTTGTTGGCAGGAAAATAAGATATTCCCCCTTCAATCTGTGTTCCACCCATATTTGTCATGTGGAAAACGCGCCCGTCTCGTCCCTACATAAAGAAGAAGAAGAAGAAGAAGTTGCCTCCGCAGCCTTCATACGTTTCTTCGATTGGGGATGAAAAACGAGATATGTTTTCGGCGCGCAGTCTGTCACCCGATACACGACTGTCAATATTTGTCCAGGCCCCTCTTTTGGACTAAAGGGCCAGCAGCTTCTGGCTGCGCATTATTTCAGAGGGCACCGCCGCGTGCGAGAGGTGGAAGAAGAAGAAGCCCGGTCGTTTCGGATTCACAGTCTAAATATTGATTAGTCAGCGCGGCGTGTTCGCGTCGTCTTGCTGCCGCCCGCCCGGGAAAACCAACCTACTCGATATCCACCGCTCCAGTGTCATCAGAGCCTGTCATCAGCCTGTTGCTATTTCCAGCGGCGACCGCCCTCGCGATTTCTGCCACCGCGTGGGAGACCTGTTCCCTCGCGTACACACGCACACATATAATTAATCGGTTTGTAAACACGTCGGAATCATGCACGAGAGCTCTGATTTACGACCTGCTTCGGCGGTTGCCATAGGGCGAAATAAGAGGCTCAGAATAAAATTTCGGCCGGGCAAAGTCCTAACCTTTGGTATGCAAATGCGCGCTCGTTATGAAACGATTTCAGCCACCCAAAGGGTGGCTAATTTATTCTTTGGACGCACCTGTAATCGACGAAAAAGGGGGGCTCGTTTTATTCGCTCTCGTGCTTGGAAATAACTTAATCTGCTCAATTTTATTTTTGTCAAAGATAGATTAAAATAAAAATAAATTATTAAAGTGGAGCGAAACAAGTTGAATTATGAATTTTTGAACGTTGACGAACAAAAGCGAACGAAAGCTAGAATTATAAAAAATTGCTGTAATATCGTTTCAAATCATGATAACAGATTCACAATTTTTTACGGCTGATGCAGTGTTCAAAATAGTATATATAAATCATGCAAAATTCAGCAGAGCTAAAGCCGAATCGACCAAGACGGAATATTTTGTTTTAGTAAACGCTTTCAACATACTAAATTTGAGACATATAATTTATGAATTTGAAAGGAAAACATTCAAAGCAATATTGCGCAAAAATTTTGCGATTTTTGAAGTCTAGTAAGACAAACAATAATAATTGAAATATAAAAATTTGGCTCATAAATTAAGTGAAGTAAATTGAATAAATAAATAGCGACACACTATTATATTTTTAGAAAACTTCAGATAATGTTTTAAACATTAATTAAGTTAAAAAGTGATCCTTCTGTTTAAAAAATGTCATTTGATTTTAATTCATTTTGATAATGTTTGGTGTTTGGGTCAGATTAGTGATAAAATAATATGGAGTTGGCGCGTGGAATTGAAAAATTATATTGGTGCGTTTAAACTCCAAATTGGGTGTTTTGAAACGTTTCCTGTATTCTTGTTTTTAAAAAAAAAAATCAATGAATTTCTATGATAAATGGATTCTCTACGTAAATTATAAATAATATATTTTTTTTTCTTACTTTTCCTCTTGATGCCAATAATAAATGCCAGCTACTCTATTGCTTCCTGCCATAATGCTTGCATTGCGATTTGAACTTTGAATAATATTTAATACAGCTGAGGCTCAAATGCGATTTCCCACGAGGACATTAAAAATTCATCGGTGATTTTAACCACCAACAGCCGATACACATTGATTCCAGTCCGCGTGAACCTTCCAGTCAAAATTGATTACTCGGTTTAAGCGACGAGAAAATGGTTGCGTGAGCAATTCGACCACCCGACTGCGTGTCACATGTCAAAAATTGCACCCTAGCGTTATTAATTAGCCGAGGGTCAATCCAAACGGAAAAACGAGCCATTAGTACTGTGTAAACGTTGATGGCAGCACCTGATTTAATTATTCAATTATTTATGTTCACGGTTCTTTGTAACAGAAAGGGATGAAAATTTAATTTACTTTTCTCCTCTGGAATTTTATCCCACATTAAAATAAAATCTGCAAAAAGGATGTGAAATATAAAGTATTTTAATAAATCCAAATAATTATAAAGGTTTGTTATTAATTAAAAAAAAATAAAAATATGTATATTTTACTTTTGATTTTTGATTCCTGCCCACGCATAAATCAGTCGCCTACCTTTGTAAAGAGCATTGATCAAGTATTTAAAAGCGAAAACGGCTGCGTCAGCGTATCACTCGCAATTAGTCCATGTGCCGACAAACAATTGCTCGCGCAGTCTAATTGAATTATTCACATGCAAACAGGGGATAATGTGCCCGGTTGGATATGCCGAGAGGGAGAGAAAGCGAGAGGGCTTTTGTTAGTCCCTCTCGCGCTTTCTCTCCATATGTGCAAATTGTTATAACAACGTGGCATTGTTGCGAATAACGCCCGCATCCGAATTCAATTTTCAGACCCTAATTCAAGCTTGGAAATTATTGACTCAAAACAAGAATATAAATGCCATATATATATGCGAGCTACTTGGTTGAAAGTCAATATTTGGTGAGAAAGTGTTTCAATATTTGCAGTGTGTTCACAAAGGAAATATTATTTTAAACCCACACTTGCAAATTGTTTCGTTTCATTATTGAGCTGAAAAGAAATTTAATATGAATTGTAATTTTCAACCTCTAGTTTATGACGTTAAGTTTATGGAACGAAGAAATTAAACCTAGAACAAAAAACTACGTCTGAAGATGATTCATCCGAAATATTTGAATCTTAATAATACAAAAAAAAATACATTAAAATTTTGTAAGGATATTGCGAGTTTTCAGATATAAACTCTCTGAAAATTGTTCAAATCCAGTTCGAGAAAAGTTTGAAAATATATTTTCATTATTCTGCAAAAAATTTAGTAAGTCAAGAGCTTGGGAAAAGTGGTCCGGCAACGCCAACAGTTCTTGAAAATTGGTATTCATGCTGTGCGCGATTTTTTCCCCAGAAGTGACACGTCAAGTTGTACACAGTAGGAGCTGCTCGTGTGCGTCTCACCGAAATCTTTTCGGTGTAAAGCGGCTTAGTTTGTTTGATTTTATACTTTGCTGCCCGCGTGCCCATCCCCACCTCTAATGTGCGCCTCGGTAAACAAGTCTCGAGATCTGCAGTTGAGTTTTATCGATTCTTGTCGCTTTCTCTTCACTTTGGCGTCCTCACACTTTTTTCTATTTTCCTCGCAGAGAAGCAAAAGTTCGGTCGAGTTTCTGCTTATTGCCTCGGCACCAATCAACTGCAGGTTAATAAAAGGTTTGCGCAAACTTTTGATGGCTTTAAAAGAAACTTTGGGACAAAATGCTGCACTGTGTATACTTCATTTCCCATCAGGTGTTTTCGATCTATGTCTGGAACTTCTATTCCCAACAAACAATGCACGTTGCTTCCAATTAAAGCGGATTTGTAGCTCAGAGAGCAACGTCTCAGTCAGAAATCCTGACGCTTTGACGATTTTTCTTGCTACACTTTCCTGCAGCATTTCGCAAGAAACCCTTTTGAGGCGTGCACCCTTTTCTTAATAAGAGTCAAATTTCCTCTATCACAATAAATTAACAAAGACTTTTCTGCTGCTTTCCTGGAAAGCTAAACCGTTTCAGGCGTTTGAAATTGTTTCCGAGGGACTGCAAACAGCTCGTTAATGGAAATTAATTTTGCATGAGCAACCAATGGGGCATTCATCAGTGTAAAATTTAGCTGAAAATTGCCATTCACGCGAAAAGCTTTGACGATTTTTAATCATCATAATTTTGAAAATACCTGCTCGGTTGATTACAACATTTTTCTAATCTATAGGCCTTTTTTTAAATAAATTTTTTAATAAATTCAAGAAGTCTTAATTTATCGCATTGCTATGACAAGGTCGTATATATATATGAACCTAGATGTCTCTTATTGTTAGGCACCTTTTAATGTCTTTTGATGAAAGGCATTTATTTAAAACCAACTCCAATTTATCCTCCAATTCCTGCCATACCAAAAGATCAACCGTTGAATGATATGATTAATTAATAGACGTGCGCATTTCGTGCTAATTATTGAGAGAGGTCGATCGGAATGTGCCAATAAGGAAAATATGTTGACCTTTGCCGGCCACTGGGAATGCAATGTCCCCAGAATACCGATTGATCTCACCAGGGGACCGAGCCAAATAAGCCAGGGGGTTGCAAATTCCTTTGGCAAACATAGAGCAATGCAGAGTTCAGGGATTGCACATCGCCCTCTGCAGCAGCGGGCACACAAACAGTTCAGTTGCAAATAATTACATAATTCGCCACTCGTGTAGCACCATTCTCTCGGTTTATGCCCTGAACGCTAGTCAAAGGCAAACATACAGTATGTGAGCGAAACTTGTGGCGCCGAGGCAAATGTTCAACACTAGAATTATGTTGGTAGGTAATTAGTGTGGTAAATAGAGACTAATTGAACTTTAAATTTCATATTATCGCTGAAAAATAATAAATATATGTTTCAGTTGAATTATTTAATGTTTAAAATATATTTTTAAAATTTTAAATTAATTCAAATTGTAAATGGAGAATGTATATTATAATTATGTATTTCTCCTGTAATACCTTTTAAATATTCATTTGCATGAAAATTTATGCTATTAAAATATTGAAAGTATTTAATTCTCATGAAGATAATTTGCAATTTATAACAATTATAAAAACCATTGAATCTGACCCGACGAAGAACGAAACAAAACAGGTATGAAAAAATGGCATTGAAGAATACGATTGAGTAACAAAGGATCTGCAGATGACAATGCGAAAGACCGTAATATATTATTATATTGTTTCAAAAAAGCGTTGGCCACGTGCGTCTGACAAAAGAACAATGCGGTTGTTGTCGCCGTGTGCATTTGGGAAAGTGGCGTAATGATCGTCGCAAAATCTTGCATCACAGTGAAACAAAGAGCAAAACAAAAACCCCCTGAGAGAGTTTCAGTGTCTGCTTCGCGGAAAATGGCGTTGTTGTTGCGTCTAATGCACCTGTCGCCAAGAAGCGACAGCCGCTTTAATTGCACTCTCAAGCGCACTATTTTAGCCATGCCATGGGGGATATTAAAATGGCATGAGCAGCTTTTCCATTTTACCAATTGAAGAATAAAAGTTTCACTGGAAAACGTAAAGTGGTGAGGGAAAAGCGTTTTTCAATGTAAAGAATGTTCATCCCCAGGGGATGAAAGGGTGCTTGAGGAAAATTAAAAATGGGCCAATTTACGAAAAGGCGCACCCAGCGGTTATACCATAAATCGGTTTTGCCAATATCAAGATTTTTCCGCGGTAATTAACAAATAACAAATAGATGAAGTAAATGGACATTTTTAAAACAAGTTTGCCAAATTTCAATTAAGACCAACTTATAAGTTGAGCTCTAAAATTTATAATTCTACTTTGCTTTTAACATACATTCAGCTTTTTACCACTGTGTGTTTTCATTTAAAATTCTAAATCAAAATTCATACTATTTTTAAACATAAACATCTTAGCTCAATCTTGTAATAGATGCAAAGAAAAATAATGAAAGTTTCATCTTTCAACAGCTTGAAAAACTTTAAATCTGCAAATCTGTTATAATGTATTTTGCAAAGTGATGCAGAAATCCGTGATTTTTTAAAAGTTAAAAAAATTGAATATCTTAATTTTCACATCTTACAAATATTTTTGCCTTTTCTTGATTTTATTTTCGGTATCTTGTTTTTTTGCTATTGAAGTAAACATACCTTGCCGTCGCTCTTCCTGTAGCCGTCGTAGATTTTCCAGACCATTTCAGGCCCAGCACTCGCTAACAGCTTTCCCACTTCGAAAAACTGCAATATCGGATTATTGTCCAGGACGTTCTGCGCGCCTGTACCGTGCTTGAACTTGGAGAACATGGCCGACGCTGGCATCTACCTCAAATCCCTTGGTGCAAAACGAACACACGCACTCAAAAGAGGTCTTTGTTCTTTCACACTCGGGGCGAGTTGCAGGGGAGCTTTTCCTTTCTGTATTCAACTCTGGTCCAGCAACTGAAACAAAAATTAATATACCCGGTTAAAAAAAAAAATCAAAGACCGCTTCGAAAATCAGAAACATATGAAATTAAAAAAAGCACTTTTTCTGGAATCAGGTTTTTAAATTTATTTATGCTGTATTATACCATTATTAGGAAATTTGAAACGATTATTTGATGCTTTTCCTGGTAAGCCTTTCAAAGTAACCCTTTTTGTGTGTTTTGCATAATTATTTTTGCAGGAACTGAATTGCAAAACAGCTTTGGGAACAAATACAGAAAATATCAAATCCGTCTCTCCGGCAGAATTGGGTCATTAGTCTGGTGGAGCTCACCATTTTTTGCTCTGCCATTTTCACGGCACATTTAGTTCTGCACAGAGGGAACGCGCAGAGGTGTAAAAATATAAGCGGCAGACAAGGCTTGTTTGATGAAGAGAGCGAGCGAGCGCGGGCAAATTGAATTGAGCAAAACACACCGTCGGGTACGAGAATTTGTACACACACATGTATGTATGTCTGACAGAGAGTGGATCTACCGCCGGCTGCTGCACAAGAGCAGCAAAGCACTTTTCCCGGCTCATCTCGCCGGCGCCCCGGCTGCTGCTTCATTATCGTCGTCTTTCCTTTCTGCCAGCGCATCGCATTAGCAACAGGTTAAACCTTAGTTTGCCAGGGATCAGTTTCCCCCTGGCAGTCCAATTAGTCCATGATTAATTATCGATCTCGAGAACATCATGATAGCCAAAGAGGCTCTCTAATAATTTAATTTTGAGAGCGGGATCACTTTTCAAAATGACAAAATAATTAGGAAAACATTCAATACGTACTTAGTTAAAACAAATATATTTTGTAACTCAAAATTTGGACCTTTCATATTGTTTTATTTCTTGTAATTGCGATTTGGAGGAGATGGGTTTCTGATTGCAAGTTCAGTATAGTGGAATGATTGCAACGCGCTTCACAAACCACGAGGAATTTTCCATTAAACTTTTGTCTGCACAATATTGCAAATGAAGCGACGCGGAAAGTCACAGAGATGCACTCGGACTGTTCACATAAATGATGCCGAGCCGGATTACGCTGGACAAAATGCGGAAAATGCGTTAAATTTATTTTGCATAGTTTTCTAAGACCAAGAGAGTTTTCACTTTAAAGCAATATGCAAGGAAAAGCTAAACTTAAGTAAATTAACTGGCGTGGGTTAAAGAACTGGAGTGAATTTTACTTAAATGTTCATTTATTAATTCAATCACATGAGCCAGGCAGGCAAATATTTTACGGGTAAAATTACGGAAAATAAATTGATGTGTTTGGGAAATTTTATCATTATTTTCGCGTCTGGAAACAACTCAACTTTATTCAACAATAAAAAAATAGGTGCTTGTCAAAAATATAAATTTTGGAAGTAAAAATATTTTGGTCTGAATATTGTTCAAGAGATTTTAGCAAAAAAAGAATCACCAATTTTTTCAAAAATTGTTAAATTTAAAATTAAGAGATTTCTTATATTTTAAAAATTCTAATTTTTGTATATCAAAGATTAAGTTTGTGGTGTTTTATTTCAGCAATAAATTGGATACATTTAAATTCAATTCATTTATGTTTATCCAAACAAGTCATTCATTATTTAGTGTTTCAGGAAAAATACAGAACAAACAAAAGAAATTAAAATTTAAAAAACCATTAACTATAATCATATAAATGCAGAGATAAATAGCAGTTCTATTAGTATTTTGTTTAAATTTTATTTTAAATTTTAAAAACTAATTATTTAATTATCCGATTCAAGGGATAGCTGCAGAAAAAGAGAGAAATGAACGGAAGCTTGCATTTTAGCTGAAAATTTTTGAGCGAAACCTCCCGGGGAGAAGGAGAAAACAAGGGTGAAACGACACAATTTCCGGGCCACTCAACCAGCCATTTAGCAAGGGGTGCTTTTCCTCTCTTGCACATGCAGAGTGGCCCGGATTCGAGGGGACCATTGATTGCAGAAAAAAAGAGAGACTCACCTGTGAAGAGGCAGCAGCGGGCGACGGCTGCTCGCTTGTAGCACGACCTGTTGCTGACTGCCTGCCGACCAGGGGCACTCACTACACATCAGGTCGATTTGGGGGTTGGGGATGCGAGCGGAGAGCCAGGCACGCGCACCGCACTCGCTCCCTCTCTTTCACTCTGGCTGCCTCGAATTTATCATTCACGGCGAAATTTAATGTGGCAATTACGTCAGAGGTCAACACGGCTGCTGAGTGTGTGTGTGTGAGTTTGTGTTTGCTGCGACCAGCCGAATCAATAAATCGGGGGCGAGGCCGAATTTGGTTAAAGTCATCATGCGCGTCTAAGTGGAAAAAGTGACGGCCAGACACGAGACTGACCGCCAATCTCACCCAAGAACGCGCTCATTGTCTCGCAAGCCGCTTAATTTTCCTTGTTCTGATCTCACGGAAAATTAGTTTAAGAATTTTAAAACACATTTAAGTGCTTGTCACGGAAGTTTATTTTAAAAATGCTGTTTCAGTTTAATAAAAAATAAATAACATACTAAAATATTAATATAATTTTTAGACATCCACAATATTTTTTTTTGCTCAAACATACATACTAATTTTCAATATATTTCAAATATCTAAAGTAAAATTTAAATATAGTGCAATCCCAATTTTTCATTTAATAATTTTAAGTAACAGCAGACTTTTTTTGTAATTTACATCACCTACAAATTTTAACTCCTAGTTAGATGTAGAAAAAATATGTATTCAAGAAATAAAATTTATAGTATTTATCACGAAATATCTTTCAATCGCAGAAATCAATAAACTCAGGGTAGCCCTCAAAATACAGCGTAAATTTTTTAACCGTTATTTCTGTTTCTATCAACACCAATTAAAAAGGAAATTTTTGATTGCTAACAGTAAAATGTGCCACTCAAATTTCGCGATGGGATGGTATTGCTATTATTATTATTGTTGTTTATCTGTCCAAATTGTTAAATCACTTTGTTGACTGAGAATCTAATGATATGCGTGCTAGTGCTAGTAGAGCGTGGGGAGGATTTTACATTCTTCTGAGTAGGTTGAAATCCTCTTTAATGATTTCTTTTCCTTGAAAAACTTGAAAAGCTTTCACGTTTCTCAAAAATAGCATCTGAAATTTTCGTTAGGATTGATATCAAGAAATTGTAATATTCTTACAAGGGCATCCACATAAAGGAGGATTTTTCCTATTTCCTCGCTTTTAGAATCACGACTCCTCCTTTTCATAATTTTTCAGTACGTTGGTGGAGCTTCGTGTCTCAAAAGATGAAAACCACCTCGGGCGTCTAGTGTGTAATAAATACATTGGAAGCGACGAATCTTTTGGCGTTGAAACTCCGTCAAGTGAAAATAAGACGGAGAAAAACTTACTCCAAGTCGTGCGCGTCCCGACCACCGCGTAATCGAATCTGAAGAAACGCCAGGCATTAATTCGATTTCGTCCAAATATTGACAGGAGCAGCAGAAGGAGGAGCGGCAGAAGTGAGAAACCCATTATGTACCGAGTGAGAGTCGATTTGTCGCCGCAGAATCAAAGCTTTTAATTTTTCAGGGAAGATATAAGAAAAGTAAAATTCGATGTCTATTCAAATCTTTTTGGTGTTTAACTATTCAGATTTTTATTTAATATAAAAAAAATAATAATTGGGCTCAAATATTAAGTTTTTTTTATAGCAAAGATTTCAAAAAATCAAATTTCATAGATTGTAAATTGAAACTTTTTGTATAAAATATAAAAAGCTTCCTGTATATTTTTTTTCTTTTTTTTAGCAAAACTTCACACATAACTTTTTTTTAGCTACCAAACTAAAATACCTTGATTTCCATCCCATCATCCATCACCATCTCTGCACCAAGAAGTCGTGTATGTAACGCACCACTCACTCCGTCTCTCGTCGCCGTCGCGCCCAGTGACCCGCGAAATTCGATGAGCCTGCCGACTGCTAATGCAAACTGAATTCCGACGACCGCCTCTATATGCAAAGCGCACTGCCCTTGGGCGCAGTCGAAAGGAACCCTTCATTTGCCTGATTAGCCTCAGCTCGAAATACACCCTTAACATCTACCGCTCTAAAGTGATCAATTTGAGTTGTACTGCAAAATCCTCAATGCATTTGAAAATAAGGAGACTACCATGAGGTTTTCTGACCTACTGAACGAATAGTTGACAAGAAAAGTGGCAATTTTTTTATTTGCATTATTTCTCTACTCTATTATTCAATCGTTTAAATTTTTAAGATTTTAGCTTCTTTTTTTGTATGTTATTGCAAATTTCACGGAATTTAATGTATTATTTTTAATAGCAAATTAATCAATAAAATTTATTTATTTTAAACAAAGTTTGTCTGTTTTGAAGTTGAAAAGCAAACGTGGTGTTTCTTTGACTTTAAATTGTCATAAACTTACTTGATTCGTGCAAGAAAAATTCATTTTCCTGTCGTTCGCATGCTCTTTTAAGTAAGGTGGAAAAAGTCAGATGGACAAAAACCCAATTATTAGAATTTAGGGTGATGGAGTTCCACGAGGAAGAAATTCTGCCTCTCCTTTTCCTCAAAATCAGTCAAAATTAAAGTATTCTGTGACGGAAACGAATACTTGTGTTTCATCCAACAAGGAAAATTGTGCAAAATCATGCAGCTTCCTGGAAATGTACACAAAAACAAATCGCCTTTGCGCGAATTCTGCGTAAACAGCGCATCAATTTATTTTATATTGTATTTTGGCCGAGACCAGTGTTGCATAATTCTCTATTTTATTGTTATTCGGGCTGGAAATAAGGGGTGATGCTGGTGACACCGGGTGCGAAGAACTGTTTGCGAAGAGTTGGTTTGGCGCGGGAGGTGCAGGGCGAGTAGCGCAGCCTGTTGCTCGGCGTGGGCGGCTGCTAAATCTGGATTCATTCAGCTCGCCCTACGCACTCGCGGCTCTTCCGCCGGCTTTTGCCGCACAAGAATCAACAAGTAGGATTAAGTTCACGGAAAAGTCAATTAAACACGTTTATTTTGGACGCGGATTTCAGCCGAAAGCAGATAAGAGACTGAATTTTCCCTTTGGCATAAAATAAATTTAAGTTTCAATTGCAGTCAAGAGAGTATGAGGTTGGTAGAGCGGGTTGCATGTGGAAATTTAACCTCTTTTTTTATCCATTTAGTAGCAAGTTCTCCTTTCATATTATATTACGAGTTTCTGAAAAAAAAAATTTAAAAACTGAAATTGTTTATTTTATTTCTTTGGACTTATTTATTTTATTAAATAATTGACTAAAAAAAGTTTTGAATATTGATCAACCTAGTGAAAGTAGATTATTCTGTGTGTTTTAACTTTTTTATTAAATATAAGTTGAAGTTCGCCAAACTCATTAATTTCGCAGCCTGAAATTGTGAACAGGAAAAACAAAACGGAAAACAGACAAAATTGTTGGGAAATTGTAACAAAAGCTGAATTAAACAGCTCCACATGTTGGTATTTCCAAACACAAATATTATTTTGCCTCTGCGGTAAAAGCCGAGTCCAGAATAAAAGTCTCCAGTTTAGATGGGAGGAAATCGAGGAAAGACGATTTTGATTATGTTGCCAGAGGCAAAAACAAACTTTGGTGTATTTAACGAGAGAGTCAGGAGGTTGCAGTTTGGGCAGCGCGTGTTCCTCGGAAGAACCTGCGGCCGCGATTCGTCGCGCCTTCGAGGCAAGCGGCTGGGCCGAGGAGGAGCGCCGCGTATTTTGAGCTGCGATCGATAAATTACTCGTGGCCTGGGTTCTGCCAGCTCTCTCGGTGCTGCAGACTCTCTTTCTCGGCGGACCTGTGTGTGCGTTTGGAGCGCCCCCTCCCCCCTAGTCTCATTAGGGTCCATCATTTCTCCAAATTCCGTTTTGTAGAGACGAATAAATTTTATTTCATGTTCCGCCTGGATCGCGTTTCTGCCTCTTTTTCGTTGATGCAGGAATATTGCTGCAAATTTGATACGTCGTTCATATACATACTATGTGTTCGCTACGCTGATTCCAGGAATTGTTTTAGAATTTAGTTGCAAATTGTGTTTATTGATCTACCACAAAGGCCTCATAACGGGATACATCATTTATTTATTCAAAATTAAGAATATATTGTTGTTCCGCAATAAGCAGAATTTTTAGTATACTTTTAAAATTTTAAATTCAAAAATAAATTTTATATTTATATAAAATTTAAATAATTTAGCAATTGAATTAAGAATTTTAATATTAAAATTAAAATTTATAATTATTTTATTGAATTTAATATTTAATGCCTTTTGTTATTATTTTATAACTTAGCCTTAAAATTTTAATTTATTTGTAATTTAATCTGCAATTTAAATAATATAAACCCTATCATGTGTTTAATTCAATCTTGTCTTATCAAATACTGTGTGAATTTTTTTTCCATGCTGTTCCATGTTGATATTATTTATTTTCCCCTTATCAAGAAATATCAAATCAGATGCTATAATATTAAATTTCTCTCGATCAATGCTAGATACTTTCATTATTACTATTTTTGTTATATAAGTAGTAACATTTCTCTGGGGCAAATTTAAAATTAAACTTCATATATCTCTTTCATCGTTGTGACGTGTTCTTCTCTCTCTAAATATCCGCAGTTAACCCTGTTCAAGCATAGCATTGCACTATAATCAAATTTACGCTAATGTTCAATCTCACAGCGACATCACGTGGATTCCAAATTAGATTTCCATGTGCGCGAATCTCTCACCGTGCATTTGTACGTCCATTAAATTTGTGTTTGCCGTCATGCTTGAGGTAGATATTTGCATTTGATTTTGCAACTGCGGTACGCGAATCAATACCGAACCTCACGTCTCACATTCAAGAAAATAACCAACCGCAAAAGAAATCTATAAAATAAAGGCATGTTGGCAAAGTATGTCCGTAAAGTTGAAAGAAGCAACTGATCTGCTCAGCAGCTCCAGGATCAGCAACGGTCCATTTTATTTGCTGACTTGGCGACCCATTTTATGCTCGGAAAATATATGCATATAAAAATATAATAAAACGCGCTATATACGGTTGTCTACTCACTTAAAATCGCAACAATTTAATCTTTTTACATATTTTTTTACCTCCATATGCTTTGAAAATTTTGGTTGTTTTCACGTCAACCTTTTTGCGTCATGCTAAAAAAAATATCAAGAGGTTTGTCACCCAATTAGAAGCCTGATTGACTTTGATATAAGTTGAAGTGTTTTGCAACTGGACTTGCTGACGATTTGTGTCACCCACAATCAATAATCTAACCTTCGGTATAAACTTATCTCAATTATTTGTCTGGGGCTGGCCATTTGGGATATCAGATAACACAAAAGTGTTTCTTTTGAAAATCTCATTTATTGCCTCTGCTCAAATTTTGTTGCCCGAGTTTATAGATTTACAAAACCTAAAAAGATTTTCCGGTAGGAGTAGCGGTGCAGGTGACCAGGTCGGGAAAATTGCACTCTTTCTTGACTGCATCAAACCACAGTTGTCCTTCAGGACCCGGGGGGCATCTCAAGAGCCAGGCGTTGTTCTGCACACAGACGAAGTACTTGGCGCAGTCATAGGGATGTGCGAAATAGCCAGAAGGCGTGGGGCACTTTTTCGAAGGGAAATTTTTCAATTGATTGATATTTTGTTAATCTGCGGTCTAACTTACTTGAAACCAATCAGCTGGAGTGGCTGAAAATATTTATCAGTTCCGTAAAAAAAATTAATTAAAGCAATAAAATTTTTTACTACTTACGAGCTGGGGTGGTTGTTTGAGAGTAGACGGTGGCGACCAGAGCCGCTGTAGTTATGGAATTTGACTATGAGTAGAAAGGGAAGTTATTTTTTTATTATTACCAAGGGCGACCAGCAAGAAGATAGTCTTCATCTTTGCTCTTTTGAACGAGGTGGAACTGACAAGAATTGGGAAGTACCCCGGCTTTTATCTCGGTCCGATCCTATTACAGTGACCAAAAGTCTTTATCAGCAACGATTACAAAAATTCACTCAAGAGCCTATGATTTTTTTTTATAAAAATTGTCTTTTCAAATTATCAATTAATTTATATGGCTGAATGTCCTTATGTTTAAATGATTTTGGAGCTCCGCTCCTTGTGCTCCTATGGAGCCTATATAAACAATAATAAGCCGCGATCTCTATATTCGAAAACCCAAAATTGTCGTCTAAACAGAATAAATACTCAAAGAACTCGCCAGTATCAAACGTATATGATTAAAATTTAGTGTTGATAAATTGCTCATATTTTGTTTCATCACATATTTTATAATTTTATTTTAATTTAAATGTATCTTAAATATAAATTTTTAACATTATTGTTAAAAATTTAACTTGGAAAAGAACATATCGCCTCCCCCTATGGCTCATAATAATTGCATTAAATTTGAAATAAAAATATGTAATTATTATGGTTTATTACATGATAAATGTACACAGTGCCATTTTTCTATATTTCAACAATTTCATTAGTTCTCTTTAATAATAGTTATTAAAGGAAAGGAGCAAATTTATTAAACAAGTATCCTATTTTATTGATAAATCACAGTGGTAATCATTTAATTTCAATGTTTTAAATAAATTTTGCATTTAGAAAGATTTTCCGGTGGGATTAGCAGTGCAGGCAACCAGTTGTGGGTAGTTGCAGTACTTCTTCTCAGCATCGAACCACAGCTCACCTTCAGGAGAGGGTGGACATCTCAAAAGCCAGGCGTTGTTCTGCACACAGACGAAGTACTTGACGCAATCGTACGGATGAGCAAAGTAGCCATCGCGCGCGGGACACTGAATTTTAATTTTAATAAAAAAAAAAAATCATTCCATTTTGATTAAACTTACAGTAAACCAGTCAGCAGGAGTGGCTGAAAATTATTGTTTTAAATTATACAAATTTAATTGAGTATCAGGGACACATGTATAAAAATTACATAATAAAAATTAATACGGACGTTTTTGAAAAACTAAATAATACTCACGTGCTGGGGTTGTTGTTTGGGAGTAGGTGGTGGCAATCAAGGCCGCTGTAGAACATGATAATTTTCGTTAGTTTGTATATTAATTAAATATGAAAATTCTAAGACACAAACCCAGAGCAATCAGCATGCAGAAAGTCTTCATATTTGCTTTATCTTTTGGTTGCGACTGTAGAGCGACAAGAATCCCTCAGCTATTTATCTACCTTTGATCGAACGGTTAGGCCAAAGAGACTCTTCCAAGGAGCCCTTTAATGAGGCAAGCACGCAAGGAATGATTTCGTCGTCGGCTCAAGGGGCCGCCGACCAAGTGTTAATTGATTTAATGCTCTCAACTACGCGTGAAATCCATCGATTTCGCCTCAATGGGTCCATAGTTCCTCTTCTTGCAGTTCCGGATTGCAGACGTCTTGTTCTTATCAAGCGCACTATCAATTGTCCCCTTCAGTTGTCACAACTTTTTTTACGCGATAAAAATATTGATAAATGTTCCGCACTGATTAACTTTTTTGTTAGTTTAAAAAAAAAATAATTTTCAGAAACTTTGCATTTCTTTGTATTTTTATTCAAATCAAAATTTGAAAATTTTAATACTTTATTTCAACTATAATCTGCAATTTGATTTAAAATAAGAAATTTTTATCACAAGTTCAGGTTTATATAAAATATTACATAATCTAATTAATTTTTATTTTTATTTGCTTGCATGCTTTTCGATTTTTCATTATCAGATTGATGTGTTCACAGATTGACGCAAATCAAGCTCGCTGCTTTTCCAAGAAGAGATTTTGAGCTTAAGTTCTGCCGCACAACAATAATTATTAAAGCATGGTTTCAAATGGCTCAATCCGCTTTGACGCAGACACGGACGACAATTTCCTATTTTGAGCATCTTTGCGTACAACAGAACGAGAAATCCGATCAGATCGTCGGATCCAATGACATCTTGGTGACGTGAGCGCGAATCTGCGATTTGCGCACGCCTCTCTCGCCCTCAATGGATTTCCAATGAGAGCGATAATATTGCATATTATTATTGTGTTGTACGTACATATCTGTCAATGGGATGTGCACCTCTTTTTCTATTGATCCAATCGCATTAGTGACGCATTCCACGGACCCTTTTATATCGCTCACGAAAAAATCTGTTTGAAATATAAACAAAAAATGGCCCTTTACAATTTTGCAAAAAAAAAAATCACTGATATTAAAAAAGCGATCAGTTTCAATTTCACGTTGCTACAGTTATATTTTTCAATATCTTATGTGGCATAGTCCCAGATCGCAAGTTATAACACGACACAATGTAGAGGACAGGGATATTTTTAAAAATATATATATTAATAATTATTATTATTTATTCTTCTCGGTTTTGTTTTTAAATGTGTTTTATAAGCACTCGCCATTATTACTTTCACATAGAAGGTGTATATACACAGAAAATTCTTAGTGCCGTCGCAGGCAATAGTTAGTTCTGTGTCTGCACTAAAAGTGCTGCGACGGGACTAACTACTGCTGTGGCTTCTTCAAGGTAGCTCTCCGTATATTTACTTTATTCAATCTCCATTATTTACTCCTCATATTTCTTAATTGTATGCAAAAACTACTCAGGTAAAGCGGGAATTTATAGTTTTAGTAAAATATATTCCTGCTATCAAATTTTTGTACCATTATTTATTTAAATTGAATTTTATTCATCTCTAAGAATTCAGTAAACGACGTTCCTGCTGAGCTGATAATAGAGTGGGTGGCAAGGTTTGGGGTTGAAGTCTACCCTCCAGCCACACACTCCCTCTTTCGGGTCAAAGGTCAATCCTTTCGGGCAGCTGAACTCGTAAGGACGCAATTTGTTCATGTTTCCGCCGTAGGAGCACTTGTAAAACTTTGAGCAGTTCTTTGCGTCCCACAGCATAATGATTTCGCTTGCGAGTTTGTAGTCCACATCGGGGCAAACGTCTTGCAGAAGAACTAGTGCTGGAGAAGAAATATGTACACGTTAAAATTAATTGGGGAATATTTTTTAGCTACAAAAAAGAGATTGTTTTGAAGTGACATCATGATTTATGGGTGCACAAAATTTAGCAAAATGCTCAGAAATTAAAATAAAAGAATTAATCATCATTTAGCATAATTTAATTTCCATAAACTTAAAAAAAGCACATTAATTTGAAATTTGATAAATACGGATACCAAATAATTATATATTTTAGGCCATTTATGAAACACAAAAAAGTTATTTTAAGAATTAAAATTTGCGTAAATAAAAATCTGGGAATTGAAATATTCTTAAAAAATTTTTTCCTGTGTAAAACGTTGACGTTGCAGCAGCCTGAGAGTTGCAAGAGTAAAAATCGATGCAAAACTACCTGCGCTTTTCTCGCAACTAATCCCGCGCCTCAATCACGCCGAGTTTAATGAAACCCCCCTGCTGTCCGCTCATTTTCCCAGGCAAGGTAATAATAAAACGCATTCATATATACGTGGGTTGAGAAATACAAAAGTACCTTGAGTTGCGGCGGCGAAGAAGAGCAGCCCTGCAAAAGTGGATAAGAAAGTCGGTTATTAACAATTGCGCACGTGGCAGTCGGAAGTGGAGCAAAAACGTCAGTTATTATCTCTCGACACCTAGCTCGGGGAGAGTAATTACAAAGAAGTCGTACCTAGAGCGAGTGATGGATGTGCCACTTTCATGACGACTCTGCTGAATCGTAATTGCTAATTGCCACGAGAGTTGGGAATGCAAAAGGCCTGTATTTATACCAACTCGCAATAATTTGTTTACTAACTCTTTCCAAGAGGATAACGAGAAAGAATTATGACGCACTTCATGTTTGTTTTAATTAACTAATTATCAAGTACGTTGGATAATCTTGAAATTAAAACATTTTTACGCATTTTTATTGATCCAAGTGGCTGAAATTCCGTGCACACCTCTGAGGAAGCAGTTAAAGTTTCGAGATTTATGGCTGGGCGGGTAGAAACATAATCTTCCACAGGAAAGCAAAAAATAGGCCCATCATCTTAATGACGCTATCAAAGTTGAAATTGCCTGCCGGGCGAGAGGAATAAAAAGTTGCATGTGACGCGCTGTTGAAAGTAAAGGAAAAAACGAAATTCGGCAGAGTTCATAATATTTACATTTCCGCCGGCGACAAAACGTGCACTTACTGTTATTATTTAATCGCCACGGTTTGACTCAAATCAACATATTTTGTTTTCTTTGCAGATTATAGTCAAATTTTGTTTTTTAAATATTTTTTATTGTGATTTGATAAAGGTTGTAATCGTCAGAGATAAAGCGATAATCAAATAATAGTTTATTCACATATCAATTTTAAAATCATCACTTCATTTACAAAAATTGAATGTAATAAAAATTTAATTTAACAATGTGGACAAATAAACATCGCTACGAACGTTGACATTGACAAAATCAGCCTGTAGCCTGAACCAAAGATTGTGAATGAGCTTGAAAATTTATATCATAAATAATTTTATAAAAAAATTTTATATGAACTTCAATAACTTGAAAAAGTTGTTTGCTGTTGAATTTAAAGTAAACTTATTTAAAATAAATAAAAAATTTGAAAAAACAAATAAAAATTATAATATAAATTATATGATAAAAACTAAAATTAAAATTTATTTTTAATATAATGCAAAATTTATTAACTAAAACTATGTTTGAAAATATTTCTTTAAATTTTATCATGGTACTGATTTTTCTTCAAAACATATAATATAACGCTTTAAAATTTGGGAAAAAACTTCGATCCTCTTATAAAAAACGATCATCATCGTTGGTTGGAAAGGAGCGAGGACGACTAATTGTAAGTGGTGCTACTAGGTTTTATCCAGCAACCAGAAAAGTCGTTTGCAGACTTTCGTTTCCGTGCATTACAATTGGACACTTTGATATGGTCAAATTAAGTTTTACAAGTGTAGTAAAATCCACAAGGTGGGATAAAAAGTGTTGAAAATTAAACTGAAATTTTCATGTTGCCTTCTTCTGGGATCCAAAAGGACCACTACTTGTTGTTGGGGCCACTCAGCGGATCTGGATGCAGGGACCAACAGGGCTTTTGTAATTCTCAAAACAGGATGAGTTTAATGGACACGTAGACCCTGCCTCTTTCAGGGCATCTCAAATAGGCACTTCGATTCACTGAGTGAGCATAAAGTTTCAGACAGAGAGCAATGAAATTGTGCGTATGTAGTCGCTGCGTGAGCCAAAACATGAAATATTTTTACTGTCAAATTTTAAAGTTTAGTAAAATTTTGCAATAATTTTTGGCAAGAAAAGTATAATTTAATAATTTGAATACTCTTGCCAACTCTAACAATTAATATTTTGAAATTTTCTAAGATCAAATTTGAAAATTTTGTATAATAAATCAATGTAAAAATAATGCAAAATAATTGTTTTACGTTATTGAAATTAGAGATCTGAATAATGATTATATTTACCAGCAGAAGGAGCCAAGTAGATGTCATTTTTTACTACAGTAGTATCAGCGAATAAAAAAAAACTGTTTTTAGTGTGTGCTAATTGCGCTCCTAAATACTTAAAGGCAACTTAGGGCACTAAACGAAGTATAAATAGAAGATTGTGCATTGCAGTTTCGTACAATTTTTATTTATGCCACGCATTGTTGTAAGGCAATATGAGCAGGACATGTTTTGAAATATTCATATAATCAGGTATGAAAGGACGTCTAATACAAGGTTAATGATACCACCTATATATTTTTTCAAGCAGACTGTGACTTCTAATTTAGGGCATACATACGCTATTTTATTACTTTTGAGATAAAAACAGTAATGAAGAAAGTATAACAAATATATCTTTTTGGGTCAAGTACTCTTTATTTTAAGATCGCATATGGCAAAAGCTCCGTTACATTATTTTTTTTTGGTGGCGTATTTTCTAATTACTTTATCTTCATTTATATTATATTCATTTAAGACCCCATATCTTGGCGCAGACTTCTCTTGAAGCCCTCGTTTCATAGCGAATTGTTTGCGAGAGGTGTTTCCAACTCCTCACTTTGTGACATTTTGGATTGGTATTTTGTTTTTCTTTATTTCTTTCCACATGTTAGCTTTCATATTTAACGCAAATTTTTTTAATTATTTATATATCTGATGTCGTCCTCGTATCACAAAATTTTTGAGACTTCACACAAAAGATTGCTTTCAACATAATAATTTTTTTATTCCTTTTCCCCAACGTTTGCGATGCATGGACGATATCGCCTTTTTTAAATAGTGCTAATAATTGAGTTTTTTTTTATAATTCTATTAATTTCATGTTTATTTCTTTTCAGTCCATATAATACTATATTTGGCGTGTGAACAATGATTAAAATGTTAATTACAGGAAAATAAATTTAAAGAACTTATTTGAGAATTTGGAAGAAAATACACGATCCTCATCACTAATAACAAGATCCTCAAAACCAGGTTTTCGTGGTTTCTCTGGTGCGGTAGTGGTAGTAGAAGTGGTGACTGGTGCAGTAGGATGGTTTGTATTGAGAGGAATGTTCGCGGTGGTCGTTATAGGCCTGCTAGTAGTAGTGACCGTAGAAGGGACGACAGTTGTAGCTGCATCGCTGCAACCAGTCAATGACGCCGGTGCCTCGCAAATTTGCTTGTTGGAGTTGAACAGGTTTCCATCGGGACATTTAGAGATGGTCAACGTGAGTGCAGTATTATTTTGGCATGTATAGTAAAACTTTGGAACTAAAAATTGTTTAAATAATTATGATGAACATTTAAAACTAATTTAAATAATTTTCCCCGTTACCTTGTGGAATTGAAACTGGACCATTTGTCGGTGCCATGCATAGAATCGGGATGCAAGGCCCTCTGGGTCCCTTGAAACCCTCGAAGCAGTACGAGTCGGCTGCACATGTGAGTTCTGCACTGATACTAATACTAGATATGTATCCCGAAACAGGGCACACTGAATAAGCTCTTCGATTTGCAGAGCACATAGTTTCAGACGGTGGGCAGTAAAAATTTACAGCATAGGAATTCGCAGCAAGAGCCAAAATCTAAATTTTATAGGAATATTCATATTACTATGATATGACTGATAATATAAAGTGTCAGATTCGATTGGATGGATGAAATATGAAAATATCCATGAAAATATTTTCAGAACGGTGTATTACCTTTTGAGCAATATATTGCAACAAAAAAGTATTAAATTAAATCTTCTTACCAATAAAATAAAATAAGTTGATTTCATTTTTACCAAGAAAAAGACGTTTCGCACGTTGCCAAACAAGTTTAGAACTGAAGTGGGTATATAACTTCTGAGCTTAAATACTAGGTGCCATGCAATATAATTTAGGCATTTTGCAACATTTATAGTGCCATACACCATTTTTATAGGGGCAATCAAATTTTATGCCGATCCATTTTAATCCACCAACATCACCATTGAGGGGAGATGCGCCTTCACAAAATGGGCTGAAACATTATTAGAACCAGAACAAAGTTAAAAAAAAAAATATGAAAAAAAAAATATGTACTATAGAATTTCACGATCGAGGGTTGATTCATAGTGAGTTGAGTTTAGAGTCGGCTGTTCCTCGATGGGTTTTCGGAGTTGTTTATTGTTTCAGAAAAACAATATAGTTTCAAAGATTTACATATAACAAACAATAGAGGAAAGGCTGACTTTAAATTCAACTCTACATGCAAAATATTATACAATGTCGTCAATGTCATCTTTTCAGCACCACCTGTACATCGAGCGTGATCCCACATTTATCCCACAATAATTGTGAAAAACAAACCAGCATTGTTTAAAAGGACCATATTAATACTGATAAAAAATAAATGTGTTTTTAGTTCATGATCCGACGACATAAGGCATTTCTCCCTCCAATGTCTGCTAATACAAATAGCTATAAAAAAGTAATAAAAATGTCTTTGATTATTTTATTTAAAGTGTTTTATGCCTTGAAATAATTCAATAAATCCATAAACGATCCACACTCTATGTCTCCGTAAAAAGATAAATGCGGCAGTTTAATCATTTTTGCGATAAAAATAGTTTTATGATTTGCATTTCAGTCAAATTTCTCGTGGTGAGAGATAACTACTAATTAGCCGGGATTGATCTGTACACATCATGATTTCTTAATCGCACGCGTGAGGGTGGTCCATAATTACTTGATTAGCCCGAATTAAGCGAATGAAAACGAGCGAACTTGATTTTGGCGTTGTTGGTGCGCAGCTGGGCACATACTCGAAAGCTTTTAGCATAAATAAAATATAAATTCGCTTCGGGGTAATGTCGAGAGAGTCCGTGCACTCCAACCACCCCCGCTGTAGCTCGACGCGCCGGCTTAATACACATAAAGTTGATGGAAAGGGTTAATCTGCAGCCGGCAGCTCACTAGGCTTCATTTGGTGCCGCCTGCGTGAGCTGACTGAGCAGCGAAGCCATTGTTGTGCCCCTGCGATTGCGTCCCTCGTGTGTAACAGGTTGCCTAAGCACGACTGGAGTGCGCCGCTTTGCCGCCCTTTCAGAGAGTGGCGCCTTTGGATAGTTCAGATGCGGAAGGGAGGAAAGCGGGAAAGTTGCCAGACTGGGAAAGAGAGGGCAGAATTTTCCAGATTGTGACTAGTCGAGCTGAGGTGCTATGGGTTTTTTAAAATTTTCCTCTAATGAAGTTTTATGAGCAAAAATATAAATAAATAAATTTCATTCAACATGTTGTTGGCCGAGCAGAAATATTTTACATTTCCTTCAAACTTCTTTTACTTTTTAGGTTGTTGGAACAGACCAGTACAGAAAAGCAGTTGTAAAATATGTTACAGAACATTTATTTGGTTGTCACAAAAATTCTATTTAGTGAAGAGCGTGTCTGTCGAACCAAAATCATGATTGTTCATTTTTATTTAACCAATCTCGTCTTACGTTTAAATGCACCATTATAATTTTCATTTATTTTCATTATTTGATAGAACCCTCCGAAGTTAGACAACATTGATTCTCACAGTGGTTTTTTTCCATAGTATTATCAGAATCACAATCACGTTTAACATTAAGCGTAGTTTGAATCCATCGTCTCGGTGAGAAAAGTACACAACATGATAATATATATTTTTTTAATTTGATTACTCCAGCAAAAAATAGAGGACTAGCGAGCACCTCTCTTGGGAAAATACAGCATATTTTCAAATAGGAAATGGGTAGCGTTCAGGACGCCGCTGCTTTGCTTTCTCTCAGCTTCTTTTGCTCCTCGTTAAGTCGCTCCCATCGGGCCAGGTTGGCCTTGCACTGATCCAATAAGGGCTTGGTCTCGGGCAGCAGTTTGTAGAGCAGCGAGTAGCACGGAATGCAAATTCCATTTATGAAGCCAACCTGAAAATGAGGTGAGAGTAATTATACTATGTTTCCTTGAACTCACAGCTTTGAATTGTAAGTAATAATTTTAGGAGATGGAATTTAAAACGGACTAGAAAGTCTTAATTATCAATTTTTAGCCCAATTCTTTAAAAGACAATTTGAACTTAAAAATTTTATAAAGTTATGTAATAGTTAATGTTGTAAAAAAATTGAACGTTTAACTTCAAGTGAACTGGAAATAAATATAAAAAAGATAAATTTGCTTTTCAAAATGCAAAGGAAAATGAACTAAACACTGCGAACTGTTTTAATTTTTTATGATTGTACTGGTGAAAAATTAATTGTAAATTATCTTTTTTCTACAAATTTAGGATTTAATACGAGTTGAAAAAATTTTAAGCAAAACACTTTTCTAAAATTCCATACAATTAAATTTATATTAAATTTAATAAAGATCAAAATGATCAGTTGTAAATTTATGATTTATTAGATTCATTATATACATATTTTCTTAATATTTAATCTATTTCCGTGATTAATTAAAGTAAAAATGCTTTAAAAAGGTAAAATACGTCAATATAGAAGTTGAATAATATATTTAAAATCTGAATCAAACACAGGAAAAATATAATGATATTATTTTTCATAATGAATTGATGGATAAAGTTAAATTAATAAACAAAAAAATTCACGTCTGGAAATAATAAAATATATTTATCCAGTACGAATAAATAAGTAACATAAGCTACTCTACTCTATATGAAACAAAAAAAATTTAAATTGGGTAAGAAATGCATTTCTACAGTGAGATTAATTGTAAAGTAGTTTTGTGAAAATCCGAGTAAACTTTCATGCACTGCAGAAAGTGGGAAAAAGAGGTGCAAAAACTGAAGCGTGTGAGAAGTAACGTCTAGAGGAAGCTGGCAGTGGCAAGAGCGTTTAGTTTGACGTGGCGTGCCTGGTTGATTATATTCCCTTCTTCCTATATTAGTTACCACCCTTGGGTTTCCCACAGAAAAACGGACGCTTTTAGCACGGAAAGCATCTCAAAAACCATGGTCGGGGGGAAATAGCCCTCAGCACAAAAGTGGTGAAAGTGCATTTTCACCTGCATCTCGGCCAACTCAGATTCTTTGTCACGATCCATCAAGGGAATTGGCACGCGGCCAGCCATTTTTTCTTGGTCACCCTGGAACAATTGAGCACGCCCAGGTGAAGAAAGGGTGAAAGGGGTGGGTTAATCGAGCAGCAGCTAGGTCGCTTTTGTTAGACGCAGCAGCTGCCGAGAAGGGTCTCTGGGGGGTAATTTTTGGAATTTTCCAGCCGCACACCTACTCTCTCGTCAGATGAGACCCTTCTTTTCAGCAATAAATATATTTATAAATTAATTACAAGTGAAAGGGCAAAATGCAGCTCTGCGCGCAATCGTGATTTTTGCAGCAAACACTGAAGATTGTTTTTACAAAGGAAATTAAAGAGAGACAGAAAAAGATAGACATTGAAAAACGAGAGATTATATCTGCTTCTTCATGCTGGAGAACATCGATGGTGCAAACCTGTGAGGCGGCCTGTTGGTCCGGTTGGTCCCTGTCCATCATGGGAATGGGTATGCGGCCCGCGGCTTTTTCAGCGTCGCCCTGATTTCATTTCAAACGTGCATTTAGTAAAAAAATTATTTCAATAACAAAGTTAATTAGTGGGAATCTGCAAGAGACTGGGTTAAATATTATCAATTTGGATATCTGAGATCAAAGAACGATTTGGAACAACCTTTGAGGAAAGCACTTCAAAGAAACTGTCTCAGCCCTTTGCACAAATTTAATGCAGCTCGTCTCGTTAAACTGCTTTGCCCGGACGAGTGGAAAAAGCGGCTGGTGCAAAAAATGGCTGGGCAAAGTTTCCCTTCCGCTTAGGAAAAGCCACTTTGCCCGCCCGCACTCAATTTCCATATGAATCACGTCCGTTTAAGGTGTTCAAACTTTCTTGCTTGCTGTATGCGTTCAAGTGTGAGAGTGCAAAAAGTGGTTTACCTGTTCGTAGAACTCCTCGAAAATCACTTTGACGGTTTTCACTTGCAGCTCCCAGGGTTTGGCGCTGGCGGAGAGGTCGCTCGCCGTCATCGTGATCGCCTCAAGCAACAACCTAAACAAACACAATCGCTCTCAGCAAAACAATCAAACTTGAAACGCAGAGGTGCACCGCCTGGAAATGCGCCAGACATGATTTCCTCTTATTGAAACAAGATTTTTAAATACATGCAAGATTGTCCGAGCGAGATTTAAAAATTTTTGTATAAAAATGAAATAGAAAATATTTAATTATTTTAATTAATATTAAAAATGTTAATTTTTTTGGTGATTTTTTTAGAGAAATAATTTCTTTTGTTCTGAAATTCAATTATGAAGTAAAATTTTAACTGTGTAATAATTAGTCTAGCTACAAAAACGCCCGTTTTAAGAAAATTAACATAATCTTATATATAAGAAAAAGGAGCTGAACATTTTCATAAGGCTCTTCAAAATCTCTAAGATAAACAAAATGACACTTTGCTTCTTCTTTTGCATTGTTTGTGAAGATTAAATTTTGAATTTCCTCAGGGGCAATTTAATTAAAATTCCTCTTGCATGAGGGAGGAAAGGTCGCTCTCACTAAAAATTAATTTGCAAAATGAGACTTTCGCTTTCCTTGGCAAAATATTTGGAGCAATATTATCCTCGCTTCCGGCAAAACGAGCGAGAGAGGAAATGTCGCATCTTTCTTTCTTTATTTCTCCAACTCTCATCTCAATTACACAAATTTAATGACCTGTGCTCCGGGTTGGTCCATGAAAATAGTCCGTCCTCGACGATTTTCGTGAGGCGGGCCTTGTTGGGGAAAAAGAGGGCCAGGTCCGTCGCCAGAATGCAGTGCTTGATGTTGGACAGCACCTGCTTGTACTCCTCGCTGCTGAGCTTGCTGAATATGTTGTGGCCCTCCTGCAAATATTTGCTCTCTCTCAAAAAGGTAATATCGCGGCACAGAAAGGCAATATCAGCTCATAATTGACTCTCGTCCTCGCGGGACGAAATTGAACTTTTCCCTTGGGACTTTTGGAATACATGAGACGGAAACTTTCGCCCACCTGTTGCAAAATCGTGATTGTTTGATTAAAGTGGTGATGTTCCATGGTGCTGGTGCTGTAGATGCTGGCCAGTGGTGACTCCGTGTCCAGCATGAACTTGTTGTTTTTACCCCTGTGGTCGAGGTCATGGCATAGCGAGCCGATGTACAAGGCCAAGCACTGCAAAAATAAATCACACAGTCACCTCCAGGGACCTGCAAATGATTCGCCACTTGCACACGGCTTCGAAGTTACTGTGCCATGAAATTAACTTTTCCTTATTGCTAGATTTTTGTTCTTTTTAGAAGAAAGAGAATAAGCTATTTTGTAAATTATTTATTTAAATTTTAAAATATTTAATTAATGACGGTTCTAAAGATAGCTCTCAATCAGATTTTTAGTTAAAAATAATAAAAATGATCTAAGATATATTTTCTTGACTTGAATTTTGTGAATTGAAATTTGAAATAGTTAAAGTTAATTACATTAAAAAAAATATATAAATTAGATTTTTTCTTTTTTTATAATTCTACTTGCTAAAACTTTACTCTCGATGAACTTGAGGATATAAAAATAATATCATCATATTTATAATTTTTCAAAGCACAATATTTTCATTGTTTATAAATCAGCACATCTCGGCCAAGATTATTTTTCAAAATTAATATTTGATTTTGCAGCTATCAATGAGTATTTTTTCGTTTTTGCTTGAAATTTCTATATTTAAAACCATAAATTTGCAACTGTGGCAATAGGCATTAAAACGTATCAGTTTTCAAAATTTTTACACAGCTTATTTTGAATTGGCTCACCTCATTGGGCTTGAAGATCTCTCTGGAATGCTTGATGATGGAATACATCGAGTTGGCGACGGAAAAGCCGTGCGCCCAGTTGTGGTAGGGCACGCGGCGGTAGTTTTTGCGCACGGTCAGCGTGAAGCGGATGATGTTGTCCTGGTCGAAGCGGGACATGCCGAACAGCTCGCTGAACATGGAGACGGCGTAGCGCACCTTCTTCATGTCGTCCAGCGCGTAGATGTTGAAGTAGTAGCTAGCAACATCAATTGACGGTGATCCCACCGAGTCCACGGGCAGAACTGCCTTGTTAGTGCTGCGTGCAATCAAGTGTTAACTCTCTCTCACCAAGCTGCGAGTGCCACAGGTGCACGATTAAGTGCGCCAGCAACATGGATATATTTATGCCTATATCTACTGCAGGAATATAAAATAAAAGTCGCGTTTTAATAACTAGAGAGCTACGCTCCGAACGAAAGAGAGAGATGCGTACTTAGGACTGAAGCACTTGAGAAATTAACAGACATGAAAGGGAATGCGTAATTTTGCTCAGCTGTTGCTTCAAAACTAGCACCTCAAAGTGAATACATCAAAACGACTTTAATTATGAAAGTAAAAATGTAAGCAATTTTTGTTATTCTAAGAAATATGTTCTTTTTTTTCTTTTTTCGTCCTATTTGTTTTACATTTATAATGACTCTGTTCAGTCTCAACTTTCAATATTTATTTTTTTTTAACCTCCTGAATGCTTAAACTACACAAAATTTACATACTAATCTAACCATTTGTATATGAAAAATGTAAGATAAAAATTTTAAATGTTAATTTTTATTTGCTCACGACCACAAATTAGACAGTTTATGCCATGGAAATAATGAAAATTGTGCTACATTTATATGACGCCCCACTATTCAAATGGAACTGGTGCTTATGCCACGTATACTTATTGTCGGTCGTACGAGCAACAAAAAGTTCAAACGGACGCCGCCGCTTTTGCGTGTTTATTTATTTGTTTATACTCCCGAGTACACACGTACTCGATGCAGCTAATGGGTTGTCTGGCCATCAGATGGATGGGCGTTGCAAGAGGAGGATTAGCGAGTTGCCGGACAAAGGGTTATTGCTGGCCAGCAGGGGGGAGTTGCGGTTTGCCTCGGTGTAATGAAGCGCCAGTCAGCCATAAGTACAGAAATTTAACAATTCGGGCGAAAAACGCGCGTGTCCCTCACAGGGGCTTTCATTTTGGACGCACACACGTGCTTTTGACAGACTCAAAGAGAAGGAAAGGTGAGGCGGAATTTGCACAAAATCAGCTGTCAAGTTATTTGGAAAGGGAGAAATGTAATACTGCACGTGAAATTTGATACGTATCAAAGTTAGTTGGCGCTCGACGGAAAATCAAATCATTGCAAACTCTGTGAAGACGGCATATCTGGTAATTAGAGATTCGCATGCCGCGTTGGCTTTAATGACCGATAAATTTAATTAAAAGTTGCGCGGTATCTCGAGGCTCGCGCTAATTCAATTAGACTCGGGCTTTGAGCAGAGATAATTGCGTTGTCAAAGAAATTTGAGTTATCTACATCCTGGGCGCTACTACAAAATTATTTCGTACGTCTCGTAAGCAGGTAGGCATCCGGCATGACCTCAAAGCACAGCGGCGCAGCATAACTTTGCGCTCCACGTGAGTGTTCAGCGTATAAGCATTAATTGTACGTGGGACACCGTCACTTTATGGCAAGTGTAGCCGACTGAATTTCATCTCGTTTGTAAAATATTCTATGCGTTTAAAGTGTTTTATTTTCAAAGGAATATGAGCAAGCGGATATTTATAAACATATATTTAAATACATAATATATATCATCATACTATAAATTCTAGACTTTTTTGAAGTTCAATAAAAAAATTATAAATTAAACATTAAACGGAATAAAAGTTTTTCTTCCTATATCATGTTAAATTAAGGAAACTTTAGTAAATATTTATGAGCATGTGGTCATAAATTACTTCATTTTAAGTGGACCCTCTTACATAATTAAATTTTTTGGGCTGAAATTAATGTCTCTCTCTCTCTCTCTCTATCCTTGGGAGAATGAACTCGCTTTAATCAAAAACGTAAAAGGCCCTGCTTTTTAGTAAAATTATTTCAAACAGTGCCTTACTTTCGTTTAGTATTTTTTTCATAAAGGAAAAAAAATATTATTTCAATTCTTTCAGTTTGTAAGCAATTCACAAAACTATGATTTCTTAAGCACTTTCAGTAATGTTAATTAAAGCTCTTTCTAGAATTGAGAAAAGCTGCACGATCTTTGAGCCCCAAGCGCAAAGCAAATCCTGGGGCGATCCTGCTTAAGCTCTGAAGAAATTAAAGCCGCACTTTTGCTAATGGAAATAATTGGGGAAATACATAATTTGTGAGAAGCGTTTTTGACACTTACGAGTCTCTCGTTGGTCCCTCGGGGTTGATCTCGGTCATGCTCTTCATCATGAGCACCTCGTCCTCAGAGCAGGTGTTGTGGTAGCTGAGGACGTCGAGGGCGACGCGGTACTTTTGTTCCGAGCGCTGGATTTTCTCGTACAACTTGGCGTGGTGCAGCGCCAGGCCGCAGTACACGGCGAACGTCTCAAAAGCCTCCTCGTCCTCCTGCAGACCCACCGGAAAACAATTTGAGCCTTTCAACGCACAACTTTGGCCCAGCCAGGCGGTGCTCGCTCGGCCGAGAGCCTTTTGTTGCCAAACAGGAAACTCTGCTGCCAGCCTGCAGCCACCCAGCCGGGTAATTAGCGCGCGATTTTCCGATTTTCCACCGGCCTTTGTGCTGCGTAAACCTGCCGTGCGTGCTGCGGCTGAACCGCAAAATTTTGACCTAATATTTTGTTTTCGAAATTAGCCCTGTGAGGATTTTCTGGGAGGATTATTATATAATAATTTTGAGAACATTCACGTCAAAATAATTAATGCCAGAGAAGTAATCAAGAATGCCTTCCTCATTTTTGAATCTACAAAATAATTTATCAAATAATGAAGCATCGAGTTTCCCAATCTAACGAATGAAAAGCACTTAGCTGATGGAAATTTGACACCTTAATTGATTTCCAGAATCCAAATTTAGACTTGACGCAACCCAGCTTGCGTATTCAAAATAACCAAACAGCGTCAAGATCAAATTTTATCCCTGGAAATCTTTTTATTTTCGCTTATTTTTTGGATTAAAATTTGAGCATTTATTGATTTTTATAAATAAATTTAAATAAAAAACTTTTCAAAGAAAATCTGAAAAAGAAGTTAAAGCTGAATTATAGATAAATTTAAAAAAAATATATTACTAACTTTTATTGGGTAACATTCAGCTTTGAAAAAGAAAATGCAATAAAATTTTCTTCCAAGGGTAAGCACCTCCAAGGCTATCATTAATTTTTTCCCATTCACGTGTAGCTCTTTTTCATCTGATTGCACAACATTCAGCCCGTCTGTATTGACGGAAAAATTGAATTCCCCGCAAGTGGAGCAAACTCATGTCGGCATAATCAACCCATTTTCATTTCATCGTCGGAAGTTTCTCGTTACAAAGGCGTAATCTCCCGCGTCAGGCTGGAGCAAGATGCAATTTTTCCGCGAAACACAAGCGCTTTACGATAAGCCGAGCTGGCAGCAGAGCTCGCTCGTAATTGAACGACACTGTAAATACATTCGCAACACACACACATACAGCGCGCCAACATCAATTTTCCAATCAATATCTCTATGCACTGCTCGTTTCCCTCTCTTGTGTCGCATCCCAAGCAAAGGCAGGGGGATAGGCGAGAGATGTTATTTATAAAGACGAAGGGAAGAAGAAGAAGTTAGTGCTCTTTCCTGTGATTTAGAAAAAGCGGAGCATTCATGATCGATAAACTGACTCGGATTACTTAAGTCCTCCCTATGACGTCACTTGCAGGGGAGAGAAAGAGAGACTCAATGAGACAGAGTACACAACATGATTTAGGGCAGTGGATCAAAATTTAAAGTAAAATGTTAAAATATTATATATTCTATTTATTATAAATTATAAATTATTTTTAATTCTAATTAATTAATTCAGTGCCTTTAAATTAGCGTTTACGGCGTTTACAATACTACAACGCTTTGTTGTTTATATGCAGCGCTTTTTAAATGATGAATTAAATTGAAAAGGTAATTATAGAGTGTTATAGAGTCAGTCACTCATCAAATCTGAATATTTCAAAGGGTCAGGAATATTAAAAAAAGGTGCAAATTGACCATCGGTATTCGTTTCACTGTTTTGGTCTTATAGGAAATAATAAAATTGCTATTATGAAAACTTATAGCTCTGTCAGTTTTTGTTAAGAATTATTTATCTAAAAAACTTGTTTATCGTTTTGCAAGGATCTATGGGGGTTTAAACAATTTGGAATTTTGATTTTCTGTAAACGCGTTTATCAAACTTATCTAACATCTGTGAACAAAATTGTAAACCGAGGCGAATTGTTTATATTTAAAGCAGTTTTAGCCCTGCAGCATTACTTAAATTTGTTTTGAGCTTTTCTCCAAATTATGATCTTTTCCTTTTCAAAAACAATATTAATTTTATGGGAACTGGAAAAATTACTTTTCTTGAGTGTAGATATTCCTATTCTTTCATTTTTTTTATTCACCTGAATGAATTTAAAAAACCAATTTCAAGTCGGAACACTAAAAAAAAAACAGTTTCAACTCACAGTCAAATTGAATTAGTGTTTGGAAAACGAGCGTTGTCGCACTGCCCCCCGCAGCGTCACAAAATAATGCTCCCGCACGCAGGGAGACTGCACAGCGGGGTGTGTGTGTTTGCCCTGGCCGCGTGTGTGTCTGTGTGTGTGTGCGAGCATGCATTAAGCCAGCGGCGGCGAAAGAGATGAATTATTCAGGTGCGTCTGCTCACCTTTGTGAAGAGGCCGCAGCGTTTGTTGACCATTTGCACGACGCCGATGGTGATGCCCCTGATGAAGATGGGCATGCACAGGATGGTCCGTGTGTGGTAGCCGGTCAGCTGGTCCACGGTCCGGTTGAACCGCGGGTCCGAGTACGCGTCCGTGATGTTGAGCACTTCGCCCGTCAGAGCCACTTGACCTGCGATCCCGGTGCCCAGGGGAAATCTGTCGTTCACACGAACCTCCATTAGCTGCCAATCGATTGAGTTTTACTTATCCCGCCGACGGGGCTAGAGTGGACGTGCCAATGCGCCCCCATTACTTTCCCTCAATTAGTGTAGGGAAACCCCGTAGGCAAGAAAACAAAATAAAAAAGTCTCATTCTCAATTCCTCCGGGGAAAATAGTGTTTCTTGTTAAAAATAACGAACTCTTCTAAAATTGCTGCTATGAAAATAATCGTTAAAACTTGTTGCTCTTCTGCTGTTTGGCAAGAGAAAAATTCTAAAAATTGCTAAAAATACTTTATATTATTGAAGTTAAAAATTAATTCTAATAAAAAATAATCTTTTTATGGTATTATTTTATTATGGTTTCCAGACTATTATGGAAATATATATAAAATTAAATTTCTCTGTATTACCGTTATCATTTATAATTATGTTTATTACGTGTTCCTTCTTTTTCCTTTTGAGTTAATATATTTATTTTTAGTAAATTATTGATGTAAATAGAATGTAAGAATTTTGAAGAAAAAAATAATTTTTTTTAAATGATATTAAATTTAAAAAAAAAAAATACTTAATTTTTCAGCACGAACCTTATCTCCTTGCCTCGAGTTGACGAATTTTCCTCGCTGTCCTTGCTGTCGTCAGTGCCCATGTCGAATATTCTTGCGTAGAGCTCTTTGCTCCTCGAGTCGACGAGGAAAAGCGACGCCCTGTCCGCGTCCACCAGACGCTGCGCGTACGTCATCACTTTCACAACCAAAGCGTCCATGCTCACCATGTCTTGGAAAATCGATCTGCAACACGCACATCACAATCAACCTCTAACTTTGGTGAAAATTTTCGTTGGCTCTCTCACTTGACCACTTTGAGGAGGAAGTCGTTAAGTCTGCGGGTCTTGTCGATGGACAAGAAGAGCTGGGCGTAGTGCAGGGCGATGCCGCCCCACACCAGGTAACTCCGCGCGATCTCCTCGTCCTCTTCGTGGAACGCCGGCCCCTGCCGCCGCCACATCAGCAACACGCCCGTCATCTCGCTGTCCGCCTGCACAATCGGCTGCCACAGCGCGTGTTCCGCTTCCAAAACCGAATTCTGAAAAGTCAAAAAATTTCTTTCTGCATCTGCCGCCGAATATGGGAACTTACGTCTTTGCCTTCGGAACGCGGCGACGGCACCGGAAATCTTTGGTCTCCTGAGCCTTTGGAAAGTCTTAGCGGTTCTCGACTGCGGGCCACGAACTCAGGAACGGTCGTGGGAGAGCTGATTGGAATCAGCAGAGGCTCCCCACTCTCTGATCTGCAAGTTAAAAGCGATTCACAAGGTCTTGTAAATTCTAGTTTTCCAGAAAAATAAGAACTCCTACTGGTCAGTTTGATTTGATTTTTATTTTTTAAATAATCTAAAACTATAAAAAAATTTTACAGTTGAATTGACAAAACAATTAATATCTAAATTTTATTATATTAAAGTTTCAATTAATAAAACATCAAAAAGTCATTTTTATTTAATTAAATTTTTAGTTATATTCTATCAATTTCGTTGAATGAAGTCAATTTCTTGTGTGCTAAAAATTTTGCAAAACATTTTTACGCGGATTATACCAGAACAAAAGTTATTCAAGTTTTTAACGTTTGTTCAACAGAAAAATAAAATATTATAAAAGATTAAAATTGTACTTCCTCAAATAGCTTGTTTAAATTCATTTTATTTTTAATAAAAATTAAATTTTACTGTATCCTAAATATTTAAAAGCTCAATTATTTTAGCCGACTTTCTTGATCAAATTCACCTTTTTTTCAAATAAAATAGAATTGTACGACTAACGCACCTGATGTCGTGGCCCAGGTATTGTCCCATCAGTTCGGAGCCCCTGATGTTTTCGACGCCACTCGGGTTGGGCTCGGCCAAGTAGAGCCTGAAGCCGTCGGCGCTGACCGCCGAGCAGATGCAGCTGGCCAACTCCCAAAGCACGTTGGAGCGGTCCGGTTTTGTTTGCAGAGAATGGGTCAACTCCTGCAGCATCTGTCTCTTATCTGCATGCACGCAGAACTACACACAAACACAAAACGGACTATTTTACTGTTGCCTGCGTTTACCACTGGCAAACAGCGTTTACTGAAACTGTGTTGCACTCGATCGTTGTTTATATTTACTGTGAGCAAGCGGAAAATAAAAAGATATTCGCCTTGACTTTTGAAGTAAACTTAATAGGCGCGGCAACAAAGGAAAGCAACTTCTGGTGCGCTCTATTTTTTTTTATCTTGTCGAAATTTGGTTTCGCACTCGGCGGAGTGAAAATAAAAAAGAAAATGTGCACTCACCTTCCACCGGGATAGACTAGTCTTTCTGCCAACTTTTCCTGTCGAAAGAAAACAATGCATAATAGATTCTTCGCAGAATGTCTGGAATACCATTTGCGTCAGCCGGCTGCTTTTTCTTGTCGCGCTGCATCTTGCGGATCATCCACCGCTCCAGTTGCTCCAGATCCACCTCCTCCATGAGCCACTGCTCAAGAAAGTCGGGGTGCGATTTGAGGTAGGCGCTGACTTGCACTTCGCTGGCCTCTTCTCATGCGAAAATTTAAATTTTTACATTTAAATAATGTAAACTTGTAAAATAATTTTAAAACTTGTAAAAATTCTTCAAGTTTCAAAATTTAAAATATATTATATTTGCATTCATGAAGTGAAATGAAGAATTAAACTGAACATTATTATCCATCAATGCGAGAAAAGCCGGGATATTCTAAATTCACCATTATAAGGATCGTTTTTAAATGTTGTAATAATCGTTTTTCCTAGAAAAATGAACACTGTCATGGATTTTTTTTTATTTTGGCAATATTAAAACTAGAACTGTTTCTTGTGGTTTTTTGTTTTCGCTTGTTACGTTTTTGGTTATCAATATGATAATTAAAATCCATAAAAATTACTCATTTAATTTACAACTCACCATGCTGGCCTGATTTTGGAGAAATATTGACACCGCCGTTGAACTTTTGTGGCCGGACTGGAATCAAAACAGGTTGATATTGAAACTAAATTAGTGGCGGAGTGTAATATAATCATTGGAGTGCATTGCAGCTTGCACCGCGCACGAGCTGCATTCAAAGCAGGTCATGCATTTTAATGTTCGAATATGCCACTGCATATGAAGCCTGCAGCCAGCCAGTCTATTTGCGAACCAGCAAGCAGAGCAATTTAGCGAATTGCGGCTGCAAAAGTGGCTGTGGTGTCGGTTTGTCGTATAAGTGTGTTGTGCAAGTTATTGATGCCGAGTGCGCTCTGGTGATGAAAATAACCAGGCTCGAGATTCAAATGTCAAAGCGACACCCAGCCCTTTGTTGTTTGCATCGATTAGTTTTGAAAACAAACAAATTAAATACATCTATATAAAATGGCGTAGAGTTAGAATGTCGCTTTGACAATTTCCAATTAAACCCTCGAAAGACTATTTCTTCTTAACAATTACAGACCGGAAAGTTTTGTGTGTGTATATCAAAGGACTTTGGCGTGCACTGAATTGGCCGCCGCTTTTTCAATTGGGTTACCTGACGCCCCGGCAGCTAGCAGCTTTTCCAATTAAGACCATGTACACTCGGCGTACATGCGGCCAGAGATATCCGTCTAATGTATATGGCCAGGCTACTACACACATTTCAAAGGTCAGCCATGGCGCTGGCTTTCTCAAGCAGTCTGCCATCATTAAAGCTGACCGCATCAAATTACGCGCCCGCTCTCTGCCATTTGATATATTCGCTCAAAAAATCTCCAGCCCTTCTCTGCTGTTGCTAAAGCGCTTCAAACATTTTTTTTTTATTCCTTTCCGAGAATAATACGTCTAGCAATTTTCCTGTTATTTTCGCGTTCTATATTTTAGTCGGCAGATAAATATTTTCTATTTCGGTGCGAAATTTGATTGAAGCATCAGGCTATTAAGAATTACAATCAATAAATAAATAATTAATAATAATTTAAAAAAATGCTCTGCATTTTTAAATGCACAATTTCTTCAGCTACTTTTGATTAATTTTATGTATGGTTCAAATCAACCTTTTGAAATTTCCTATATAATTTAATTTCATTCCATTGGTTTTTATAGTTTTTAATCATCATAAGGTAAATTTTTTCCCTTTCAAAACAGGAATTTTTTGTGAACATCCTTTTTTCTAACGTGATCAAAACATTTAAAATTAATTGTTTAACCCCCGGATTGGTCTTGCTCCTTGTGAAGAAGATTTGATGTCCATAAGATATTGCTAATTTCAAACTTTTACTGAACTCGGTAACTATAACTGAGCTAAACAAATATACTCCTGAAGGCTTACATACATTTGACGGGAAAACACGTTGCATAGCTTTTTGTTAATGGTACACGTTTTTATCGTAATTTCAACGGTTACATTCATGAAATTTTTTAAGGAAATTTTTCTTTAGGAAAAAATACCGGCGATCTCTCTTAATATTTTGCTGCATGCGATGGAAAATTTTCTGCACTGCTTCTAACATATTTTTCCTTTTAAAAATTATATTTTTATTTCGTTGGGTAAAGGATCGCAAATCAGATTAAAGAAAAGTTGAGAGCAAATCTTAGATGAAAGAGCGGATTGAAAAGAAAACCTGGTGGAGAAGTAATTTCATTAGTGGCGCCGAGGGCTTTACCTGCGCTGCCACAGAAAAAAAGCCGGCAAGGGTCACAGAGAGCTGTAGTTGAGATTTTTTGCGTGCGCCAATTTAAAAGCCGGGCCGAAACTAATGCGCATTACAGGCCCCCGAAGGTAAAGGTGAAAACAGGGCGACCGAAAACAGCATTAAGGCCGCAAAGAAACATGCATCAAAAGCCGCTTGCCAGAAAGGGCCGCCGCTTATTATAAGCCCGAGAAAGAGGATTTAATATCAAATCAGCATCGGCAAGACAAAACATCTCCTTTTCTTGGCATCCTCTCGAAGGGCGAAATTTGCATTCAGATTAAATCCAGAGCGTGACCAGTAAAGAGAGGAGCTGCGCGCGCGTGTAATCACCATTATTTGCATAACAATATTTGGACGCTTGACCTTAAACCCTGTAATGGGTCAACACTGCCATTACGTGATGAGCGCAACCGGCCAAGTTGGCATTTGTCACGCACCCCGTGGGCGGCCCCGAGCCAAAACCAACACGCAGAAAGTGCTGCCGGCGTCTTCACGCGCACTCCAAGGACTTATGTACGCACGTTCACCTCTCTCCGCTTTAATATTTAATAAAAACGTGGAGGAGTGGCGGTAGTGCCTTCTAATCCCTCCCTTTGCATCCCTTGATCACGTTCGGCGGTTTTTTGCAGCGCACGTGCGCTGTCAAAAGATGCAATTTCGAAGATGGATTCGAGCGCGGCGCCGAGTGACACCTAAATTGGCAGCTGATATATAAATTTCGCCAAAAATAAACGCCTCCGCAAGCAACAAGCACAGCTACCCTCTGATATTAAATTAATGTGTGATCAATCAATTCTCCCCGTCATACTTCATCAATAATGCAAACGCAGTTTTAAAAAAAGGCCTAAAAACTTAAAGTTTTGCAATAAATTGCAAATAAATTGATAATTTATACATTCCCAGTTGAAAGTGTAACTCTGGTGTTCTGTTACCAAACATAGATAAAGATCCTGCAAATAACAAATGTACAATATTTTCGATCTAAAATTTTTAAGTATAAAATTTCCAGAAAAGGAATCTGTGAAAAAAATTTATGAAGTAAAAACAAAGTAAAAATTTAGATATAACACTCTTGACTTTATATTCCTACCTATTAGAGTCAACATTTTGCTTTTTTAGAAATATTTCTGTTTTCTAAATTTAATTCTTTTGTTGTAGGAATTTTATCTATTTTTCTAAAAATTATATAATTAAACAGATTAAAATTTTTAGTGATTTTGTTGTAAATAAGCCCCTATAATGATTTTTATTTTTTAATTTTTTGTAATATTATTCATAGATGTTAAGTAATTCAGAAAATTTTCAATGAAGTTTCATTTTATTTCGAAAAAACTTAGACATTTTTCTCTCTGAATATTGTTCAACTTTCCTTTTGCAAAATAAATTTGTTATATTCTTCTTATTCGCTCTGGAGAAACGTCGCCATCTCGCTTTGAAATGCAAACCGCAGGTCGTAAAAAGAGCTCTTCATTACAAATCAATTGTGATGTGCCTCCACTGCACGCCAAATCAAAGAGATTGATGATGTCTCTGTTCATACAGCTGAATTCTACGCCCAGCATTCTCCAACTGGATAAATCAAACTGCTGCTCTCTCGCAACAGAGAGTGTCTCGCAATTTATTCAAATGAGCGCTATTCTTTATCTGCCGCCCACCAGCCAGCCCAAGAGAGAGAGAGAGACGAGCCGTGTATGTCAAAAGAGATTAGAAAAGGCGGCTCGAATTGGTACATTGATGAAATTGGCGCCGGTTCGGGATTACTCTTGTCCGAGCTGTCCTCGGACCGAAAAGCCTTTCGACCGCCATTAAAGGGCAACTCGAATCGAATCTCGACACTGGTCTTTTTGCTCGCGCGAGAGAAACGAGACGATAATCCGCTTTGGGGAGAAAAAAATTTAGCATTCGTGTTGCACATGTGTCACGAGCGCTGGATTAGCATATCACTAAAGCTGACAGGGTTGTGTCATAATCCTCGATACTTCTTGTAAGACATCAAGTCTCGGTCAGAAAATGAAAACATTTCAGTGTCAGAATAGTGTATGTCAATATATTGAAGTTTATGATTTTTCTCACGATTAGTCCAAAATATATTGATCAAGGGAAAAATAAATTTTATTTATTATAAATGTTCTTAAAGCATGCTCTAATTTTTAGCGCATATTTCTTCACCTTAATAGTATTAGTTAAACTGCAATTAATGTTTTTAAATTTTAAAATCTCATCATTCGTAATTTGAAAAATGACAAATTTAAATAATTTAATTCCTAAAAATAAAATCATTTTGCTTCCGTTTGATTGAAATGAAAGGTACAGAGATAATGTAACCTCGATTTGATAGATCCGCTCTTTGTGTATTTACACAAGAATATCTTCAGACCTTTCCTTTTCCCGGAAAATATTTTCCTTTCAATGGTATGTTTGTAGTGAAATCAATTTATTTACCGTCACCAGAGTTGTTCTCGGAACAATCAAGGCAAAAGCAATTTATAACAAAATACGAGCGCAACATGCCGCTGGCGAAAAAAAACTGCTGGGGTTGACAAGAAACAAATAAGTCAACTAATTAAAAAGTTAAACTGGCCGAATTTTGCCCGGCCTGCGGGACACAAAATTGGTTCTGTCATCGCGCATTTTATCGAGAAATCCATCGCAACAAATCTCCTTGCCAGTGCTGAAAACAAAAACATTTCTCGCGCGCTCACCACTTAATTCCCCACCGCCTCCGGGTGCTCACAGCAAGTACTACTTTGTACAGAACCAATACGTATTTTATTCCAGAGGGATCCTCTCTTATGGCATTATGTTGGCTACAAACAAGGCAGCCCGCCTGTTGCTACAGAGAGAAAGAGAGAAACGAAATTGATTTCAGAGAGAGCTCACGGGGAGAGCGCGTGTTTCTCAATGTTTATTTTGTGCCCAAGGTAAAAAGAAAATCGCGAAAAATATACAAACATAAGGTTGTTTTGTTCACTGATGGATGAAAACGTCGGTCGTCATCCAAATTGAGAGCAACAAATAATGGCAGCTGCAAATATTTACGGTGTTTTTTTTTTTTGTTTTTTTTTTTTAAGACGTTAGAGTGTTTTTTTCCTCCAACTCTTTTGGTAATTTTCTTCATAGAACACTAATTTCCTTGCAAAAAAATTTCCTGTCTTCCTTAAAATTATTTTATTGATCAATGAAACTAACGTAAAATAGGACAGAGTGACAAATTATAACTTTTTTTTATCAAGAAGTAAAAATTTTGAAATAAGCAGACTTCAATTTCCAATCCATACATTCGGGCAACACTGTTGACCTGAATGGCGGGTGACAAAACATTTGCCCCTTTCTTTCATTTTGTTCCTCCTTGGTTGGTTTGGGGTTGTTATTAATTGCTAAAGTTTTTCGCCAAATAACGCACCCTCCTGCTCGCCCTTCTTCACCCTCAATTTAATAACAATGACACCGAGAAAAAACGGCGGTGCTCGCTCTGTCCGCCTGTGACGTTATTGTTTGTCAACTCAAATAAATCAAAGTGGTGGAGCAGCAAAAAAAACTGCTTGTTTTGAAAAATTTTATTGCAGCCACACCGCACTTGCCTGGTTTTATTTGTTTGATTTAATTTTCTTTCACTTATTCCTAACGGTTCATGCTCGCGAATTCAAATATTGCATGATTTCAATCAATTAGTGCCAGTTCGGTTAAAAAAAACGCTGAATTTTGAATTTTCGTAGTTGTTTATCAAAAAACATTCAGTGAATTAAAACCAACTGCAAAATTCAATTTTAATTGCTTTAAATTGGAGGGAGCTTTATTAGGCAACAAATTTTGACATTAATAACAACTCAAAAGCAACAAATGAATTGAAAAAGGGCAAACGTTTTGCCGCACTCCATTAAAATCGACATTTATTGGAAATAATGGAAAATTTTATCAAAGTTTTGCGTTTTCTTACATTCCCTTTCATAATGTAAACTGTTATTTCCAATTAATTAAAAGCTGTCCACTCTAGATTTTCACGCTTCCAATTCGATTATGATCTCAAATGTAAATTTTTAGGTCAATTCATCCACTGATTTTATATTTTCAACCACTTTCAACTTAATTATTACATTGATGAAACTTTTGTAGATTGTTATCTGGACTAACAATAACAATACCTTTTGGGAAGTTCGCATTAGGAATAAAAATGTTAATTAAAAAAAAAAAACAATATTGAAATATAAAAAGATTCGCGCTGAAGGGAGTGCAAGAGACTTGAAATGTGCGTAAGTAATTGTATTGTAAATTTTTTTTACAAAGGTTTTTGAACTAAATTTATAATAATGTCATTGGTTGTTTTGTTACTTATGCACATTTCAAGTCTCTTTCACTCAAGTAAGCGCGGATCTTATTATGGCTCATAATTAGAGTGGAGGTTATTATTTTTTTTTCAAATTTATTGAAATAGTTTATAATCTGGCTTTTCTTTTGGGGGTATCCTTGTATGTCAAAGTTTTTTACTCTAGAAGTTAATTTTCGTTTACCAAATTACACCAACGAATAAAAAAAATCACATTAATGTTGCAATTTATAGGTAAATTTTTCCATTAGCCGCCTCGCTTTAATTTAAACGCCGTTTATTCTGATGTGTGAGACGCAAATCTCTTGTAAATTCAGCATCATTAGAGAAAAATGCAGACAGGTGTGGATAAATCGTTGGAATTATACGTGCGTGTATTTATGCTGGGAAGCGCGAGCGTTAATGAAGCCGCCGTCTGACAGCGATTAGAAGAGGTCGTGTATGTTTGCAGTGCTATATCAGGGCGATAAAACGCGCGAGTTAATGCCCGTGTGTGCGCGAAACAGCCGCGATCTCTCTCGGCAACACGTAGGTGGCGAGAGAGCGTCTTGCGAATTCGCAGAATCACTTGGCCCCGGCAGGATTCTGCGTTTGGCGTTAAGAGGATTACGGGCCGTGCACGACACGGGGATTTGCATTGTTGCTCTCCTCTTTCTCTCTCGCGCTTCACGTAATAAGCATCGGGCCGAATGACAAAAGACTTTGCCTAAGTAGGGATCTCGGATATTAATGAGACGCGGCGCAGTGACATAGAGAGACGACAAAGACTAATGAAATTGGCCAATGTATGAGCCCGTGCATTCCGTATCGCTAGAATAATGTGTCTCTGACAGATTCCCCGTTTTGTAAATTGTGTGCACTCAAGTGAAATTTACTTTTCACTTATTGTGAGGGGTGAATTTTTCAAACCGGGCTTTCGATTTTGCAGGCAATTGATTTGCAAGCGCCAAACAAGTGGCAAGTTTGTCAAAGCAACTGACACTCCGCCGGTTACGCAACCGTGTCATATAACCACTGGGATGTGACGTGTGTGCGAAATGTGTGTTGCGGGTTGCCAGATTCACACTTCATTACGCTCTTTTCTACCTTCTAGCTTCCGCTGAAATCCGTCTTCCAATTTAAAATTTATGGTTAATTAGGTTCAAACTAAAACAAGATTAAAACACCTGAATTATTTACCACCGATTTGATTACTGATTAAAGAAAATTTATAAATATATTTCATTCAATTTAATGAATGCTTTGACTTGATTTTTGGTCAGAGTTATTCAGTTTTATTTAATGTCATCTTTTATTAATCAACATTGTGAGATTATCTTTACAAAAGAATTTAAAAATTTTGACTAGCAAAAAAAGGAAATAAAAAACTGTGACGGGAATGGAAGCAGCACACTTTTTTTTTAATTTTTGCAATGCGTGGATGAGAAAGAAATACGAGCACTAAAAAAATTACACTTTGGACGTAATTGGGACTGAAATAATTAGTTTTTTGGCGCGTGCCTCTCTTTTTATGGCAAAATACGAACATGAGTTGCAAACTCAAAGGACATAATATTTTGGCAATGGTGATACCACCGCAAAAATTGGACCTTCAGAGAGAATTTTTTATATATTTTGGGTGGATTGTCAGCCGCTTGGTTATAAGAATTTCAAGAATTTCATAATGTTGAACGTTCTATCCGCAGAACCGGGATAAAATTATCTAAGAATTGGAATTGAACTTTCTTTTCAGGCTCTTTTTATTATTTTCAGGTTTAATCCTCTACTTATACATAATGAAACTGCAATACTTGGTAAAACTGAAATTTGGCACCAGCAAGTATTATTATTATTTCATATTACAGTTTATGAAACAGATTTTTCACTGTAACATAAAAAATGACTTTTCGCAATTGATTTTTAAATTTTAAGTTCTTGGCACTTAAGATGTGTTTTCTTCTTTTTAAATATCAAGTAAATTTAAGGCGGAAACACAGTGAAAAGGATTCGCTGAGTTTTCTATTTTAGTCTTATTTTCGCTTGATCATTTTTTTACACCGTTTTGCACTAAATGTTAATCTCAAATATATCTTGGATCTAGGAAAAATAGTTTTCCTCATTGCTCAATCATTAAAATAAATTTGAGAAGCACCTATCAAGAATAATAACCGCCATAAGTACATTTTGCTCTGTTTCTTCGCGTTGGAGGTTAAAATTAACAATAATATAGAAGTAATAATGTTAGCAATTTCCCTTGGTGTATTAATTATTGCACTAGTTTTAGGTATTGAATTATTATTTACAATAAGTCTACTGTAAAATATGATTACATTGAAAAATTGGATTTCAGACAAAATGATTATGCACAAAAGTTTTAAAAACCCGATTATTTAAAACTTAAAATGGAAATAATTACCCATCAAAAAATTCTACAATAATTAAAATTCCCAAGAATCTCTAAATTGAAATTACAAGTTTCTTAAGCTATAAGAGTGTCTCACCGTTTCTGGGGCCAACAGGTGGGCCTCGCCTTAAAAAGCGGCCAAGGCGCTCGGCCAAAGTGCTCCACATGGCATGTCAAGCGGCGGCGCCGCGGCGACGGGAGGCGGCTGCAGCGGACATTGAGCGAGCAGCGGCGCCGACACTGGCTTATTCTTTTATCACGTGTTGCTGATAACTGAAGAGCGAGGCGCCGCCGCCGCCTGTTAATCGGAGGCCGCCCCCGTTGCGCAGTCTCCTTCGCACCCCCGGCCACCCCTTACTACTCTCCTGCACGCGCTCCCCCGCGCTCGTCCTCGATGTGCGCACCCAAAACTACATACGTATGTACATATTTACGCACACACGTGACGCAATACTCGGTGGATCTGCATGCAGCAGAGAGGGTTTTTTCATTACTTTCGAAAGGGCTGCACGCGTGGAATGTTTTTGATTTGCCTTTTTATACAACCGAGGGGAGAATTTTCAGATATAAAAATGACTCTTTTTATTTAGATTTAATAGCTTGCCTGCGCTCTTTAAAAACCGATGAATTATTCAGGAGATTTCTCCAAATAAAACTGACGAATAAATGTGATTTAAAAAAAAAATATCGTGTGAAGAAAGAACTTTTTTATTTTTGTGATGAATTTTCAAAGTGATTAAATTTATATTTTCTTATTTACCAATTATTTTACTTTGACATTCAGGTACATTTGAATAAATGAGAAAAATCAATCACCAAAAAGGTTTTATTTGAAAAGAGTAAAAAATATATTAAATTATATTGTGCATTAAGCTGCATTATTTTAAAATGAAATTTAATATAATTTTATATAATATCTGTATTATATTATTTAAATTTACTAACAAATCTTTGGTCAAATATTGAGGTTGTACTTATAATCAAGTTGAAAATGAAATCAAATAATAAAATAAAATAATTTGTAAAAACGGTAAAAATGTTTCGCGCATAGATGCAGTTCAGCAATTTGAATCACATTCAAAAGAAAAAAATTGAGGCTGATTTTGGAAATTTCTCATGAATTCAATGCTGCATTTTGATTTTTTTTTATTCTTCTTCTCCCAAAATTGCTTGCATTCTGTTAAATTCAGGAAATTTGAAAATACGAATTCCCCTCATCCACAAATTACTCCCCCGCATCAATCTTTTTTGTTTTTGAAATAAGTTTTCAAGTTCTCGTTGGAGAATTTGCACTCCCCGCCTCAGAGATTGACGCCAAAACGCGTCATCGGCCTCATTACTATTCAGCGCGCCGACAAGTTCTTGAATATAACTGCCAGAAAAATCACGAACTCGATCCTCCGCGAACAAGTTGAGTAACTCGTGTCGTTATGAATTCAAAGGAGAGGATTTATCAATAAGGAGCATTGTTAAAGAAGAAGCCTCAAAACGCGTGTAATCCAACGCCGTTTCTCGTCGGCAACGAACTCCTCGTTTGCGCAGTTTTTCCTGGAGGAGTTATTTTGGCAAAAATATATCCAGGAAATGCAAATTCCGGTGTATTCTGACGCAAATGTGTGGGCCGAGCCCGGGAGATGAAATTCGCGATGTTACGTGCGCACGTGATTGTGTTACAATAGAGGACTACCTTGCACCGATCAATCGCCTTCTTCGAACTCGAAACGCGAACACGGTGCCAAAGACGGTGCTGGAAAATATTATGTATTTCCACGCAGGTTCACTGGGTTTAAACGTTGGTAATGTGAGATTTTAGTTTAAATTTTAATTATAAATTTATTTGCAGTAGAATTGGTCTTTTTAAAGTTTTTATTAATTTTATCAGTATCTTGGCAAATTGTATCCCTGTTTTCAATAAATAAAATATGCCCACCTTTTTAAAAAAGATGTGAATATTTTAAAATTTAAAACTTTATTAGCTAGATTCACTAAAAGAAACTGTTATAGAAAATTAATAATTTCTGCAAAATCGAATTTTGAAACAAGATAATTTACGGTTTAATTATTTGCAGACACGTGCATGATTGTGACAAGAAAATTTTCATTCAGACAGACGAAGCAGCAATTATACGTGCCAATGAGTATTACGGCAATTTATAATCGGGCGTAACACGAGTTTTGCCTCTCAGTGATTATCTCTGCGTCATGCTCGCGCCAATGTCATCATTTTTTCTGTCCTTACACGTCGAGTGCAAGTCCATTAATCACAAGGCGCTCACGCTGCACAAGAAGCAAAGTTGAGAGCCAACGCGGAATAAAGCAATAAATTTTGTTCAGAATTTGAAATTGATTGTAAGTAAAGATATCTTATTAATACCCTTAACTTCCATAGAATGGACAGGAAATATTTACTTAACTCTATATTTTAGAAAAACGAGGAAAAACTTTAAATTCAGAAATATTATCAACAAGTATGAGCGGAAGCTAAACCGCAAGAACGGAAGCAAGACAAGTCATAGAATTCAAAAAACACTGTCGTTTTGTGAAGTTTATGCGATTTCAAGTCGCATGCAAGAGTTAAATTTGGTGTTGATCTCACCTTGGACGGCGGCGGCATCATCGTCGGGGACGACGTCTTCGTCGAAAGAGGCGCTCTTGATGGTGGCGAGCGGCACTTTGCGCGGCATTTTAGTGTTGTCAGTGTGTCGTAATCAGCGCGAGCATTCCTAATCAGCTTCCACTTCCGGCCGCCAACCGGCCGCCGACAGGCCACCTTCCCAGCGCTCTCCTTTGATTCACGCGCTGAAGAAAGCTGTGCAAATAATAAATGCACTCGGCGCGTCACTCGCTGGCAAAGGCCGGTGCCAAAAATACGCCGCCGCCGCTCGGTTTCATTTGTAGTGCCTGTGCGAAAGCGCGACTAGATTTAATTAGCCGCGAGATTTGTTAACCAGCTTGTTGCGCATTAGCTTTCCTCTTTTCGCTTTGGCGCTGCGGAATGGACCACCGGTCAACACCCCCCTTGTCAACAGTTCTATTGAAAGAGAACAAGCAGTCTTTGAAATAACAAAATGATTTGTGTGGAGAGAGGCCCAATCGTTGAATTATTTTTGGAGTGGTCAAAACGTTGCTCAATCCGAAATTCGGATAATAGGTTAAATTAGATTGCTGCGCAAGAAAGGTCTTTTGATTTTTATTTCGAATCGCTTCAAATATGGTTTGTGATAGAAATAAATAAGTGAGGAATTAGAATATAGATTATAGTAATAAGAAATAGGATGTAATCAATTTAAATATCTAGATACATGAATTTCAATCGAATTTCTCAGACTAAAATTTTTATCGAAAAATCCTTTGCATACTTTTTCCATATCGGATTATATTTTCTTTTGTGTATCATGTCTCATTATTCATTCAACCTACTTTGACTTTTTTAGAGCAATAGAGTTATTTTTACACATTTTAAAAAAAAACACACACACACTCATGTCTTGCTTTTGATTGGAATAAACACACTAATCGGATCACGTTTCATGTTCTTATACTTAGATGGAATGATTTGTTTGCGGTCTCGCTTCACGGAGAGTGTTTTTAATGATGTTTGTGTGATGTTGCATAGTGAGTGTCTCACTTACATAGGGAGAGGATGAACGTACGTTATTAAAATATTCATTTGATGCAGCAGCAGCTTTATAATACTCGGACTGCTGAGCTCCGCTTTTTCAATCCTCGCCGCAACGACCAGTTTTTTCTCACATTAAACACGGAGCAATTTATTAGAATGTGATAAACAGCGCGTTTGTGCAAGAGATGCTCTCTTTGCTCAAGCGTCTCCCTCGCAATAATGAGAGTTGCAAGAGAACATTACACACGCATATATGTATTTTGCAACTTCTTGTGTACTTAATTTGCGTTTGGTGGCATTGAGGACTTTTGCATAATAGTCCAAGAGGAAATATAAAACGTGGAATGAAGCTACTTAAAAGTTTATAGTATAGGCATAAATGCTGACGTTCATCGGATTATTTATTGGCAATTAACTGCAATTTAATATGACATTAATCTTTCCTCGCCATAATCATTCCATAAAAATGTGCTTGAATTATTTGAATTAGAATAAATTTTAATAACGTATCAAAAATCTGAGAATAGCCTGCTATGCCTCCAGGAAAATTGTTAGAGATAAGAAAATATAATATTTTATAATGTTTTTAAAAAGAAAAAATATTTTTTGAATGTATATGTATGATGTACTTGAGCAGTAATTGCCTCCTGATACAATCAATATAGTTACTTTGCAACTAAAGCATAATTATAACATTAATTCAACATTTTAAATTAAAAGCGATGTTAAAATAAAATACGTACAATTTCAAAATTTATTTAACGTTTTTAAATTTATTATAAAAAACTTTTAAAATTCCCAAGCAAATTAATATAGCCTATGAATGTTTATAAATAATTCATTTAAAGAAAATAATATAATAAAGAATTGAAAATTATAGAATTGACAATGCAATTTAATTTACTGCCTATAAGTAGTGTGTTTTTTAAATTCCCTGCGGCGCTTTCCATTTGCATAGGAGAAAATAAACAAGAGTGCAATTATAATTAAATTCTGAGCAGCGAAAAAACAATTCTATTGGAAAAAGGGCGGAGAAAAAGGCCTGGAATTCTCCATTGTCGGCGCAAAAAAGGAACAAAATGAACCGGCAGTCCACTCTTTATATTCGCAGCACAAAGCGGGAGCGAAAAAACCTTGGATAAAAAGAGAGGAAAAAATAAACTTTTTACGGGTGAAATTTGTCGAGGTGATTGATGTCGGTGTAATTGCGCCCTCTGTCCAAGTGTCAGCTGCAAAATTCCGTGTGTCCGCTTACTTAATTGGAAGGGCCGTGGATAAATAACGTTTCTTTTCGCACTCGCGGACAATTAGCGGCCGGCGTTTCGCGAACTGCGTTTTGTATAAACAAAGAGTTTAGCGCCTGCTGGGACGAACGTAACAAAGAATGGAAAGCACTCGCTCGCTCACTCAGGCCGGCGACACTTGAAAAATGCGCCGCGATACTGAAGCGCCTCACTTGGCGGCTCATTATGTGGGAGGCATAATAAAAATGACGACGGGCGCGGTCACGTGGCCACCCAGCTGCGCTCGCAGAGGGGACACCTCCGAAGAGAGGAGAAAACACACCGACCAACCCGCGGTGTTAATTGCCTTAATTCGCATCCTTCCATAGCTCAACATCGCTTTGACCGTTACCTTGTGCAAATAATAAAATAAATAGCGAAAAGTTTAGCGAAAAAGATCTCAAATAGAAAGCTTATTGGCTGAATGGTATATTTACCCATTTAACCTTAATCATTAATTGGGGTGGGTATGAGTTAAACAAAATTATTTAAAGCGATTTTTACAATCAAAATTATTTTTCCCTTGGCGTCCAGATTGAGCAAGAGCATTAACCTGTTAAAACTGCTTGCAGGCTGGTTTGATATGATGACGCGATTTCCTTTTTATTGGGTTAACTTTTGACTTTTCACACCAAAATTCGTTTTATAGCCTCTCTTTTTCAGTATATTAAATATTAAAATCATAAAAAGGCAGGAAAATTTTTTTGTATCTTTTTCCGCCTTCTATGAAGAGGGAAATTGAAAAGCTTTTTAAAATGAGGAGAATGTCAGCGAAGAGAAATTCGTTATGACAATAAATGTCAAAGAAAAGTTTTCCAAGCAATGAATTTTGCTGTAAATTATAAAAATATTTGCGCTCTCTTTCCTCTATAAGGAATTTGAGAAATTAATAACAATGAAACTTTAAAAGTCATCCATGTGAAAAATTCCTGCTTGAGTTTTTTAATCAACAAATTGGTTTAAAGGAAAAAATGTTGCAAAAACCAAACTATTTGATCAGACTTATCATTTTCCAGACATTTTTTTCAACAATGAGATTTACTGCAACCCGTATTTTCATGAATTCGTTTTTCGCTCCACCATATTCTACGCGAAAATTGAGTTTAAAACATTTAAACCAAAAGATAGAGAGCGAAAAAAAACCGCTGGCACAGCAGCAATCCAGGAGCGGAAAACACAAAAGCTGGAGCACTCAGGCACTCGGCCTTGCAAAAAACTCAATTTATTCGCGAGAGAGCGTGCCGAGATTTTTGCCCTCCACGCGAGAGATTAATTCGCAGGCCGGCGGTGCTCCATAGTGTTCGCCCTAAATTCATCTGGCGAGGGGAATTTCCGGAGAGAGAGAAAAGTCGAATGCACACATATTTAACGCATACGGTGGTGAGAGTTGGATGGAGTGCGAGAGAGAAGCAACAATAAAAAGGAGCAAACTGTTACATCAGAACAGGCAGACGCGCAGCACACGCCGACGTCAAGCGCGGGCAGATGAGTTGAAAGCGCAGAGCTGCTGTTTTGTTATTTTTCATCAGCGGGAGGTTAATAAGTTTGACACGTCAAATGTACATTGACGACGTAGTGCCGTTTTGGCCGATAGTTTTCGCTCAACCAACTTCTTAACTAAAAAAATAAACAGTAGTTTAAATTTAATTAAACTGTTTTGTTTTTAATCATAAGAGGGAAACGCAAATAGGAGTTTCCTAATTATTTTAGGTTGAAAATTTAATTAGTTGGGGGATAATTCGATAGTAAAAAATTGCAAGATTGTGATTTTCCATGTGCAATTTTTCAAATATGATGAAAAATTTAGTATCAAATTTATCAGCTTATATGTAAATATTCCCGAAAACTAATTAATTGCAATTTTTCCTAAATTTATTCCCACACCTGTGATATAAACTAGCTCAAAAGTAACTTCTACCTAGAATTTTAACGACTATTTCTTCCATCAACGTAATAAATTATCTTCTAACTAAAAACTTTCAGCCTCTCTAATTCCTATCTATTTTTCTTGCGTTGGCACGAAAATTGAACCACTCTCTCAGCAGGAAATGTCGCCGTGAGTATTTGTGCGTTTTCTCTCAGATTTACGGCGCAGTCAAATTTTTATGCCCGCGCGCCGATAAAGCCAGCGAAGTTTTGGCCAAACCTGAAATCAATCACGGCTCTCGTGGCTGATTCCGCGACAACCAAACTGCGGCGCGGCCAATGACGTTGGCCAATAATTTTAACCCGCAGCGGGACCCCACTTTAATCCAGGTGAACATAATCAGCCCGCGGGACGAAGATTTGGCAATACGTGTTCGCGGACAACGCTACTCTCGGGTCACAACATTTTATGTTGCTATCTTTTGTGAAAGGCGAGGAGAGGTTATGACCCCACGCAGAGCCTATCGCCGAGCTGCATCTCCGCAAATTGAAATTCCAGCCGCAAGTGCCCATTAAAGTTGACAAGTACTTCGTTCGATGTGGAGTGAATTTTTATGCAAATTGCGCGCCTCCAGTTATGATTTGCGAACGCGGTCCAACAAAGTGAATTGCGTCTCTCCAGCAAAGGGACCAGAGTTGTTCAACTCTAAAGTGGTATTCACTTCATAAAGTTTTCTCATACACCGCACACAAATTGTGAATAAATTGCACCAAAATAATGAATTACGTATTATTAAAGGGGATAAATTTCATTACATACCAAGAATGAAACTATAATAAAATTAAATATAAAAAAGGAAGATGCTTATCACTCAATTTTTTAATTATTTTTCAATTCAGTGAAATGTTATTTTTCTAACAGATAAACAATAATAATAATAATAATAAAGTTGGTAGTCAAAGACGTTCATGAAAATGAATTAAAACGGGCTTTGATTGGTATCTGTGGTCATTACTGTGTAATTAGCGTGCGGCTATCTGTCTTAGCTAGCTCATTTTTTTTTATTAGTTAGCAAGCAGACATTCCAGGCGAATGCCGGCATAGTTCCCATTCATAGGCCGCAGCCGCTCACCTTCCTCATCCTTCAAATTCCCAACATACAAACCCATCCTACACTCCCTTCTCCCCGGCCCAGTGGGTCGCAAGGTCACCGTGTTATCGGCCCCGAAAGGGGAGAATCCGAGTTATCGGCCCTTGCGATTTAGCAGCCTGTCTGCTACCGCTGGTGCCTTTCCCAAGAGGGATAAACAATTAAAAAAAAAGCAGTGCGTTTGCTCATGAAATAGGTTGGTGCTTGAATTTTGTTAATTTAAAATTTTCTTGTTAAAAAAGTGGTTTTTCAATTTTGCTGATTTTTTTTATTCTTGTTCATGAAAAAGGCTCGCAGACCGTGACCATAACTGGTAGAACCATTTGTTTTTTGAATAAAATACAAAATTTTCAACAAGGAAAAAGCAAGGTTTTCTTCACTTCATTGATTAATATTAAATCTTATTTATTAATATTACTTATTAATTAATTACAATTAATTATTTATCACTTTTGTGAAAAAACACGTTATTTTGTTCCATTTTAAGTTGATTTTGAAAACTTTTATTGTGAGGGTAATTTTTAATATTCAAAATTTCATGCAGCTTGCCATTTCGCCGCGCCTTTTGTGTCATATTCATTTCCCCACGACGAGATCAAGCTTTTGTGATTAGTCGGCGGACGACTCGAGCTGTATATTTATGTTTAGTCAACAGAGCAGACGAAACAATATCGGTCGGATCCTTTTTACGGCGCGTCTCAAAATGGAATGTGGGTCAATGCAAAACTTATCATTCCGCACGCAGATATAATTGATTAGCAATGCATAATTGCTTCAGTTTTTTTTTGCTTCGCACATCGTCGGTGCAGCCGTGACTTAATTGGATTTCGCTTTTGCTCTGCGATCGATTTTCTTTCTTCGCTTTTTAATTAACATCAATCAGAGTGACTCGTGTTTATACGACTAATTAATTTCTGCTTTTAATTACTTTTATCGCACACGTGGCGAAAACTTGGCACTAAACTACCCCTTTGATGATGTGCGATGCTTCAAAGGGGGGGGGGGAGATTTTTCAATGAGATTTAACTTATCTCTAAGAAAAAATAGCATGCTGGTTAATGTTTGTATATTAAATGAAGCTTTCTTTTCGGGCGAGGAGAGAAGAGATAAGATCTCGACGACATGTGTACTTGCTATATTTAGAGACGTATGCAACTCAGAATATCACTATTTTGATCAAATAGTTAAATAATTTTCAGACTCAAAGAAAACATGACTTAATTGGCCAGAAAACGGTTATTTTTAATATTTTTCAGATATTTTTCTTACAATTATGAAAATATTACCCCTTGCAGAGAGTTAATGTAGGGGCCTATTTAAAATTGCCTACTCTGAAGGTTTGTTTGAAATTAAAGAATTTTTATCCAAAAAGTCATCACAATTTTTAAATCGTAAATTGCAGTATAAAAATTCGCTTTAACTTTCGCTTCACCTTTTTCACCAAATGTATTTGAGCTTCTAACGAAGGTACATAGTTGTGATTAATAAATCAATAAATACAGTTAAAAAAACAGAAAATTAATATTGACTCTCCCAAGGTTCAAAAGGTTACAATTTCAATCAAAATTTCACCCTTCATATTCAGGAATAAAAAGTTACTTGACTTCAATATTTCAATTCAAGTAAGATCACTTTTTTTCCAAATATACTTTTTGTGAATTTATAAAGTATCCAATAAAGCATAATTTTTGTTTGAATAGACTAATCGAACTTTTTGCAGAATTTGTGAGTTTATTATTTCACTTGTACCAACCATGAACAACACAGTGTGATAAATAATTGAAATAATGCATCAGTATAAGTTTGTTCTCTATGCAACAAACCACATCGCACCGACTTGACGCTGCACCAATGCACACATACGTTTTCCGGCGACAACAGAAAACTAATCAATATAACAGGTTTGTCGTGAAATGTCGCAATAGTTGCCCGCAGCTCAGAGAATGGCAATAATAATCATCGACCTGCACCGCCGAGCGCGAAACAATTTAATTAGATGCGATGTAATTGCTGAGATGCATTCGGTCAAAAGGCCCTGAATTGAAAATTAACCGACATATCGTTGGAGCGAGCGACATGCACTCTGTGGTCATTTCAATTTCCCATTTGCATATAAAAATACTTACCTGTTTCTCTGTTGCGCACGCGGCGACTTTCGTTTTGCTTCATGTTGGTGATGTACGAGTCCGAGCTCCGTCTTCCCTGGACGACAGGGCTTTTGGGACGAATTATATCCTCTGGCAGCGGCCATCCTACGAAGAAAGTTTCAAATATGATATGTCTCCGTTAAATTATAATCTTTTTCGAATCTCCAAATATTCACAAATAATATAAACCTTATCACTTTTGAAGGCTGTAATTTTAATAAATTTCTTTTTATGTATTTAAAAATCAATGAAAAGTTTAAGATGAAAAAAAATCAAGATATTAATGCTATATCTATAAAAATATTAAATTGAAAAATGAGTCAAATCGCAAGTCTCTTTGCTTAGGAATGTGTTATTTTCCTTTCAATTTTATTTACATTGCACTTCAGAAATGGACTTTTATACAAATTTTTAATGCTTCACTTGCAATATTTCATTGTTATGTTACCATAAAACTCGCATTTTATGGCATAAGGTGGCAAAGGAAAAGCAGCGCCAAATTAATAATTAATATTTACGGCGAGTTAATTAAAACGAAGAGCAGGAAACTAATTTAATCTTCCGCGTATAGTCACAAATTAAAAACTAATTACTCGCAATGCACCTTCCTGATTAAATTTGCAAACAAAACGCGCTGGAGCAAAATGATATGCCGATCTGGAACTCGCTAGAGCAAACTAATCGATTTCGCCTCTTCTCTCTTAACAGACAGAGCTGCATATTATCGGGAGCTGCTCTTGATTGAATTAGCAGTTTTGCTCCACACTCCGTTGAACCATCTCATTTACAAGAGGAACTCTCCTTTTCCAACTTGATTGTGATCATTGTCGCGAGAGAAATCTGAGTATTGCACTAGCAGAGAAAGGCAGCAGCACATGCAAATTGTCAACTTTCTGCCGCTTGTCGTCGGGGAAACGGCAAAGTCGCTCTATAGAGAGAGGATGATTGAAGTTCTGAACTCTCTGAAGATTTGTACTAGAATGGAGCAGAGCTTCTCTCTATTCTTATTTTCGATATAAACCAGAATAAAGAACAAACTTTTTATCTTGAATAATGTACGCAGAGAGTTTTAGTTCAATAGAAAGATAATTGAAACAAAGTTTTGCCCTAAATGATTTTTTTAAACAGTATTTTTACATTATTTATAAAAATTAATAAGAAGATCTCATAAAAAATCTTTTTTTAATCATTTGAGTCTATTCAATTTTCTAAATTTGAGCGACCAATATTTGAAGGTCCACTTTTATCCTCATCTAAAACAAATAATTACTTAATGAGACTTGTGTAAAGTAGGTAAAATAAAGGTCAAACTTCGTAAATAAATGACTCAATATCGTATTGTTCGCCACTTTCAATTAACAAAGTGCGGTGCATTAACAAAGTTTCGTTGGACCTTCTCATTAAGTTGCATGATTTAATAATAGGGCGAAACAACAATGCAACTAATCAAACAATTCTCATATAGCGGTGCGACGCTAATTGGGACGCGACCATTGTTTGTTTTGTAAATTAAACAACTGACCACAGAGCAGCGCAAATAATTTACCTGATAATTAGTACGATTGTTTTACTAGAGGGTGTGACGCGGATACTCTCGCGCGCCGCGTGCATTACAAATTAATGCACGGAATTAGCTAATTGGCATTCGAAGGAACGCTGTTTGAAATCGAGAATCTACCGAACGTCTTTTTATAGCGTTTTCTCTTTCCTTCCGAGCGTAATTTGATAAAGTGCTCTTCCCATCTTGGTTTGAAATTCACTTGGGAATTGAACAGGGCCAGGTGCACGCGATTATTTTTGATGCAACCTGCATGACAACTCTCCCCATCGCTTTCCCAATCGCATGCAGTTGTGCAACACTTCTCGGCCACTTATATAACAGCAGAAATAGCCTCTTTTTGTTTTCGGAATAAAATTTTTCCCTTGTTCCAGTTTGGTTATATAACGAAAAATTTTGCATTTATAGTGACACAATGTGATTGTTATTATAATTTAAACGCTGGAAAATATTATAATGTAAACTGAACTGTAGCTCTTCAAAACTTAATTTAATTTTAAAATTTTGTCACTATTTACGGGATGAAATGTTTGGTTCACAGAAAAAAAAAGTTACGATTTATTATTGTAACTTGTATTGTCATGAGCTAAATAAAATAGTCTCTTCTCTTCTAATGTCCGGTACTGCTTATTTTTTTAGATGTTTTGAAGTAATTATATCTTTTTTTTCTTCCAAATCAACGGGTAAATTTCTTGAAAAAGTCACCAAAATTTGCAAATTTAATTTACAAAAATAATGCTCTTGCAAACTATACAGTAAAAATTAACTTCTAATGGAACAAGTAAATTAAATAAATCGTAATTTTAAAATTTTAAAATAAAAATAGCTGCCGAGTACGTGAGGCGTGTGTGGTTCTGAGGTTTGCAAGAAATTTTAAAGTTTTATCAACTGATTGCACTGGTGCAATTTTATCATTTTAAATTTAAATAGAATGTATTTTTTATGTAATATTTTAAAATTTAAATAGCTATTAAAAATAATGTAACAGATAGCTGAGTGATATGAACTTTTATGGGCAAAATTTTATAGAAGTTGGAAATTGCAATGATTTTAAAAATCCAAATTTTTCATGCTGCTCTAATACATTGACGTAGACAAATCATGTTAAAGGAAAAATCCATCAGTATTTTATAGCTGCTAAATTTTTTTTCAAAACTGCACCAATTTAAAAGTAGCACAGAGCTATTGAACTCGCTCGATTAGGTTCACATCATAAACGAATAGGTGCCTCTATCGCTTTTTATCCGCACGCGCTATATTGAGAGCCCCTCATAAAGCGTTTCCATAAACGCGCCGCTTTTAACGCGTTATCTGCGATGCAGTAATTTTCTCTGTGTATTTGCTCAAAAGCGTGTTGATTTTCTAGCGCACGCTGGATGTGCGATAAATTATTTACCCTTTCTCGCGCGCGCTTCGGCCCAATCTGTCAGAGGCACCTGTTGACTCGCAGCCTGATAATGCCAGTGTCAATACCCCACTTCTGTCACCTCCAACGCCAAAGACAGCCCAAAACGAAGACCGACAAACTCATCTCCGAACCGTGTGCTGCTGCCTTTATCAGCTCAGAACTTTGCGCTTCTTCACAATAAATCTAATATTGCTGATAAACTAAAAAAGCACCAAACTGAAAGACAAACGTTTCAATAAAAGTACTTTGGTAGTAAAAAAAACAAAACATCTAATTGCATTTGAAAAGTTTGATTCATTTTAAAAATTTTATGAAGTGGTGCGTTTATTAAAAAATAGTAACAGACAACTCAAAATATAAGCCAAAAGACTCATCTAATTATATTCTGTCAATATAATCGAATAAAATATTTATTTTTATAGCTCAGCCAATAATAGTAATTATTGTAATTTAAGATTTTTAAATCCAGTGAATTGCAGTAATTTATTTTTTATAACCCATGACCTGAATTTTTTACTAAATCCTAGCTTGTTCTAACCAGAATGAAAATTAAATATTTTTTAATATTTTGTTTCTTTTGTCAATCACAAATAATTGTTTGTTTTTTTATTCGGCCAAGTTCATAAAAAGTATTTTCATAATAAAAATTATAATTATTTTGAAAATTTTAACTTCTTAATTTTACATGATGCTGATTAGCTGCTTTTTATTATATATATTAGAAAATCCACCAATGTATAGTATTTTTCAAAATATTTTCGTCATCTCCATCTGCATAAATATAATTTACAAAATTTACTAAAAAATAATTAATTGATGTTGAAAGCCACTTTGATAATTTAATTTACTTTTTGCTGAAGTTCCATATAAGTCAGAATTTCCTACCTGGCGACAGCATGTTGTTCTGGGTGGTTGGACTTCTGATGGCCGTGCCTTGAATTGCCAGCTGCTGTTTGGTCGAATTCCTCAGGGCCAAAGAGGACGGTGGCTTTGCCTTCTCGAGGCTCACCAAGTCCCTCGGCGTGGCCCTGTTGAGACTGGAGGCCCTGTTGCGGCTCACCGACCTGTTCGGAGACTTGGCTGTCACGGTAATGTTGGAACCAGCTGGCTCGTCGCCTGACGCGCTTGCCATGGGTCGCACCACAATTTGTACCTGGGGCCAGCAGATTGATTTGCACTGTAGCGTTAATTAATTGCAACCATCAATAAGGTCTGCGAGATTTATTTGAAATTGAAATAAGAAAACAAAATATAATCAGCATTAATAAGGAAGTAGATTTTATTCACATCCTTTTCGAAAATTCTGAAATTTAAAATGTGCTTGACTCAAGCAATTCTTTCATAATTGCTAGTGTTTTAGTTTTTGAAATTAAAAATTTTTCCATACAACTTTCTTTCGTATAACTGTAGCTAGTTTTTTATGCAATGCAAACTACAAACTACTGCTTACTGGAAAAATTGTTGAAATTTCTATTCTTCACTGTGCTTTAAAAAATAAGAAAGTATTTACAAACAGAAATATAGCTAGAATTTAATTTCCCAAACTAAAAATCTTCGTTTATGAATTATCTATTTTGCAGAGTAAATTATGTACTTCTACTATAAATTTTAAACATCATCGATTTAAATTAATATTTCAAAATGCTCAAATTTTATAATATTTTTTACGTAAGAAAAAGAAACTTTTTAATCAAAACCTTACACATTCAGTTGGTCCTCATAATTTGGATAACTACAACGTTTATTTAAAATTTTCAAATTAACATATATGTATGAATACCTCAAACTGCATTGTGTCATCCTCGTTGGTCATAATGTCCTGAATGGTGTTAAGCTGCGCCTCATCGCTGTCGTCCGACGTGAAGTCAAGGACAGGGTCACCGTAGCTGCTGGTGGTGTCACTCTCACTCATTTCCGAAAATAAAGCGATTAAGTCGGCACACTCGCGGCCACACAGACCCTCTCCAGGTGGGCGCGCAAGCGTGCAACCCTCCTCTAGTCGGGCTGCCCATCCGTGTGTGTTTCCAAACACATTTCTCAGAACAACTCTGCTCGCACTAATTTGCCTCAATTATACGAGAGCGTGGGAGGAACAGTCCCTTTACTATTATAGCCTCCCTCGTCTCTCGAAATCCCAAAACGGGAATTCTTGAGGTCCGGATATAGAAGCGCCGACGTTATTTGAAGGTCGAGTGGGTATCGAAGAGACGAGAGCGTTCTTGTCCTACCACCCGCGCAACTCGGCTGATTGACCGGTTGCATACAAAGGCGATTGCCAGGAGTTCGAGAAAAAATAGCTGCTGAAAATCGAGAGTATTCTAATTTTAAAGGGAAGCAGGTTATTATTAATTGATGCGTCTCTCTGCAGTTCCCTCAAACGTCATCGAGCCCAAAAAGACCAACAACATTTTGTAATAATGTTATTTTTATCTTTTTTTGTCATTATTATCAATAAAGCAATATTACAATTTAAGATAAGTATGTAGGCCAATAGTGAAACGAGCTATCAATAGGAGATGACCAATAGTATATAGTATAATTATTTGAATTACATGATTTTCGCTTCCTATCCTTAGTTCCGTAAACTTAATACCAAAATTTATTTCAAAAAAAAAATTTTTTCTTACATTTATTTATTAAAGATATTATTTATTTAATCTGATTAAATTTGTTTCATATACATACTTACAGTAATATTTGGAATAATTAATTAAATTTTAATTTCCTATTAATAATCTTGACTCTGAAAAAACATTCTTAACACAGTAACTCAGAGTGATAATGCACAAATACAAATATGCCTGAACGAGATACGAGATCAAATCGCAAGTGGAGCAACGCGCGGTTTACCATCAATATCTCTTTAGAACAATAAACACCTAATAATTAGTTCAAATCTAATAAAAATTTATTCACAAAATATATTTAATGCTCTAATATTTGTGTCACCTTTTCTTTGCTTTTCTAATGACTGTATTTTTTCATAATTATCAAAATTTTAATTTTAAAAAAATCCATAAATGAATTTTACTTTTGTATTAATTAATTTGATGTTGTGGTCTCAATTTATATACATGATATTCTCGAATGTAATTTGGTCCAATATTCTAATCAAACATCAATCTTTCCGTGCAAAAATGCGCCAACGAGTTAAAAAGGGGGAGCTTTCCTGAACGAAAATAGGCCTTTTCCCAAGAGTGCACTTAAATGATCATTATTCTATCCATTTTCATAATACAAGAATTTTATAGGCGATTTGGATATAACATGTGACAGTGTAGAAATCGTAAAAAATTTCCAACAATAAGATATGGTCAGAAACTGCGTGTATTTAAATAAAATATGAAATTTATTTTATGATCAAAATTTTTTGCATTGACCGGATGGGCCAAATAGTCGCGCATGCAGAATTTATGCCAAAAGTTTTTATGTTTACACATTTTCTGTTGTTTTCAGGCAGCATTATTTTCCTCAAAAAGAAAGTTGATTTTTCAAACAAACGAGACACTCAAAAGGAACAAGGCACCAACAATATCAAGTTAATGTTGCAACAACAACAAAAGCGCTCATTGATTGATATGCTCGTCTGCTATACGTTGGGAACAAGAGTTAGCAAAGATTCCCAGAGCGTTGGAGTACAAGAGATGCGAGATAAAGCTGCTCTCTATTTTGCCTCTTATCAATCCGTCTTTTCCAATATAAACTGAGGACAAAGCAACGTGATTTTATCACTCAAGACGACTCAAGATGAAAGTCGGCGTGTGCCTATTGTTGGCCCTTCTGGGTTCTGCCCTGGGCTACAACTCTTACTCAGGGTGAGTGAATTCACTTTTCTTTAAATATTTAAAATTTTCTTTTATATAAAAAAGGTATCAAGTACTGCAGACCAGAGTCTTGACAAATGAAGACGCTGAGCTCCTGGCGCCTTTCATGAACAGGCCTGAATTTGATTTTGTGATAACTCCTCGCGTAGGACGCGCCGCTGAGATCATGGCCTCTCCCGAAAACGTCGTAATCCTCAGGAATAACTTGAAAAGACTGAATTTGGAACCCATCATAATCGTCGAGGACGTTGGAATGTAATTTAAAAGATAGAGCATATGTGATTTATTACTAATTGAAAAAAAATTTAAAAAAGTTTGATCGAAAAGGAGAGGAGCGAAATCGCTCACAAGCGTGCTCTTGAAAAGAAGGAAGGCCGCGCCCCAGCCCTCGACAGGTTCCTCAGCTTTGATGAGGCTAGTGTTATTTTTTCTTAATAATTTTATATATTAAAAGTTTTATTTAATTCAGATTGAGGCTTACATCGATGAAGTCGCGGCTGCCTTCCCGAACATTGTCAGTGTCATTCAAATTGGCACCTCTTATGAAGGTCGTCCCCTCAGGGTAGTCAAACTCTCCAACGGCCCTGGAAAGAACGCGATCTGGTTCGACGCTGCCATCCACGCCCGAGAGTGGATCGCACCCCCCACCGCCCTCTTCGCCATCAATGAACTGACCGAAAACCTTGCCAACAACCAGGCTCTCCTGGACGCCAACGACTGGTACTTCCTTGTGGTTGCCAACCCTGATGGCTACTCGTACAGTTGGACTGATGATCGCCTTTGGAGAAAGACCCGTCGCCCCAACCCCGGCGGCACCCCCTGCGTTGGAACTGACCCAAACAGGAACTTTGACCAACACTGGGGAGGTAAAATTTTGCTAACAAATAAAATTCTTTGTTTCATATAAACTTCTTTAAAAAAAAGAGGCTGGCATCCCTTCACCGTGCGATGAAACCTTCCCTGGCGGTGCACCCTTCTCTGAATCCGAAACCAAGGCCATTTCGGACTTCATTTTGGCTACTCCTAGCATCACTTTCTATGTGGCCATCCACAGTTACGGACAAGTATTAAACTAAAAAATCCATGTAATTTTTTGTAATATATTCAATAAACTTTTTTACTTTTTAGTACATTCTATATCCATATGGACACACAGGTCTCCTACCACCCACTGTGGATGAATTGGTAAATTAAAAATTATATGATTCCACACTGACTTAAATTTACGCATAAAATACTGTTTTTCAATTTATAGGACCGCGTTGCACAAGAAGCCAACAACGCTATCACGAGTGTGAATGGAAACTCATATGATATTGGAACTACAGCCGGTCTTTTGTGTAAGTCTGATGATTATAATTAATTATTTTTTGCAGTGTAATTAAGTAATTAATTTTTTTGCTCCTCAAAAGCTAAGTAAATTATGGAAAGCAAATAGTTCATCTGATTCAAAACTTTTTACATTTTAGATCTCGCATTCGGAGTGAGCAATGACTGGGCGTATGACCAGGCCAACATTCCCTATGCTTACACCATCGAGTTGCCTGGAGGCGGCCTTGCAGGCTTCAACCCTCCTGCATCACTAATCGCTCCAACAAACGCTGAATGCTGGGAAGCGTACAAAGTTTTTGCAGCAAACATTCCTGCTGCCAGACGTTAAATACAAAGTTTTTAAAATCAATAAAAATGATTGTAAAATATTTTTCTATTTACTTTCTGACCATTAAAAATTCAAAGACTGAGAAATGAATTCATTTAAACTAAAGTACAAAAATATTAAATTTTATTTCTCCTTTAAACTATCTTTCACCAGACTACGACTAAATCAACCATCGAGCAATTATAAGGTGGCGTTGTGATGCAGCAATACGCTGGTACCTTATATTGTGGTAGGCCGCGCACTACATAATTTAAGTAAATAATATCCCACTTTAAAGTAGCAATGAAGACTTTTCATTTTTAAAATTTTCCCTCCAGTTTAATTATAAGTGTACAGTGGGGCTTATTTAATATTTATGGCCATTTATAAGAAATTTTCCCCGTTGAATACATTGCCTATTCTGATGCAAACAGTGTATAATTAATATTTACAGCTCAGTATAATTTTTACTTATTTATCCAGTCCGCTAATTTCAAGTTTTGAATAGTGCACAATATTTGGAATATTAGCAATATTCCTCTAATATGTTATAACTTAATGTCAACAATATTCAGTGTACTTAACACTTCAGGAGGTATATATGGTTCAAATTTAGTTGCTCTTTTATATTAATGTATACAATGTAATGGTTTAAATTACGTTATTGGAAGCAGCATATAAAACTTGCAAATATTTGAGGGGAATTCCAATGCAGTAAAATTATTCATATTGTCGACTTATTATAATCTTAATGTATAGATTTTGGCAACGACATGGAGAGATAATCATCAAACGTGGCACTGATAAATATATGTAAATAATATTCCAAATTTCATCTCAAAAATTGTAATCAACCTTCTACTGCGTTATTCTTGCCACTCAAAAGATACAAGTCACCAATCAAGATTATGCTGCTACAAAACAACAAAGCTCTCATTGATAGACGTCTGCTTGGTTGAAAAAAAGTTGGCAAAGATTCTCAGCGTTCAAGTGCAAGATAAAGCTCTTTTTGGCTTCTTATCAATACGTCCTTTCCAATATAAACTGGGGACAAAGCAACGTGATTTTATCACTCAAGATGAAATTCGGCGTGTGCCTATTGTTGGCCCTTCTGGGTTCTGCCCTGGGCTACAAATCTTACTCAGGGTAAGTGAATGGATTTTCTTCAAATGAATTCATAATTACTTTTTTTTTAAGATACCAAGTGCTGCAGACTAGAGTCTTGACAAATGAAGACGCTGAGCTCCTGGCGCCTTTCATGAGCAGGCCTGAGTTTGATTTTGTGATAACCCCTCGCGCAGGACGCGCCGCCGAGATCATGGCCTCTCCCGAAAACGTCGTAATCCTCAGAAATAACTTGAAAAGATTGAATTTGGAACCCACCATAATCGTCGAGGACGTTGGAATGTAAATTAAAAAATAGAGCATCAGATTAATTACTAATTTAAATAAAAAAAGTTTGATCGAAAAGGAGAGGAGCGAAATTGCTCACAAGCGCGCTCTTGAAAAGAAGGAAGGCCGTGCCCCAGCCCTCGACAGGTTCCTCAGCTTTGATGAGGTCAGTGTTCTTTTTTGTAATATAATATATATTATTTATAAAAGTTTTATTTAATTTAGATTGAGGCTTACATCGATGAAGTCGCGGCCGCCTTCCCGAACATCGTCAGTGTCATTCAAATTGGCACCTCTTATGAAGGTCGTCCCCTCAGGGTAGTCAAACTCTCCAACGGCCCTGGAAAGAGTGCGATCTGGTTGGACTCTGTTCTGCACGCGCGCGAGTGGATCGGACCGCCCACCGTCCTCTACACCATCAACGAACTGACCGAAAACCTTGCCAACAACCAGGCCCTCTTGGATGCCAATGACTGGTATTTCCTGGTGGTTGCCAACCCTGATGGCTACACGTTCACTTGGACAGATGATCGCCTTTGGAGGAAGACCCGTAGCCCCAACGCTGGCTCAACCTGCGTTGGAACCGATCCCAACAGGAACTTTGACCAACACTGGGGAGGTACAATTTATTTACCTAGCAGTTTTTTTTTGCATATTAAATAATTAAAAATTTTAATTCTAAAAAGAGGGTGGTATTCCTTCGGTATGCGATTTAACCTTCCCTGGCAGCGCACCTTTCTCTGAACCAGAAACCAAGGCCATTTCCGACTTCATTTTGGCGACTCCTAGCATCACCTTCTACTTGTCCGTCCACAGTTATGGAAAAGTAACTTGAAATTTTACCTTCATTTGCGCATAGTAAAAGTTTGATTATTTTATTTTCAATTCAGTACATTCTGTATCCATGGGGACACACAACTGCCCTGCCACCCACTGTAGCTGAATTGGTAAATAATAATTATTTCTCAATCAATGAAAACTGGAAAAAAACAATTCAAATTATAGGACCGTGTTGCACAAGAAGCTAATAATGCCATCCAGAGTGTGAACGGAAACTCGTACACCGTTGGCACCGCTGCTAACGTTTTGTGTGAGTTGAATAATAAAGTTACAATTTTACATTTATTCACTAAACTATATATAGGATTCTCGATTTTTGCCTCTTCAACGTTTAAAATAGAATTGTTTTAGTGCACCGGAACTTAAATATAAAAACTATATTTTTAATTTCAGATTTCGCTTATGGAACAAGCCACGACTGGGCCTACGAACAAGGCAATGTGCCCCTCTCTTACACCATTGAGCTGCCTGGCGGCGGCCTTGCAGGCTTCAACCCTCCTGCCTCACTTATCGCTCCCACCAACGCCGAATGCTGGGAAGCATACAAGGTTTTTGCAGCAAATATTCCTGCTGCCAGACCATAAAAATATAAGCTATTTGAACGCTGAAATAAAATGAAATTTTGCTCCAATTATTTGCCCTAGTTTTTACTTTTTAAATTCAACTACATCAGAGATGCAAAACAAAAAAAATGTCACAAAATAAAAATTTAATTACTCTGGTATTTTATTTATCAATTGCAGCACTTTTTATCGTAACATAACTGTTTTTTGCCATACAAGAATTTATGCAATTAAGAAAAAATTTCTTTGATTGGATTTTTGATTCACATTTTTGCCTTGTTAAATATTTTGTTTTGGCATAATTCATTATAGCACCCAAAATTTCAATGCAACCTCATAAAATACTCTTAAGCCATCCTTGTCCAATTAAGCCAAGCGCATTTTTACTAGCCACAAAACCGCTTGAAATATAACCAAAAACATTTTCCATTTTTATTTTTGCATTTGTCTAACTTTTCCTGATGGCTAGAAGGCTTATTTTAATTCATCATTATTCACATATATCCAATACAAAGTGGAAATCATCAAACTTAGAAAGCTCCTTAATCAGTTCCATTTTGCTGAACTCTATACCAAATTTTGAGCCCCAAATTTCCAATTTTTTTAGTTTTGGTGCGTGACTGACGAGGATGCAAAGAAATTTAAATAGTTCTGGGTTTTCTTCCTCGTCTTCATAATAGAAGTACAATGTATGGAGGTTCTGCAAAATGCGCCCTTCCATCAACAAGTTGATTAAATGCGAGATATCATTTTTTGAGAGATTCCAGTTTGTAGCGAAGTAGAATATTTCTAAATTTGGTGCGGAAAGAGTGATTGTCGTGAATTCAGATGGGACATTTCGATTGTTAAACATGACTAATTGTTTCAAGTGCTGCACTTGGCCAATGTGCACGTGATCTTTGTAACACAGCAGATCATCATTTTTAGAGCCAAAGCACTCACTCAGTTCAAGTTTCACAAGGTGGGGGCAATGAAAGAGCACTTGGAAAGGCTTAAGGCAAAAATCATGGCAACTATAAATAGTCAGTACCTTGAGTTTGTGACCGCAAAGTTCCAAAATTCTGTTGACGAACGTCGAGTTCACATCATACAGCTCTAATTCCCTGAGATGACTTAGTTTTCCCACCAAGTCGAAGTTCGATGTCGCTGAAGGCCTATCCAGTAAAAGGTATTCCAGCCAGGGGACAAGCTCAAAATTGTAGCTGCCGCGGCAAACTCTCAAATGTGTCAGGGAAAGCACACCATGACCACGGTAAGAACGAATATTGTGGTTTGCTTCCCCACCCCAGCAAATACGTAACTTGGGCAGATTTTCCAGGCATTCGGCATTAAAATGGCGATAGTAATGATCTTGCTCATCAATTTCCATCTGAAATTAAAGTAAAAACAATTGTATTTTGACAATTTTTTCCTTCTTCATTAAAAACTGAACTGCAGAATTTAATGGAATATAATAATTTTTTTAGGGAAGACGCTAGAGCAGATTATGATTTACCTGGCTTTTGTCTTTGACATGACACCGAGGATACCAAGATATGTTCAGTTCTTCAAGATGGTGCAGAGCGAACAAGTTCTTTAGAGTCTCAAAATACACCAACTCAAAGGTGACACACAGAGTCTTCAGGTTTGGGTGGTTGGAGGCAATGACGGCTAAATCTTTAGCGTCACATATATATTCTTGAAGTTTTATGTGTTGCAAATTGCGACATTGAGACAGAAAGGGCAGAACATCTCGGACCAGGAGTTTGCCTTTTCCTCTATCGCTGCTGTGTTTGCGACTGTCGTCCACTGCCTCCAAGTTAGGGCATCTTTGGGCCAGCATCTGCCAAATTAGTAGATCACGCTGATGGTCTGACGAGTGGTAATCACAGAAGATGGAAAAGTTGAAAAACTTTATGGAGGCATCCAAAAGGCTGTCCACCATCCTCAACATCCAATTTGCATTTTCAGGATTGAGGCGCTTGACATAGTCGTTAAAGCCAACAATAATAATCTCGTCTTTGATATATTGGGCTTCAAGATGTAGCAGGATATCTATTCGTAAAGCTGGAGCTGCAAATAATGAAAGATATTCAGATCAATTCAGATATTATAAAAAATTCAGGAATAATTATTCGTTACATATCTATATAGTAATTAATAAACTAAGTAGCTATATTTTGATAAGGAGAGATGAAAATCAATGTTATTTTAATTACTTAGGATATTATCTGCCACAAACAGAGATGCTGGTTGAGTTGAAGGATGCGTTGCGAATTTCTCCAGAGCTAGAACTTGCAAGGGTCGAAGGTTTTCAGCTTTGGACCGCTTTGCTTTGGCAATGCTCAGAAGTTGCTTCTGATCAAACACACTGAAAAATGAATAAAGTTTAAAACTCTTGCACCTTCACTTCAAGTTAAAAAAATCGAAAAAAATCAAGTAACACCAGACATACCTCCACGTGGTAGCTGCCATGTCAATTGCTCTTTTTTCTATTGTCTCACAATAAAGAATGCTGTTGGTGATTCAAACTCACGGATATGAATGATATGAGATATGATATTTGTTCACGGCGCCAGAGAATTCGGCTGATTCGATGGACCAATTTTAAAGTAATGAGACAGAATTCAATAAAAATTGCAAGAAAAAGTGGACGGATAACAGCAAGCCAATAAGACCAGCAAGCAGAATAATGTAAGTGTCGCAAACCCAAAAGACACTTTCTCATCAAACATGTGTTTTTGTTTACTTGGCGCAGCGTGTGTGCAGTGCAGCCAGCAGGTTGCAGCACTGCTTGCACTTTCTCTGCAACCCACGTTTGGCGCTATGCGCTGGTGCTATGCGTCCCCGGCATTTCGCAAATCTGCCCCAAAAATATCAAAATTTCAGACATTATTATTAAAATAATTATATTGATTGAGGTGTTTTTCTTTTCAGAAATTAAAATCTTAAATTACATTAGATGTAATTAATTGCTAGACGAATATAATTAACAAAAAGCATTATTTCCATTTTTTTCAGGCAACGAAATTTATAATTTTTTATTTTAAATATGAAATTTTCCAAATCAATTTTTAATCCAAAAATTTCCAGAGATCGCTTCAAATTTTGCACAATTGTGTTTGCTTAATATTGAGGTTGATTTCTACATACAAACTAAATAAATGTCATAAGAAAGTTTAATATATTTTAAGAGATTTTTTAGACACATCATTTATATTGAAAGAAACTTCAAGACATCAAAAAATTTTAAATTAAAAGGTAAAAAATTTTGCGGAAACGCATGATATCTCTGATTTTTATTCGCAAAAATTTTTGAAACTTTTAAACTTTAAGTATCAAAAATTATAATAAATTATATATTAATGCTGAAAAATTTTTGTGTTAAATTTAATCAAATTCAACTCAAATAATAAGCTCGCAATTAGCGCACAACGCCGTGAGTGCAGCAGGCAAGCGAGAGCGAAGTTGAGGCGCTTCATAAAAGTCATAGCGCGCGACAATGGCTGCTCCGATAGCAAAAATAAATTTCATCAGAGAATTTTTGCTCTTAATTTAAGAATGAAGTCCCAATTGACTCTATCCCTTCCGAATGAGGTGCAGTTCAACATAAGCCATTTTTTTCAATTTTGCTTATTTCGTTGCATAAATATAATTTTTATGTTCTATATAAAGCGTGAAATTCAAGTTTATGACTATAAATTAAAGTCACATATTATTTTTCAATTAATCGTTTCAGAAACGATTTTTATTGCAAGTTTACAGTGGAGGAATGTTCTGAGCAAAGACCTTGATGGCCTCCCACGTCTCAGTGGCGACAGGGACGATCAATGAAGGAGGAGGATTGAATCCAGCAAGTCCTCCACCAGGCAGCTCAAAAGCGTAAGCCTGCTTGTCGAGCACGCCAAGGACCCAGTCAATGGTTCCACCGTAAGCAAGGTCTAATTAAAATTCAAGTAAAATTATTGGGAAGTCCAAATGAGATAAGATCTGCACGTACAGATTACGTTGGAGATGGATCCAATGTCGTATGTCGTGCCTGCTACGGCGGTGAGGGCGGCAATAGCCTCTGTTGCCACGGAGTCCTGCCAATTAGACATTTTCTTTGGAATGAACAAATGTTTTGGGAAGTATTTTTCTTTTTACCAAAATTGCCACATTTGGTGGCGGAGCCGTAGTGTCTCCCCACGAGTAGAGTAGCATCTACACAAATTATCATTTCATAATTCTTTAAAGGTAAATTTTTTTTATCTTAAACAACTTACTTGGCCGTAACTGTGCACAGAAATAACCATGTTGATGCTAGGGTTATTGGTGAGGAAATCTGCGTACGCTTGCATTTCCGGCTCGGAAAAGGCTGCAGCTCCTGGGAAAGTTGCTTCACAAGCGTCATGGGGTCCACCACCTGTAGAAATAAAAAATAAAAAAATTCTCAATGAAATAAAGATTATATTCTAACCTCCCCATGCCCAATCAAAGTTCCTGTTTGGATCGGTTCCAACGCAAGTGGAGCCGGGGTTTGGCTTCCGCGTCTTCCTCCAAAGTCGTTCCTGAAATTTCCGTGCTTTTATATTTATATTGCCCACGAATGATATGTGATGAATATTTTCTAAATTTGGTGTATAATGTAGAATGGAGAATGATTTAAATTCACAATAAAATAGAAATAAAATTGAATGTTTTAGAAAATAATTTAATCATTCTACACAGGTTAAGTAACTTGTAAAATCCTAGTGAACAATTTTTTTACTATTTCAAAATCAGCTGCTGATAATGAACTGTAAAAAATTATATCTAGTGTGTGTCAATTTCTATATTTGAGAAATTTGAGGAGAAATCCACCATTTGTCAAATAAAAAGTATTACTTTTAATTGGAATTAATTATTTTTTTCAGTTTTAACTTTCTGGTCAATATATGAAATAAAATTCAGCATAAATTAAATTTTAAAATAAAATATTTACGTTGGTCCAGGTGTATGAGTATCCGTCAGGATTGGCCACGGGCAAGAAGTAGAAGTCATTGGCGTCCAGAACGGCCTGGTTGTTAGCCAAATTTTCGGTCAGCTCGTTGATTGCGTACAGAAGGACAGGCGGTCCAATCCACTCGCGTGCGTGGATCACCGACTCCATGAAAAGACCAGACTTTCCAGGGCCGTTAGAAAGCTTGAGCACCCTCAGAGGCCTGCCCTCGAAGGAGTTGCCAATTTCGATGATGGATGCGAGTGCGGGGTAGTCGGCCACCACCGAGTCCAAATAAGCGTTAATCTTAAAAAAAAAATAGCAAAGCACATTTTTCAAGAATGATTCAACCAACCTCGTCGATGTCCAAGAACCTGTCAAAGCTGGGCGCTTTTCCATTGAGAGCTTCGGTTTTCCTCATGCTTTTGATTTCCATACGCTCTTTGGCAATAATTCTAAAAAATTAATTTTTAATAAAGATATATATTATTCTGGACAAGAATTTTCTGAATATTCATACGGCCCCATGTCGTGAATGGTGATGGTCGGCTCCAAACCATCTCGGAGCAATTTTCCCATCAGAGAGGTCACGTTGGCTTCGGGCACCATGATTTCGACAGGTTCGCCTAACCGGAAGGAAGTCCAGATATCGAAAGTCGGGTCTTTAAGAATAGGATCGAATTTGCGCACATCCTCCTGCGCGAGAGGCTTCGTCTTCAAGACATGATACCTGTAATTAGGAATTTCACGTAAAAAATAATTTTTTTTAAATTTTAAATTATTTTCAATACCCGTCATATGTCTTGTAAGAAAATGCTGTGCTGCAGAGCACAGCGATGAGCGCCACTTGCACCTTCATGGCGATCAGTGACTGTGCAAAGAATTCTAAATGTCACCTATTTATAAAATTGATTGACAGCAGATCAGATCGGCATGCTGCTATCAGCATCACACTTGAAGCATTTTTTGATTGACAAAACGCTTTATCATTTAGGTTCATTTTTTGCAATCCCTCGTGTCTCCTGATATTGAATTGTTTCTAGCTCAATGTGGCTCAATGTTCAGAAGAGTACTCAAGCACTTAGCACTTGTCAATTAAACCGCCGTTAGCAATTTCTTTAATCAGTAGTCACTTATTAAAAGTTAACATGTTAATTTTTTGTTTGCTATGAAATTATCTTAAATTGAAGAGGTTTCTCTTCTTTAGCATTTGAATCATTATTAAATTACCTTCAATGTAAAGAAAAAATTTGTAAAATTTTAAAAACTTTTTGAAGTCTCCAAGTTAGGAAACTTTTGCGCGGGTTATCTCTTTTGTAATTGATGAATGTTCGCGGAAGGGAATTCCGACACGCGCCACTTAATAGCGCCTGCAGTTTGCAGTAATAGGCAACCTGCACGACACGTCCGCACCCCCTTTTGTAAAGCACCCTATGGCAATGCTAAAATAATGTTCTGAAAGAGAATTTATATCTAACACTGTTGAATATTTTAATTTTTGTATCAATAATATTACTCTCTAGACTTTTTGACTTTTAATATTACAAAAGCTCGACCGCACGGCGCTCACAAAAAACTTGCAATTTAACAAAGCTTGCATTTTGTATTAGAAACTTATATTAAATTTTTTTATTTCATTTTGAGCATTGCAGTCCGCGAGACAACTCCAAAGCAGAAGAAGATCCCGCCTGCTGCTTTCATATTATTTATCGAAGTTGGAATTATTACCGAGAGGTGGTGCATTAATTCAGGTTTCTACTGCTTTTTCAATAAAAAAAGTGCAAAAATTTATTGAATTGACCACTTTTTCACTCCATATAATAAACTTATTTAAAAGCACCTTTTAATATCGCACTTTTTGACTTTCTACTTTACATTATTCAAAGGTAGTCAGCATTTTCATAATAAATAATTTAATTTTAGGAAACTTCAGTAAAAAATAAAATTATTTTAATGTTTTCATTGTAATCAAACAATCAAAACCTGTTCAAAAAACAATATTGTTTATTGAGAGAGAAAATACATAATTTTTTCTGCTGTAAAAATTTTCATGCAATACTGTGCTATGATAAGTCATTAATATAATATACACACAAAAAATTATACTCAAGTAGATATAATGCGAATTTCAAGTAAAAAAATAAATTTGCATCTATTGTATGGCATGATACGGTATTATAATCATTTTGAAATATTGCTGTACGCGCAATTAAAATTTCATTGCTTGGTAATTAATTCAGTCTTCCATTAATATGTATATATTTTTAGAGTAAAAATTACCACATATTGCTCTGATCTATTAAAATGTACATGAGAATCCACAAAACAAGCAGGGCGATGATGGTGACGAGGAAGACGGTCTTCAGGCGGTGCCAGGGGCTCTCGGGAGGCGTCCGAACGGCAGAGGAGCAAACGCCGTTTGAATTGCTGCAGTTGCTGATTTTGATTCTGACCTCGTCCATCTCCATCATGGCTGCCTTGTTAGCCGCGCCGTCCCGTTCGAACGCACCGTTGTCCATCTGCAAAACAGAGACGTCCACTTGAGTACATTCATCGCCCATATAGAGAACAGTTTTCACCAACAAAAAGAGCAAAGCTTGGCCGCGTGCGTTCTTCGTGTGTATGGTGGAGCTCAAATTTTTAACTAGTATATATCTGAGCTGTATTAAAAAGCATTCTCAGCGTTCTTTAGATAGTACATTACATATTATAAAGTTCCGCAGTATGACAAGACTGAACTATGACCATCAGATACCACCAATGTCACTCTTATCAGTATACACCACCATACTCCATTAAAATATGGAAAATATCTCTATTGAAATTCCCACTTGCATTCACATCAAGAATTTATTTTAAAATAAACAGCAAAATTTACAGAATAGTGATTAAACTGTAAAATAAATTATTGAAAATAAATATTCATTTTTAACAATTCTACATTTCAAATCTAAAAAAAAGCAAATAAAATTTAAATGCTATATAAAGAATAAATTATAATGTTTTAAACCAAAATTTACTGCGCGTTACCTTTTTGTGCTGAGGTCTGAAAGGGACTGCCTGTTATAATGCGCTCGTGGATAACTTTCACTTGATCCGCCGCGCTCACTGGCAATCAAGAGTGTGGGGCCCCTGCTTGCTCCTGCGACTCATCAAACACACTAAAAAATAGCTGCAGGGATTTCTTCCGCATCAACGGCCTTGGCGATTTTAGAAATTAAGCGCAGACACTTGTTTATACACCTAATTAAAAATTACGCACGCGCGACATGTTCTTCGGCTGTGATAAGAATTTAAAATATTTTTGTTTAGTCTTTAAGGTGAAAATTGGTGAAAATAAGAAACATCTATGCAGGCGATAAAATATGCGCTTATTGGAACCGTGACGCTGCTGCTTTTTGATCTCAATATTCCTGTGACAAAATAGCAGAGATGACCGGAACAGCAGAAATGAATTGCAGTAGAGTGGGATGGATAATGATGTGTGGGAGGGAAAACTGAAGGTCAAAAATGATTTGGGTGACGACGCAGTGTGCATAAGCATTCAAAATTTTGCATAAAAAGCATTTGAAAAATAATGTAATTCAGTAATAATTTACTGGATAAATAAAAAAAAATGTTAAAATATATTTAATTTTTTTATTTTAATTTATTGTAAAAATAATCGAAAATAATCAATATAAATATAATTTTATCATTATCTTTACTGATGAGTTTAATTTAGCTCAAGTAAATAGTAAAGTTCTTGTTCATAACAAGGACTTTCCAAGTTTCAATCTTGTAATATTATTTGACACGTACAGAAGCACGCGAGCACGTGGCTATATAGTTTTGATCTGATCCAATATTATAGACGCAGAGCAAGAAGACTTCTTGTCAGAGCAAGAATTAGTTCACTCTTTCCTCCGCCAGATGTCTCTTTCGGCGCCAAGGCAGGTGCAGGCCAAAAAATAAGGAAGGCTGAGTTGGTAAACAAAAATGAAAAGACTGTCCCGACTGGCAAGGTGATATCGGACACACACGAGACCCTAAGTAGATGTCCTGTGCTGCTGTCCGGCGCTGAGCGTGTCCGAGAACACCTGAGAGCAGCGCGGCCAGAGCGATGGGCGAGAGCGCCGAGGACGGACACCTGGAGCGGCAGGGCTCGGTCGAGTCGTACGAGCAGGCCAAAGGAGGACCCTCATTCAACATTCCCAGGGTGTCGGCCCGCACCCTGGTCGGCGCCGCCAGCATGGGCAACATCGGCGCCCTCGAGTGGGGCTCTCAGGGGCTGCTTGCGTACGGCTCCAACTGCTCCGTGGTAGTGTTGGACACCAGGAACATTCAGACCGTCCAGACTCTCGAAAAACACAAGCACCCTGTGCAAAAGGTGGATTTTTTTTACATGAATTTAGATTTATCAGTTTTGTTGTTGTTACATAATATAACTTTGATTTTTTTAGATCTGTTGGGAGCCTGGCTCAATCCAGGGAAAAACCGCTGGTTTGTTTTTGGTCTCTGCTGACCTGCAGGGACACATCGTTATTTGGGACGTCCAGCAGGGAAAGGCCGCTGGCGTTCTCCAGGATGGTTCCAAGGCCATATTAGGTATTTGCATTTTATTAAGTGCAATTTTAAGGTGATGTGCTAAAAATGTATAAATTGTTGCAGACATGTCGTGGGTGAAAGGCAACAACGGGGTGTACTTTCTTGCTGTCCTCCACCAACCTTATTCATTGGTCGTCTGGGACACGGCGACCAAGACCAAATTGTGGAAGAAAACCTACACGGAAAATCTGTTGTCCTTCAGCTTTGACCCTTTCAACAACTCAAGATTAGCATGTTAGTTTGAATTGATTTAAAAAAATACCTAACTCACACTTTTTTTTCAGTTTTATGTCAAGATTGCATTTTGTTTGTGGATGATTTCTCGGTGTCCAAAGTGCCGTCAAGCAACGGTCGTAGATTTTATATCAGCCAAGGAATGGGGAACCACGCCAGTGGAAGCCACAACAGCAACGAGAAGAAGTTGGGAGGCGAAGGCCTCCGAAAAATGGTCAAGGATCTTGTCATAGGAGAGGTCAAACCAAAGTAAGCTTTTGCACAAAACTGAAAACAGTGGATTTGAGTTTTAAAAATTGCTCAAAATTTAGGTCTGAAGAGGTGCCAAGTGGTGGCAACAGCGATTGTTTGCAGTTGTGCTATCACCGTTCACTTCGCCACCACCTGCTGCTGCTCTTCTCCAAAGAACTGCTCATTCTGGATCTGCACATCAATCAGACCATCTGCGTCATCCCTTTGGAGAGGACAGCAGCGCCATTCATGCAGGTTTGCTGATTTTGCCATTTTATTTCAATGATACAGGAGGTTAATTTTCTATTTCTATGAGTACGAATTGAAATATTTTCAATTTCAGGTTGTGTCATGTAGGCAGAGGGATGTTATGTATTGTCTGCATGAGTCTGGGAGCATCGGAGTCAAACTGAGGAAGCGCAATCTGTCAGCTTCAAGGCTTTCACTTGACATGTCAGCCCTTAGTCAAGGTAGTTTTCACCCTGAAATATCTTTTGTTACTTAAATTTAAATAAAAAAATCAAACAAAATTTCAGAAGGCTTCCAAATGCAAAATGAACCCGAAATGGCTTATGACCAAAGATGTCACAGCGAGGCTGTCCGACTGACCAAGTCTTCAAAAGTGCTTGGAATGGCCATCGATCCCCATTCAGAGTGCAGAGCTGGTATGTATTTGGTAAATGAAAATCTTGTTTTCCCTAAAATTTGTTGTCCAGCTTTGATTTTGACAAATGGGAAGATAATTTTTCTGGATCTTGGGTACACTCCGATACAAATGGACACTGCTAACTACCTTTCAAATCTGGTCGAACCATTGTATTCTGTGAGTAATTTTTTTTGTGAAAACTAAAATTTTATGTAACTTTTACAAATCATTGCAGCCAAGAGAAATCAGCGCTGAGGGAAATCTGAAACTTCAAATTACGGGTTTGTTGCACAGCATCAGTGGATCACTTCAGGCCATCAGAATGTGTCCACCCCTGACCACAAGGAATTGGCAAGAGTACGAGCCAATCATGGCTGGTGGAACTGAATCGGGTTGTGTGCAAATTTACAACATGGCAACAGGAATTCTCGAAAAGGAACTAGTCATCCACTCCTATCCTGTTAGGTAAGCAAAAAAATGATGCACTATTTGAAAAATGTTTAGTTACGATTATATTTGATTAGGGGAATTGAGTGGACTGGCCTGAAGAGTTTCCTGAGCTTTGCATTTACAACCCCAGGTTCATCTGGAATGGTGCGAAATGAGTTGTTGCTGACGGATGTTGCAACTGGAGGTTGCACTTCGATTCGCACAGATGTTGTTGACGAACCTCCAATCGACACTCTGAAAGTTTCACCTTTGAAGTGAGTCTTATATTCTTTTGGAATCGGATAATGTTAAAAATTTTTTACTTTGAAATCAGGCAATATTTTGTGCTGTCACTTAAATTTAGCACATTCGAGTTGTGGGATTTGCGAAATATGTGCATTTTGAGAACCATGCCTAAGAAGTTCCCCCTTGTGACGGCGTTGGTATGAACATTTTGTTATTTTCAACAAATGTATTTCAAACATGATTTAGGAATGGTCACCAATTCACAATTTAAAAGCATTAAGACGGAAAATGGCCCACCAAGAAGAGAAAGAACAGGAAGACATCCAAGTGTTGTCACCTACTGCCGCAGAACAAAGTAAAAACTTGATTTTAATAATTATTTGTGAAAAAATTCAAGAATATATAATTCTAGCAAGAATTGGTGAATCTTCTGCTGAAAAAAGTCTCATAGCCAGGGAGCATTTTGTATTTACAGACACCGACAGTCAGTTGTTTCACTTTTCTGTCGATGGAAATGTGATGAAAGATGGCATCAAAATTCCTCCTGAGGTACAAACGTAGCTCATGCATAACCAAACTTGAATAACATTTTGTTTTGCAACAAATTTTAGACTGGAGTTAGCGGTGTCACCTGTATTGCCTTCAAAAATGACCTTATAGTCCAAGGAGACTCTGACGGGTTGCTGAATATTTGGGATTTGAAGGCTCGCTCGTCACGAAACGTGCACACTTCAAGAGGGTGGGTAAAAAAGATGCGGTTTGCTCCAGGCAAGGGAAATCTCAGGCTACTGTTACTCTACAATGATGGCGTTGACATAATAGACCTTAAAAAGGTGCATATTTTTTACAATGAATCAATAAAAAATAACGGTCTGATTTTAGGCGCATTACGAGAGAATAGCTCAGTTGAAGAGTCCTCGTGATATTGTCAAGGTGATGGATATTGATTGGGCTGCTTCAGACAAGCCTGTCCTGGCAACCCAGGATGGGTGTCTCCGAGTGATGGACATAACTTTGACCCACTGCAGCTCCCCAATGTCGGAATATTCATTCCAAGGTTATTTTGAAAATTTAAAAAATGATTAATTTTCTAATATAACTTTCTTACAGACTCCATTTATTGTCCTAGTCTTCTTACACCTCATGCACTTCTTAGTCTAAGAACCTCACTTGCTACTGGGCTCTGCACGATTGATCAATTGGACAACCTCCGAGGGCTAACAGACCTAGAGGCTCAAGGTGAGCAACTTTTCAATTTAAAATTTAATTCAAAGAAATTAATGTTAAAAATTTGAAGGCAAAATTTTTGAAAAGTTTGAAACACAGTGCGGATTAACAATTAAAGTTGTGTACATCCAGACTGGAAGTACTTTCCAAATCAAAAATTTTAAAAGTTGTAAATTTTTTCCTACATTTTTAGGCCTGAAAGACCAACTAACTCAGCTTTCCGAGTCTGAAATGGACAGTTTCAGGCAGAAATCTTATTGCCAACGAGCTCTGGCAGCTGCCAAGTACTTTGGTTCCACGGAGGAAGTCGATTTGTGGACCGTGGCTGATTACTACATCAAAACTTACAAGCGCACTGTATAATAAATATTTTTACAATTTTTCTCTTGACATTTCCACAAATTAATATCCTAGGGAATTATTGAGAGGAGTCCGAGCATAGATTCGCCTGGCTCCACCTTGGACACAAACAGAACCAATGCAAACCCAGATCTAGAACCGTTAGACACTTGCTATGATCTTATCTGCGATAATTATTCCTTCCAGGTATGTTTTGTATTCGTTGAAATAATACTTCCAGTCTAAAAGTGTAATTTCTCAGAAACTGCAACTTGAGAGAGCATCAATTCACGAGTCGAAGCGCGGAGACTACGAACACTCGAAAAAGGTGATCGAACGTCTCATCCTGCTTGGACAGACTGACAGAGCGGTGCAGCTTCTTTTGGAGACGGAGCTTGAGAATCCTGCCTACTACACTGATGCCATAAAGTACAATTAGTACAATTTGTCTCCTCAGTAATTGAAATTTTGATTTCAGAGCTTGCTTGGTTTCAACCATTCAGTCTACTGGTGCTGCCCAAAGCACTATCAAACTTGTTGCCACAAACTTGATAGCAAATGGAAATATAGGGGAAGGTAAATTTAATACTATTCATTAATTTTGGAGAAACTATTAATTATTTATGAAGGCGTCCAACTTTTGTGCTTGATTGGAAAGGGGTTAGATGCTTGCCGGTATCTCACTTCATACTCTTTATGGGAGCGTGCAGCCTGGCTAGCAAAATCAGTCTTACCTCAGGGAGAAATGGCCGAGGTGCTGAAGAAATGGGCTGAGCATCTTGCTGCCAACGGGAACAGGGTAATTCTCATAAATTTGATTTGATTTTGTTTATTTGAATTTTTTGACAGATGCAAGCTGCACTTGTTCTCATCTCGCTGGGTCGATTCGCACAATGTGCAGAACTTTTGGTATCGAAAGGTCTTCCAGCCCAGGCTTGGATTCTACTTGCTGCGTGCAGAGAAAACGGTTTGGAAGTCGAGGCACCCAGGGGACTTCACGAGGAGCTGAGTCAATTGTTTGAGGGCAACCAGCGCCTTCTCACACTGCTGTCTCCAGATTGACCATTTTAAAAATCAAAAGTTTCTCCTGAACTTTTTTCGAGAAGTGCTTACAAGTCGATTCTAGTTTCTCTTTTTTAGAGCCACTGTATGGTTATTACTGTTTAGGCAGAGAAATAATTATTTACCACACCGCAGGGCAAGAGTATACACATTAAACTGCTGTATTGATGGTGCAATTTGTTAGCCTTGACCTGTGTATCACAAGATCATTTATTATATCAAAGTGAATAAAGATTTATATATTTTAAGCTCAGCAGAAATTCACAATGTGTAATTTTTCTTTCAACCCTAAAAGAAATCTTTTTGAAAGTATAAAAAGGTAGAATTTCGTCAGAAATAGAATCAATATTAAAATGAATGAATAAGGTGGGTTTTAATCCACCGTAAGGGTTGGAAAGATTTAAAACTTAGAATAATTAAAATGTATTTTTTACTCAATTTTCCATTAAATAATTAGCAACCTCCAAATTCCAATAATTCTTAGTTTGTAAGTCGGAGCGAAAATGTGATGATTCTTGTCATCTTACATTAACCTTGACGAGAAGAAGATTGCGTCTGCCATCCTCTTCTTATTGCAATTCGCAAAAACCATCGAGTGCCAGTGTGCAAAAAAAAGGAGGCTGACAATTGACATCTGCAGCGAGCCGAGCCCTCTGTCGCAGCCGGGTTTGGCGCCACTCGCGCCTCCCCCCTCCCCTCCGTGCGATTTCAAGGGCAACGCTTCTTTTTTGTTCCAACAACTGCTTTTATTATTTTATTCAGTAAGTGCAACATGGCGGTAGTCGGGACGCTCGTCTCGATCTCGGGCTCGCTCCTCTTGACGCCGTTGATCCTTTTCCTGCTGGTGATTCTGTTCCTGGCCTCGATCGGCAAGTCGATCGGCGTCCGAAGACTGTACGTGAAGACCCTGCTGACCCTGTTCGAGGTGAGCAAGCGAGTTTGCGAGTGCCAAAAGTGGGCTCGTCATGGACCTGCCCCACAGCCAGAGGAATGCACGACGATCCCCTTTGGTCGTTCGCAGATGTGCAAATTAAAAGACTCGCGAACTTTTGCATGACTCACACGAATTTACTTCGAGAAAGATTTGCCAATTTTTCCCGAATGTTTTGCTCAATTTGAGTTTGTTTTTCTCGCAATTCCCGGATTTGTTCCACATACGTGGGCAGTTTTAGGGGTGAGCGAGAGGATTTCCGCGGGCGGAAGTGCGCGTCCGATGTACATAATTTCCGAAATTGAATTCAAAGATTTCAAAGTCGAAACCTCGGTGCCTTTTGTTTGTGTGTTGGCTGCGTTTTTCGATACGCGTGCCTAAGGAGAAATTACTTATCCTGCCCGAGAGAGTGTGGTGGCATTTTCACTTTTGTCCAGGAAGACGAGCTTGCTCGGCTGCGTCAGCAATATGACTTTTAGATAAACAATACAACTTATTTATTTTGATTGCAGGTCGTCGTTTATGAAATTGCTACTGATTTTTACACAAAACTCTCAAGTGAAATATCAAAGTTTTCATTCCAATTTAATTAAATTTGAAAATAGAATTTTGTATTATTTAAAATGTTATCAAAATTCCTGTTGATTTGAAGTCTCAATTTTTGAGAGCCATTTCAGGACTTTAATCGGCTTTATCAAGTGTTCATTCAAAAGCCTTTAAAGAAAATATGAAAAACATAAAAAGTAAAAAAAAAACCTAAAAACAATTTTTATAATAAAAATCCAGGAGTTCACTATAAAAATTTTAACACTATGAGTTAGAAAGCTACACAATCTTGAAACTTTATATTTTGATGTATTTTAACTTAATTCCTTATGTAATATAATTTAATCTAGAAGTTTGTTTACCTCCGTTCACGTTTGCCAGAGAAGATGAAAGGAGTTTAAAGTGTACAATCTCAAAAAAATGAGTTAATCTCTCTTATGTACAATTTATTATCCTTTTTGTGCCCCTTAAGGCTTATCATGTTGTTAATTTATAACTGGATCAGTTGTGTTCTCGAACCTGCAAAATTGCCGGAATCGATTTCGCCTAAGTTACTTTCCCACTCGCCAACACGGTTGAATGTGTAATTTGCATGGGTCGCGTCAATACTTGGTGAATAATTCATGAACTCGTGCGCAACTGTACATTCCAGAAAATTCTGCACTTTCGATAATTGAAATTAATAAAATCCTTAACCTCTCTGGGATCAGCTCTTGGAATCAAAATGTGCAGACGCGGCCCATGCACTCGGGAACTCTGACCGACGGGCGCGGCTCACGTGACACGCACGGGCTTATGTAAGATTTGATTATGGAAGACATGCCTTAAGTGGTGATAAGCGTCAGATCAGGCCATCACTCATTTGGAGCAGAGGGATTAATGCATTGGAATCTGAATTTTTCTGGATAAATTGCTCTTAAAGAAAAAAATTTAATTAATTCATTTTAAAAGTATATTTTTATGAAGAAAAATCAGTCGATTTTGAAGTTTTAATGCGATCAAAGGCAAAAAATAAAAAATAAAAATATTACAAAAATATAAATATTTGTATTACTTTATCTAATTATTTTATCAATTTTAATTTAAACCAAAGAAGAAAATTATTAATTTAAATATTTAAACAGTTTGGTGAAACATCAAATGAATTGCGTTAATTTTTTTGTATAATATTTTCACTTTTAATCTATAACTGCAATGGAAATTGTATTATTAACCCAGAGCCAAATACACATTTTTTTTCTTTTCAAGCAATAATATTTGATGATATTTCTAACCAAAATCATCTTGATAAAGTGACAGTCCTTTCGGTCTTCTGATGACTACATTATAGTCAACCGCTGACATTAAAAGCAGAGCAAACCAGTTTTGCAGAGGCGGCAAAACCCTTTCCGGTTTTGCTCACTTTCCCGCCCGCATAAATTTTGGTTCGCGCCCTCTGCTCCAAACAAATGGGGGTGTAAATTATTGTCGATGGTTTGCATTTTAATCAGGCGTTCGTAACGGACAAAAAAAGGTGCAGCTGCGAATTCTTTGATTCTGAACCTCCCCCACGGCGGTAAAATAAAAAATCTCGTATGCGGCGCTTGACTGCCCAGCACGCTTCAATGCAAACCTGGTCTGCTGCACAATTCGCAATAGGGAAGTGGAATAAATGGAAATCGCAGCCATGCGTGCCGCAGAATAATTCTTGCTCGACTTGTTTTGCTTTTCTTTTCAATCGTGACTCTCAAATATTTAAAATTAATAAAATTCTTTTTTAAATATTTAAGAATTGCAATTTTTTGAAGAAATATATCAAAATATTGTAGTAATTTCTATATAAATCTTACTTTTGATTTAATATTGAACCTTCATTCATAAGTTGATTCATTCACAAGCCCCTCTGCACTGTTCCTAATTTGAAATGTCAAAAGGCGTCGCATTTGGAAACCCTTCTGGCTGCCAATTTAATTAAGTAGCCATTAGGAGATTAACCAAAAATGTCACAAGGCGACTAGAAAAATTATTTTTATCTCGAGGAATGCTAATCTAGAAACCAACTATATTATATGTGTGTCCCCTGTTTGTCATCTGATATCATTCTAATGATGAACCTCAGACTTTGAAACTTGCAATCAAGCCGCTCCATTCATGCTCTTGGGAAACTAATTAGATGAAAAAGAAGAGCACACTTGTTGTGCAACAAACTTGCATTCGATGCAACTGATGAAACACAACTCATGTGTCTCACTTTCGATTAGTCATCAAATATCATAAAAAAAAAATGAAAATGCAGAGCTTCTCAATGCAAGATGATGATACAAACAATGAAAACTCCCCACACAACCAGAAAAATAATTGTATGCAAATATTTAAAAAAAAAAAATTATATTCCATTATTTTGAATTGCAACATTATTAAAAAGCTTGCTTTTTTGTGTGATTTCAGTATGGCAGGCAGCACATTGAAATTGCCAACAAGCAAAAGCGGCGGTCCGATGACTCAGGGTTCAACTCTGAGGACGAGGGCGATTCGAAGAGAACAAGGACCACGTCGGAAGCATCCGACGACGGTCTGCAGAGGGGAAGGACCAAAGGTCACCAACGAAATGGATCTCTTAAGGTAGCAATTGAAAGTCTGATGTTGATTGAAAGTAAAAATTTTATGTCCAGAATGGAATAAGTCTGATTCAACGAGAAGACCTCATCCTCGCACCTGACCCTTGTCACAACAAAAGCGACCACAATCACCGAGACTCGAGCAATCCTAGACATCCGAAGTCCAGGAGTCACTCGGCTGGAGCGCCCAGAACTGGTACCTCAAATGGTACGTCGGAAAAGGGCGAAAACAGCGAACAAGAAGATGAAATTGATAACCCGGGACTGGTATTAAATCTTATAATTTGTCCTGAGATTTATAATGAACTCACAATTTTTAGGACAAAGATCACAGAAAATTGTCTTTTGAGACTTTGAAAAGGGAGTTTGACCTGTCAGACTCTTTGACGTTTATAAAGGCTGGAGTCGAGTCCATCATTGAAGACGAAGTCACCCAATGTTTCGAAGCTGAAGAATTACGGGTTAGTTTATACTTACTATTTTTAGAAACATTTTTCTAATTTAAATTTTCCAGTCTTGGAATTTGTTGACAAGAACAAATAGACATTATGAGTTCATCAGCTGGAGACTTACAGTGATTTGGATGTTAGGTTTTGTAGTTCGCTACCTCTTTCTCTTCCCACTGAGAGTCACCATATGTTTTGTTGGGGTGAGTCTGCGGCTCTTGTTAAAAATTAATAGACACGTTTTATAGTAAACATGCGGAAATTTTAAAAATTTAAACGCAGTTCTGGTGGATGGCAATTTCTACCACTCTGATCAGTTTGGTGCCAGGCCTGAAATTAAGGCGTTGGCTGAACAAGCACGCCATGCTGATCACTTTCCGACTTTATGCACGCTCCTTCTCAACCGTAATCAACGTGCACAACACCGAGTACATGCCTAAGTCCAACGGCATATGCGTGGCCAATCACACAACGCCGGTGGACATTGTCATTCTTGCCACCAACACCTGTTACTCTTTGGTATCAGCAGCAGATTTTATTTCAAATCAATCGCTTTCTGTGCTGCTGGATATAAATTTCCAATGGATTTGTGTTTCCTCCTTTTTTTATAATTTTTTAATTTGTACGCTCCTAAAAACAATTTTTTATCTGTTATTTTTCTTCAATTATTGGTTTTATCTTGCTATTTAATTGATTATTAAATTAACATTTGTCTGCTGTGCAGGTTTACTGGCTGACGTTTTGTACAGCGGTAGTCGGATATGTGCCCGCGGGAAAGTTCAAGCGGTGGCTGAACTCCAAAGTGTCCATCATGTGCTTTACGTTCTTGTCCTCCGCGCTCTCTGCAGTCATCACATACCACAACCCCGAAAACAAGCCCAAAGAGGGCATTTGTGTGGCCAATCACACATCACCAATTGACGTCCTCGTCTTGGCTTGTGACAATTGTTACGCTTTGGTATGTTGTGTTGTCCAGTGCGTTCTAAAAATTGTGCTTGGTTTAGACAAATTTGTTTTAAATAAAAAAAATAGAGTTTCGTCTAAATGTATGTTTCCTACACACTAGATCGGGCAGCGCCATGGAGGATTCCTTGGCTTGCTCCAAAGGGCACTGGCCAGAGCTTCTTCGCACATTTGGTTTGAGAGGTCAGAGGTCAAAGACAGAGAAGTTGTTACCAAGAGGTAATTTCCTGGGAAAATTTATCAATGATTTTATTTGACCAAAATATTTCCGCAGACTTCGTCAGCATGTCAGCGACCCTGATAATCCACCAATTTTGATTTTCCCTGAAGGAACTTGCATCAATAACACATCAGTGATGCAGTTCAAAAAAGGCAGCTTTGAAGTAGGGGGAGTTATTTACCCCGTCGCCATCAAGGTAGAAAAAAATTCAGACGTATTTTTTGCGATAAAATCTTTATTAAAATTATTTCAGTATGACCCAAAGTTTGGCGACGCCTTTTGGAACAGCAGCAAATACTCAATGATGCAGTATCTGTACATGATGATGACTTCCTGGGCAATTGTGTGTGATGTGTGGTACTTGCCGCCCATGCACCAAGCCCCTGACGAGAATGCCGTAGATTTTGCCAATAGAGTGAAGAGTGTGATTGCTACACAGGGAGGACTGGTAGACTTAATGTGGTATGTTTTCTAAAAAAACATACTTTCAAAAAATCACATTTGATGATTGGAAATAATTTCATGTGATTAAAATTCCTTTTCAGGGACGGTCAGTTGAAACGAATGTGCGCAAAGAAGGAGTGGAAGGAAAGGCAACAGGAAGAGTTCAGCAAACGCCTGAAAGTAGAATAAATCCTCAGGACCGAAAGAGGAATAATTTTAGTGATGAGAAGGCCACACGAAGCTGCGACTGTGATCTTAGAGCTTGTGAAATCCCACCACAATCCACCTATGTCCACTTCCCCCAACCATCCGCTGCAATGACAGGACCAAAGATGCTTATAACCAATGTCTTCATCTGTGTTCGAATCCTCTTGTGCCAACTGCTTGAAGACTCTCTGACAGACAGCATTTACTCTGCAAGTTTGAACACTGCCTGCGTCTCATTCCGATTCAATCCCGAAGCAGGAAATTTGCCATCTGGTTTCAATTATATTTCAGCCGCACTCTAAGCCACTCCTAGACAATGTAACTGAAATTATGATTGTATTTTGAAGATTTTCATTACTTATAAATCAACGTGTATCCAATTGACAAAACATATCTCCTTGTCAGCCAAATTTCAACTGGCAAAACTGAAACCTAAATTTTTTAATTAATAAACTTGGAGTGGCTGCGCATGCACACTCAGGATTTCCAAGCGAACCTTCAGTATGAAAGATAGGTGCATTATAAATGCCTTGAGAGTCTAGTCCTATGATGGGATAGGATTGGTTCCATTACCATTAAATATTCATGGTGGAGGTGGTTGTAAAAAGTAATAATTTGTAATCAGCTAATTTATTAATGATAAGACTGGAAGAGCTGGTCTCTTAAGAAGTCATCATTTTAATTTTGGTCTTTCACTGGAAAAGGCAGCTGATCGAGAAAGCAAGAAGTGTGAAATTGCAGCAAGTTATTTTTGTTACCAGTTGGGACTTGAGCAAGTTTTATTTTTGGAAAGGATAAAAATGTATCTTAGGAATTAAATGCGTGTACTATCACATCTGTTAAATTATATTTATGTGTCTATTGTTTTTATTGATTTTGCGTAGAACGATTGTCTCTCTGTTTGTGCACAACTTTTGAGTGGAAGAAACAAGCTTGTGTAATTGTCCATCGATTTAATCTATATTTTAAATTTCATCGATAAACGTATGGATCCTCATTCGGAATAAAATTAATGTCAATAAATAATTTTGTTTCCCAAATAACAAACCTGTTAGTCTGGAAGTTTCACAGTTTGTTGGAAGAAATTAGATTTTGAAGCGCAAGGACAGTAGTTATGAATTTCCACTGAAAATCAGCACGCGACTCTCTAATTAAGCCACCAGCAGTAGTCATAGCAACAATTAAGCAAACACATTAATTTGGTGTCACTTTTTGGACAATATGGTTCAGTTGTCTTGTGTGCGTGACAAGTGACGGAAACTCATTCAAATTTCTCTGGTGTCTGATTTCGGACAAGAATTTAATTCTTTTTACTCTCCCTTTTAAAAATAACGTAGAGCTTATAAAACAATGACATTATTGGGTAAGTGAACAATTAATAACTTATTAAATTTGCATAAAAGCAGTGCAATCAACAGGTGATGAGTTCTCCCGGCGAAACTGCCCCTGAAGGGACCTTAGCCCCTGTAGCCGTTTCCAAATCATATGTGGTTGATCCGCAGGTTCAGAACGTGGCAGTGCTCGTGGTTTCGGGCGTTCTAGGTACACTCTTCAATGCAGCCCTTCTGGCAGGGGCGCTCACCAGGCCCCGCGTGCCTGGAAGTCTCGGTTGCACTCCACCGATAGCAGCGGCTCTCTCGCAACAGGCCTTTGGTGGACTCGTAGAGGTATTATTGTATTATATTGATTAGGAAATTTTAAGAATTAAAAAAAAATGCTAAATGCTTAGAAAAACTGTTGGTAGATTTCTATTTAAAAAATTTAATGTTGTCTCAATGACCACATTAAAAAGCTTGCGTGAGATTGTCACAGAGCTAAATGTGGTGTGTAGTTGAATCGATATTACATATTCATTTTGACACAGCTGCGCCGTTGTCTCTGCTGCTCATAATGAATAAACTTTTCCAATGAACCCTTTCACCCCTAATTTAGTCACCGCGTAGTCTCTTATTTTCAAATTTGTGTCACGGTAACGCCCTGCATTTTGACATTGACAAATATGTGTCATTGTAGATTTAATTTTAGATTCGTTTATTGAAAAAAATTTTATTAAAAAATATCTGATTCCATTTCAGAGCACGTTGACCATGTTCCTGGCCGCGGCCTACAGTGGAGGCGGCCTGACGAGCACCGCAACGGCGCCAAACGACTTCTCCCTGCCTGGCAAAGCCACTCTAATCGCCTCCCTCTTCTTTGTGTCCACTTGTCATGCATGGTCAAAGGCCTCGATGATGGCAGCCTCCGCTCCTGGGGCGTCCGTAGGTTTGGTTCGGCTCCTCATCCTTGTTAGTTTTGGCGTCAGCATAGCCATCGCAGCCACCACAGGCTACTACGTTGGGTCTGACAAGGCCAACGTCAGCTCGTATAAAAAAATGGTTCATTTAAAAAAATAATAATAATAAACAATAATTATTTAGGACGGTTTTGGTGCCCCGGCTGAAACTGGCGGCCATCCCGGCTGGTCTGCGGTGGTCGATCGTGGCCCTTGGGATGGCGCTTCCTTGGGCATTATGGGTGGTTTTCGTTGTAATGGCCATAGTGGCGTCAGCGTCCAACAGGAAAAGCGAAAAGGTCTTCCAGTTTGGTTCAGAGGCGCCTCCGTCGACAGGGGCCATTGTCTCGACCGTTACTATTTTGTACCTGGGCCTCAAACTGCCATATGAAATAGTAAGTTTTTTGTGTAGAACATTTTTTTTTTTTGAGAGATAAATGTGAATTTTAGATTTAAATAGTTACTTTCATTTATTATTTCTAAAAATAATTTTTTTTAATCCCTAAACACCGAATGTTGATGGAGATTTTTTCAGGATTAAATTAGAAGTTAAATTAATGAATTAATTTTCAGAGTTCAATGCTGCAAGGTCCACGGCCGCCCACCCTGCACTCGGCACTGGCCTGGGCGCGCTTCGCCTACTCCGTTTTGTTGCCTATCCTTGTCTTGGGCAGCGCTCGCAGGTTCAAAGCGGCCCTGATCGCTGCCTTCATGTGCTGCAACCGGAGAAAGCGCGCCGTCGCTCCACCAGAGGCTGACCAAGGGGTAAGGGGTGAGCTCGAGGAGTTCTCCGAAACGGAACAAGAGCAAGCCTACTAGTTTAGCGGCAGGTCAGTCGGAGACAAATGCACCTTTGTCAATCGGTTTGCATGTTTTATTAATTTATCTCGGAGCATGAATTCAAAAAAAGGTGCACTTGCCTGCGACATTTTTATTTGCAATAATAACAAAATTAAATTATCTGTATTGACTCTTATTTTTTTTTATTTAATATCAGGGTGACCGCGTCCCTGCATCCTGCCCTATTCTTTTTCAAACGCCCGGAGGTGTTTATCTCAGAAGGGTGAGGTACAAACATCATCCCACGGCGCCAGGTTTTGCCTACGCCTTGTGCGACATCGAGCCGAAAGCGATTCAGAAATCCGACACGTGGGAGAAAATGGACATTTTTATGCGGAGTAGTGCTTTCCTCAAGTGAATGGGATGGAAATAAGTTATTGAGTTTATCAATAAATAAGCTGACTCAACTGTCACAGTTTATTGCAGAAAATCCAACAAGAAGTAAATTTTCAACACAATGGTGGCAAAATGACAAAAAAAGTTAAAAATAAAAATAGTTTTTCTTCTATCACAACTATAAAGTTTCTCGACTTCAAACAACTTTTGAAACCAGCTGCTTCATAACAAAATTTACAGGTGTTTGTGTCTCTCAGCCCTGTATCACAATTGAAGGAAATCAACCGGGCTCCAATAAAATGTAAAAAGTCGTCAGAGAACTATGTTTCTTCCTAATAATCCATAAAATTATTTTGGTAAAAGTGTTATTCTGTGCCTGAACCAGCAGACTACAAGTATATAATGTATAACTAGATTACAGAAACCTGGCAATGAACGGTATATTTACTTTTCCTCAATGCTGAGCAAATTTAGATAGGTGTCAAAAATTGACAGGGGCCAAAATTTAAAACTTAATTATCAGACAAACAAAATTGTCAGATTGAACAAAAATTAAAAGTGATAAATTCAATAGACAAAAAAAATTATCAACACCTTGGAAGCAATCCAAAATGAAGACAAGCGTCGAAGGAGTCGTTGAATCAACTGATCTACGAACACGAAACGTCATCCTTATGTGGGGTCACATAAAAACTGAGGAGGTAGAACCAAAAGTTTGAAAACAAAGGCGCATCTCACCAGCGGACGAGATCTCGGTACTCGTCGTTGATGCTGAGTCTCTTGATGCTCTCGTAACTGAGGATGATGGCGAACGAGTAGACGGCTGACTGCACCAGCCGGGCGCTCAGCCCCTTGCTGAAGATGCGCATCCCCTCCTCGGCCCAGAGTTCGCGGAAGGTGCGCGACATCGAGCCGATCCGCTGCACCTGCAGCCGCGCCCGCACAATGTCCAGCGGGTTGGTCAGCAAGGTCGTTGTGAAGCCACCCATTGTGCCGGATATGCACTGAATCATCAGGTGGGAGCACCCTGACGGAAGCAACCGGTGCAATTCATCTAGAAAGTTAATTTGAAAATTGCAGGTAAAAAGCTAAATAGAAAATTTATTAACGAAATAAATTTGATACTATAAACTTGATGAACGCTTTATGATTCTTCATTGAAGAAAATTATAAAAAGAAAAAGACAACTTTTTGTGTGGAAGAAATTAATTGAAAAACACAAACTGTTTGCAAATTTTGTCAAATTTGGTGCTTCTTTTCTCAATATTAATAACTTTATAATTTTAAAATTGATAACATATTTAACATGAAAACTTGTCTAATATTTATTAAAATTATAGTTTTGCAACGTTTTTTTTTTAATGTTGGTAAAATATAAATCGTTTAATAAGTAAAAAATTTAAGCATTCTTCAATATAATATAAATTTCTTTTAAGGGGTTGAAATTAATTTATCTTCCTTTAATTTTTTTAAACTTAATGAATGAATAAATGAAAAAAGTGAAATTTTTATGGGCATTCTCGTAAAATATTTTGAAAACTGTTTCCCCTTAAAACGAGTTATTATCAGGGCAAATCAAATCGGTAAAATTAAATTGACAGATGATACGCGGAAATTACAAAATAAAATTATTAATTTAAGTCAAGAAATAAAATCAAATTTAGATCACATGGTCAAGGCTGAACTGAAGCTAAAACTGAAACACATGAAGAAGGAAGTTGTTAATAAAATTCAAATAGAAACGAAGCAAGTAAATGATAGGAAAATTGCAACATCTAAAAATAAATCCAGTGCAGCGTGGAAACTTATAAACAATAAATTAGGGAAAAGTAAAAATTCAGAGTATATTGACGAATTAAATATAAACGGTGCTAAAGAATCAATTAAACTTAATATCGCCAATTGCCTGAACAATGCATTTGTTGAACCAGAGCCTGACCTAAATAATATAAATTTAGCTGATTGTTCCAAAGTGACTGATAACCTTTGTAATATGGTACAAGAATTACAGCTTTTTGAGGAGTTTGAAATATATAGTATAATAAATCATCTCCCATCTAAAAATTCATCTGGGTGGGATGGAATTTCAACCACTGTACTGAAAAAAATTTCAATGTATATTACTGCGCCTCTTACTTATTTAATAAACGAGTCATTCCTAAAAGGTAGTTTCCCCGATAATATGAAACTTGCTAAAATTATCCCACTGTTTAAAAAGGGCGAAAAAGAAAACCCTTCAAATTATAGACCAATTGCGATAACATCATCAATATCAAAAGTATATGAGAAAGCCTTTTTACATAGATTGGAAAAACACTTGAACACTAATAATATCCAAATACCTGAGCAACATGGATTTAGAAAGGGAAAAAATACTGTAACGGCCTTATATAGTTATGTAACATCTCTGTACGAATCAGTTGAAGCAAAAGAAAAAGTGAATGTTATCTTGTACGATTTCTCTAACGCATTTGGCACCCTTCATCCACCTCTCCTTATACATAAGTTAAAACAATACGGTCTAAACGAGAACTTGCTCTCGTGGTTGGCCTGCTTCTTATCAAATAGGAAACAATTTGTACAGCTTAAGAACCTTGGTTGTGATAGGTACGAGGAGTTTATTAACTCGGATATATTAGAGAGTAACAGGGGTGTGCCGCAAGGCACAGTTCTCGGCCCAATTGGGTTTTCTATGTATTTAAATGATATTCCTCTCGCTGTGTTCTTGGCCCTCCTGATTTTGTTTGCCGACGACTCCACGGCTATAGTCAAGGGAGAGTCTTTTCCTGAGGTAAATACTAAAACGGTGGCTGTAAATGAAAGTTTTGTCGATTTTGCTAATGATAATTTTTTGAGGATAAATTCAGAAAAATCTAAAATACTACAAATACACACCAGCCAAACAAAAAATCTTGTTCAACCTGATGTTAAAATTGAAGATAAGAGTATAGAAATCTGTAAAACTGGTAAACTCTTGGGAGTACAAATTAATGATACACTTAACTGGAATGATCACTGTGATAAGGTTGTCAATAAAATGAGAGGAGTCTCTCATGTGTTCACTAGACTGAAATACAAGGTGTCAGATAACATTCTAAAATTGATCTATTTTTCACACGTTCAGAGTCATATAATGTATGGGATTGTAATTTGGGGGGGTTCTAGTCATTTAATCAAAGTATTTAGAGCACAGAAAAGAGCGTTGAGAGCCATGGCGGGCATTCCCTACTGGCGATCTAATGAAGCGTTGGATACTTGTAAACCAATATTTGTCAAATATAATATAATGACTGTGCCATCGTTGTATATACTCGAATGTATAAAATTCTTAGTGCAAAACCGAAACCTATTTCAGAAATATAGTGATACTGTAGATACGAGGAGAGTGACTAGACATAATCAGACTAATCTTTGCTGTAATGATTTGGTTGTGAAAGAAGTTAAGCTCAAGAAATCTGTAGAAAACCCAGAAATCATGATCCCCAGAATATTTAATGCATTACCGATATCTTTAAAAGTCCTCGAAAATGACGACGTTCTTGTAAAAATGGTGAAAGCTTTTGTGTTAGAGCACAAATTCTATGACTTGAACGAATTTTATCGTTTAAATAATGCCATGTACACTGACTTATTTTAAAAAGCTGTTATTTACTATGTATGTTATGTGGTATATAATGCTTAACAAAATAAAGAAATCTTGAATCTTGAATCTTACCATATCAAAAAGATACTAAAAAAGTTTCATTATTTAGTTATCATAGAGCTTGGGGCAAAATTGAATCATCATTATTTTGATTGTGAACTTTCAAAAAATACTTGTGATTGAAAATTTTCTCACCTTGGTAAAAATGGTAAAGTAGCCACCACATGGCTGAGTTAGGTACGTATGTGCACAACGAAGCAGTGTATCCTCTGTAGTAACCCTTCAACCCATCCCTTCGGTAAATTTCGGCAGTGACGTAGGCGGCGATTTGGAATTTGGTTCGTCCTTCAACAACCACACCCAGCGGGTTTGTGGCATGACTAGCACCTACATTTGGAATGTTATTAAAATGTAAAAACAAATATTTGACCAAACCAAATATACCTTTGGCTTGTCCGAGGATCATGATGTGCTGGGAAATGACGTCAAAGGGCACCACAATGCTCTGGCCCACCAGAGAGGCAGCGGCGCCTCCGACCATCCCTCGGATCCGCGAGTCCGAGACCAACTCGCGCTCCTTCAGGATGTGACGAACACCTTCGTACGTCGAGATGTAGAAGACACCAGAAATGAGCTGCGCTGCACTCACCTGGATTTCAACAAAATAGAAAATTAAAAGTGAACAAAATTATCAAATAAAAACTGCGTTTAACCACATTTCCCCCCATATTTTTAGTATTCCAGAATAAACTATTAATGAAGTTCTTCTAATTAAAAAATTCAAGTTCCAAATTATTTGTATGTACAAAGAAATTTTATTTGGTTGAATGATTACTTTTGAAACTTCAAACTTTATTCTGAACCACCCTATTGATCTCATTTTTATCTTAATGGAAAATGCCCAGCAGTAATAAAATAAATTCCATCTATCGTAAACAAAAAATGGAGATAAAAAAAATATAAGCTAACCCAAAAGCCCTTGTAGAGTCCCCTCATTCCTTCGCTCTTCCTGATCTGGATGCACGCGTCCATCATGCCCTTGTAGGCCTCGTTGTGTCTCTGGATCTGCAGTCTGGTCTTGACCACCGTCAATGGGTATAGGGCGCACCGTACACTGAACGAACTCATCATGCTGAGGGGGAAGAACTTGCTCTTGTCCATCATCTCCCACTCGATGGTGCGCAGGAAGGGCACGCCCAGGGCCGGACTGGCCGGGTCCAGGCTGTTCATCTCGCCTGAAAACATATCGTCCCGATTCAGTTCAATCTTTTCGCGGACTCGCTGCCAAATGACAATTCAAGGGTGTGATGTAATCTGCAGTCGCACCGAGTTCTCGGCTCACCACCGGCCGTCGGGCGCCGAACAAATCATCAAGGGTTGGTTGATCCGATTCGGCGTCTGCACGCAATTCGACGCTCCCGTCGGCCCATTTTTAGCAAATTTCACGAAAAATGGTCAGTTTTGTTTTGACTTTGACCCATTTGCAGCTTCCATCATTTTCCAGCTGACAGTTTTTCTGCTGCGATTCACTCGCGGTTAAAAACCGGCATTTCACTAAACGTTAAAAAGCTTCACAACTTAAGATTTAATTTAAATTTAGCTCAATTTGTTCATTTTAGCAATTAAATAATATTTTTAACAATAATATCTGTATTAAAAAATTTCATACACAGCTAAAAGTTGATTTTTGCTAGAAACCAGAAAAAAGAACCGGTTAAATACTTTATGCTTGAATAACCGGCGCATGCGTAGTTTATCTGTTGTCTCATGCGCCTTCAAAATTTGGGATTTTTGTGAACTTTGTTTGCTTCCTCTCGATTGCCAGGTAAATTTACAAATTTTTCGTTTTATTTTTCGTATAGTTTGAAGCTCACTAATTACGTTCATATTTTTTTAACCAAGTTCTACGATTTCTTTGGATTTTTTACTTAAATTCGCAGAATTATTTAACTTGTTAATTTTTGTAACATATTTCAGCCAAAAATAAAATCGGAAGATGTTCAATCCTCCCCAACAAGGACCCTCGTCGTCCAGGTCAAGTGGTGGAAGTGGCTTCTTTGGAACTTTCAAAGGCATTTACCAGGATGAATTCAAATGGTAAAATTTCATGAAGCTTTATAATATATTATGGAAATTATGAATACATAGTTTTAATTTTTTGCATGTGCTTTCTCGTCAAGCAATGATTTTTTTTACACTTTTTACTATTTTTATTTCATCCCATCAGTTAGTTCACATTCATATCAAACGAATAATGTAACTCTAATTATAAGAATTTTGCAATTTTTATTTTAAATACTTTTTCATTTCAAACATTTGCAATCAATAATAAATCTGACACTTCTCTAAAAAGATTAATATAAATTTGGATAAATTTGATTTTGGTAGGTCTGTGGTGAAGAGCGTCGCTTTCTTTGGAGTTGGTGTTTGGATAGCCACGGAATGCGCTGGAGTTGACTTCATGTCTCCTGCACCTTTACCATGATCACCTGAAGGCTTTTAACTGAATTTCCAATATTCATTTATAAATATTACGTTACTCAACTCCATATAGTTTCCTAGTCTAATAAACAGAGAAAATTGAAACACAATAACTCCTTTTGGAATTACCATCCTGATTTGAAGCAAAGTCAACTACGAAGTGATGAATAAAATTAAGACTTGTAGAAAATTATTACTCATTGTCAGTCGCATGCTGAATAAACAAATTTAGTGGAACAAAATTGCCAATTTAAAATTGTGGTATTATAATAGGTCTTACGTCATAATTGGTCTTTCCATGTCATTTCAATATTTTACAAAATTCAAAGTATTTTCCTGGTGCTTATTATGATCTGCAAGGTTTTTGGTGATTGAATAAAAGAAGTTTGCTTTTGGTTTTTTCATTATACACATTTTTAATGTCTTAGATTTAGATGCGAAGGAAATTAAGAACAAATACATTTTCATCTCATAATAGTCCATATGTACAACTCATTTATTTAGCTTACGTCAAGTCCGTTACTCATACACACATCATGCGTTGGTTTTGAATTCTCATCGATCAAATCAAAATATATATGTTTAATCATTCCATCATAGAACAATAATTAACCCTTACTATCGATTCCCGTTGACTCGTTCTCGGGGAAGTCTAACATTCTTTTTTAAAAAGGAATATATATTTGAAATATTTACTTTATTCTGTTGTGAAACTTTTGTTTCACTCACAAAGTAGTTGTGTGTGTGTTTTTCGAGAAGTGTGTTTGTTTGTTTGTTGTATTGATTTGTCTGAAGCCTAAAAGGTACAACATTGGGCATTTTATGATTTTTTTGCTTCTTTGTTTTACATACTCCAACTCTGCAGGGCACACGAAAATGTGCCTTCACCTCTATGATGATACAGTTAAAAACTACATTTTCTGTCTCTCTCATCACAATTAACGCAGCTTGTGATATATTATTCCATTTGTATGCTTTAAAAAATTGGTGCTTTTACAGTAGACATTAATTTTAACATTTTTCTCTAACATTTTATGCTTTTTTTTTCAAAATTTTTCAAATTTTCTGGACATAGAGTTTACTCTTATTGTTACAGGCAACTAATGCGTAAAGCTAGGCAAGTACGGGTCGGCTGGGCCCCCGGGTCAAGGGGGGCCCAGCGGACCCGCACTTTGGAAGAAGTGAAATTAACCAAGAATGAAATTTCCATTTGCTCCGTCGTTAATTATATATTAATTAATTAATAATTATTTGTAAGGGCGGGTGAGCCCCACTGGTTTTTCTCGAGTTGCCCTCGGCGCGCCCCCGACCCTGGAGGCTTCGAGTGCTTGGGGGTGAGATCAGTTGCAATGTACACCAGTTCATTATTGTCACTCGGCCTGACCGGGGAAGGGGACGCGCGTCCGAGTTGCTCGGTATTATTATTCCATTTAAAATTTTTTTTGCTATTATTTTCAATTGAAAAGAGAGAAGCGCTATAACCATGCTCTGAGATATATAATTGTTTGAAACACCATTCACGCCATCTAACAGAAGGGATTTTTACGCTCTACACACATACAGCTCTAAAGCACTGAGGCGTCAGGTTTCACCAGTCGAATTCACTTTCTTTCTTTTTTCACAATAGTTTTTTTCAATTAACTGCTCCCGGTTCTCGGAGGCCAGGTCGGCCATGACAGTGGCAGTCACTTTAAGGGAGCACCATTGGCATCAAAGTGACCTTGGCCGAGTCACCCTCCGAGGGAAATAGATCCGAGTGTGTCAAGTACAGTACATTTGTCCGGTGGAATGGCAAAGAAGTGAACTCGGACTGACAGCGAATCTATCAGCTATTATATCTCAATCGAAGAGGGGGGAAGGGCACGAGAAGGAGCAGAGAAGAACAGGAAATTATATATTTTTTTTTGTTGTATTTTTTACATACAATTTGTACTTTTTTCATCATTGTTTTGGAAAATAAAAGAAAAATAATTTTAATATCTCCCATTTGCTTATCAACTTCTTCTTCAGTTATATCGTTATTATTTTGTGATTTATTGAGCCAGAGAATGTTAAATTATTTGTTTGTGATTCCCGAAAATGAGAAATGTTTTGGGAACAGTTGCAGTCTTAGCTCTGGCGGGAGATTTCAGCGTTCATATTTGAAACATTCTTTTTTCTTCTTTCAATTATCAATCGGAGGCGCCACACAAGTTTTCGTTTTTCAAGGAACATTCAGTGTGTGTGTTTTTCTTTAATTATTACAACATAATAATAATCATCATACTGACAACAAGTACGGGTGGGTTATTAATAATGCGCAACAGTTCGTCCAATAGCAGCCCAGGCAGCTCTCAAAATAAGACTTGGCTTTTGGGTTTAAATTACAATTAGCAAATTTTTAAATCTCCTCTCCGCCTGGGCGCGTAGAGTTGGTGAGAAAAACCGCTAGACTTCTTTCGTTTTTTGGTTGCAACGCAGAAAAATCATATATTTACAATTTACAGGGGGCCGTGCAGGCCGCCGAGCAATCAATCAATTCACATTAAATTTCTTCTCTCAATAGGTTTTGGTTGACTAGGAAATAAATATTCAACTGCAGAGAAAAAGTGCAATGCCTATTAAAAATAATAGGGCTGGATATAAAAATTCCTTTGTTTGCTTTTTTTAAACTTTTTTTGGGAAGTGTAGCGCCTCGTACTGGCATTGATTTACTTGTAACTGTTGTAGTGGTGCGCCCGCGGGCGCTGGCTGTTTAAATAATTTGCAGAGAACCGAGGCGTGCAGCGACCTAGACTCTCTCCGGGGTCCCACTGCAATTAGACAGACAGGCATTGATCACAAAAACAGTCGCACTCTTCGTTCAGGCTTACTCGAAGGGAGGCAGGCTAGGCGAACTCGCCCAAGGTAAGACGCGAGGCGGACATGGCGACGCCGCTGTCGCTAGACGTGGACTGGATGCTGCCCTGGTCATCGGAGCTCGAGTCTCCGTCGGAACTTTGGTTGCAGCTCGTGTACCCAGTCACGTCAACCTCATCTGAAACATACACAAACAATCATTTTAGATTTTCAATAAAAAAAATGAAAAAAAAAACCCCAAATATTTGTATTTATTACAAGACATTTGAGGGTAGGTCAAAGAAATGTGGCAAATTCCCTAATCAGAAAAAATTATATTGTTGTCAAAGTAAAAATTTAATCCAATTCAAATAGAATTCCTAAAAGTTTTGGTTCACAAAGAATTGAAGATTTTTTTAATATTGGCGCTAAATTTTGAGTTCAATTTGAGCTAGCTAGGTAAGTTTTAAAAAGTTTTTAAACTTTGACAGCTGAATTTTGGGAGAATCAAACTGTAGAATTTTTAAACGTTTTTTTTTTAAATGTAACACATCTTTAAAAAAAACTGCTATGGTGTTGAAAATTGTTATCACTTTTCACGGCAGAGGCCTAGATTGTGGGGCAAACGATTGTTATTTAGCTGTCACAGTCAACCGCTGCTTCCGAGCGAACGAAAAATATATATGTTTTATTTCCTGAGAGGCGCTTTTTCGCATTTGTGCTTTGTTTTGTTCAGCTGATTTGCGGGGCCCTTCTAAGGCATCCCTGCACACACAGGGCAGGCACGTGATGTTGCGCTGAATTCGCGATTGCCAAGTGTGTGCACAACGCGTGGTCGCGAAAATAGATCAAAAGTCTTCGACTCGCTCCAAGATAAAAAAAAAATCCGGAATTGTCAATTTCACTATAATGCGTCGCGACAACTGACAATAAACGACGCGACATTGCTTTCCACTTACACATGCACATTTTAATTTAAAGGAAGAGGAGAACAAGTTGACAAATTCCGGAGGCTTGTTTTCAGTACACCTCTTTTCTTGCCCTATCATTTCCCGTCTCTGATAATGTGACTAATTAGAAAAATTAACTTCCTCCAAGCAGCGGTCGTCGCTTCCTTGAATATTTTAAATTTTCCCCGAGTTGAAAAAAAAATCAAATTTGAAAAAACTGCGCAATTAATGTTAGGATTTATTTTACTTTATTAATTAAATTTCGCAAAAATTACGCAACTTTTTTGTGAAATTATTTAAAATCTAGAACATTCCTCCAATCTTAATCACGAAATTATCAGTTATTGTTTTGACCCAATCACATTTAAAGTGCAGATGAATTTCCGCAATCGAACTGAATCACCGTCAGCACCCGAGATAAGAAGCCGCTGACGAATTTTGTGCAGCGTTCACTAATTTACAGTCGCGAGAATCCGTAATTATTGTCAACTCTCTCTAAACAAAGTCGGCCACTGACCGGGAAATAAAAACACAAATTTGGCACCTTTAGCACCAACACGTTTGGCTGACCCGGAGGTCACGCTGAGGTCGTTGACGTTGGCGAAAAGAATAGGTGCCGCCGCGAGATGGCGCGCACGACTCTTAACTTTTCTCGCCGTCATGCAACTTTCTATTTCTGTTCTCGTTATGTAAATATTGAATTATTTGCCAAAGAGCAGCCGCGCGCGCACCACCACGCTTTTGCAATATCAAAGGCGCCGAGTAAATTGAAGAAAAGAAAATTGGTGGAAAAATATATACATAAATAAAATTAATAATTTCCATTGCAAATGAGAGGAGAACGGGGTCGGAAAAACAATTAACGGCGTGACGCGGCCTAAGTAAGCAAGCAGGCCGTGGCGTGATCCGAGGGTCACGTGACGGCAGGGCCATATGCTCTTTACATCGGTCGGTGCCAACGCCTAATGCACCGGCCACCGATTTCGTTCGTTTCGCCGCCGTATTTAATGCTCTCGATGGTTTCCGGGGCGGCGGCCACGCAAAGTCCCTTTGTTTTACGCAATTTCTTCTTCCAGCGCCTGACAAGATAATCATTGCGAGCTTTTAGAGCGGCTTTTCAGAAGGTCTGCTGGGACGCGAGAGAAAGGGTTGGCTGCTTTTTGTGCAGCTCCCCCCGAACGTCACTCCAACTTTTGGCATGTTTGAACACCCAAATTTACTCTTCTCCGCGCGCCGGCGATTAAAGTGTTCTGACACATCCTGCGCTGCTCGAGAGCGGCTTTAAAGAGCGCCGGAATTATTTTGGGAGTCAAAAGCTGCGGGCACTTTCGAGATAATTTAATAAATGAAAAGCGTGGAATCTCAATCCTGAGAGTGAAAAATACTCGTTAAAAATAGCTCCAAATGAACCTGGTTTTTCTAATTATTAATGAAAAAAAGAGGACCGCAGCGGGATAGCAAACAATGCTGGCTGCAGGCAAACGATTAAAAATATAAAAAAAATCGTCTAGCTTCACTTTAGATGGCACCTAGAATAATTTTTCTGCAAATAATTCTTAATTTTTTTTTATTGAAATATGAATTTACAATTAAAAATGGATTTTTTTAACTGGCAATGTGAATGAAGAATTATTTATATAAAATAAATCACTGTAGAAAAATTATATTGTTTAATACTTAAACTTAAGTTTACCAAAAGGAGTCATGGACAAAATTTCATCAGCTTTCTATCCTTCAGAGAAAAATCTCCGAAGAAGGTCGTTTGATATTTTTTATGAAAGGATTATGCCCGTTTCGAAGTCCAATTGTAAAATAAAAAGCTGGTACGGCGGCTCAATTTAATGACTGTGCTCTGCCTTAAATAGTCAGAGAAGGTCCAAGGTTGGAATGACCTGCCTCATCCTTGGTCGGGAAAGAATTTCAGAGGAGCCTCCTACGCCTGCTGGCTCGGCGGGCCCAGCGCTGCACCTGCCCGCGGCCAATTTCTGGTGCGATACACACCCTGCTCGTGGATGCGGGCGAGCAGGTGGAATTTCAGGCCTCAATAGGCACCCTCGTTTCGTCCACCTGTTTCATGTGTGTGTACCCGTTTTGAATAATCCCTTTTTAAATTGCCAAACGCGTGAAATTTATTGCGGCCGAAAAACGGGAAACGATCGCTGCTTTTGGGGAAAACGCTCGGAATTCGTATAAATTTACGGCCTTTTGATTGCCGGCGGCGCGGTTTCGAATCATTGTTGAGCTTGGATTTTATCCCCTGTATCCACTCGCGGCTATTTTGAGCAGATTGAAGACTAAATAATTGCTTTTGGGATTGGTCCATTCAAAAAGCTGTCCCAAAAATAGAACTTGTTATATTATATAGATCGGATGTGGGAAAATAAATAAATTGTTAGTGTAAAAATTGCCAAACTAATGACGGACAAACAAATTTGAAGTAACATTCAACAATTAAAAATTAGGTATTTTCTTGGTTTTCTAAAAAATTGATTCCATTTTTTCCAGCTACAAATTGATTTGTGGCATTTATTTAATCAGTTCAAAAGACTTTTATAGACAAGATCAAAATTTATCATCAGCTTTTTGTCATTTCCTGCAAGTTTTTACTCGGTTAACTTTTCGTTCCTTCTGTTTTGATTTTGAAATACCACACACCACAAAATTGGAGTTCGCAGATCCAAATTTTCCATTTAATTTGAGACAGCGCGGCCGCAAACCAACACACATAATCCTCAGGCCGAATTACAGCAGTTTGGTAATTATAGCATACCGAATTACATTCAAATTATCTCTGGCCTAGACGGAAAACAAGTCGTGAACATTTTCGATTCAAACGTCTCTCTCGTTTTCCGTCTCGGATTGACAAACGTCCCAAGGCGCAGCGAGGGAAATTCACACGCGTGATTTTCGAGTTCTCACATCAATTTTGTACTCCACATTTGTGTGTGCTGAGACTCGCAGGGATTCCGTTCGTCCTTCTTTTGTGTGCCTTGGAATAAAAATTCGTGTGTGGAAGAAGAAGTAAAAAAATAAGCTTCATGCAGGCAGGCAGGCAGGAATCTCCTTTGAGAAAACGGACGGCCGGTCGGTCGTTAGATGCGGCGCGCGGTATAATCATAATTCAGCCGTTGATATATAAAAGAGGTGGTGCCCCCTAGGGTGACCTTGACACTAGCGAGCGTGAGCCGATCCTGCCCGACAGCGTACATATAATAATAGAAACACCCTCACACACAAATATTAACCGCATCCACCCTCTTTCCAGTCTTTTTTCTACCTACACCACCCTTGCTTGCCAGGAAAATGTGCTCGAAACGATTTAATCATTCCGCTGTCGGGGCGGAAAACTTTTCTGCTCCGCGTGTTTTATGAAAGAAGAAAACGAATCTCACTCACTTTTCGCTGAGCAGCGCAGGGGCGGGTTTAATTAAAAATTTCAGACAATGGTGTGTAATTAGTATTTATCCCCGCATAAATTCCCATAAAAGAGGAGGCGCGACGGACCGAGCAGCGCCGTGAATTTATCGATCCACCCCGCGCAACTTTCCTCTTCCTTGCCAAGACAAAGGTCTCCTCGGTCACATGTATAGAAGTGAACCCTTCTTCCCTTTTTCTCTCTTTTCCATTCGGTCTCGGAGTTCATCAATTTTGTGTGTGCGGCATTATATTATTGCAGTGCTTGACCTGCCTGCCCGCTGAATATTTTATGAGCTCGCGCCCCACCCGCCGATATCGACGATAATGCAAATGGGAAATTGTGGCCAACAACAAGAATGTACAACAAAACGCCGTGTTTTGATTCCATGTCAAGTGGCGTGGCACAAAATCAATGAATGAGGGCGCGCGTTTGCGTCTTGCATAGAGAAATTTAATATATATTTGGAAAGCCGTTTTTAAAATCTCCCCCTGATAAAATGTGATTACTCTTCAAATTCTGAATAATTTTTTTTCCAACCAAAAGATTCCAGGATTTAACCCAAGGGGTGTGCAAATGCGCGAGTTTGCAAGTCGCAGGGGTGAGTTAATCTTGCAGCGCTCATTCAATTTAATGAGACGCAAAGCCAGCAATTTTAAATCAATCTAAAGTACACTCGTCGTTCCGGCACAAGAACTTTTCCCATAATCTTTGCCAGCCTTTTCGGCACGTCCATTATGCAAATTGACCACTAATGTTATGATTATGTGCGGACCGAGTTTATTTGCAATGCGGTCTGGTAGCTGCTGCTTCTTCAACAGCGAGAGAGTGAGAGCCTCCGGCAGAATAATAATGTGTACGAAGAGAGGCGATTTTTGGCGCTTCGCCGTTTCCACGGAAATAACGGTTCAATTTCCAAACCAAAACTTGATGCCGAAAACTGGTTTTCACGCAAAAACTAATAAGTTATGACAGTTTTGTTTTTCATTAAAATGAAATTGTTATTTAAACAAAAAATTATTTAACTTTCAAAGGTGACCCTTCAGTTTTAATGAATTCCAGGTCATCCCTGTGATCCTCGAAAAATTTTGTGATCTATGAAGTTTCAAAATCGGCTTGGGAAATTTTGGTTAGTCGTCGGTGTCCCGCGCAAAAAGCAGGAAATTTTCAACTACGCGCCGGTTAATTTTGGCACAATTAATGAGAGGGAGCAGTGCGCGCGTCGACAGAAAAAATCTCTCGGCGGCCAAACTTCTTTTCTCTTCTAGCAAGTTTATTTTCGCGTCCGTTTTTAACCCCCCTAGCTGCACAATCCGCTGACTCGGCGCCGCTCTCGCGCGCAAAATGATAAATAATGCATTTGTTCCGATTCATTTGCTCGCAACAATGACCGCTGACACTGAGACGCCATTTTTTCCAATAAAAATCGCGCTGATTTATCGCAGAGGACAAATCAGAGAAAATCATTATCTGCACGCACTGAGGCCGAAGCGTAACAACGTGTAAAAAATAAAAATTAATCTGACAATGAGAAGTGCAGCTGGCTGCAGTCGATATCAGATGCAAATTGTGTGGCGCGCAGTTGCCATGCGCCAGTTGGTATGACTTTGCGCCGACATTCAGCAGATAATATGACAAGGCATACCTGTTCATTAGTGGATCGTTCGTTTCATTGCAAGGGTACGCAGCGTGACTGCGATTAGAATTTCTGGAAATTGCCATTGTTGTTGTGCCGCGACTAAAACCGCCCTCATAGACCCGCCACTTATTTGCATACAACAAACTCCGGCGTGCTTGAGAAATATAATAATAACTCTGGCTTATCTTCTTTCATCTCATTAAGGCCGAAAATGATGCGTGTGCGTCGCCCGTAGCTGCAGCAGCGCGACTCTCTTGAAATTTAATTAAAAACAAGCGGCTGTTAATTTATGCACGGCGTAATTAAAAGCCAGCACCGAAACGCAACATTGTAATTATAATCCACTTTGGAATTTTAAATTTCAGAGCTGCGGTTGTTGGTGCAAACAGTTTTCACGGTGCACAATTCGATGGAAACGTTAAGTGTACTTTAAAATGGTTTGGTTCCATTTTCTTTGGTTAAGGATAAATAAAGGCTTGGTACTAAATCTTTTGTGGCAGGAAATGCCAGTAAGAAAATCTAATAAGAGGTTTCTTCTCATTTAAAATTAGTTTTTGAAGAATAAAAATCCCTAATTATAAGTGTGAAAAGTTGGTTATATTTTATTTCTGATGTGAATTTTAAAGATCAATTTTTAGTATAGACGAAAAAAGAATTTAAGAATTTTGCAAATTACCACGCGAGATTTTTCCTTTTCCTTGCAGACTTTAATGCAATTTTTTTTTTCACTCTGATGAATAAAAAAACCTACAGGAAAATAATACTCTTTGCTTAATATTCCAGCCATTCCGCTCGCGGGAATAGTTTTAAGATTTTATTTTTCAAGCGTTCCGCTCACCCCAGGGCTGCAATCGAGCCAAGTTTGCGCAATACCCTTGCTTGGTTCTGCGGCGGCGGCGGGAAAAGTTTTTGAAATTAATGGCCATCCGTGCAGTCAAGTCATGGCCGATTGCGTGAGAAGCGCGAGTAAAAAATCCCCGCATGCATTAGCAGCAAAAACACCTCGGCCGAACTTTCAATTATTTATCCCTGTGGAGAGCTACAGGTCCACGGCGCAGGGCTTTCGCTACATAATTAAACAAGGAGCGATCGGTTTGCATATATATCCACGCGCAGGTAAATAAATACACGTCTGGGTGCGCGGGGTGCGTGAATCCGGTGGCTGGCTGGACACCGACCGACCGGCCGACTTCCTGCCTCTTTAGCATGGCTATCTATCTATGCATAACACATCGCGATCCAGCCCTCGAGGGACTCGCACGGATAATTAGCATAAAGTTGTTGCTCGTCTGAGAGGGGAGATGTGCAGCGTAAAACCAACTAGCCATCTATCGGCGGGAGTGCTGCCGGCCACAAAAATGCTCCAAAGTCGAATTTCCACTCGCCCTGTTTGCGGTCGGGATTTCGGCCTGGCGTTTAATCAAGCTCAGGGAAATCCTGCGTGACGCGCAGGAATTTAGATTAATTTTTAGCACGGTGCATTACCGCGTTTGCTCAACGTTGGAGCACGGAATTTCGTCATTATAAACGTCAACTGCAAAATTAAATCGCGGAAGAATTCCAAGGCAATCTTTTTAAGTGTCATAGTCCAGAGGGGAGTTCCAAGAGCTGGCTGAGCATTTTTTTTTTCATATTTCATTTTTTAAGGAAACAGGCTTCATCAAAATCTTTTGAATCAAATTCAAGCAAGTTGAAATCAACCAATTAAATTCGTTTTCCAGCATTTTACTTAATTTTTATAAAATATAGACTTTTTAAATTTAAATTCATTTGTTGACAATTGCGCAAGTTCAATAATTTCTTCAGATCAAGCATACTAACTCATTCCGCCTTTTCATCTAACTTTTTCAGCGAATTCAGATAAAACCACCCCGACTTTGTAATAACTCGTGCTAGCAACCATTATAAAAATTCTCGGCGCAGATAAAACGGGTGCAATCGATTGGGAACGACTTTCATTTTGGCGAGAGCGCCTCTCTCGTTAGCCGACCGACCGATCCCCCATGGCTGAACTGCAAATCACGAGCACTTTTAGCATAAAACGGAAATACATTTCCGAGAGTTGGAGCAGAGCCTGGCTACTAATATCAGCAGAAAATCCCCCTCGCGCGCAGCCATCGAATTTCCATCCCCCAAGCACCGCCCCTCATCGCCCAACGCGTCGCATTTTTCCAAACTGAAATAATTTTCAGGCGCAGGTACGCAGAACGGAGCCAAAAGCTAACCCTTGCTGGTCGCGGCAAAAAATCTTGAGAAGGAGAGGAAGAAAAAAGAAAGAAGGATCTCAAGGTTAGCACGAGCTGGACCTGGAGTAGGTTGGACAATGGCGGGCAGAGCATCTCGAAAAGTCAGACCGGCTCCATTGTGGCACCGAGAGGATAATGCATTGTTTCTCTCTCTCTCTTGCTACGGCCGAGTAAAAAAAGTCCGAATTAATCTTGTCGAGCGCTTTTGTCCTCTCAAAGTGATCGCGTTAACGCAGAACGGCCTCTTTTGTGACAGACAGCTTTCGTGGCGCGTGAAAAATTGCCCAGGAGACGCAGCGTTTTCATTTTTCATCCGGCGGCCAAATTGACAATTAATCCACTCGGCTAAAAATAAATTGGAGAACAAGCGGGGATTAGGAGGGCGCCAAGAAAGCACCAAGGAAATTGGATTTTGACCCTTCCTAAGTTAGAAATTACAATGGAGGTGCGGTTTTTTTCACTATGTGCGGAAAGCCTTAATTATTTTATAATATCTCGAATGTGAATATCATCAGCTGCGTTAATCTCAATTAAAAACGAATCTGGAACCTTCGCCGCACGGTAATTTTCTGTGGCGTTCAAAGGGCAATTATCAGAAAGTAGGTAGGCAACACGCAATGCGCGAACGCCAAACTGGCTGCATAACGTGGCTCAGCCAGGGCGATTCCAAGGAGCCCAGATTTATTCTCCAGAATAAATCTACTTAATATTTAGACCTTTATTGAGGAAGGCTCTTTTTTAATTTCTGTCTCCAATTTTAAATAGCAAAAAGGAATTTATGATAAATTATAAGAAATAAAAATAAGATTTAATGAATTTGTTCAAGAAATTACTGTGGTTGGCCAATATTTAAATAATTAACTCAAATGCAACATTTTTAAAAAGTATAAAAGTATAAACGTTGCAAACACTTAATTATTTTCTTCCTAATTAAACAAAACGACTTCATCAAGCATTCAAAAGTAAAGATGAGGAAACTCTCCGTAGTTAACGCACATAAAAAATTCGACGACGTTTCCATCAAAATTTGCCGTCGGATTCAAGGGGGGGTGATTAACGATTCCCCAGGCTTGATTGTTGCAAGTTTCAGCGCCTTTGGAATTCGTCCCTCCATCCATCACCCCCGAGAAGAAGCGAATCTAATTTCAAAATCCCGCGCACGACAATTAATAATAATCAACCGGGCGACGCAATCGTTTTCCGCACGGGTGCGAAACAAGCGCGTGGTTTGTGTGTCGCGCGGCGTCAGGGGGGTAAGAGTTAAGGGCACTCACCAGACTCTGAGACGCTGCAGGCCGAGGACGAGGGCGACGGCGAGGAAGCGACGCCCCCGATGGGCGAGCACTGCAGCAGCAGCAGTGACGCCGAACTGAGCCGCGATGAGCACGAGGACACGCCCGAGCTGCACGAGCTCGCCGTCGAACTCTCGCTGACGGAGCGACGCTTGTTGGTCTGCTGGATGACCGTGCTGGGATTCAGCAAGCCCAGGTTTTCCAGACGTCGCCTCAGGTACCGCTGTTCGCGCTGCAACTGCTCCTTGTGGCTCAGCACCTTGCGCTCGCGCTCCTCCAAGTTCTGCAAAAGGAAATCTTATCATTTCTATGTTTTTGCAAGGAATAAAATGAGTTTCGTCAACGGTTTGGAACGTGTTGTCCAAAATTTATCCCTCACACCGCATTTTAGAAGAGGCCTGAGAATGATCTGACTTCTCGTTCTTCTATCTAATTGTAAATCTAAATCACTAGACCTGTTTTCACCATTGGAAAATCTGTTCAAGATGTGATATTTCATATAATATTTGTTAAATTTATGATACTATTGAAATTTCAAAATGGGGTTTCGTTTGAATTTTGAAAAATGCACAAAATCTACATAATTTTGAAGTTTATAAAATTTTCTGGATTTAAATCCATATTTGGCTCAATAAAAACGTGAGTTACAAGTATAAGAAGGATCAATTAAATTGTTTCTATAGATTTCTTAATACGAGAAGACAGCTGCAGTGAAGATGTTTTATGAGCCAATTTCAATTGTCTCTTGTAGCGGCCAATCCTTTTTAGCACAAAAGTCTATTATAGAAGAGTTGGAGGAAGCAAGGCGTGTTCAAGTTCAAGTTGCGTTGTTCTGAGAGCTCAGAATCGGCCGCGGTCTAAAAATAGTCGCGCCGCTTTTGTGGCGTATTCCAACCCGGACAAACAACAATCGTTTTTACACGTCTAATTAGCACAATTTCAAGGAAAAGTAATTAGAAAACAACTTGTTTAAGAGTACTTGTCCAGTTTGTCATCTGAATTTGTCATGTATGCAGTCTGGCATTCTATGCGTCTAAAGCATTTAATACTTTTTTTTTTAATTCTGTCGTTGCAGCACATTTGGTCCGGCTGACAGACTGAGCTGTTTATTTAATTTTTCGTTCCACTTCAGTCAGCACTATTCTAAATATAGCGAGCAACGGAACGAATCGAGAAAGAAACACAATTCTCCCTCGTTGCAATGTTCCAACGATTTAATTCCCTGTTAGTGTTTGCTGACCTGGCATTGTGCGTGTTTAAGTAGTGCTGAGAGACTTGAGACTATACACAAAAACGGTCCGGGTGGAGTTTGAGACGGTCGTTAGGTCGGACCCCCGCGCTCAGGCCGAAAATATGTATCGGAGGAACATCAGCAATTAATCAATAACACCATTTTCGAGAATTCACGAATCTCGATTATTCCCATGCGCCGTTGGGAGAGAAAAGGAGGAGGAGGAGTAATTATTATTATGTGATGGTCTGATAATAAGATGGGAACAGGAAGGGGCCTAGCCAGCCAGCGAGAAAACAAACGCAGCAAAAAGAATGCATATAAATTACTAAGAGCTCCCAAATAATTATACCACTGCGGCCAGAGATCATGCAGCGGAGATACGTCTGCTTGCTTTCTGGACTTTAATTTAAAAAAAAAATCAGACTAATTTTTCCTCCTTCTTTCTTTCTCGAGCAACCAGTGTGAATTCCGCCGAAAATCGTCTCTCTTTGTTGCCAATAAACGCGCGCTTTTCCGCGAACCGCTCGCGCGAAAATAATTAAAAACTTTTAAACTTTATTGGCGCTAACTAGAATCGGCGCGGTTAATTATCATTTATTGGCTTCTCCGAGCATGACTATTGAAATTTACAGCTCCCCTAATTAGAGAGACGAGCGCTAAAACATCTCACATAAGCGGCTTTTCCCCAAATAATATATTCCGCACAAATTATTTTCGTTTGCAGCAGGAAAAGCAATTTAATTCCATCTATAAGGCAATAATTCCCGAGCTCCGGCGGCGGTTGGTTGCCAAGAGAGTTTGTTTCTCTCCTCTCGAGCCGCTGGAGCAACACAGTAGCAGCCAGCAGGTCAAACAAACGCTACCATTAATTCTGTGGCAGCAGCAAAAAGCGGCCGCTGCCACCAATGACAAATTAACACGCACCTTGATGAAGCGCTTTGCCTTGGTCAGCAGGCCAAGGGTCGTGTGTCGGGACGACTCCGGGCCCAGGGGCACCATGTCCTTGAGTTTCTCCAGGCACGTCCGTAAGTGCGCCCGCCTGAAACACAAATAAGAAAAAACAAATTAGCCACGAGTGTAGAAAAAGCTGACAGTAAATAATTCTGCCTGATTTTGCACTTTTTCTCGCGAGTTGGCAGAAACGAGCTAGACCAGTCTGCCTTCCCTGGAGATAAAGATTATTATTTCGTGTGGGGAGTTGTTATTGCTCACAGAAAGAAGTGGCTAATGGCGTCGAATTCGTTTCTCGATGGAAAATAACGCGCGCGGCCTTGATTGCATTTGGGTAATAGCCTTTTTTTCTTCCGATAGTAATTTCGTTTGTGGCCGCTGATGTCAAATTGTTCACGCTTTTCAACTTTGCCCTGCATCAAAATTAAAAAGACGAAATTCAAACTGTCCCAAATTTGAGATTTTCTCGGATGTGTTGCGAGCAAAATTGATAAGCAGTAAGTGCCTCATTATGTGTAGTTTTCAATATCGAGCCATTCTAATTGGTAATTGGCTATTGGGAATGCCACCTATTCGATCTGTCCAAGGACACATGCAACAAAAAATCCGTCATGCCTGGAACGCATCCAGGTGGGTGCACACCCAGGCCGTCTATTTTACGCGACGGCTAATAATAATAGTAATGAAGGGCCGTGCATTCAAACGTGGAATAATTGGTGGTGCCTCAACCACCATTTGTTCGTCGGTTGGTCTCGGGCGCAGATAAATATACACAGAGTGTAATATCACACACACACTACTAGCGTCTATGTGGCAACGCCGCTCGCTAATAACTACTCCGGCAGCATCACACACTCTTGTGTTTTTTATGTGCGCTGGCTGGCAGTTGCTGCTGCTGCTGGTCAGGACCACAACATTATATATGTGTGTGTACCGAATTTATTTATCAGATCGATATCGTGCACGCTCATAGGCGACGTGTCTGATTTGCCAAGCTTCTAGACCCACCCCACCACGGCCCTTCTTGCGCCCTTCTCTATTGATTTGTATACCAAAACGAAATACCAACAGCTTGAATGTCAATATTCGATCTACCTCTCCGAATTGAACTTTAGGTTGGCATTAATAAGCTAATTCTTATCTCGCGACAACTCCCCATTGATATGCATAATGGATCACCAGAGCTTTTCGCATTGAAAAGTTGTTTGCGCAAGAGCTTGAATTATTCACATTTTCATTTTTCTTGTTGCTCCGACGGCCTCAGCAGCAAAGTTCTATAAAAGGAGCAGCACACAATAAACGCCCACGTCATCCTATAATCGCATTCAGCAGATAGATGTAATATTTTTATTTCACTCTCTCATCCGACGGTTTTTCTCTCTCTCTCCTCTCTGCAGGCGAGCTGAATTTCGATCAACGCAAGAAGTTTGTTTTCTTTTCAGAGCTAGGAGGCTAGGAGCCTTTTTTTCTTCCCCGCAAGATTAATTTTTCCTTTCAGTGTGTGTCGCTCTGTGTGCGAGCAGCAGCCGCGCTGTAAGTGCGCAGTTGCTGCAACGAGAGAGGCGATTTCGCAAGAAGAAGTTTGCAAGTGAGTGAGCGAGTATCATTTTACTCAACGTCCTTGTCGTAGGACTGCGATGTAACGCGAATAATATGATGTCAGCGGCACCACTGTATTATTTTACCCGTGCGCCGCTGCCGCCACCGAGTTCTTGTTTCTCGCAACCGACCCATAATTCTTCGTTAACCACTCTTCGGGTCAGTAGCCACTGCAAAAGCGCAATTGCGCGACATTAAGTGCACATGTGGCCACCGAATGCTAATTTCTAAATTGCTCCGGCAGAAAAAAACAACACGGGTTCTTAATAATTTAAAATCGCTTTAAGTAAAGGACAATAATTTGCTGCTGAGAATATTTGAATAAATAATAAAAATTTAGAATTTGAACTTACAATTAATCTTAAGCTGGCGTCAACAGCTTTCAGACAATACATACTGGCAAGTTGCGGCCAAAATGAAAAGAGTTTTTGGTTTAATTGATTTAATTCACGTTTTTTTTAAATTATGAATTTTGTTGCTCTTCCAACAAATTTCTTAAATATTTTATTCTCATCACAGCATGATAAAACAAAAGAAAAACTACTCAGAATTTTGCTTGCAGGTTTGAACGGGGAAAAAAGTCGTGTCTCCTGTCTGGTGCCATTCTGCTGGCGAAAATTTCGCTCAGATTTCAGCCCCGCAGCAGCAGCGAGTGGAATAATATTAGAGTTGCGAGCAAAAACGTCCAAATATATCTGCTGGTTGATTTACAAGGCCCGCTCGTTGCGGTCGCGTTGCAGGTGGAGACAAGCCAGGAAATTTATTCGGCGGCAAAAAGTGGGGAATATTTCATGTACGGAGGAGCTTGTGACAAAAAGACCGGCAGAGAAGCTGCTGAAATTGAGCTTAACAAAAAGCGCCAAAATGTGCCGTCTCATCGTCTATTTCTGGCTCCAGAAAGTAAAACGGCAAAACTTGAGATATATCAAAGAAAAGTGCGTGCGCCCGAAAGTAAAAGGAAAAAAGAAGAAAGTAAAAGTGGGAACAGTGGCCTAATAATTAGCGTAGTCAATAATTGGCTTAAAATAATCTGGAGAGAAGCCCGGGCAGATCAAGGCACCCACGTGGATCGCATGTGAAAGGATTAGCCTTGGCACGACGGTTTGCTGCTGCTTCTCGGAAAGTAATCCGACAACCGCTCGGCAATCAGCGAAAATATCGCGCAGCGGCGGTAATGAGTGCGCGCGGGCTAATTACTCCTCTCATCTTGGTGGCAGGAAGAAAAACCAGCCAAGGTTTTGCCAGGAATCGTCCTCCAATAAAAGCGGCCGCAGAGTGGTTCTAAAATTCCATCTTTAAAAATTTACAAGTTTCCTTATATTTAAAGTTAGGGGAGATGAAAAAAAAAATAATTGCAAGGAGGGCGGACGGCGTGAAACGAGATTAGAGAAGAAAGTCGAACTCAATATTTCACTCGTGAGTGGCGGCAAACTTGCTTCCATTAGCGCGTACTCTAAAATTCAACACTAATCCCGGGGAAATAATTTGATTCAACAGGGAGGGGCCGCGGGTTGTTTGCGTTTGCAGAGAGAAGACAACTCTCTCATCTCTCTTGTGCGAATGTTCAACCTCCTGGGACGGATCGGGCGGTTTCCGTTTGCGCCCCCGGGGACCGAAATCAGAATCAGCCCAGCCGAAGATGCATGGGTGTTGTGATGGGGACGCCATTGCCAGCGGCCGTCCGTTGCTGCAATACTGCTCATTAATTCATACACAACCTTTGAGTGTCAGCTTTGTTCTTGCAGCGAGAGAAAGAGAAGCGGCCTTCGAGGACCTTCTTTGTTAACCAAGTAGTGCTACGTGCAGCAACATTTTGAACAAAAAGGGAGCAGGCGAGAGCAGCCAGGTAAGAAAGAAAAAAACGTGCTTATTTATATATTCCGAGGGCTATCTGGACGATCGAAAATTTGGCTGCCACAACAAACGCATCGGAGATCTTGAAAATAAAAAACGTGCTGCTTCGAATTTACATTTTTCTCTGTCGAGGTCGTAAAATTTGGCCGTTAGACATAAACCCACACGTAATCGACTTTTAATACCATGTACAACCGTGACCAATTTTATCCGGTTATGATCGAATGGAGCAAAATTGATGGGGATGAGTTGGTGAGAGAGAAAAATTGTATTTCCTAAGGCGTAATTTAGCTCCAGCAACAATTGCATGTTGTTTAATAATTGAATTTTAAGTTTAAATTTAAAATATAGGCTGAAAATCTGGTTTGAAATTTAATTTCTAATAACATACTAAACAAGGACAACCCACAAGATAGATTTTTTATTTAAATTGTAATTTTATCATTCTTTTAAATTCCAACTTTAACAACCTCAAATCGGTGTTTGATAACCCTCAAAATTTAAACTACTTTTTTATTGTGGGAATCTACGGATCAAAACGCAGCAATAAATTTATAATAAAATGCTGTCAAATTTATTTGGTCACGTCAGATTTGGCACAGCAGCAAGAGCGTCGCTCACACTCTCAGCAAAAGTTATCAATTTATTTGGCATGCGTTTATTTACTCATGCACTGTACTCATTCAGCCCCTGCAACCCTGGCAAGGGGGTGGTTTTTCCATCCAGCAGCGCAGCAGCTGCATTCACAGCTCGCACGTAGCACATAAAATACAAAACTCCCCCCGCTGCAGCGAGCAAGCGAGAAAGCGAGCGGGGCGCGCAGCAAAAAAGAAAGTACGAAAGCGCACCAGTATTAATAATCAACCCCCTCGCGGACTTAAAACATTGTGTGCGCAAGTTTCGGGCGGCAAAGCTCAGCCATGACGCGGCGGAGGACACGCGCCAGAATGGCATGCTGTTTATCCATTCAGCAGCTGCAAACGCAACCCTCTCTATTTATCAGGGCGGCTGAATTATCTCACTCCATCAAAGCCGGAATCAAACTACTCGCGATATTATTCCCAAGGAGATTTTGTAGTTTGGCGATGCAAGGCCGCAATCGCCTTAATGATAGATGATTTGCAGGCAGTGACGGCCAAGAAGAGGCTCCAGCGATTGATGGACTTTTTTCGCTCGGTAATTAACGATTTTGGCGTGGCACGATGGCTTAATTACCTTTGCATGCCAAACCACTGAGCGCTTTTAAAGTAGATAGCCGCATCCCATGTTCAAAATTTACATCTCCAAATCGCTATTCAAGAATTAATTTCACGACTTCAAATAAATTTAATGATGAATGGTCTGGAATTGCCAAGTTGTTTCATTATTATATTTATTGTTGTTTTGGTTTATTTGTGGATTCAATTTTATTTTTATTTTAAAAATATTATTGATTTTTGTGAAGTTTAATTAATATTATGCAATGGAATAAAGTTGTGTAAAAACAATTATACTACGGAAAAATTATTCCAGTGTGATTTAGAATGGTTGAAATTTTTCATGAACTTTGCAACTGTTCCATTATTCATTATTATTTATTTTATTGGTAAATTGATTTCTATTTTCCATTTTAATTCACTTCACGAGAGAATTGCTCCATCTGGCGGCGCACGTCAACAGAGTAATTGGCACAACTATTCGCGCGGCGCCGGATTTTGCAACGACAACTGAAAAATGCACACAAGACTGTTGTACCGAGAGAACCGAGCGAGCGTAATTTTAGCTTTCGCGCGCAGGTGGGAAGGTTACGGTACGACGGCGTGGCCAACGAGTTGCAACACGTACGTTTGAAAATAGTGCGAAACAACAAAGGAGTAGAGAATGAATAAATAGGGAAAAAAATAATATAAAACTGAAATCGGGCACGCAGATGGAGGGGCGATAAGATTGCGTGGGCCAGTGCGTCCGAGGCAGAGGTCGCGCGGCGGCGAATTTCTCATTTGAATTAATGGGGTCAACGCACGCTGGCTGAATTCGGCAGCGATTCTGCTCAGTTAGTCAGTCACACACCGCGCAGCGAGGCTTATTTGAAACAAACACACAGTTTCAAAATTCATTTCTCAGGCCTGCGTGGTGTTGTGAGTGTGTCGAAAGTTGGTGGGGTGACGTCAGCGCGGCATTTCGGAACTTGGCCGCCTGTCAAGAGGCTGCACTCTTTCTTCTTCATTGCTCGCTAGCGCATATAATAACTGCACGCACGCACCGACCCGCAATTAAATACGAGGAGAGGTAAAGAAAAACAAAGAGGACGCGCACACAGGCCCTTGCGAAACGCTTTTGGGCAGCGCTATTTGCGGAGAGATTGGGCAACAATGAGCAATCGCGAGAGAGAAATAAATAATGAGACTTTTGGCATCAATTGTTCGCATGACTCGCTCGGCCAAACATGGACTTTGTCAAACAATGCGACGACAAGCGTGTGTACGTGATGTGTCTCTTTCTCCGCTCAACGTATGTACATCTGTCCCCTTGACGCACGTGAAGCTCTTTTGAAACGGGAGAAGGGTCGCCGCCGATGCAAATTGCTTGTGTGCGAAAGTCCGATACAGAGCCATAAAGAGGGATATCCAAATTTATGATGATGTGACTTTCTGTTGTTTTTGTGCCGGAAAAATGTCTCTATCGTCATAAAAAGTTAAAAGGGCAAACATGTTTTTAGAGAAAAGCGAGGGGCCATAAAGAGCAAAACTTGCGGGAAAAAGACTGCGCTCCAACAGAAAAAAACTCGGTTCGGCAAGTGGAATAATTTAAATAACACGAGAAAATTCATGTCTCAGAATATTCCAAATTAAAAAAGTTCAACCTAAATACTATATCAACCTTTCACCAAAACAACGAAAGCGGGCTTTCTGCGGGTTGCACACATGAACTTTTTTACAACTTTGACAAGGGACGGATTTTAGCATGAACCTTCTTTGTTGAAACACGTCCAGAAGGAAAATTTAATTAAAGAATTATTTACACGGACCGTTGGCCGACGGAAAAGGAAAGCACAATTTCCAGCACATAAAGCAAACGGGGCGTTTCGTTTCAAAATCCGAGGAAATCCGAGGCTCCGTGCGACTTAATGGGCTATATTCTGCACAAAGAGCACTTGCGTTTTATTCGCCGACTTTTATTGCCCGAATTTATTGCACAGGCGGAATGGGCATGCAAATGAGGCATTGTTTCGTGAGCGGTGGCGGCGGCGGGCGGATGGGCACATCATCTCTCTGGCCAATGCAGCGTACCTCGGAGCAGAGCGTAATTTCGCTGCTCCGGCGTGCGTATGGCGGTCCGAGCAGGCGCAGCAGATTCGCGAGAGCTTTCTCTACGCATCGCTGCTATTATAGTGTGTGCGAGCGAGTGCAACGACACTTTGATCGCCTGCTCGCTTGCCTGCGACTCGACAGAGAGAGAAGAGCTCAAAACTTCTTCTCACCGCCGCTCTCGTGAGCGAGATTAACTTGTAATTGCGAGATTAGAATCGCGCACTGCCTGCCTGCGCTGCACGCATAAGTCGCTATTTTTTTGGCGAAACAGAGGTCACGCTGCCGACGGAATCAATTAAACAGGCTGCGTTTTTCTTAACCTGCGCCGCATATCTCGCATCTGCTGATGAGCAGATTAACTCGACTCCTTTTAATTACACACATATGCATTTCCAAGGAAAAAACTCAATGGAATTCTCAGCCGCAGCGTAATTTATATTTTTACGCGTTCTCAAGCGCGCAATGCTATCTCTTTTTTTATTTCTCTTTGTGCAAGTTTATATTATGTATACAGAAAAGGATATAAATTGAATCTAGCTGGTGACTCGGGGAAATATATCATCATTGCTTGTTAGCGCCACGCAGAAGTAAAAAGTGTGCGTCTTTTGTACATTGGCTGCTCTATCGACGACCCCCGAGCAAAACTGACTTCTTATTTTTATATCCGGCCAAGCTTCTTTATGGCAACATCAGTGCAGCTCTCATTTTTCATCCTCTGCGATGCTTTGGAGAATCAATCCCGCAGCAGCCAGCTCTTTTTTATATTAACAATTTCCTCGCAAACCGGTCCTAATAAAAAGCAAATAAAAAACGAGCAATTTCTCTGATTACGAAAAAATGATCCCCCCAAAGAGTGAGAATAAAATAAAAAACGAGACTTCTCAAGAAGAGAAAAAGAAACAAAGGAAACAATCACAAGTTGAGCGACAAACGGCGTTTTGTCACCCCAAGTGTTTATGAAAAAAATTCTCCCCAGGGCCGCCGCAAATAAAAATCTCCCCCAAACGCAGCCGGCGAGTTTATCGTGCGCGGCAATCAATTTATTAGGCGTGCTTTACCCGCCGCCGCCGCCAAACGGCAGCAGAAAACCGATGCACAGCAGCGAGAAAAATGAATGCAGCGTGCAGAGACTAGCTGCTCTTGACGTGATATTAACTCCCCTGCAGCAGTCGTTGGAAGAAGGAAGTGACGTCATCTTAATTTAAGGGTGGTCCCACACGCCGTGGCTTGCAAAGCAACCGCAGTTCCTAAACGAATCTTCAAAAATGCTTATTAGGATGGAGAGCAGCTCGCAGAACTTTAGTCGTGGTAGGGCCTAAGGATTCGGCTCAGATTTCCCCCGAGGTCTAATAAGAAGATTAGAAATTTGTACCAATATACAAATTGAAAATTTAAATAAATAATAAATTGAATTTAAGTTTTTATATAAAAACCTACATTTTAAATGCGATAGCTTAAATTGTATACAAATTTTAATAAAAATCAATAAAATTGAAATTTATTTTAAGTAAAAAATTTAGGGGTTTTAGGTTTTTTAAGTTTTGATAAATTAAAATGAATGTCAATATTTTGAGTGCAAATCTTTCGCTTCAACCTTAAAGATTTATAGCTTATTTTGATAATCTTAAATCTCTTGCATTTAATTTATAATTATAATCCAAATAAATTGATAACGGTCGCCAACAGAGAGACGGTTGGCCTGCGATCCGGAACTGCGGCTGGTTTATCAAAAGTGTAATTTTTTTTTCTCTATCAATAATCTTTGACGCATCTCCTCCGTTTTATGCTAATCGCTTCAACAGCCCGGCTGCTAATTGGGTCAATGAATAACTAATTCAATCAACGTATGTATGATTTCCTCCCCGGCGCGAAATGCAGTCAGCTGCCCTGCCTGCGAGAGCCCTGCTGCTGGCGACAGAAGGTTGTTTTCCAGCGGCGCCCTCCCTCCGCCCTCCCTTGCCGCCGGAATACTATACACACTGAGTGAGCTGTATTGATCAGGGTGCTGCTTGCGCGCCGGGCCAACCGAGGCGGCCCGAGCTCTTGCTGCTGGCACATGGTCCGCCAAATAAACACACCATGTGCACGTAACCACTTTTCGCTACCCATCACCCGGCCTGGCAGGGGTGTTTGCTCGCTCAAATTGCGCTCTTGTCTAGGAAAGAAAATGCCTGCCTGTGTTTCCCGGAACTGTGTATTTCTATTTCCACACCGAGCGATTTTTGTACCAAAGCGATTGCACGGAGGCCCCTGGCGAAAATCGAAAATGGTTTCGGGCACCCGAGTGCGTAAATTTGTGAGACTGCGTGTATTTTCCACCTTCGGCGCTCCAGAGAAACAAAAGTCAGCCGAGCGAAAGGGCAATCTAGCGCGGCAGTAATTCAACACTCGTAGCTGCAAGATGTTCTATTCTGAAGGTCGGAGGGGTCGCTGGCTCCGGGCGAATTTTTGTAATTAGAGAGTTTTTCAACTATGAATTTCTATGCTTTTCACCGTCACCTGAGAAGTGACGAAAGTATCTCCTTAAAATGAGATAGTGTTTCAAATAAGAAATTTAATTAAAAAAAATAATTTCAACTAGATTTTTGTTGAAATTTACTCCAACCCTTTATTTTTTTTTTTTTTTATCAAGAATTTACAAGAAATATGATTTTCAATTGAAAAGCCACCTTAAGGTAAGCCTTAAGAATCTTTTACATGCTCTAATTTGCTCTCACCTTATATTCCATTAAAAGTAAAGCAAGGCCACTTATTGTTGTTGAAGTCGAGCAAAAACCACGCCGCTATATAATTTCCTTTTATCGAACCTGTTAAAAATACTTGCGGTCGCGTAATAAATGTTCACTGTACGCCGAAAAGATTATTAAAGAAACGCGCGCACATGAATTTGGCAGTCCGAGCGCTCCCTATTTATTTCAGCCTTGGCACTGGAGATGGATAACGTTTTGTGCAGTATAGTTGGCAAGCAGCGAAGGAGGAAAAACAGTCGTCGCGTGATAAACCAAAATATATACAATTGCGTACGTGCGCGTTCCAAAATTGATAGTGGGGTTCACCGACTGCTCGCACAAACAAGTCGCAATTAATTAGCCCGGCGATAACGTCGAAAAGAAAAACCTCTGACCCGGCGGTCACTTTCTCAACGCGGGCAGATAAAAAAGGGTCCGTTCGCGACTCGCGAGAGCGACGGTGTCGTCCCGCGGATAAAAATATACATAATTAATACTCGCAGGCTTATCGGCGGCCTTGATGTTATCACCATTGGTATAGGTCCAGGCGTGGACCTGCGACCGATTTTTGGTTTTGATCAACAAATAATATTCCGAGTGCAAACAAGAGACAAACAAATATAAATATACATCACGCCACCGTTTTGTGTGCGTTGCTTGATCAATAGTACAAACCTCGCATATGTCCCGTTCGTCGCTCTATAATGAGAGCGATAAATTATGCAGATAGAGAGTGTGCAGTGCATTCGCGCGTCGGCTTGGAAATTTATCAATCAAAATGCCACACGGTTTCGAAATAACATGGCGTGTAGTGAAATTTTTAAACGTTTTGTTCCGAGATAACAGCAGCGTTCAAAAGTCGACGTCTCTATTCGTTTTTCATGTGACCGTCGCCCCCGAGTGCGCCGCGTGTGCGCGCCAACAAATATAACAATAATTGCAAATAATACGCGCAGTGACTAACAGCTTTTCCGCAGATAAAAATATGTGAAGTAAGTATGCAGGCATACGCACTCGCTCGTTGCAAAAGAGCGCGTGAGTCAATTTCACGAGCTTATCACGAGAAATGTGCACCGCTGAGCGCACACAACTGCTTGGAGTGTGCTCGAGCTAAAACGGCAACACCGCCACAGTATTATTAATTGCATAGCCCCCAAAGATGAATGAAGATAAAATTATTCCAAGCTCGATGTTTCAACCCCTGATCTCTAATATTCTGTTAATTTCAATTGAAAAATTTATAATCTAAATCGCTTGGCAACGATTATCTTAAAATATAGTTTTGTAGGTTATTGATTTGTAGATTAAATTTTTTTTAAGTCAGCACAGAGTTTTTTAATTCTACAGAAAAATTTAATTTTAAAGTTGAATAAATATATTATCAATTTCATTGGAATATTTTTATTATTTTTATCCCTTTTAATTGTACGAGCTTCAGTCGAATTCTTTAAAGATTTTTTTCCAAACAATTTTCTGTTAGTAATATTAAAAATCGTCTTTCAATCTATTGTTAACTTTTCCCCGTATCTTCCCATCTTGAGTCAAACTGAAACAATCGATTTCACGACAACAAAAAGCTAGGGCCGATTTCGCTCACAAACTTTCGATCAATTCGCTGCACCGCGAGGGCTCAATTGAGGCCTGTCGAGTGCCAAGCGCTTGCTGGCCAGCACTCCTGTCACTCATAATCATAAATAATACATTTGCAAAATTATCTCTGTGCATAAAAATTGCGGCCGAGCGCGCGGCAAGCAGCGAGTTGAAGGTCAAATAAAAGTGAAGCCTCGTCGCCCGCTCGCGAGCGTTTTTCCACTGATTTAAAATGCACCGCGCTCTTTCTCTCTGGAGATGATGCAGAAGGGCTTTTCAGCACAAAGGGGAATACAAGATCAAAAACGAGTCGGAATTCTTGAGACCTTCAACCCGCCCCGGAAAATCGTTTTGACCGTCAAAACATGCAGCACGTCGAGTTGAGAGATGCACCTAATTATTGCCGCCCATTGTTGTGTGTGTGTGAGACACGATGATGAGGCTCTCATTTCTCTGCACACGCTGCATCGCGGCCGTTGTGGGCGTGAGATGGATGAGAGATGGTCTATCTCCATTGTTCGGTGCGTGATCGAGAATAATATTACACCAACAGCTCTCTCCGGTCTTTTCCTCTGCTGCAGCCACACAAGCTAGTTTTAATTTCTTGCTCGGTCCGTTGAAATTCAACGCTTCGGAGAAAACCTTTTGACCTGAAGGATTCAATTTATTGGACCTACTCTTGTACCACTCTTTTCTTTGACCATACAACCCGTATAGGAATGAGAATTATTTTTAAGTTTTTCGGGGTGAGAAATTGCCACCGCAGAGAGCGATTTCAAGCAATTAAGAAGTAAAAAGCAGGCGAAGGGCACGCAGGCAGCCATTTCCATATACGCAGTCGCCATATAATATTTAATAATTCTGGCCCTCTTCCAGCAGCGGCAGAAGTCAATTGCGGGTCACACACGTACACATACGTTGCTGCTGGAGAGAAAGAGGTGGAATTATATTATTGCATTATATCACAGAGGTCATTCCCCCCGCGTGAAAAGCAGTCACTTTCGCACACAGCTGCTGGCACTATACAAAAGTGCAGTATGGATCCATAGCGAGGCGGACGAACCGTTAGCTACGCGCACGCCTAGCAACTCCTCCAACGTACGAAGAGGCCTCTTTCTTTTTTTTATTAGCGGCAGGAGGATGCGCGAATTGGCGTGTGCCTTATTATCATAAACGCCACGTCGCTTCATCTATCAAGCCGGCAGTTTGGGAGTTGGAAATCTGAACTCCTCCAGGCAGCGCAGCAATCGTGCGAGTCACTCTCTTTTTTCTCGCTCACTTGCATTACGTCACTCTCGCACCCCAATCCATCCGAACCATCCCCCTGCTCTCATGGATATTTGTAACTCTCCCCTGCGCCAAAAGTCCGTGCTTCTTTCTACTTCTCTCTTTTCCCTCTCCCAACAACAATTCTGTTGAGTTGCCTCACAGCACTATCACTACCCTAATCAATATTCCCATCTCGAACGGAACAAGAGACAAAAAACAGAGAATAAGTGCGATCGACTGACGATTTGATTAAGCGTGCAATTCAATACGACAACGTATATAAAAATGAATTCTCTTCTGAAGAATGAGGATTTATTATTTATCTGGCGGTCTACGCTATAATGTGTTGGCTTCCTTTGTGTTTCTGGCAACACAATGCTGCACCTGAGGTGGTAAGAAAAAGAGGAAGACACAACCCAGGAATAAAAGAAGAGGCTGCGCGTTTACAAAACACATTCCCAGCTACCCCCACCCCGCCGCGAGTTCTGTGTGTTTTCTGACTGCTGCGTGAGCCTGACCCTACGCAACACCACCAAGACAAATTATATTATTTCTGTGGCCATTCTCTAGCTCTCTCTTGCGCATCTCTTCCTAGCGCCAACCACACTGTATTAATTACTAGATAATTATTGCGACCTCAACGTCCTTGTTTTACCCGAGAAAACGAACCGGCCTGGTGTAACACGGGACAGCCCGGGTTTATTTTTACCTTCTAGACCCGTTTCTCAACAGCTCAAGGCGATTTGGAAATAAAATAACTTTGTAACCGCGCAATGCAATTAACTTGGTTATAAAACAAAATGGTTAACTTGTTAAAGGGTTTTAAATGTATCAAAATCCTGATATTGTTGCGCAAGAAAAATTATAAAAGACGATTTTAAAATTTGCCGACAATTTACGTTTTAAATCAAAATGTGGCAATTTCTTTTAGACAGTCTAAGTAAAGTTAGACAAGAGCACTTCTGGGGAATAAATTTATTTGCTCGGTAACGAAGAGGCCGTCGATGAATAATTCCAGGCGAACACGGGCCGAAATTAACAGCGCCTCATTTCCATAAGGAAGGATTTTCCGTCCTAAAACGATTAAGACGTGCATTGAAATTCAAAGCAGGCGTATATGTATCTGTGAGCGAGCGCGGGTTGAAAGGGTTAATACCCAATAAAAGCTCTGTGTGTGCCGTTGGCTGCAGGGCCGGATTAAGTTTCGTACGAGAACTTCTGGTTTGATTGCTTGCTGGTCATGCGTTTGTTTGCCGAGCGCGAGTAATGAAGTAGGCAGCGTTGCCAGACGACAAACCACGTGTTATGCATGGGACACATGGCCTGCGCTGGAGTATGTAGTAGTGTCACATGAGCCATCTGCACTCGGCTGCTGCATATAAGGGCCCGAAATAATATAATGCAGAGGCTATTGCGAGCCAGCGGAGTCGAATTTCAACATCCCTTCCTCTCCGCTGACTGATAACACAGAACAAGAATCCCTCACAATTTTTTCGGCGGCCGGCCAGTCTGCCGGCGGGAGAAAAGTTGTGCTTTTTATCGTCGGCCGAGCGAGCTGCGGCTTTTTGGAGGAACACAATGCACCGAGATAAGGCCATTTATTATTAAAGTGGTGACTCAAGAGCTGATTGCGACTCGCTCACGTCAGCAGCACCAACTCTCTCTGCCCAATGGTTCATAAAGACTCTTTTTTTCTCTCTCTCTCCGCTGAATGGGTCTCTCCCCGAAATTGACCCCAAGAGCGTGATGCCCCGCTCGTTTCTAATCTCGCCGGTCTTCCCTTTTTGCTTTTGCTCGTAATTTTGGCGCACTGACCGAGCTTGAAATTCGAGCCGTCAGCGCAATGTCACCAAAAGAAATTTCGCCAACGCCACAAAAAGCGCGCAGACATTGACCATAGGGCGATAACGATTTCGTCAGAAATAGCTGCCTGCTGCGAGAGAGCGTTAGTTTTATCTAATCTTTGAAATATGAAATATTAATACTGGCACACAAAAACCAACTCATATATGCGCGGTCTTATCTACACACACACACATATGAACCAAATGAGGTGACTTGGAGTGCAGAGAGAGCAATTGCTGCCGCTTTAATTGTTTTTCGGTCCGTTATCAGCGGCACAAAAACACCAGTTGAAAGCAGCAGGCCTGAAAATTTTATTTTTGCACCTCACGCAGCAGCTCGCGCGCGGGGAAAAAACACGTCACCCGAAATGGATATTTATCGGAATGGTGTGCGCGGCGGCAGTAAATCACTGGGTGTGTTTTGCTCAAGTGCGATGCTTTCAGCTGATTGCATTGGCCCTGTATGAAGTAATTACCCACCAACGCGATTGAATGCTCCGGAGTCACGTGAAGCTGATAATGCGCTTCCACAGATAAACATATAGGCTAGTCAGCGCGCGAGCGAGCGCCTCAGACAAGCAGGAGCCTGGCGCAAAAATTGCTCATTATTTAGCGTCTGTGCGCGGAGAAAAATCGCCAACTAAGCAGCGGCAAAGTGCAATAAAAGGGCGGCAGCCGATTTGAATGACGTGCATCTGGTGGAAAGACAACGTTAATGGCGTTTGGGGGGACGCGAAAAAAAACATAATCGGCCGAACGCGCCCCATACGCGTACGGGTTTCTGATGAGTCTTCACATTTTGTTATTCATAGAAAAAGAAGCTGCTGGCACTGGATTTTACTGCTCCTTTTACGACGCGTCTTCGTCTGGTTTTCGTTCAGCGAGCTGCATACATCTAAAAAGGGTTGGAATCCTGTTCCGAATTGGACAATTATGAGGGAAAATCTACTCAACCGGAAAAATGTTCTGCTTAAATTGCAGTTCTGGTCCTTTAGTAATAAACGGATTTTCGTGACGTGGAGAAAAAAAAATAAATGAGGTTGCTCTCAACATTGAATAAAAAAAATTTGTTGAGGCCTACTTTAACGTACTTTTAAGCCAAGCTAGTCTTCAAATTTATAATTTTTATGAGAATATGTACTCAAGGTTCTTTTGCTATTATATTATTAAAAAACTTTTACTTCTTTAAATTAGTTTTCAAGCACTATAATCAATTATTTGCTTTATATTTCTCAGCCCCTAAGAATTTTTAATAGCCTCTCGGTCCAGAAGCAAATGACTTTTGAAGTATGAAATTCACATGAACTTTTGTTTTAATTCTCAACGTAGATAAAAAGAAACTTCAATCGGCAATAATTGCGACTCGTTTTTAATATTTTGAGAGCCACAGTTGAGGAAAGTTGGCTGTGGGATTGCAACACGCCCTGCATTTTTATCCACGGGAGGCAGCTGGATTCAATGTCAAGGTTGGCAAAGAACTCTAAAGAAAGACTGGCTTTGATTCCGAAATTAGTCTATGAAGACTTTCGTGCGTGAACGCCGCTTGCCTGCTTATCCCACCTGTCTTGCGAACTTCCTCTGACGCGCCCGCACGGCCAAAATGGAGGCGCGACGGGGGCGCCCCAAAAGCTTGCGATCAGGCGAAAAGAGCGATTGCGGAATTACTCCATCGTACGCCCAGGCAAGAAAGTGAAGTGTCGGTGCGCGACGCGAAAAATAAAAAGAAAAAAGCCGGGCCTAGCAACAGCGAGCGGGTTTGTTGCGCGCCGGCTGGTCGTGCGCCCTCACCTCCGTCCGTGCGAGCGCCCACGGAGTTAGCTCGAGGTCGGGCCGCTCTACCACTCGCCTCTCCCAACAATCGATAATCACAACAACAATGGCGACGGGCAAGCGCAGCGTGTCTGCCAATCAATAGGATCGTTCGCCGGTAATCTGCTCAAATTCGGCCATTCGACTGGTTTAGTTTTAAACACAACTGATTTTCAAAAGCAAACAAGATAAACTTGTTTGGTTTTTTCTTAATCTTTTAAGCTTTTTTTCTTAAATTGGCCAACAATGAAATGTTTCACGGCTTGAAATAAGCCCACTGAAACCACACGTGTGCGTGAAACCAAAGGGACATACACTTGTTAGTTTTTTTACTAATATAGTTTTCAAACAAAATTATTTGACTTTATTTTTAAGGTACTGATTTTTACCGAATAAAAATTGATTTGACTGATAATCCATATTAAAAAAGAAAATATCTATGCTTCTGTATTTCCTTTTCTAACAATCAATTATTGCTTACTCAGACAATAATTATGATTAATTATCTCTGAACGTTAACTTTAAAAATCAATCAGCGCAACCCCTCATTGTTCAAATCGCCGGACAAAGTCTGGTGCAACAATGCGTATACGTGACTGGGGACACGGATAAGGGCTTTCCTGACTCACCTGTTCTTCTCAAGCTCATTGTGGGTCGTCCTGCAAACAGAAGCGGAACGAAAAGTGTCATTAGCAAAGGTCACGTTTGGATTCTTTGGCAGTCTTACCTGTTCCCCTGACTTTTCTTATTTTTCGACCTCTTGTGGTGTGAGCTCCGCAGGTCGTCGGGCATAGGCTCGGTCGTCGCGTATCCATGTTCGGCTTCTGCAACAAGGCAAAAACTGTATAGTACAAATGATCACAGGTTGTGCGCGGATTTCGTGCTTCCGGCCCTCTGCTTATCGACCACGCAGAACAAACACATAACGAGGAAGTTTAGGGTTTCCTTCAGCAACAATTTTCTTTATCGCACGGCAGCCAAGCCAAAAATCGAGGCCCATTTTTTGGCTGGCGTTCAATAACTGATTCCGAACGCAAGCGGGTTAAACAAAATTAAACTCGCGGGAAGAAAAAAATATCTCCAACCATTTGGTCAAGCCGATCGTTTATCGCTAGAGATGACAGATGTTGAAACTCCCAGAAGAAACTTGGCGGGTTTGCCGCTCGAGCTATAATCGGCCAGCAGTAAACACTTTTTTCTTTTTTAATTAGCGACGCAGAGATAAGGCTGCAAACGAACAACACCCGACTTGCTTAGAAATTAGCAAAGTCTGACCTCGATTTGGGCAAATGGAACAAATTTTGAGGTACACCATGTACCGAGAGTACATTGGCGCGGGAAAGAGAGATAAAGACAGGCCAAAACACCTGGCCCGCCACCGAGAGAGAACGCGCTCAAAAATAGCCTCCTTGAACTTTGGCCAAACTCGTCCGAGACCCAGCTTACATAATCGCGAGGGAAATTTAACCCACAAAGCAAAATATAATGCCAAATCCTTGTACATTAGGTATTAATTAGTTAGCAGTCATTAATGATTAAAAATTAATGTCACATAATCATATAATTAATTGATAATAAATTGATGACCATAAACAATGTAACATTGTTAAATAATTGATGAATACATTATTCAAAACAGAAGAAATTTTGCGTCCACGCCGCTAGGGTTTTTGTCAAAAACTTTGAGCCGCGACGCGATCCACCCCCCCCCCCCCCCCCGTGGGAATGTGTGATTTCTCGCCGGAAAAAATATGAGGTAAACGATTTTTGCATCGATTGAATATGAAGCAAGGAAAATTGAGCATAGAGTAGGGCGCCATCAAGACGAAAGTTCTTATGCTAAATTTGATTACCATGTTGCTGAGTTTTGGAAATTATAATTTTATTTAAGACATAATAAATTCATTAAATTAATAATCTGCTTTTTTTTAAATCTCTAGAAAATTTATGTGATCTGATTGCAAAAAATCAAGGAACAGAGCCTAACCAACCTGCAGAGAAATTCTTTGAAGTCGAACAGAATATTGGAGCTGAAAAGTCAACGCCGCAAAATAAAAAGATAGGTCTTCATGTATTTTAATATGAGACATGACCATATTTTAAATTCATAGAATATATTATAATATTTTACAAACTCCAATATTCCTCATTGTCAACACAATTGGAGGTTTTGTGTAAGACTGGCCTGCCTTTCAAGATGCAAGACGATTTCAAGAGACAAATGCGTCCATTGAATAAAATCCGATGCAGTTTGTCAGTGACATGAATGTGATAACTATAAATTTTGTGGCAAATTATTATTTTTATAGGAAAGTTTTTTTAATAAAATATTAAATCTTATATAAAAACAAATTATCTTTCTTTCAATTTCATTTTCAGACATCATGGTATAGTTGGAATGGATTTGTCTGCAAACTTGGGAGTATCTTTGATTGGAATGTCAATGTTTGTGAAATTTTAATGTAACGCACTTATTTGTAGTGATTTCAATTTTATAATTAAGTTGCCACAACAATGGGACCAAAATTTTGTAAGATAGAGCAATTTTATGGTCAAATTTTTTCCACTTCCACGAACAAATTTAGAAGAAAAAATTAATATGAAATAATGTAAAATTATTTTAAATTACATTTTGCTTTGCGGGAAGGGAAGTTTTAACTTTGGGCCCCAGAAAAGAAATGTTCCACTTTAATCAAGAGAGATAAGCGCGCGAGCAACGACCCGTGTATGTAGTATTATAATTTGTCGTGGCGGAAATTAGAACGGAGGTTGCGATTGCCGCCTCCGAGAGGCCTTTTCGCGAGTCTTAGAGGCGGTGGTAGGCAGGTGTCGTCGGGGGCTCGGGTGGGCAGGAGGGCCCCAAAAGGCGCGCACATCGGCCTCGGAGGGAAGCCATGTTGTTTTCACACGGGACGGTAGGACTGGGTAGGACGCAATTGCGGTCGGGTACGCACCTCTTTCTCGTCTTTCCAAGAACTCCGCTGCTTCCAGAAGGTACGTCAGACCAATACTCATTATTCGCACAAGGAAAAGTGGCACGCGAAAAAACGCGACGAGGTGTTTGTGTTTTGGCAAAGGTGCGTTGAGCCCGAGCACACACGTGTGTTGCGGCGAGGTTCGCTCTCAAGCGACTGAAAACAGCGCGTATTTATTGACGTTAGTGGCAGGAGGGCCGCGCGCCCATTGGTCCACGCGGTGACGGCGCTGTTAGCTCGCGCCGCCGACCAATCGCCAGCCAGCCACAACAGCTGGGCGTCACGTGACTTTCATGCTTTCCTTTTGTGCTCGCCGACCGCCCGAAAGCCACCCTGCACCGCGGCAGGGTTGATCCTGCCGCCAGTGCCGCCCCCCACAAAGCCAGTTTGCCGCCAAAATGTCTATGATATGCCCCGACAACCTGAACCAATCGCACCGAAACCTTTTTACGATCTTTTTTTCTTATAGTTCTTAATATTATTTTTGTGTGTCTTCTCATTTGACACATCAAACTTGAATGTCATAAAGTACAAAATAATGATCTGGATTTACTCGACCTTAATCACTTATTTAATTGCAAATATTCTTTTATTGCCACTGTTACTTTAGATTAAACAAAATAAAGCCCTCAAAAAGCTGTTAAAATCATTTGGATTTAAAAAATATTATGATTACAAAATTTGGAATCTGGGGAAAATTATGTATATAGTAGAGAGCAGTAAATTTAACTATTCTTTTTACATCCCACTTGAAAAAATTTGATAACTTACGATAAAATTTATTTCCGGAGTAAATCAAAATGAATAACTAAAGGAATTTATAAATTATTTCTTTCTATGTCCTTTAAATGATAAGTTTTGAATAATTTTGCTGCCATCGGAATACTACGTAAGAATAAAGTTTATGGCCTGAATTTTTAAGCCATGCTTTAATGCAGCTTTAATGGTGGATTTAAAATTTAATTTTAAATATTAGAAGCATTGCTTCTACTTTGGGAGATCTTTAAAATTTAAAAATCACACTTACCTTAACAATTCTCTATATGTGTTCTTGAGGTTGTAAATCTAGGAGAATGAACACATAGAGCAATACTCTATGGATGGCTTTCAGCACATGGAGCCTTGCGTGCATTGTAGGAAGCAGATGAGCACTTCCCTCCTGCAATTTTCAATTGTTAAAAAAATTAAAATGCAAATCTTGTCAAATCACTGTTAAAACATGATGAGAGCGGTAGTAACGGCTGATGGGGTGCGAAATTTCAGAAAGAAACCTGCAAAGCAGGTGAGGTCGTGGAACGTCCTTATCATTTCCAGGGGCAACTTCTTTTAGGACTTGCGAAAATTTCTGCAGACAAACTTTGACCAGCTCTTGCTCTGGTTTCATTTCTGAAAGTGCACCAAGGAGTTCATCGTCTAGACTTGGCAAAGGTGGATAAGTGCCTTTAATAACACATTCTTCGTGCTTTCGAAGAATAGTTGCGATACGAGCGTAGTTGTACAAGCAGAAAACAACACCTTTAAAACAAAAATAGGATTATAAAACATTTATGTGGAATCAATTTTTGTAAAAAAATTTTGAATCAATTTTAGTTCTAGTTCAAATCACCTCTGTTGCTTGATCCTCTGTTGGCAACTGGTGGAGGACTGAAGTCCAAATTTACACAACTACCGGTGTTCTTACTCAGCAATTCATATTCAACAGTGGCCTTTGCCAACTCCATGTTTCCGTCTACAGACAAAATGTCTTCTTCTCGCATCCTAGATAAAATTTAAATGGTCAAAATTAATTTTTTTGCAATTTATATAAATATTTTCTTTGCTAACCGTAAATAATCTTCAAAGCAAATATCTCTCTCTTTTTGCTTCGTAGCAATGTTTCTGACGACTCCCACAACAACTCTTTTGCACTGATCATCTTCTAAACTTTTGGATGAAACCGAGTTCAACGTTAAAAGCAAATTAAGATCAGCTTTGTGGTCTTTGTTGACATTCCATCCGCAGCTCTCGTAGATTTTTGATATTATTTTCTTGATCAATCCAACTCTGTGCCATGAGAGGTCAGAATCATCTTCTAATTCAGCCAGTAGATTCACACTCTGAGAAATCAAATTACACAATTATTTTAAGCTGCAAAATTGCCCAACAATTTTAGCAATTAAGGCATGAAAATTTCTCCCTTAAGGTTTAAACTTACTTTATTTGTTGAATGAAAGAGACTGATGTCTCTAGTCAGTAAGTCTTTTAGGTTTTTGAGGCACAATGGTTGCTGCAAAGAACAAAATTGAATGTTGAAAAATTAATTTTTATATCCAGCATGTTCTTCAATAAAACTTTTTGACATAGCGGGTTTTAAGTGAGAGACGAAATTCCTTCATAGAAACTATTAAAAAAGCGAGCAAAAAGTAAACAAATGCTAACAAATTATATTTTGATCGATGAGAAATTGTGTTAAGAGCGTATTTAAATGACGAACTGATTTCTAAAAATTTTCTGCACCACCATGTGGTTGCTAGAGCTGTCAAAATAAGAGAAAATAACCTGTTCTGTCATATTCCAAGCGTAGCAATGCCGACAAACCAAAAGCCGAAACCAATCTTTAACACTCTCCTTCCCTAAAAAAATTTGTCTCGACCTGTTTGCGAGAAAAATTGCAAAATTAATGAACACGAGGACAAAATCTGCAGCGGTTTTTGCGAATTCGGGTGAAATTTGAAAGATGCGCAGCGTGATGCGTCGTTGTTTATGCGTGGCAAGTTCGAACGAGAAAAAACTCGCACGCTCATTGGCTACTCTTGATCACGTGCAAGGAGCCGATATAAATACCTCAAAATTTCCCCTTCCCTATATGCCTCGGATAGCCGTGATAGTCTAGTGGTTAGGACATTGCGTTGTGGCCGCAAGAACCCAGGTTCGAATCCTGGTCACGGCAAAGGAAGTCCCTTTGCACGGTAGAGGCATTTTTATTATGCGATAGAATAAAACGGAAGATTATGTATATTGTATTTTAATAAACTATTAAAATAATTAAAACTTATTTTTTCCCTTTAAATAATGTTAACTACTATTTTTTTTCTCCACTTGTAAATAAGATAGTTCTTAAAATAAATAATAATCCTCTATATTACTCTGGCATAACAGCAGTACTGTTATGAAATAATTAATTTATGCACCTATCCCTATTGCAACTATTCCAAGACAAAATATTTTGATCTAAATAAAACGATTAAAAGGAAGCAAAAAGTATTGAAAAATAAAACAACTGTTTTCTTAAATTTACATCATTAATTTATTGCTCATGCTTCAGTGTAAGTATAAAATAAATAATAAAAGTTTCCAAAGTGGCAAATTTAATACACTTTAGGATACCAATCATTAAAATTTTCCAGCATCTTCTTTGAGAGTGACAGTTCTGTTGAATACCAGCTGGAATAAAAAAGAATTAAATTTAGATCTTTAAATTTTTTGTAAACCTCACCTGTTCTCTCTTAGAGTCTGGATCTACAGAGAAGAAGCCAAGTCGTTCAAACTGGAACTTGTCATAAACCTTTGCATTTTTAACAGAAACGTCAGCCAGAGCAGTGATACTGGTGAGGGAATCTTTATTGCAGTCACTCAAGAATCCTCTGGGCACTTCATTAGGGTCTTCAGGATTTTTGTGCTGAAATCTGGCAAAATGCAAGTTGTAAAAAATCATAATATAACAAACTTCTTTAATTACAATCTATCATAGAGACGAACTTCCACTTTGATTGGATTTGAAACCCAATGAACCCAGGCTTTGGGTTTTTCAACTTTGTCTGCCTCCACACACTCAACTTCCAGTTTAGTAATGTTTCCACTGCCGTCCTTGACTGCTTTTTTCAGGGTGATCACATAGCCAGTGTGACGAAGGCCCACAGACTGGCCAGGCGCTAAACGTCGATAGCCTTTTTCAGGGATCTGAAAATTAAAATTATTTAAAAAATTAAGCTCATAGTAAATAATTATTACCGACCTCTTTAAAGTCAGATGCCTCGATGAAAAGATCACTGGCAAAAGGCACTTTGTGACTGCCTCTCGCAGGTTCATTGGGGAAATTAGGCACATCACAACTGATTGGTCCCTTTGCAGGGAATTTAGTTATCGAGACAGCTAGAGGCTCAAGGACAACCATGCATCTCGGAGCCGTTACATTCAGGACATCTCGAACACTGGCGTCTAGAGCTTGAGGGTCCACCACCACCTGAGCGCCAGTGAGACCCATTTGGGCACAGAAGTTGTTGATGGCCTCAGAAGGAAAACCTCTGCGGCGCAAAGCAGTGAGTGTGAAAAGTCGAGGGTCATCCCAATCTGAAAGCATGTTACTTTTAGAAATAATCCCAGATTTGAAGTTAGCAATTTACCATTCACAATCTTCATATCAATCAATTTTGCAATTTTTCTTTTTGAGACGACAGTGTAGTTGATGTTGAGTCTTCCATACTCCCACTGGACAGGGCAGTACACCTCCAACGCATTGCAAAGCCAGTAATAAGATGAGCGCCTTTCAAATTTTTTTATATTAGTATTCACAAGGCTATTGTATGCTAAAAATTACCTAGACTGGAATTCCTTTGTGCAAAGTGAATGGGTGATGTGTTCAATTGAATCACAAAGGCAGTGGGTGTAGTCGTAGGTGGGGTAGATGCACCACTCACTGCCAGTGCGGTGATGCGGCAGGAATTTAATTCTGTAAGCCACTGGGTCCTGCTTGCCCTCTTCCAAGGTCACTTTCATCCTCAGGGTTGCTTCACCCTCTCCAATTTTACCGTTTTTCATGTCCTACCATAATTTATTCAGTAGTTTAAGTTCCAAATAAATTGATACACACCTCAAACAACTGCAGGCTTTCTTCGACCGGTCTGGTCCTCCAGGGAGATGGAGGAGGGTTGAAACCTTTCAGCTCTTCCGGTTTCTGATGGCAAACATAGGCCAAATCTTTCTTGATCAACTCCACAGCCCATAAATACAACTGCTGGAAATTGTCTGAGCTGTGCGTAATCTTGTAAGGCTTGTACCCTGAATTTAGTGTAAAATCATCGATTAAATTCAATAATTTAGCAGAATAAAATCTTACCTAGCCATTCGACCATGTCTTTGATGCCGACAAAGAACTTTTCCTCCTCTTTCTCAGGATTGGTGTCATCATAACGCAAAAAGCAAATGCCGTCATGTGCAGCTGCATAGCCAAAATTAATGTTGATTGCTTTGGCATGCCCAATATGCAGAATTCCATTCGGCTCTGGAGGAAACCTTGTTCGTACCTGCACATTTATAAATTTTAAAACTTAAAAAAAAAACTTAAGAAGAGAAAATTTTTAAATAAGATTTAGAATTTCATAAAATAACAGCTTAAAAAAAAAATATAATATAAATATTTTCTCACAAATTCCATTTTACAGAACTAATAATTTCATAATATTCTCATAATAAAAATCCTTACCTTTCCTCCTGTGATTTTCAGGTGTTCCTTTAAAAGCTCCATGGTTTTTGGAGTGGTAACATATCCATCAGTTTTGTAATTTTCTCCTGGTTTGTGGAAAAACACTTTTGTTTTCAGAAACTCGGCCATAGTGAGTTTTTCAGCAGGTGCCTCCGCTGCTGATTTTTCAGGTTTCTTTTCCTTTGGTGGTTTTGCAGCCTTTTTGTCATTCTGCTTTGGAGCTGGAGCTAGATCCTCATCAGTCTTTGGGCCAAGTAAGTTCAAAACCTAAAAAAATAAGTCTTAATGTCCATTTAAATACAATATTAGTATTGAATTTTACCTGTAAATCAACCTCGCTTCTCAGCGCCTTTCCGTCGGCCCACTTGTTGAGCTTTGCTCTTGCATCCTGCATGATCAGTCCAGTATTGTATCGATACCTTCATTTCTTTAAATTAGCAAATAATATAAAACATAACAATTTTAGCACCTTTTTTCAATCAAAGCTTCTTGGTGCTTTTTCAAGGCCCCCTCCACGGCATTTTCAATCTGTTCCGGAGTGACCACAATTCCAACACCTGCCGCTTGTTCCAACTTAGATTTGTCTACTGAATTTGGATTTGCCAGAAGATACTCCAGGGCAGCTAAAATTATGTTTTAACATTTTAGCATTTAGGGAAAAATACAAGCAAGTAATTTGTTAATTATTGAGGACGGTTTGGATTTAAATTAAATTAATAAATTTTTTATAGGTCTATAAAAAAATGAAAAATGTTCCTGCTACCATCAATTCTCAGAGTAGAATCCAATTTTCCATCGCCAATGTAAGCTGCCACGAGCCCAATGTGCTGAGTGATTTGTGCCTTGATTTTGGAAGCCAGATGGTACAAAAGAGCCCCATTGCTGCTGCTAGCGTTGCTTGTCTAAAACAATACAATTAAAATATTTAATATAACTAATCAAAAAAAAAATTAGGATAAAAATATATATTATACCGCAGAAATTGCAGTTCGCAAGTTTGCGGTGACAACTTTGTTTTTGACAGTCTCTTTGATTTTCTGCTCGCTGAGGCCGATTTTGGCAAAGAGTTCTATGTCCGTCTCCTCCGGCATCTTGTTAGGAATAGGATCTGTCTGGTGAATCTGGTGATGTTGCAGCAACTGATGAACGGGTCACGACGTTTTGCATCAGCTAATTTCCTCGCCTTTCAACCTTTCGCAGGCCTTTTATGAAATTTCAGCAAAAACCAAAAGGACCTTGTTTCACGTGTGTACGCCGCTCGTTCGGGAGCGCGCGAAAGAGGGCTCTGCAAACACGACAACCAACAAGACGACAACCACCTATGAAAGCTATGAAAGCAATTATCTGGTGACATCTGGCGGATAAGGGGCTCAATTATCGTTTTCTGCTTGTTGCTAGGTGGCGTTTGGGATAGCGATTGCAACAATTTATGCAGGAATTTCGACCCCCACAGGCGCGAAATTATTACTTTTATTTCGATGGTGGCGAGAGTCCTGTTACTCATTGAGAGAGTGTGCGAATGCGAATCCAACGCGCAATGAAATTTATAAAATGGCAAACCCTCATTTTTTTATATTGACAAACATGTGGGATTTTTGAAGAGGAAAAATTGAAGTTAAATTAGGTGATGAGGAAAAATATTCCATTATTCCAATACTTATAAATCGATCGAAGTGTGCGCATTTAAAATAAGGTGAAAGTTGTCGTGTATTTTTTTTTTCGCTTTCTATAAATGCTATTGATTCATTAATTGCTCTAAATTTTATTTTGCCTGTGAGGAAAGAGAGGAGACCTTATATGCATATATTATAAATAAAGTTTTCTAGCTCAACCTTATATAAATATAAAGCTTGGTGATTATAAATTTTTTTAGTCTGTTTTATTAATTCCCGCCACGTTCCCATTTCTCGTTTGTAGTAATGAATTAAAAAGTATTAAAAATACCCTAAAATTAAATCTTAAAATAATTTTTCGAAATTTTCACCATAAAAAAATATTGAACATGCATATTTTACATAATGATTTTGGACACCTAATTATTCAGAGGAAAATTAAAATATCCATTCAGGCGCACCTTATAATCAACTTTTGATTAACAATATACGCAGTTTGCGCGGATCTTTTAATTTGCATGTCACTTTCTAGATTATTCATTTTGGTCGAGTGCTCATTTGCGTGTGTGGAGCACGTTTGTAAGTTAGCATTAAAAGGACGCAAACATGCTGATCATGGTCAAGGTCGTCTGCTTCTCTCTTTCTCGCGAGACTCCACAATTTCGCGATGATTGCGAATTGAGGCCTGCAACTGTACCAATTATTAGAGACCACATTCCGAACGGCGCCGACTTCAGGCTTCAAATATTTTGCAACCAGACTGGGTTATTCCAAACTCCATACATAAATGAATAAAAAGCAGCGTCGCCAGGTGTAATTTGATTTGGAAAGAAAAATACAGAGGCAGAGTGCAAATAATAAAAGCAGAAACGTAGCCATTTTTCTTTTGTATGCATAATGAAATTTGGCCAAGTGGAAGAGCTCAACAATAGAAAATCATAACACAGCACAAGTTGTGTCGTGAAGGCACAATTTCAGAAATAAAATTCTGCACTTTTGAGGTTTCTGCGCTGCGGTGCAAATAATTTGCTGCTGCTCACTCATGTGTTATGCAAATTGTTAGAACAGCAGGGGCCCGATAACAGCCTGCCGTCGGGCCAATGTATAATAATAAGAAATTGTCCCCCCAGCTCTTCTCTTCTCGATCTCTTCCCCAGCGAATTTTTTTTCCTTCCACGGCGTCGTGCGAGCGAATGACGCAAGTAGTGCTGCCTCCGCAAAACAAAACATGCACGGACGGCACGTTTATTGATTTTGATTATCTTGATTCTGAGAATGTGCATCCCATCAGCGCGCGGCCGACACAGACCGCGAACACTCTCGATCACAACCAATAAAAGCAGTGATTTATTTAATGTCCAGAGTCGATTACACTCGCCAGCAATTGCTACGAGCGAATATACCGCAATAAATCTCAATGGCTGCAAATTATAATTGTATGGTCTCCGAGTCGCGTCTCGCGCTTAACTTTCCGCATTCCAGATGCGAGCAAATTTTTCTGCACGACACACACAGGTGTCTTTGATGTAAAAACCAGCTCCCCACTTGGAATAAGAATAAAATGATAAAATACTGCAAAAATTCTGATAATTTTTAGACAAACAAAAATCATCAGATTCATTAACAGAGAAAGATAACGTTATCTAATTTAATAGGAGCCGTGGATTTCAAATTTGTTGATTGAAAGACAAACAACAAAGACAAGCAACAAAAATTTTCACGTCACCTCCCTCAAGTGGTCTTTGGCAACATGATGAGATGAAAATTGATCGCGTGGACTTTTTGTACTCGGCAACACACGTCAAGCGTAAAAATATAACATAATTTAACACATTATTGTTGGAACCGACCTCGATAACTGTTAAAATAAAATTTTCATTGATTAATGATTTCATTGATTTTTATAGCAAAAGAGCGTGCAGATTATTTTTTTTCCAAATAAAAGTAATATAAAATGAAGATTTAAATTAGTTTTGTAACTTGAGTTAATTTTTAGTTTTAATTTAAAAATTATTTTCTAAATAATCAACATGTAAGAATTTACTGTAAGCCAATGATTTCAAATTAATAGTTTGGCCAGGTTGAGCAGAAAAAAAAACAGTATTCTCAATTACTTAATAACTATCGCAATTACACATAATTATTTAATTATATTCGATTATATTCAATAATTTATAAATTAATTTCGTCAGGTTCCAATGGTTGCATTCAAAGAAGATAGAGCTGAAGAACAATGAAATCATGTATTTAATACAACATACAAGAAAATTATTTTAAGAAAATAATACTTAAAATTGTGTATAATTAAATTTGCTAACATCTACAAACACAACAACAACATTATTGAGCATTATAAAGTTTTACAACCCCTGCTATGTTATGATTGCTTATGAATATTCTAACCAGTTGGTCAACAAGGGAGGACAAAACCATATAACTTTTCATTAAATCTGGGGCGTTTGTTTGACGTTTGATTCATAAGCGGCTGGTGACTTTTCAAGCGATGCAAGTGCAGCCCAAAGAATACCCCCCCCCTCCGCTTCCCAAAAAATATTACGATACCTCGAAATTGGAGCCAGGAAAAATTTAACTTTAATCTTAAATACTTAAGAGCTGACCAAAACCACTAAAAAAAATATTTATTGCTAAACAAAATGCAAAATTTATTGTAAAATCTAAAAACTATAATAAATTGCGTCACTCAGATAATTATTGTGTCTGAATTTGAATCTGGGAAATTGATAAAATTATTTAATTATTGATATATTGATTACAATTATAAAACAATAATATTAATGCAAACGAGCTCTCAGCAGCGAGTGCAGTGTACGGGCGCCATAATATAAAGGGCAGTGCAAGCAAAGGAGTTTTCGCAACAACTTTTCTATTTTAGCAGCAATGTTGCAGCGCTGCAGGAATGGAGATGGCAAAGAGTGAGCTCTTGGTGTTTGCACTTGCAATTATGCACGCTTCCCAAGGACACCCAGGCCATATTGTTGTGGCATGACTTTGTTTTGCTGGCGAGAGCAGCTCTTGCGTGCGATCGAATGAGGGAAGAAAAGAAAAGAAGATGAAGGGCTTCTTCTATTTAGCAAAAGAGATGCTCAAGAAGCGGCTAGGGAGCGTCGCGAGGAATTTCGCCAGCGGCCGAGCCCTCGCTCGCTGGCGTGTATATTTTGGTGGTTCAGTTACTCCTCACGCAGGAGTTGGCTGCTGTGAATTCACGTGGCCCGCGAAGGCCGATAACTATGCTGACGTCATGACCCCTTTTGACGTCACAAGGTTTGTTGGCAAACTTTTCCCCAAACATTGTAATATACGCCGTGCGAGAGACTCTCAGAAGGGCACGGCTCGCGCCGTTTCCAAAATTCCAAGGTCACCGAACGTCCCGGGAAACGAAAATTTTCCAAAATCTCGCGTGCCCCGTTGCCGCGAGTGGTGAAAAAGGCGATAAACGCCGCCGTGTTTTGCATGAGCACGATAAAAACAAGACGAGAATTTCTCTATGGCTGCGCGCGGGGCGGTGGTGGGGGCAATATTTTGAGTTGAAAACACGCGATCCGCAGGAGGGGAGGCGACAACAACAAACGCGCCCATTGGTGAAGGGGTCGGGGAGCTCGGCTGTGATTGGCCGACACGGCGGGGACTCGTTGCTGAACGAAACGCGATTGATCTTTTTCTTCTCATGTGACCTTTAGTAGAGTAATTTCCTCGTCCGAGTGAATAATACGCGCCCGAAAGCAGCTGAATCCAGTTAATTCTGGCCCGATTGCGACCGAGGGAGGCGAATCCGAGTAGCACGACGGTTGTCACCGCACTTTGGCGTGGCGAAACATGTGAATTGTGATCGAGACCACTGCACCACACCAGCCCCACGACTCGCTCGCTGCAGTTTCTAGGCAGGACTTGCATCATCCTCGCGCTTTGTTGATATTCCACGTTTACACGTGATCGATCGTACTGGACACTCATCAGTGCTCTCGATTCGTCGCCACTGTTCGGTTCCGCCCGAAAAGCGCTGGAAATCATCATCGAAGAGGACACGGAGCCAACTAAGGTGAGGACAAAAATAAATAATTTAAAAATAATGCATTTCCGGTTATGTAATATTTTGTTGTGATGGTGTTTTGCAAGTAGGACGCTTTATTGTGAATTCGCTGGTGGAATTCCCGATTCGCCAGATGGAATTCGCAGGTTTCGCCACGGGCCTCGTTTCTATCGAATTCCGTGGCCTCATTTGGCTTGGCGACGGACGCCTCGTCGCGTCTCTCGCGGGGGCCCAAGCATTTATTTCGATCAAGGGGGACGTTTTTCGCGGAATCTGGGCGGAAAATCGATTGGCGTGGGCGCGGTGGTCTGTTTTGGTCGCGAACATGTGCAGTGCGAATGTAAACAGGAAGTGGCAGGTTTATCCTTGGGGTAGTCCCGTTGTGCAATGAGAGCGCACTTGCGAAAATCAATACTCTGTCGCCAGGGGCGCCGAGTGGGCGGCCGAGCTTTGAGCATTGGTCGGGGCTCCGGAGCCCCCCGAGGGCCTCCTCTGGCTCGAATTCGCGAGATAAACACGCTGGTGCGTTGTTGCCAGAATTGGCGTGGCTGTGGCGCGCGATGAAGCAGCATTTTGCTGCTTTGTTTACTACACTAGCATGGCGATTGCCCGCCCAGGGACTCCGCTGCCAACCTGACAGAGTTGCCCACTAAAAATAGTTCGCTGAACTCCTCGTATATCGACCGCAGTGCTCGCTCGGCCCACCCCAATGTATATTTAACCCGCACACTCACTTGCGTGTTGTAAACAAGCCGAGGGCCCCCTCAAAATCGCTTATTTTCGATCTTGGTGCTCAGACTGATGGCTTGTTTGTTTGAAAAACTGGTGTGCGTTTGACCCAGGCTGGACACAAGGCAACATGTTGTGACGCTCAAGAAGCGATTTCACTTTGCCCAGTCCATTAAAAATTGTTACGAGATTCTGAATAATTAAAAATGCTATCCTATTTGCTATTAAATATTAAAATATTTGTTATAGTTAAATTTAATTTCAGCAAAATTTATATTAGGTTCTATAAATTATTATCATTTTGAAAAAAAGGACAAAAAAATGATATATTAGTTCCATGTATTTATTTATTTATTAATGAATGATTAAAATTAATAATTTTAAAAATATGCAAGTAAAAAAATTATAGGATATTAAATTAACCGTTCATATTTCAATACTCATTATTTAAATCAATCCTATGATTTATACGATTTATAAAAATAAATTTTATAGTAATAACTTGCTTAGTGATCAGAAGTCGTTTTAAATATTTAATAGATTTACATTTAGTAAGAGAAATATATATTTTAAAATTTAATTTTGAAAGTAGCCTGCAAATTTTATTTGCTCTCGAAGATCCGGCAACAACCGTCGTCAACTTTCTACAGCTCGTGCCTCTCCTCACCAACCAATGAGCAGTTTTGATTCTTTTAAATTGAACCGTCCCTTCACCACTTGGGAGTCAAAAAGAAGTTCAGTCGCTTGTTTTGCAAGTAGCCTGACTACTGGGACACTAATTATCTCACAGCCGAATGCACCGTCTGCCTTTAAATAAGTGCACGTTGATCTATTTTTATACGCGTGGCACAGGTGGGGCCGACGTGATTTATAAATAGATTAACGCGCTCTGAATAAACTCTCAAGATCAATAAGAAGCAAACAGAGGTCAATCATTTCGAAAGCGACTGAAAAAGCGGTCTTGAAAATTATTTCTGAGGACATTTTTTCCTCCTTTCTAATTTTTTAATAAGAAGTTGTTTGCAGATATTTCTAGTCACTTGTTATCAGGCGCGATTAATCTGCCGCCTGATTAAAGGCCGTTCTATAGGATAGATGCCTGGATTGAGTAATTCCGACGTCTGATAATGTAAATTATTCTAATCCTTTGAGTACTTTATTTCCTTTTGTCAACAAAATTAAAAAATAAAACTACCATCTCTTGTTATCGCAATTGCTATTGTTAACCAAACGTGTAAATAGAGTCGTTGATCTTTGAACCAAACAAAGAGGCTCGTCTGGGAGGTTGTTAGGCTGTTTCCTGTGTTGCGTTGTCGAATTTGATTTAAATTCAAGTGAATTAATCCAATTGTATTACATGAACGGAATTAAAGATTCCAAGTCACAATTGAATCAAAGTCGCTATGGTTTCATAATCCTTATGTGGAGATAAGATTTCTTAGAATGTCTGAAAGTGCGTTCGACAATAGCATTTGAAATATAAAAATTACTGGAAATTACTTGAAAGCTCTTTTGCTTTTTTCATGTGCATTTTTTATTAATTTTTTAATGAAAGCGTTAGTATTAAATTATTCATTTGCAGTGATATTTGGTTTCAGATGGCAGACCCCATGTATGGGGGTGGCGAAATGTTTTTCCTGGACTCGCCAATCAAGCAAGAGCCAGGCACCCAGATGGACTCGCAGCTGAACAACCCTCTCGGCATGCCCATCCCCAGCAGGCGTGGGGGAGGCCGTTCAGGTCTTGCGGAGTTCAACTACGATTTGGACGAGGCTCTGGCCTTGGGCGCCCTTCCCAGTCTCGGCACGGGCACCATCAACCTCAACGCCAACCAAACTGGTGAGTTGTTGACCTCAGTATAGTGGAAGTTTTGAAACCAAATTCCGCTTTCGTTTGTAATCATGGTTGGAAGTTGAAATATTATGAAGGAATTATTTGTGGTTTCATGTCCGCTGTGATAAAGGGAAATGTGTCATGCTTGTCAATTGAATGTTTCAGGAAACTTTTTTTCGAACCAGTTGAACCAGGACATTTCCCTGACACAAGCTGTGACCGGAAACTACAATTTGGACTCAAATCCAATGGGACCCTCTGTTTGGGTTTCTCTTTGCGGGGACACTTTCAAAATGGACGAAGAGGATGACATTCTGCAGGTTAATTTCTCACTAAATTAAATCCCCTTGGTTTCATTCTCTTTATTTTCTAACTTCCCGCACTGAATGGACTGCTGAAATTTTTGAAAAAAGATGGAATGCTTCCAGGTGGACAAGGCTGATTTGATCCAGGGCCCAACTTTGGCCGAGTTGAACGCAAATGACGAAACTTTGTTGGAAGACTTGAGTTTCGACGACCTCATCTTGCCAGATGACTCAGCCCTTTTGAGCTCCATCACCGACTCCAATTCGCAGACCGCCTCCTTCCCGTCCTCGTCAGGACAGTGCTTCATGAAGGAGGCTACTCAACTTTCCTCCAGCATGCCAGCCAGTCAAAATCTTTTTGTTGGTATTCCGAGCCCTGGTGGGCAACAGACACCTCTGGTCCTTTCACCAAGGTCGCCAGCCAGGCCTGGATCTTCAAACAGCAGCACCGGCAGACACAGTACCCTTCACGAGTTGCTCATGCGCAGGAATGATCCTGATGTATGTATTGTTGTGGTGTAGGTGACTCGCATGTAATTCCATCATGTGTTGTGTTGCATAATCAATGACACACGGAAGGCATTAGATATTAATCATTTAGGCGGTGGAATTTGTATGTTCTGGTGTTGATTCATTTGCATTGTAGAATCGGATACCATGCAGTTCCATTTATTTACATAGATTTAAAAAAGAGTTAAATTCCCATGTCACCATGTCACACTTAATTTTATTAAGAATATTTTAATAATTCTCTCATCCAGCCTAAGTAATTGGTCCAAACATTTTTTTTTTCGAACAAGACCAAAAAAAATTTGCTACATCTGGAATAATGAAAACTTATTTTGGCTTATTTTCTGAGCTGAATTTAATTTTTTGTTTGATCCTCAAATTTCAGCATGCAAGTCAGCTGAGCCCTGGCAGTTTCAACTTACTGGCCTCCACTGCAGGCCCCAGCACCTCATCCATGTCTCGTCTTTCGTCCTCGGCACCCACACATCTTGGTTTTGACCAAATCTGGCAGCGCCGTGAACCGAGGCAACACCTGCTCTCCACTGGCTCTCTGGTGGAGGCAGGTTCCACGTCGTCTCTCTCCACAGGTGGCGTGCTCAGTCCCGCTTCCCACGAACTCTCCCACGATGAAGGTTACTCGGAAGATGACAGTGACCACTATGACGACTTCTCCTCTGATGGAGGTAATTTGTCCTCTTATCTCTTCAAGCCTTTCTCATTGGCTCAGAATTGTTTTTTGTGTGGCGCTGTAGACACGTTGTTGGGTGAAACCAGAAAAATTTTGTGTTTAGAATCAAGTGACGCCGAGGGAGGCAGCTCTGGTCGTGGAGGCCGCCCCAAAGGATCAAAGAAGGAGCGGTTCTTTTGGCAGTACAATGTGCAAGCCAAAGGACCCAAAGGACAACGCCTGGTGTTGAAGACCAAGCAGGAAGACCCTCATTGCTTGAACGAAGTCACTGACCCCGTCTTTAGTCCTAGTTGCAGTGTGAGGGGCATCAAACACAGGTAAATAGATTATTAAAAATAAAATTTAGAGCAAAGTCCTGAAGGTTGCTTTTGCAGTGGCAAAGCGAGGAAAGGTGATGGCAACGATCTGACTCCCAACCCTAAGAAACTGCACAGCATTGGAAAAGAACTGGACAAACTGGGCAGGATCATAAATGACATGACCCCAGTCAGTGAGCTTCCTGTCACTGTGAGGCCAAAGTCAAGGAAGGAGAAGAACAAGCTTGCTTCTAGGTATGGAATTTTTTTATTTCTAAGATGATTTGAAATTTAACAACATTGTTTAAAAGACTAATTATCTATAGATGTTGGAATAAAAAAAGCTGAAAAGATGCTATAATTCCAATTGTACAAGATGTAAAAGCAATAATTTTATTCCAATAATATTATTTCAGGGCTTGCCGTTTGAAAAAGAAAGCACAACACGAGGCAAACAAAATCAAGCTTTTTGGCTTGGAGAATGAACACAGTAAGCCACTTGTAATTCATTTATGAATAAATAATCAAATAAATTTCTAGAACGCTTAATTTCTGCCATCCAACAAGCAAAAAACATGGTAGTGACCAGTTACAGCAACGATTCCAAGGAAGTCCGAGAGGAAATTGCCAGGAATGTTGAGAAGACGAGGCGAATGGCCCTGAGTAAATAAATTGATTTAAAAATTTCCAGTGTGATAAACGGTCTGTATCTTGATCAGGAACACACATTGCTGGAGTTTCGACTGATTACGTGAACACCATCTTGGAAAAAGTGAAGTCTGGCGTGCCTGGCGCGGGCCTTGAGGAGATATGAGATGAGGCCAAGCCTCCTTCGAGGAGGCGGGCGCAGTCGCTGAAAATTGTGCCGGAGTGAAGGGGACACATCTAGTCTGGTCAGCGCCTGCTGCCCCTTTTACTATTAAGGAGTTGAATCACAACAGTGCACCAAACCTCAGAAGAAGCTTGTCGACAGATGAAGAAGTAACTATTCATCTTATATAATCGAAAATCCTCTCGTCTATATTATTGTAAAACTTTTAGCCCAAATGGGTTGTATTTAAAAAAAAAAGCGCCAGAGAGGTAAAGATGTTTGGACATGTGTTTGAAATATCAACTGGCTGCGTTTAGAGTGATTTGCTCTCTGGCTAATTTACAAAATTCCAACAACAGAGTTCCCTTGCTAAATTAAAATTTAAACCATAAAATTTTAAATTCATTCTGTCAACAATTCTTTGTAAAAATCTGCCCATTACAATTTGTGATATTGGCTCAAAATAGGAAGTACACAATTAAGAAATATAAATATTTATTTTTGTCTGAGATTCAATTTTTAAACTAGCCAGAGTAGAACGATAATAATCTAGAATTATTCGTAACTTTACTTAGATTTAGTAGCTTCGGTAAATGTGATAAAAATTTAGTTCTAAGGTGTGCTTTTCTGGCATTACACACATAGGCAGTTCACTTCAGCATGCATGCTTTCTTGGAACCGTTTTCAGGTCAATTACAAGAAAATTTATTAAATACCTCTGCAATTCCATCTTCAAAACACCACAGTTGTATCTATCAATGTATTGTAACTGGCTGTCTGTTCCAGAGATATTTTAAAGTTAATCAAACACTTTCAGATAAAATAATTTAAAGATTTAGACTTGAAATCTTGCACGTCAGGAAGAGGCGTTCTGCAAATTATAAGCATTCAGATAATTGATTGTAATGGAAAATTAAGCATGTTGAAAGCTGAATGTGACGACCTGCCATCATCAACCTACAATTAGTGTTTAATGATTAGCATGTAAGCCAACACATGGATGAATTCCGAGGAGCAGATATTTTTTATACACAATTTCTTTTACTCTATAACTTTATTTTGGGTTTTTTGTAACCGAGCAGCCGCCTACTTTATCTCTTTGACATAAGTTGTTTACTTGTTCACTTTAGAAGAAAGTATTGCATGGTATTTTCCTTATGATTATGTAAATTTAAATTCTGTGTAAGCTAGTCTATTTATTTCAACTTTGTAAATCATGCTGTTACATTTGCAGGTATTCACTCGAACAAGCCGATTTTTATTGTTTTTTGTAAATACATCTCTCTCAGCCCCTTTTACAATTAGAGTTATCTCCATGTTTGAAATAGCACTGTGCTATTATGCAGCAAGTCTAATTGCCATAACTCCATCAAGTCTATTTATTCTCAGCCCATTTGATTTTTTCTTAATTTTTAGTCGGTAACGGCAAGTAGAGGTGAAGGGTCTTTTTTATTTTGTATGCTACTTGAGCAACTCATAGATAGAAATCTAGTTTCTCATTTTTACACCAGCAAAGTGCTATTTTTTTCTTTTTAATTTGTTGTTTTTCTTCAAACAGAGTGGAATCAATTAAAATGCATTTCTACCTAGGCTTCTATAATACGAATGAGCCTTCTGCATTTTTCTCTTGTAAACAAAAACTACCGTTTTACTGTATGAGCATAAAAATATATGAATATACTTGTATTAGAATTTTACAAAAGAACTTGACTAGTACAAAGATTATGGATTGAAAATAGAGACCAGAATATAGAACCAGAACAATGCAAACCTTGCAGAACTTTTCCACTTGCTCTCAAAATGCATTTTAATCCAGCCACTTCTTGAAAACAACACAATGGGGTTTTTCTATCTCTCCCCAGGTATAAACTTCCTCCTTAAATAATGTAGAGCTGTTTGGAAATTTTTGTTTTGAATTGATTTACGTGTTTAAAAGTTTTGATCAAAAAAGCCTGTGACAATATAGTATATCATGATAATTCCCTATCCCTAAATACTTGAAAATTTTGTCTTTAGATTTCAACACAAAAGTTTACATTTTGAAGAAAAAGAATACCTCAAGTTTTCAGATTATTAAATGTAATGAAAAAATCAAGCCTTGATGATAAGAATTAAAAGCTAAATTTAAATTACCGCGTTCTAGCTTAAGAAAATTATGATAATTATGCTGTAATTCACGTAGTTTCGCTCTGAACGGCTGCTTTAATTGTAGGCAATTAAACTCTTCGCTCTTAATCCTAAGTGTAATGCTTAATCGACTATTGCGTAATATCCAACCGACCTTGAACTTTTGACCTTTTGCCCACTATGTGGATTTGATTTTGTAACAATTGTTTTTCTGCGACCTTGCTCCGAAATGGTCAATATAGTAGCTTGATCAGTGATGAACTTCATTATTTGTGAAATGGAAATTTGTGATCTTTTTTAGACACCGCACTGGCTAGCGGGTTATTCTCACGCTCGAAATTGGTTGGTTGAATTAAAAGTGGACTTTGATGAGTTTGGTCGCAGAAAAATATGGCATGGAAACGATCGCGCATCTCAATTCAGAAAATTAATGCTTAATTGTTAAGTGAATTGAGTCGCCCATTCTTAATTTGTATACCTTTTGTCAAAGGAAATTTTCACAAAACATTTTCGGAAAAACACTTCCCTCTTGTATCCCCTTTTGGTATGTTAAAAACGAAATAAAATTCATGTTGAGCATGGCAAAAAAGAGATCATATTTTATTTAATAAATAAGCACTCTAATTAATTATAATAAACATTATTTTTAATCTGAAAGTAAGTTAAATAAACTTGTATGTGAAATAATAATTTTTATAATAACACTCTCCGATAAGAAAATTATTTTACACAGAAAAAGGTCTTCCTAAACTAATCAAACTTGTCTAGTGCTGGTGAGGAATGGGTCAGTCAAGTTGGCTTGGCTACTTTTGTGTCGAGTGGAGGGTCCTTCTTGACCAGAGATGCTGCCAGGAGGGCTACAGCCGTCACCTGAATGGGGATGCTGGTAAAAATGGTTTATTGCTTTCAAAAATCTTTACCTTCGCTAGAGGTGCTGAAATCGAGAGACTTGAACCGGTACGCCGGCTCCTCGTGCGTTGCTAAATCCATACCTGCAAAAAAATTAATTTTAGAGGAATTGTTATTGAAATGGAAAAAATTGTTATACCCAAAATTTCCTCGTCTTCACTGGGTCGCAAAATTCCAGTGTACTTGAGGAACATGAATATGACGGCAGTCATAGCCATCGACCACGCTGTGATTGCCAGCGCGCCAATACAGTTGTAGGCCAGAAACTGTCCAGCCTTGATTTTATCACTCAAAGCATCGTCCCGCAGAACCGAACTGGCCAGGAGGCCCCATAGGCCGCCTCCGAAGTGAACGGCAATCGCGTTCAGAGGATCGTCAACTAAATAAAATTATCAGAAAAATATTTTAATTGTAAGTGGAAAATTACTTTCAAGTTTTTCTAGAATCTTGATAATGACGCTGTAGATGGGTCCTCCGCAAAGGGCAATCAGCCAAGCAGCCCAAATATCCACTGTATCACAATTAGCACAGACGGACACCTGAAAATTGGAATATTTCAATTTAACGCAAATTAGGATTCCCACGGAAATAACTAATTAAAAAAAAAAATAGGAATTTTCCATTCATTATCATTAAATTATTATTTTTTTAATGAAGTATTATTTGTTTAATATTGAATTATGATTGTTAATATTGGATACCATTCCAAAAAGTCCTCCATTTACTGCGTGAAGGTAGCTCCACCATCGTTTGCCTCCGATCAGACCAACCCTAGCCGCGATTAGACCACCCATTGCTCCACCAGCTCCAGAGAGAATGGTGTTGATGATAATTTTGGCAACCAGTTCTCCGTCACCTGTTTTTGAAATGTGCAAAACAGCGCCGCCATTGAAAGCCAGAAAGCCAACAAAAAGGATCATTGCGCCAAGTCCAAGCACCTATTTTTTTTTTTTTTATGAGAAATGAATTTCGGGGTTTTTCATATCTTTTACCGGAATGTTGTGCGACTCGAATTCTGAAGAGTCCAGCGCGGGTTCACCTTTTCTGGGGTACTTGCCGTACCTCGGGCCAATGATAACGCAGGCCATGATGGCACAAGCGCCGCCACACATGTGCACCACCCCGCTCCCGGCGAAGTCCTTGAAGCCCAGCACGTTCAACCACCCCTCAGAAGTCCACGCCCAGTGAGAGACGATCGGATAAGTGACCGCTAACAATTAAAATTGATTTCAAAAAAGTTGCACAAATATTCCTATCTCTAAGCGCAACGCCTGCCAGAGTCAAGGTATGCAACCTGCTGGGCACCTCACGCGTAAAGGCAGTGTGATCTGATCGTTTGCTTTTGACAATGAGATGTGAGGTTGCTGTCAAAATTTTTCAGTAATGTTCTGTCAATCTGAACTATCTTGAAAAGAGTCACTCAGAGTGAAAAATTTTTTTACTTTGCTTCAAAGAGCGTTCAAAAATGTTCAAATGTGTCATATATAGATAATTTTGTTTTTGAGTAAACGCACGTGCCATGCACAGATGCACAGACAGGTGAAAACAAATATTATTTCATATTTGTTATTCTAAAAATTGATCCCACAGTGTAACTATTGTGACTTGCATGAAACGGTATGATTATAAAAAGCTGACAATCTACTGAAGCGAAGAAAATGTTTATTGTCCTGCTCATTGAAAAATTGCTTTTTTCCCAAAACCAACAGCAAACGGCTCTACCGGTATCTGTTATGGTCAACGATCCTAGTTCATAAGCAATAAAAAATATCCATAAAATGTTAAAAAAAATCACAATATTAAAGATGATCAGGCGTTTGGTCGTGAAATATATTTACACTTTAATATTTCTGTTTCAAGAATTAATTTTATTTTCTTTAATAAAGCAGCTTTTTCAATTATGTTTATTTGGTTTGTTTTTTGTTGTGGTCTTATTGTTAATAGATTTTTGGAGTATTTTCATTTTATTATCTTGTTAACGATTTTTTTAGTTTTTTTTTACTTCTTATACTGGCTGCGTTATGACAGTAATACTAGAAATGTTACATTTGAAACTGCAAGAAAATAATTCTTATAACAATTGACTTTCGGAGAAATTCTAGGCATGCTCACATTGCTCACCATTATCATCTACATATTTTAATTTATGTCTTTATTTAAATTAATATCTTATACTTTCATAATACTTTTCAACTTTTAATTTCCGTACTTTTACAATGCGCTTTAATTTATGACCAGATATTATATAAAACTCACCTGTGGTAAGGAAGCTGTAGATGAGGTAAGCCACGAAGGAGCATCTTTCCACGATGACGCCGGAAATGATGGATGAAGCCGTGGCGGCGTAGGAGAATTGAATAAACCAGTTCGAGTACTGGAACTCCTGAGTCAGTCTTTGTCCCGCTATGTACGGGTACATTCCGAGGAAGGATGAGCCCCGGCCGTAAGCCAGCGTGTAGCCAACAATCCAGTATCCAAAAGCGCCGAGAACTAGTAAAAATTTGTGATATTTTTCCCCAAAATTAAATACTCACAAAGGTCCAGCATGTTCTTCATCATGACAGAGGTGGCGTTTTTCGAGCGAACTGAACCAGCTTCCAAATAGCCAAATCCCAGGTGCAAAACTGATTTTTTTTAACAAAATTATTTTTATGAGATTTTAACTCGGAGAATTTACTGATGACGATTATTCCCATGATGGAGGTGAAAAACGCGTCCACTTGAGCGGCAAACTCCTCAACCCGAGCTTTCAGCATCAGAGTCTCGTTCAGGGCGTATTGATTAGGGCTGAAGACGGTAATCGACGCGTTCGCCACCAAATCCATTTTCGTTCCTGAATAACGTCTGCGTTTCTAGTTGTCCGCGGGTAACTGGAGGGTTTGCGCCTGAACTGGGTCCTATTTATTTCACTTATTTTGACATTGAAGTGTATGTTTGGCGTGGGGATAAAAGCGTTTATTTCGGCACCGCGGGACGCTGTCGATAGTCTTGCAGATCGGATTTTAGTCACTATCTTCACTCAAGAGCGCGCCCCTCGAGGTTCTGCAGTGTCACCTTTAATTTTCTACGACGTTTCTTAAATGACATTTTAAGCGATAAGAATAAGCTTGTTTAATGACTAATGCACAAATAATTTTTGGCACAACTAATATCACATTTTGAGTGGCCTGCGGAGGTCTGTTGATCAATATTTTTTTGCTGTGCGTCTATTTTACGTTGAATTTTCTGCCAGGGATTAAAAATATTGCACATCTTGCCAGAAAATTGAACACTCGCGCTTGCTAAAAGTGTTTTGCGATGTAAAAAAACTGTGAATTTCTTCCATTCTATTAAAAGAAAGGTTTTAAAAATGAAAAAAGATACTTCAAAGAATTATATTTTCAATAAACGGTATTTAATTTCAACGTACACATCTTTTGGTTCTTGTAATAATATGCAATTAGTTTTTTATTTTATTTATTTTTTTTTTGCTTCATTTTAATAATATTGTATAATTTCTAATGTTAAGGAGCGTCTTCTGCTAAGAAATGGCCCGATCAATTTTGACCAAAATTTGAGTCTACATTAAAAAAATACGACGAAACTTAATTAATGGTGACAATCGGCAACACAAGCCCTGATTTAACTATATCAACTTAATATGAAACAAATCTCTTGACAAAACTGAAAGGAAATATTTGAAATTATTTAAAACGTCTTTATTTTTTCATTCCATTTACTAACAATTAATTATAAGAATACATAGCATTCAAAAATTAATTTAAAAATGGTTATTCATAATCATAATCTTATTATGAAACATATTTATTTAACAATGCATTTTGAAACTACTCCGGTTCTAGTTTGTGGAAAACTTCTTTAACACATTCATGAATAAACTAGTGAAATATATGCCTAAAACTGGCTTAATTTGGCTACACTTGTGATGAGGGCGAATTTAGTGCAAAAATCATTGATTCTCCGTCACGCAACTATTGGAAGATTTTGCGACTCTTGTCTATTGAAGGGAATTCGCCCGCTGAAATTAAACATTTCCGACGACACCGTTGGGGTCATCGAGCCATTTGTAGTAACTGCATGATAAAATTCAAATAGAAACCCTTGATGTGTATAACTTGATTGCAACTTACATAAATTTTTGTACTCGCCGAGGTCAATGTCCCTCAGGGTGAACCTGTAGGCGGGCTCGTTGTGTTTGGCCAGGTCCATGCCCATGATCTCCTCCTGCTCCGTGGAGCGGAAGAGACGCAGCATCTTGAGCGGGAAAAAGATAATGAAACTGCACCCCATGGACCAGGCCATGATGGAGATGGCACCGATGATGTTATAACCCAGGTAGATGCCCGCCTGCGTGCCGTTCAAACCAGGCAGGGCGTTGTTTTTCAGCAACGGACTGGCCAAAACACCCCAAAGGCCGCCACCGAAATGCACAGGAATGACATTGATGGGGTCGTCCACTACATTTGCAGAAGGGAAAATATTTAATTAAAGGGTTCAAAAAATCTTCAAACATTCAAACCAGAATTGTGTAATATTTAAAGCTCTAGATATTTGTTTTATTGACAGGAGCTCAATTTTTCAATTGTTTGATCTTATTAGGGGTTGCTAGTTTCTTCCGAAAAAAAAACTTAAATATTTCCATTAATTATTAACGTGATATATAATAAACAAAAATTTTCAATCTTTACACAAAGATCTGTCGAGATTTCCATTACTTTACGATGAAATTTTTTTTATTTTTTTTATTTTTAATCAAGTTCCTCTAAAAAGATCATTGCTTAAATATTTTTACCTTTCAGCTTCCTGGTGAGGTGGTGGAAACCAACGTAAATAGGAGCGCCCATTGCTCCCAAAATAAACGATGCCCAAAGCTCGATTTGGTCTGCGCTGGCACAGCTAATAACCTTTAATTTAAAAAAATATATATATATATATATATATATATATATATATATATATATATATATATATATATATATATATAAATTTACTTTAATTTATTGCTTGAAATGTGGAAATATCGGTTTAAGCCGTTGCAAAAAAACTGAAAATAATGATCATTGAACATCTCCTTTGCTCCCTTAAAAACTGACGGAGATCAAAAAATTAATTCGTTTACCAATCCCATTAGCCCGCAGTTGGCAACGTGTCCAAAGCTCCAGTAGCCGTGGCCTTTGAATGCAGTTGTGTTGAAAGCGCCTGCCTTGCTGAGAAATAGGCAACTGGTGGCGCACCCGCACGCACTCAGTAGAGAGACGATGATGATTTTGGCCACTAGTTCCGCATCTCCAGGCTGCGAAATGTGCAAAACGGAGGCAGCGTTGAAAGCCAGGAAGTTGGTGAACAGCAACATAGCACCCAGGGCACTCACCTGAGAAATTTTGAAAAAAAAAAAATCGGTCACTGAATGATAAAAAAGTTTTGCAGTATTTTTTTAAGTGAATATAGAAGTTCAAATTTTGGTCTTTTTTTGTTTCGATTATTATTAAAATTGTTATTTTTTTTTTACTCTTTGCTTTTAGTGACAAATGTGACATGGCAATTCAAGAACACTCCGCCTACTTGCGTAATCAAATGACCGACAGTTGACCACCAAGGGCGTTGAAGTACGCAGTGCAGTGCGTCAAGATGTGTCAATCACGTTTATCTTTAAATAACTCCTTGAAACTTTCGCTCACATTTTTCCAAACAAAAATTTCTCAATCTGAAGTAAGACATACCGGCGTGTTGTGTCCTTCAAAATTTTCATCAGGATCGAATTCGTTCTTCTTACTGAAGCGGTTGTAGCGCGGCTCGAGAAGAATGGCCGCGACTATGGCGCAACTTCCTCCGACGAGGTGCACCACGGCGCTCCCGCAGAAGTCCTCGAAGCCCATAACTTTGAGCCAACCCTCAGGTGTCCACGCCCAGTGACAAACGATGGGATAAACGACACCTGTTATAAAAAGAATTGAAAGATTTGTGAATCAAATTGATAAAATAATTACAAGAAATTAGCGAGCTGTAGATTAGGTAGGCGATGAAGCTGCAACGCTCGGCGACGGCGCCGGACACAATTGTGGACGGCGTGCTGGCGTAGGAGAGTTCAAAAAACCACTTGGCAAACATCTTGTTTTCTTGCAACTTGTAGCCAGCGACGTAAGGGTAGAGACCGGCAAAGGACGAACCAGTGCCAAACGCCAGGGTGAAGCCGAAGAGCCAATAAACGGTGCCACAAAGAACTGACAATAAATAAAGGAGTGCGTTGAAAATTTTAAACATTTCGGAAGTGAAAAATTTCCTTACAAGAGTCCATCATGTTTTTCATCATAACTGAGGTTGCATTTTTGGCTCGAACCGAGCCCACCTCCAAATAGCCAAAGCCAATTTGCATAACTAAAATTCAAAATTGTTTTTCAACATTTTACAACATTTGGGATTTTTGTCTTACGGCTGATGAAAATTGCCAATGATATTAAGTAAAATTCATCGAGGATGAAATTAATCTCCTTGATTTGCTCATTGATTAAGTCTAAAGTGAGGTTCTGCACGTCTGACGAATTTATCTCATTCACTGAAATAAGTTTACTGAGTCTATTGAATCAATTAGATAAATTGCAGCTTACTTGCGAGTGACGGGCAAGCCAACCTAGTCTTCTGGGCTGAGCACGATTTTCTGCAAACTAACCCCAATTGCTTCCGCGTGCCCATTATATATTTTTGCCAGGTTCCCCACCATTCGTCTGCTTTTGACATTTTACTTGATATTTTTTTCTCATATTTACGATTTTAACAAGTTTTGTTTTGCTATTTTTAGACTTCTTGCGTATACTTCCTCCGCCCGCCTTGGAAAAGCAAACATAAATAATGTCACTCATTCTGTTTGACGTAGTGATTGTGAGTTTCATGTAGCGTTGAAGACATTCTCGTTTGACGAAAATGCCGGTTTAATAATTTGCATTATTATAATAAGTAAATTTCGTAAATTTATTCATTGTTTTTAGTAAATTATCTCTGAGATTTTGAATTTTAGTTAATTGGAGAATAATAATTTTTATTCCTCCTCTGAGTAATCCGCTCGTTTTCTTTATTTAATTGCCTTAGGAAAAAGAAACCGTGTGGATTACTCTCACAATCAGTAAGTTTGGAAACAACCACCACGTATAGGAAGTTTTATTAAAAAAATTTATTTTGAATTTCATTGAATCTTATCTAAACATTTCAAAAAAAAAATATATGGGAATTTAGATTCATCATTAACTCACAAAAATAATTATAATATAGTATGGTCTTGTTTTACCTTCTTTAAAACTTAAATTTAATAGTTTTATTTTTCAATTTCTCCCTTAAATTAAATCATTAGATTTTATAAACGCAATTTAACGTTCTTGACCTTATTTGCGAGCAGAAATGTTAATTCTTAATTATATAATAGAATTTAAAATATTTGTATAAGCCAATAAATCATACAATATAAAATTGATGTGCGCTGAATTTTTACAAAATTTAATTTTTAAATCTTAATTTATAGTTATCTATAAATTGGCAGTGTTGCCAAGTCGCTTTTGGTGCTCATTTATCACAACCAGTCTCTCTTTGCCTACATTCCAACTCTTGGAGAGCACTGGCCTCTTCTTGCCTGCACTAATGACGAGAACCACGTGACTCAGCAACGCCGCTTCGGGACCTTCCTTTTTGCTCTTTTATGTATCAACTTGGTGCTCCCGCATATAAATTTATCAAGGATGCAACCGGCAACAAGAGGAGGCAGTTAGTAGTTTGCCGGCCGCGCTAGTGATCGTTTGGTTTGAACCACTTCTGGACGAGAGCAGGTGGCTGTGCTCACGTGTGCCAAGGTGAGAATTCTCCACGCGATCTGCGGTGCCAATGATCCGCACCGCAAAGCAAGCTCTCATTAATAAGATATATTGTGAATGAAATTTATTCACGCAGATATTCGTTTCAGATGCCTAGCTGTTCAGTATTATTTCTATGCGAATTATATTGTATTTAAGTATAATTATTTATGATCATCTGCAATTTACTATATTTTGTGAATTATTTATTAAATTAAGGGATGATTAAGATTAAGTATATTAAATATTTTAGTGATATTTACATATTTGTTACATAATTATGACTTAAAGAATTTATTATTTAACAATCAACATAAATGTCTTATGTAATAGAGAAGAATAAACGATTATATATTTTTAATTTAAACAATTCATGAGAAATAGAAATTGAGATAAATTTTGAATATTAAATCTTTGCATGATTTTACTGCAAATTGTATAATTATGCATTGTTTTCGTTGAGACTGCAACTGCATGCGACCAGTTGTAGAGTAAATGGAGAGTGAAACGTGAAACACAAAAGATAAGAAATATGGAAATGTTTGTTTCTCAAGTTCAAGGATACGCGCCAGTATATTTCTTGGAAATAACAAAATTATTTGTTCTCCCAAACGATAGCAAATATTTGCCTGAAAATAGTAATATAAAAATAGCTTTAAATAACTAAAAAATTATTAAATACATGTTTATTTCAAAAATATTTTTTAATTTCGCTTTCAGATGCGTTGGTTGATAATAGTTTTGGCCGCCCTGGCCGCTTTCGACGTAGTACCCAGCAGGGGGGCGCGAATTCTGGCCGTCTTTCCTTTTTTCTCCAAAAGCCACATACTCGTCCTGAAGGCGCTGACCAACGAATTGTCCTCCAGAGGTCACGAGATGGTCGTGCTCTCCGCTTTCCCGCAGGATAAAAAACTTCCCAACTACACCGACATCGACATCATGCCCGATCTACAAGAAATCATGCAAAGGGCTACTGGGAAAAATCTCTTTTTTATGGGAAAAATGCCCATTTACCAGCAGTCCTTCATGATGTGGGGAATGGGCTTGGGCACTACCGAAGCGGTTGCCACCGGGTCGAGCTTCAAGCGGGTGCTTGAGGACAAAAAGGGCTTTGACTTGATCATTGCTGAAGTTTTCATGAACGAGGCCATCTACGGGCTTTCTCACCATTTCAAGGTTATAGTTAATTTTATTCCCAATGGATATTGAATTAATTATGGTCGTGATATAAAAATAAAATCATTAATTTTTTTTACTTGAGAATTGAAATAAGCAAAGAGTATATATAAAATTCAAGATTTATTTGAAATATTGAAAGTTGAAACATTTTAACTTTAATGTATCCAACACATGCAGTTAGTTTCGGCAGTGATACACAATTTTAGTAAAAACTTTCTGCTTGATTTGAAGAAAATTTTTACTTAATACTTAAAGACTTACAGGTTAATAATTTATTTAATTTGTTGATCTTCTTTATTCTGGTCTAATTTTTTTTTTTAAAAAATCTTAAAATTACTTAGGCTCCATTGGTTTTGGTGTGTCCCTTTGGCGGCTTCCACTGGCACAATTACGCGTCCGGCAACCCGATTCCCATGTCGTACTATCCCAACCCTATGCTTGAGTACACGGACAGGATGACCTTCACTCAGCGCCTATCTAACTTCGTATTCACAACGGCGTGGGACCTTGGACATTACTTCTTCTATCTGCCGCGCCAGGAAGCCATAAGTAAAAAGGTGAGCTGATTGCACTGAGTATTTTAAGCCCGTCTTATCACACATTCCGTCATACCTGCCGATAGTCAAATTAAAAAAATTGGAAATTTAAAATTTTTTTAAATGAAAAATGTTTTAAAAACACAGGTGTTTGGTCCAGACACCCCGAGCGTTCAAGAGTTGGAGGCGTCGGCCTCTGTGGTCCTTGTGAACCAGCATTTCACCCTCAACTACCCGCGACCTTTGATGCCCAACATAATCGAGGTCGGAGGGATGCACGTTTCGAGGGAGGTCAAGCCACTCGCAAAAGAGTTCAAGGACTTCCTGGACGGGGCTAAAGAGGGCGCGATTTATTTTTCCATGGGCAGCAATTTGAAGAGCGAACTTATGGGAGATGATCGGATTAAGGCATTTGTGCAAGCCTTTTCCAAAATTCCACAGAGAGTTTTGTGGAAGTGGGAGTCGGACAGTGTGCCAGGGCAATCTAAAAATGTCAAAGTGGCAGCTTGGATGCCGCAGCAGGAAATTCTTGGTCAGTGTCGTATTTTTTTCAATTTTTTTTTTTTATTAAATATTAATTTATTAAATCTTAATTCTAGCTCATCCAAATGTTCAAGTTTTCATAACGCACGGAGGTTTGCTGAGCGCCCAAGAAGCTGCTTTCCATGGAGTTACTCTTGTAGGAATTCCCGTTTTCGGCGACCAAATGCTCAATATGCGGAAAGCCCAACTGGGGGGTTATGGAATTTACATCGACTTCGACAATGTTACGGCAGAATCTGTAGGATGGGCACTGAACGAGGCTTTGCACAATCCAAAGTAAATTTCAAATAATTACGTTTGATAAAATATCTAAACAAAAAATTACAGGGTAAAAGAGGCATCAAGACTGAGATCTGCGCAATATCGGGACCAGCCAGAGTCGCCCTTGGACAGGGCCATCTTTTGGACTGAATACGCCCTGCGGCACAAGGGTGCAAAACACCTCCGACCAGCGGCAGCGGATCTTTACTGGTTCCAGCTCCATTTATTGGACGTTTACCTAACTTTGTTGGCTCCTTTTATTGTATTATTATGGCTGTGCAAAAAGTTCTGTTGTGGAAGCAAAAAATCTGCAGTCACTGATAAGAAGGGAGAGAAAGCAGCTGGCGGCAAAAAGAAAAAGCAGTAATATATATATATTAACTATTGAATAATAATTTTAGTGCCTTTATTAAGGTTTGCTGAATTGTGGTGTTCATATATTAAAAATTTCTATGTAAATTTTATTTTCCTTATCCTTTATTTATCTATAATTCCAATGAAATTTCAGGCCAATTTCTGTGTAATATATTAACACTATGAAAATATAATAATTCAATAAATAAAAAATCGACGCTCAGATTCTTACTTTGGAACATTTCTGGCTGGCAGTGGTTACTTTTTTTTTTTATTATTATACATGATAACGCAGAAATTGGGTATTTTTTTATAGTTACTGATCCCTTCTTCGCTTCACGAAAGACAAGAACTGCATGATAAAAAATAAGAAACGCCTCTTTGGGCCACGCTGGAGCTCATTTTTATTCTCAATGAACTTTGTGGTCTCGCATGTTCTATATTAAATAATATGATGTTGTGGATGTGGATGCGACTGGCACAAGGAGAAAAGTAAGAAGAGGCGCAGAGTTGTCTGCCGGCAGAGCTGGTGATTGTCAACATCAAAGCGCAGGCAGGTGGTTGTGCACATGTACTGCGAGTCATTGACAAGGTGATGTATAATTTTTTAATCGCTATGGGGCTTAAATCTTCACCAATAGTAATTAAGAACTCCTATAAATGTTAAAACCCGTAGAAAACTGCTTCGTATTTTTAGGAACCTATTAATCATTTACTTGAAAAAATATTTGATTTGAAATTTTTATATACTTATAAATATTAATAATTCACAAAACTTTATTTTGTAAATTTCAGATGCGTTGGTTGATATTATTTTTGGCCGCCCTGGCCGCTTTTGACGTAGCCCCAAGCAATGGAGCTCGAATTCTGGCCGTTTTTCCCTTCATTTCAAAGAGCCATATGATCGTGTTGAACGCTCTGACCAAAGAGTTATCCTCCAGAGGTCATGAAATGGTCGTGGTCTCTGCTTTCCCGCAGGAGAAAAAACGGCCAAACTACACCGACATCGATATCATGCCCGACTTGAAGGAAATCATGGAGGAAACCACAGGGAAGAATCTTTTTTACGCGGGGAAAATGCCTATCTATAAGCAGTCCTTTGTGATGTGGGGGAAGGGCCTTGGCGCCACGGAAGCGGTGGTCAAAGGGTCGCGCTTCAAACAATTGCTGAAGGACGAAAGGGGTTTCGACCTGGTCATCACCGAGGTTTTCATGAACGAGGCCATCTACGGGCTTGCCTACCACTTTCAGGTTAGTTTTAATTTAAGAGAATGTATTTCGATGAACCTAAAAAGTTATCAGTTATGCAGAGTCATGGAATTTAAAATAATTCTAGGGTATTCTAACACAACAAACTTGGGAAAAGATAGTAATCCATAAAAATGGAAAATGTATTTAACCATTTTTTAGGCTCCATTGGTTTTGGTGTGTCCCTTTGGCGGATTCCACTGGCACAATTACGCGTCGGGTAACCCAGTTCCTTTATCATATTACCCCAACCCTTTGCTCGAGTACACGCACAAAATGACCTTCACTCAGCGCCTATCCAACTTTTTATTCACAAAGACGTGGGACCTCGGACATTACTTTTACTACCTGCCGCGCCAGGAAGCTCTAAGTAAAAAGGTGTGCTCATTGCAGGCCCCTTTCACATTGTAACACTAATCTAAGATAATGTTAAAAAAAAATTATAATTTAGGTGTTTGGCCTAGACACCCCGAGCGTTCAAGAGTTGGAGGCGTCGGCCTCAGTGGTACTTGTGAACCAGCACTTCACCCTCAACTACCCACGACCTTTGATGCCCAACATAATCGAGGTTGGAGGGATGCACGTTTCGAGGGAGGTCAAACCACTCGCAAAGGAATTCAAGGACTTCCTGGACGGGGCCAAAGAGGGCGCGATTTATTTTTCCATGGGCAGCAATTTGAAGAGCGAACTTATGGGAGATGATCGGATTAAGGCGTTTGTGCAAGCTTTTGCCGAACTACCGCAAAAGGTTCTGTGGAAGTGGCAGTCGGACAGTGTGCCAGGGCAATCTAAAAATGTTAAAGTGGCAGCTTGGATGCCACAGCAGGAAATTCTCGGTTTGTTAAAAAAGTTTATTTCATTTCTAAGCATTATTTTATAATTTATGTTGGCATAATTAAAATTGTTATATTTATAAATAGCTCATCCAAATGTGAAGGTTTTTGTAACCCACGGTGGTTTGCTGAGCGCCCAGGAAGCTGCCTTCCATGGAGTCACTCTAGTGGGAATTCCTGTTTTTGGTGATCAAAAGCTGAACATGCGGAAGGCCCAACTTGGTGGTTTTGGAATTTACATAGATTTTAATAATGTTACAAAGGAATCCATCCAATGGGCCCTCAACGAAGCCCTCCACAATCCAAAGTAAAATGATAATATTTTTATAGGAATAAAAATCATTTTTTTTTTTTTTATCAGAATTACAGAGGCTTCAAGATTGAGATCTGCGCAATATCGGGACCAGCCGGAGTCACCCTTGGACAGGGCCATCTTTTGGACTGAATACGCTCTGCGACACAAGGGTGCTAAGCACCTTAGGTCGGCAGCAGCAGACCTCTGCTGGTTCCAGCTCAATTTGTGGGACGTTTACTTTACTTTGTTGGCACCTGTTATATTATCACTTTTGCTGTGCAAAAAGTGCTGCTGTGGAAGAAAAGAATCAGCAATAGCTGACAAAAAGGGAGATAAAGCAGATGGCAGCAAAAAGAAAAAGCAGTAGGTCTAATATGTATTTTAAATTTTCTTTTTCTACAATATTAATTATGTAGTGCCTTGATACCAGTCGTGAAGTATGGTTTTTATGTGTATTAAAAAATGTCCGTTTTTACTATCTAGTTTTGCTTTATTTCTTTTACTCCAACGGTGAAGAATCTTCATGATTTGGGGCATAATTTATTTTACTTGTTCTACTTTAAAGTTTAAATAATAAAAAAGGAAAAAGGTTTCCAACAGACCTACTTTTTAGTTCTGGCCGGCGGTAGCAGCCGTAGCAGTTGGGGCAGTGGTTGCATTGGTGGTTGCAGCACCAGGCGGAGGTGCGTACGGGCAACCGACGAACTGATCTGAAATTCGACCACCTTCGCGAAGTCCACTCAAAAATGCACCATGCACCGTGGCTGGATAGTTTCTTATGGTGTGCTCTCCTGAGAATCAAAATTAAATTTTTTATAAAGAAAATAATAATAAGTAAAGCATAAAAATATAAAATTAAATGAGACATACCAGCAAAATACAATCTGGGAATGCCATTAGATGGAGATCCAGCTGGCGCCGGTGGAGTGACAGGGGCTGCCAGAATGTCGTAGTCGTTGCCGGAAGACCCGACTGCCACAAATGAGTACGAGCCACGGGACCACGGATCAGCCCTCCACCTTGTCACAACCGTCTCTTTAGGCTGAAAATTAAAATATGAAATAATCCTATGCTTTATTTAAAAGCAAAATCTTTACCTGTGGAACATTAGCATTTCCAAATATTCCCTTAAGGACAGCAATGCAGCGTCCAACTATGACATCATCACTAACATTTTCCATGATAGCAGCGGCCTCTCCAGCCACCAGGGCGAGAAGGACAGGAGCCTTGTACAGGTTCCAAAAGAGGAAGAGTTCACCCCTGCTGGCGGTTGTGCTTCCGACGTGGCCAAAAAGATTGGCGTTGTGGTCCCAAAATGCGCGTTCAAAGCACAACACCACCTAACGTGAGTTCTGTTAATATGTTTTTGAAAAATAGAATGCGTTACATTACCTTATTTAAATTCCCAAAACCAAGCCTCTGAATGGAGGCCACCTTCCACGGAGGCAGGGGTGGGTGGAACTGCACGGTGTTGGGCAGAGCAGAAGATTGCTGCTGCTGAGTCGTCTGCTTCAAAACTCCCAAGGGAAGCGTGCACAGCACAACATCAGCTGTATAAAATTAAAATTTATACTTGGATTAAGATTTTACATAATATTACCTTTGTAGGTGATTGGGTTGCTCTGGTTTCTGGCATTGCTGGTAACCACTTCCACTCCATTGTGGTTGTACCTGATCTGGCGCACTGCGGTGCTCAGCTTGATGTCGAGATTCTCAGAGAGAGCAACAGGGACACAAGAATATCCGTTACGAACTGAGAGCAAAATAATTAAAATATTTATTCAGCATCAATTTCCGAGTTTACCAGTGAGATGGCTCCCAGTGAACTCAAAATCATCATCCTGGTCCCAATGTTTGAGGGAAAGATTTGAAAGTGGAGTTGCGTTCGCGAATTCCAAATTGGCAAAATGCCAGTCCAGGATCTGTCTGTCCCGGGATGATAAGTATACATCACTGAAAATAGCTCTCGTTTTAAAAAAGAAAATATTAAGAAAAAATTAATAAACCTGGGAGGTGATGCCTCAAGTTCTTGCAGCTTTTCTTCAATTTCCTTTTGCTGCTCTTGAAGTTGATCATATTCCTTCAATCGTAAAAGTTAATCTTTAAGTCTTAATCTAAACATTTTTAAGTACCCGACACTCATTGTTCATGTCTCTGAGTTTTGACCTCAAGACAAACTCCTGAGTGATGTCTCTGTTCTTGTTTTCACCCAAGGCTTTGTATTGCTTGCCCAACTCCTCAATCTTATCTTTGACCGAGATCATCTGAAAAAAAAATATATAAAATAAAATCATAAATTGCTACAAAATTCCTTTCAAACCTACCCTGTGTTGATTGCTCTTCAGTTTATCTTGAAGAGCAATAACTGACTTCAGGTGAGTCACCTGTTTCTCTTTCACATTCTTCTCTTGCAATCTGAGAAAAAATTTATTTTATAACAAAAAATGAAATTTTCAATTACATTATCTCACTTAATGACCCACTCCAAGGCTTGTCCCAGTGAGACCGGTTTGTCTCCTGTGTAGTTGAAGTCGAGCTGGTGGGAGAGGTAGCTGGTGGCCTCGAGCAGCCGGTTGAACTCACGCTCGACCATTTCGTCCTTGTCCTTGGGAACCTGAACACCCCCTGCCTTCAGTCAGAGAGCATGCAACAAGCGGGCAAAGCAGTCAAGCGGTGACACACACACTCCAGTTAGTTGGTGCAGAATGTCAAGAAGGGCAGTGGTCCAACAAATTTCGTTACAAATTCAAAATTGAATCACTGCCCTGGCTTAGGAAGCTGGTCGGAAGCACAACAAAAGCGCCAACGACGAGAACTGTGGTTTATTTACAGTGTTGGTGAATGGGCTCAAACTTTTTGTTCTTAATTTGAAGGAAACAAAAAAAAAAAATCCCCAAACCCCAAAATTTTGTGTTTATTAAAGTTTCTATTTGCGAACTAATTCCCAAAAATTCAGTGGTTTTGAAATAAAATAAAGTTACCGCTAGAAGTTCCATGTAAACCTACTTGTGTTTCCAAGTGTAAGGTAAATTCAATTCAGAGAAATTTTAATCTCACCGTGTTCCCGTTGGACTCGTAAAGTGGGCACTTCTGCCTTATTTTGTGCAGCTCCATAGAGATTTGTTTTGATAGGACGGTGACTGGGTTTCCACCAAGGCCAGTCACAACCATGGCTCCGAGATCAGCTATGTAGTTGCCCTTGCGGAAGGTGGCAATGCGTCCACCAACTCGGTCCTAGTAAATAAAGTTTACAAAAATGAAATTGCCAAGATTCAAAATAAAAAAAATCAAACTCACTCTCGCTTCCAAGACGACAACCTCCATTCCAAACTGCTGCATTTGCTGAGCTGCAGCCAAGCCAGCAATTCCTGCTCCTATGACGATGGCTTTGCCACATTTTTTGCTTGGAAGCGGCTGGAATTTAATTTTCAGAAAAATTGCAACCTTGGGATTAAAATTCTACCTTTGTTCGCTTGAACATCCCAAAGTTGATGAGACCGTGTCTTTCGAGGAAAGCATGAATTCTGAGCACAAAGGCTGGGTCGCTGTTGTATGGGCTCTCTACTTGGGCCACACAGTTGTCGGAAATGAGCTGCTGTTTCGGATTCTGCAGCCAAAGCTGAAGCTGAAATTACAAAAATAATTATTAGAATTTCAAAAGTTTAGATAAATTTGATTATATTAGGTTTTTTTCTTACTAATCTGTTACGAATGTGCAGAAACACTTTCTGTGTCTGCGAAGGCCCTTGGGCAATGTCTGGAAAACAAGCGGCTTCGGTCGAAGTCAATTTATCAAAGGGTAATCTGCTCTGGAACGCAGCTCCGTCCAAACCTGAGAAAATAATCAATTCATCCAATCCTCAATTGTACAAATTCAACCAACCTTTGAGGGCATCAAGTTCATTTTCAGGCTGGTCATTATTTTGTTCTGTGGTTTCCTCCTTAGCATCAGCTTTTGCAGCCGAGCTTCCTGAGACGCTTGAATTTGAACTCTCGCCAGATGTGGAAGATTCCTTGTTTTTCTCACTAAATCAAATTAAAAAATTAGCACTCTCGATTTGGGGAAAAATTTCTTTGGAACGAATTATGTACCACCTGCTGTTGACCGTGGAAGAGGAGGGGTGGAGCAGCGACGGCTTTTTATCTTTGGTTTTTTCCAAGCCGGTCGATGGACTTTCAACAACTTCATCTTCTTCGGCAGCATTGTCCGACTCCAACTAGAAAAATGCGTGCAAAAAACCTTCAATTTATTCGAAAAATACTTCAATTAAAAGGGCCTCACTTTAGTGTGTTAAATTTTTTTAACAAAACATCCAGCAGTTATCGAAACGAAAAAATATAAAATGATAAAGATTCCAGCAATTTCAGCTTTAACGTGATTGATTAACTATTTTCAATTTAAAGATGACGATTTATAACGGGCTAATACAAGCAAACACGCTTTAATCGTTCGCTCAACTCGAGAATCTGTTCTGCGGCCAGGGTGCATCGACTTCAACTAGACAATGCGATGCCGGACGACGTAAAGAATCGCCGGTTTCGCAGCAGTAACTGCGAAAATGACTGTGACCGTCCCTCTGAATTGTCAATCGGATGTTTAACATGGATTTACACGTACCTTAATCTTCTTCCTGCGGCTCATATTGGCAAATTCACTCGATTTTTTCGTCAAGCGGCGGAGAAAAACAACGAGGCAGCTGCTGGATTCGCAGTCGAGACGCCCGCGGCAGAGCGCATGCGTGCGAACTCGAGGGTCGAGAATGGTTATGCAACCGGTCGGTCAGGGACGGCGAGATAATTGCCTACTCTGCCTTTGCCAGGGGTCTTCGATTCTTTGATTGCCTCTAAAGAAGCAGCTACGCGTGAATTATTGTGAAATGTTTCAAATTGCTCAAGTCAAGGATAAAAGGGATCTAAATTGTTTTAAATCAATAAATATTTTTTAAATTAAAAGACTTCTCCTTCAATCATGATGCACAAAATTCAGTCAAATGTAAAATGCATTTGTCGGCGTATCAAATATTAAAATATGACATATTGTATAATATATTGCAAGACGTATTATTGACTCGGATCAAGTCTGATAGAAAACCGCATATTAAATTATGCGGTTTGAAGTCTCAGCGTCGTAATCTACTGATATCTTCTTTTATTTAATTGAAAAATGTTTATTTATCGCAATACTTTTCACAGACCAAGCGTGTTTGTTTTCCGAGGAGTGTGGTGTGGGGGATGAGAGAAGAAAGAAGTGACCGCGCTGGATATTCGCACTCGACGGCAATTTGTAAGGTATCATTTGCTCATTCCCATCGGCGGCGGTCGCCCAGTCGGTTCGTCGCGCTTTTTTATTGCGGCCATGTAAGCGACCCTCAAGCGGATCTCACTCACTCCAATCACTCTTATTTTAACACTCACAAATTAACATGGACCATCACGAGGAGCCGAGCACATCTCATCAACACCAGCATCCTGCCAATAATGCACAAAACGAGGAGAGGCGCCGTCTACACAAAGAAAAACAAAGAGATCTTAACGTAAGCGTTTATTATTATTACTTTTTTTTTTTTTAATTTTATCACTTAAAATATTTTTATTTTTATTGCTAACATTTCTTTGATTAAATTGAAGGCTCATTTTGTTATTTTAATTTCAATAAAGGAGCCCATGGATTTGGACGATTTGTTGCCGCAACTGGATGAATTCGGGAAATACCAAAAAATCCTGATTTGGTTCATTTGTCTGCCGGCGTGCATTCCCTGCGGCTTCTGCGCCTTCAACCAACTCTTCATGGCCGAGGTACCTGAGCATTGGTGCAGGGTGCCGGCCCTCGAGCTGCCCGGCGTGTCACAGCACGTGCGCAGAGAAGTCGGCGTGCCAAAGGTTAGACCAACTTTTTAACTAGGGCGCAAGCCGCAAATGTATTTGTTGACTGAAAGTGCAAAACGAGGGTTTTGTTTATGACCTGTCACAAATATGCAGTACTTCCAAAAATAAACCAGGTGCGTGGGAGATAAAAGCTGCGATGATTAATTCTCCGCCAGTAGGTCAAGATGCTTATATATCAGCTAATCCAGTTACACCTGCGCTCCTGTGGGGCTTCGTAAGCTTTGGACTATTGGCGCGCAGGGGGATGATAAAATAAATGACGATTTAACTTTGTAGTTTTGGGGCTAATGCAAATGAAGCAAGGTAGACTGGTAGACAAAATTAAGTTGACCTATTTTCAGTTAAATTAGAATAATTTAGGAACATTTCCAAAATTCTTAGTAAACCATCTATTTATTTTAATTGAAATTTTTCGAAAATGTTTGTAAACAGATTTAAAAAAAAAATGTTTCATCAATATATATTAAGTAGCATAAAAATTTATATTTAATTTTTGCAGGACGATAGTTGCCTTCGTTACGCTGTAAACTTCACTTCATTGCTTGAGTCACAATCCCTGATGGACATAGTACCAAATTCAAGCTGGCCCGTCGAGTCCTGCGTTGAGGGATGGGAATATGACCTGTCCGACATAAGCTCATCAATCGTCATGGACGTAAATTTAAATCAACAGTACAAAAAATTGCACGTTTTAATCATGATGCCACTCAGTTTGAGTTGGTGTGCGACCACGCGATTTACCCCACGTTAGGTTTGGCCGCCCTGAACGCCGGGGGCCCCATCGGCGTGTACGGTTTTGGCGTTTTGAACGACGGCATTGGACGCAAGAAATCGTTTTTCCTCTGCCTGGCCGTGCTCATCGTCGGCGGCCTCATCACAGCCTTTTCCTCCAGTTTTTGGATGTGGGCGGGCAGCAGGTTCATCGTTGGCCTCACCATTCCTGCCATTTACCAAATTCCGTTCATCATTGGTGAGAGATCAAAATTTATTTTAATAGGCAGAAAAATAAATGGTTATTTGCATGTTGAATTTTTACTACAAAAAATTTTCAACATGAAAGAAGTTCCAGTGTTTTTTCTTTACACACAAATTTAATTCATAATTTAAATGTTAAACAAAATAAATCAGCTCTCGAGTTGGTCGGCGCCAACTACCGCTCCTTCGTGACAGTCCTCACTTGCATTTTCTACACTCTGGGCTTGGTGCTTTTGGCCGGAGTGACTTACTTCATTCGAGATTGGAAAGCCATGGCCTTCGTAACATCCGCTCCATTTTTGTTTTATTTCTTTTACTGGCGGTAAATTAGTAGCCTAAAATGATTAATTTCCAAACTAAAAATTTGGTGCAGATGTCTTCCAGAATCTCCACGCTGGTTACTGGCCAAAGGCAGACTCGAAGAAGCGTCTTTAATATTGGAAAAACTGGCTGCAACAAACGGCAAAGAGCTGCCAGATTCCTTTAAACAAAAATTAAAGGTTTGTAATAATATTTGAAATAATTTTTTTCTATAAATCTTGAATAAATTTTACTTTTAGCAACATATGATGTTGCAAAGAACCCGCAGTGAGGAGAGAAAAGCAGAAAAAGGCCCAGGGGTCACGGCTTTGTGCAAAACGCCTAACATGCGGCTCAAAACGACTTTGATCACTCTCAATTGGTTCTATTTTTAAAATTAAATTTTTCATGTAAAACAAAATTGGCATTTGAAGGTTCGCAAATGAAATGGTATACGTTGGTCTGAGTTACTACGGCCCAGCGCTAGGAAATGACCGCTACCTCAGTTTTCTCTTGTCTTCCCTGGTGGAAATCCCAAGCTATCTTTGTTGCTGGGCTGTGATGGACAGATGGGGTCGCAGATGGCCGCTTTCCATTTGCATGGTTTTGAGTGGCATTTCCTGTATCATTACAGTACTTTTGCCAGCAGGTAATTTTAATTCTATACACATTTTATTATCTAATTTAATTGCACTCAGACGCGGTTGTGTTGACTCTGATTTTGTATCTGTTTGCCAAATTCACGATATCCGCCTCATTTTTGATCATCTACCCTTTCGCTGGTGAACTGTACCCAACGCAATTGCGAGGGGTTGGAATCGGCGCGAGTGCTTACATCAGCGGACTGGGCCTTATAGTGATTCCTTTTATTGTCTATTTGGTATGTTTTTTACTCATTTTCTAATTAATATTAATTTTAATTATAATTTTATTTATTAATTTTTTATCAGGGGATGGAAATGTTGGTGCTGCCCTTGGTTGTGATGGGGGTGATTTCAGTCATAGGAGGCTTGGCAGGTCTGAGGTTACCAGAAACGTTACACACCAAGCTACCGCAAACGGTCGAAGAGGGAGAAGAGTTTGGCAAAGATTTTTCAATGAACGATTGTCTCCGATGCGTTCCAGCGTCACAGTAAGATTTTTGTTGTCTTTTTTTGCTATTTTTTAAATCATGAGTACTCAAAGTTTTGCTTTTGTTTATTCCAGATGGTATAGGAAGACCATTCCAAAATCGCCGCTTTTGTAGTTATATTTAAGCTAGAGCTAGTAATAAAAAAGACCATATAAAAGTAGCAGGTAGAGCGTATTTCTCTTTCTTGATGATATAAGAATACAAAATTTGATTATTATATGCAGTAAATAGAATACAATGAAAAGTGAAATTTGTATTCTTGATACTTCTTTGTTTTAGTTTTTATTTTAATATATTTGTTTGAACATGCAGAATTTAACAAATTGAATTATAAATGAAAATAAAAATCTAAATACCAATCCAGGCATGGATCTTACGAAGATTTGAGCGTTCAGCTGTCCGAATTAAATATCGCCAGCGTGGAGGCAGTAAATGCTGACGAACCCTTGTCTCCAACAGAAGCGACCGAAGAAACGCCGTTCGGGTCAAGAAGCAAGAGCATCAGGAGGAGCATAGCGAGACAGTCGAAGATTCTTGTCAGGCAGTCCAGTGTGCTAGAGACTCCTTACGACTCGTCCGGGGCCATGAAAATGACCTATTGGTACTGAAAGTTTCACAAAAAGGTCATTTAAAAAGACCTCTAATTTAGTTAGCAGAGTGTGCCATTAAGTTTAAGTGTGTGTGAAAATTTGAAATATATTGAAATCGGTGTTTGTCTGAAATCTTATTTTTTTTAATGAATACACTATTCTTAAAAAAAAATTTAATGCTAAAAAACAAAACAAAAAACAAAAAAAGTATGAAAAAAAAATCAGAAATTTATCAAAATTACATTAAAGAACAGTTACGTTTTAAAAATTTTAACTACAAACTTACGTAAGTATCTATAGTGTCTGAAAGCGTTAGAGATAAGTTTTATCAAAATTTGATATATTGCCAAAGTTAAATTATTTAGATGAAACATAATTATAATTAATGATAAAAATTACTAAGCGGACCCTTGATACCCGTTGTGGAGAGAGGCGGAACTCATTTTCAGTGGTTTAAAGTTTCAAACTCCTCAACGTTTTCGCGCTCCTTCTTTTCCCCTCAACAACCACTTCCCCTTTATTCCTTTTCCTCATTGAGCTAAACATGGCGAGCAACAGAATCTTCGGCGCTCTTTCGAGAGTAAAAAACACCGGATTTCTACTTTCCAGAGGCCATGGTGAGTCTAAATTTGATCCAGACACAACTCGGGAATATAAGTTAATATTCTCCAGTCGGACCTGTGCTAATTTATGTCTTTCTGCATGCGAAAAACGAATTGGCAGGCGACCGTGTCACGCCAGCTGATAGGCGGTCGAAAGTTCATTTTCATGTGTTCGTGCATCTCTGACATTTAATTAACCTCATTAATGGACTAATTCATGTCCACCTAGATCAGAAATATGTCTTTCAGAAGTAGCCGCTTCGAAATAATGACTCGTATTTTTGTAAGCACTTTATTTTGCTTTGTAATCGTTGAATGTGTGTCACACTATTTTCCGTTCCCCCACAGCCAAAAGTTTCACTTCTAATTTTTTTAAACAACATTATTGTTTCCCAAAATTTATTGTTTTCTCTCTATATTATTTTTCCATAAATTTTAACTAAAATAATTGGTTTTTATCATCCTATTGACGATTTGTAAGAAGTTAAGCAAAACAGGAATCGTTGATAATGTTACATAATGGTATTAATGGTTTGTGAATAAAAATATTAATTAAGCCACAACTTAACTATATGATTTTTTAATTAATTGGAAAATTTCATACAAAAACTTCAACTTCAAATATGCACTTTTCCATAGCTTAAGTAAGTGATAATTATTTCATTCTTGCTAAAAAAAAAAATAGTTATTTTAGTCTTTAGAGTTGCTAAATCGGAAGAGATTACTTGATTTTACAATTTTTTTCACGGTTTCCCTACAACAGTCACGCATGGAAATAAAATATTCTCTTAATTTAAAGGCTTGAAGTTTTTAGAACATTTTTAAAGTGGCGGTAAAATCGTCGGGTACAAAGTTTGGTCTAAAGTACAAAGTTTCATGCTGGATTTTTATCTTTTGCTCTGATAGACATTTTTCACTGCCCATCTTTATCATCTCGCTCTAAATCACCTTTAATAAATCTAAGCAGTATAATAACAAAAACAATTCAAATCAGCATGGAATCTCCAGACAATGGTAAATTCAAGCGCACGGATTTCATTGTATTAATTTTTTGTTCCAGTTGCTCAACGAACAATCAGCCCTGCTGCCGGCTCAGCATCACTGCACACAAGATTGGAGGTCAAGAACAATGTAGCGGTCATCACGTTAGATTCGCCAAATGTCAAGGTAATACTCTTTTTAACTGAAAGAAGCAAATATTTTAATTTCAATTTAGGTGAACTCATTAAACGATGAGGTGATGAATGAAGTGCACAGCATCCTGCAGAAAATCGAGAATGACCCAAGCGTGCAGGCCGCCGTGCTCATTTCAGGCAAGCCTGGCTGCTTCATCGCCGGTGCTGATATTAAGATGTTGCAAAAGTGTAATACAGTTGAGGATGCCACGACCGTCTCCAAGAATGGCCAACGAATTTTGGCGCAGGTGGAGAACAGCAAGAAGCCGGTTGTTGCTGCAATTATGGGATCCTGCCTTGGAGGAGGCCTCGAGGTAAAAATCTTAGAACGTTGCTTGCTTAAAGTGATATAAATGTTTACATAATTTTGTGTTTTTTTCTTTCTTTGTGAAGTTCCTTTTGTATTTGAATAAAAAAATTTGAATTCTTCCAGGTTGCCCTTGCTTGTCATTACCGCATCGCCGTCAAGGACAAAAAGACCGCTCTTGCTCTTCCAGAAGTGATGCTCGGTCTTCTACCAGGAGGAGGCGGAACTCAGCGTCTGCCAAAGCTAGTTTCTCTACCCAAAGCAATGGACATGGCACTCACAGGCAGGAACCTTAGAGCTGATGCTGCAAAGAAATTGGGACTTGTCGACCGTATTGTTGAGCCTCTTGGTCCTGGACTGAAGGACGGAAATGAAAGGTACTTTCAATTAATAATTTATTTATTGGTGAAACAGTAGAGAAAAAAATAGGACAATGGAGTACTTGGAAGAGGTGGCTGTGAATGCTGCCAGACAGTTGGCAACTGGAGAGCTTAAAGTAAGCCGCGAAAAAAAGGGCCTTGTTGACAAAGTCCTGAAGTTTGCCCTGAACTACGAATTTGTCCGTAACCAAATCTTTGGCAAGGCTAAGGATGCAGTCATGAAGCAGACTGGCGGCCTTTACCCAGCACCACTCAAGGTTTGAAGTTTTAAATTGGCAAATCAGAAGATTTTATAAAGTTTTCTGTGTAGATTCTTGAGTGCATCAGAGCTGGAGTGGAAAAGGGACCTGTTGCTGGCTATGAAGCCGAAGCCAAGGGTTTTGGTGAATTAGCAGTCACCCCTGAGTGTAAGGGACTGATTGGTCTCTTCTACGGCCAAACCGAGTGCAAGAAAAACCGCTTCGGAGCTCACGAGCACCCCATTAAAACTGTGGCCGTCCTTGGTGCTGGACTCATGGGTGCCGGGATTGCCCATGTGTCTGTTGACAAAGGTTATGATGTCCTCTTGAAAGACACCACTCAGGCTGGCTTGGCCAGAGGGCAGAACCAAATTCAGTCTGGTTACGATAAAATGGTCAAGAGGAGGAGGATTTCTGCGTGAGTCAAGTCGATTCTATTTATTTTGAATTGGTAGAGAAATTTTTTGTGGGTTCAGGTTCGAGCGAGACCTAATTTTGAACCACCTGGAGCCAACTCTCAATTATGACAACTTCAAGAAGGTCGACATCGTCATTGAGGCAGTGTTCGAGGACTTGGCTCTGAAGCACAGAGTAATCCAAGAAGTTGAGAAGCACATTCCGGAGCACTGCATCTTTGCCTCCAACACCAGTGCCCTCCCCATCACTGACATTGCCAAGGCTAGCAAGAGGCCAGAAAAGGTTAAAAATTCTGATACATTTTTCAAGCAGAAATTTTAATTATTTTAATTAGGTCATTGGCATGCACTACTTCTCTCCAGTAGACAAGATGCAACTTCTGGAAATCATCACCACCGACAAAACCTCGAAAGACACGACGGCCGCTGCCGTTGCTTGCGGCCTCAAGCAGGGCAAGGTTGTTATCACAGTCAAGGACGGACCTGGATTCTACACCACCAGGATCCTTGCTGCCATGCTTGCAGAAGCCATGAGACTGATGCAGGTTAGAAAATCATTTTTAGAATTCATATTTTTTCTGATTTTGATTAATTCTTTACAGGAGGGTGTTGACCCCAAGGCCCTGGACAAACTGACCAAAACATATGGCTTCCCAGTAGGTGGTGCTACCTTGTCTGATGAGGTTGGCATCGATGTTGCCGCTCACATTGCCGAATACCTTGGAAAGGCCTTTGGGGAGAGATTTGCTGGTGGAGACCCCAACGTTCTGAAGGAGATGGTTGCAAGCGGATTCCTTGGTAAGGACAACCACAACTTCAGCTTTTCAAAAATTATTATTATTATTGCCCATTAGGTCGCAAAAGTGGCAAGGGATGCTTCATCTACGAAAAGAACTCTAAGAGCAGGGAAATTAACACAGATGCCGTGGCTATCATGCAGAAGTACAAATTGGAGCCCAAGGGATCAACAGCACCTGAAGACCTGCAGCTCAGGATGGTCAGCCGATTTGTCAACGAAGCCATCATGTGCCTGCAAGAGGGAATTTTGGCTAACCCTGTAAGTTCATTGACCTTTTGATAAAAAAAAATATTTGAAATACGCTTGAACAGCTGGAGGGAGACATTGGCGCCGTCTTTGGACTTGGCTTCCCTCCCTTCACCGGAGGACCCTTCAGGTTTGTCGACCGCTTCGGTGCAGACAAGCTTGCTAGCAAAATGGAAGAGTACGGCCAGCATTACGGAAAGCCATTTGAGCCTTGCCAGCTGCTGAAGGACCACGCCAAGGATTCCAGCAAGAGGTTCCACAAGTAAACACCTATGAATGTTTTATTTAAAAAAAAAACTAAGGCTGCCTTTGTACAGTTAATAGCGCTATTTTTATATCCCCTGGCGCAGTCTACATTGCAACCATTCTTTTGCAAGAAAGTCTGATCAATAATGTGTTGACTAATGATAAATAAATTGTACTGTTACTTTGTTGTCATATGTATGGAGAAAAGGACACAACTTTCTGTTAGATGCCGCAACTTCTACACTTTTGTTCTAAATCGTTCAAATTTCTTCATTTCATAGAATTTAGGATGAGGGGTGGCATTATCTCGTTTTTCCAGAAAATCACCTATTGGAGCCATTTGTTGTGAAAATAAATGCAAAACGAAAAAAAATATAATTTTTCTGACAGTGTTTGCTTTTGAAATACCTATTCTGTTTGCTGACTGAAAAGTGATATTATGTGTGACGTGTCAAATCAATATAGGGGGAATATAGGCAACCTGAGATGCACAACAGTTCTGGGGGTTGCATTGCGATTTTTAAATTAAATTCTTTGATGTTAATGTTTTTCTTTTTATTGTTTGTCTTTTGAACCCAGAGTATTCTCATTGCTTGCCTCCGAAATCTAAAATTCCTAAGTTCTACCAAATTGTGCTGGTTTTAACTTTTACATAATTTTCGTACTTCAGCGCTCTAATCGGCCACGCCCCTATTTCTGTGTTGACAATCAGGTGAGCTCGAGCAATGGCCGCCGCTCGGATTTGATATACGTGTTCTGGTTCCCACAATGATAAGCGGAAATCGACCACAATGTTCGCGAACTTGAAGAACAAAATCAGGGAAGAGACGGGCGGTGACCTGCCTCAACTTGGGCCCAAACATCTCGGGCATGGCCGTCTCAGCAGGGGCAGCAAGGGCGGCTCCACTTCCAGCATGTGTTCAGAACAAGATAATACCTCAATGCTCAAGGTTTTTAAATCTCTATTCTGACGGCTTTGAGCTTGGAAAAGTTCTCTCCATATCAACGAACAAATTTGGTTTTATAAAATTGATAATTTAGCTTGTTGGGATCATTTGAAGATAGATACTCACCCCTTGATCCTTCACCTATTCGACACGCCCAAATGCACATACATAACAAAAAAATAAAAATAACAAGGTTTTTTGTTGTGTGTTGTGTGCACATTTTCTAGTCTTGTTATTAAAGCAAGCGATTAAAAATAACATTATTTTTGATTTTAATAAACAAGAAAATTATGTTAATAAAATGATTGAATTATATGTATATATTAGCAATAATTTATTTTTATATTGTGTCAGGCAGAAGATAACACGATAAATAATAATCGTGAAGTGGCTTATTAAGGGAAATCACCAGTAAATTAACATAAATAAAATTATATATGTGGGGGTTCAATAATTCGGTGTCACTCTTACAACTTCCCTGCACATAAGACTGACATTGAAATGCAAACTTAATCAGGCCCCTACTTTTCCATCGATTTTATTTTTACCTTGCAGAGACACTTACAAATTCACTGAGTTATGTGTCATACAGTTTTATTCCTCTAGCATATTTTAACTTTCATCATTTTATGATAATTTTCAGCCAAGGGTAGACTGGCAACTTCAGGCAGAAACGCTGGTGTGCGAGAAAGCTGTTCTGGAGGAGGAAAAGGCAGAGTTGGTCAAGAAGAACCTGGAGTTGTCTGAGCAGCTGAAAGAAGCAAACAGTTAGTTCTATTCAATTAAAAATTTCAAAATTTAATGCAAAATCAATTCCCAGACTACAAACAGAAGGCTTTTCAGTACCAAGAGGATTTGGACCAGCTCGAGGGTTTCCAGACTCAGGAAATAGCCAAAGTCAAGCACTTGGTAAATATTTGATGCAAGAAAATATAAACTATATTTACAAAAAACTCCTATCTCAGTTACTTGAGAGGGAACAGCAACTAAGTGAGAGTCAATCCTCCCTTGCCAAGGCACAGACAGAGATTTCCAGGCTGAGATCAATTCAGGACCAATTGGCGCATTTGCAGGTAGGACCTGTGTATTTCTTGCTTATCTAATTGCACTGCTGACGTGAATGTAAATCACTAATTGTGTACTATTTAAAATTAGCCACAGTTGCTTTGAGCTTGATCGTGCAGCTTTAAAGCAGATTTTTAAATAGCCCATTTTTTCCATCACAAGGAAATCATAAATAAAGATGGTTAGCAATTTGAATTAATTAAGCACTCATTGCAAGCACTACGATCTTCGACAAATACCAGCAGCGGCCACACCTATGCTTTGCAGGTCACAAATTAATGTACATAACACATCCATCCAGCTTGCATGCTGATAATTACATGCTTCCATCTTGGACGTTGTCTGTCTTGACTTACGTGTGTGAATCTGTGTAAAAAAAAGCTTTCAGACTAAAACAAACATCGGCAAACATGTAATTCGAAAAACCTGATTTCATTCCATCAGAAATTCAACAATTCTGCAGGCGGTGTCTCATTTTACAAATAATTAATACTTTGAAAATCGGAACATTTGACCAGCTAGAGAATGATCATCTTGCTAGAATTTGCAAGAGGAGGTTTTCATCCGCTAGTGTGATTTTAAATTTATTTTTGACAGAATTTAGGACCAGACACAATGTCTCTCGTCTGCAGATCTCCAAAATCTAAATCAATAGAAAGCTTCAAACTAAAGCTCAGGTTTTTCGAACAAAAGGCCGGAAGCAAGTGGTGTGGGTTGTCGGCAACTCAAAGCCCATGCGAACCCTTTCCTCAGGACTCGCTGGACGCGGCCGAGCACAGCGCCGAGCAGACCAAGCAGCGGCTGACCCTGAAGTTGGAAGAATGCGAGGCTGAGCGGGTGGTGCTGAGCGAGAAGTTGGCCAACGTGACCGCCCTGGTGGACGCGAGTGCCCGCGGCGAGGTGGCCTCGGCCCTTGAGCAGGCCAAGGACCTGGCCGAGCGGCGCCTTGAGGAGGCGCGGCTCGAACTGTCCGACGTCAAGGCTAAGTGGTGCCAGCAGGTGACCGCCCTGGAGACGCAGGTGGCGCGTCTCTCGGTTCAGGCTGGGGAGGAGGGCGCTGAACGGCGGGCGGCCGAGGAGCGCCTCAGGGAGGCTGAAGGCCGCATGAACACCCTCACCCTTGAGAGGGACGCCGCCCTCGAGAGGGCTGCTAAGGTACAGGCCAGCTCTGACGACGACGAGGAGGAAATCCTTTTTAATTATGGCTAATTCCTGTGTTATATTTTGACATTTAGTTTGGCTAGTTGCGTAAATTGTGCCTTTGGTTTCTAAAAGTTTTGCTTTGTACAGATATTTTGAAAAGAAACTTGCTTTTATTTTTTTCAGCTATAAATTTATCTAAGAAATGTCATATTTGTTTTTTTTTTAATTTATTCAATTAACTGTAAAATCCAATTTATATTTAAATTCAAATGAATCGTGCTTTTAATTTAAAATTATAAAACTGATTAATTTCATCGGGAATTTGGGAAACTAGGCACTATTTATTCTGCGCCCAAACCTTAGTTTTAGTTTAATATTTTGATCAGCACTCTGTGATGTCACCTTGATTACTTGTTGCAATCCTCTCTAGTTTTAACTTATAGGACACTATTTTAGTTTTGTTTAAGAACATGAAATTCAAAATCATTGACTGCAAAGCACAGGCGTCTAGTATTCCTGATTAATTTTTAACTCTCTCTAATTTATTGATGTTTTAATAAATTTTTGTTCTAACTAACCATCCTTTTTATGTTTCTCACCTTCCCCGACCAATATTTGATAACAAAGCATGAAGATAATTTTTTTTTCAATTGTCAAATCCAAGTAGCTAGAGTAGGACTTTTGTCCTTAAAGAACTCTCTCCTTGCAGGAAGGACAGTCGTCAGATCAGGAGTTCGTTTTGAAGGACCAAGTTTCTAGTCTGGAGGCAGCAAAGAAAGAGCTAGAAGGACGCTGTTCGTCATTAGAAAAAACAGCCTCGGAGTGTGAAAGATTAAAAGAAAAAATTTCCGAGGTGGAAAAAGTGGCGTCTGAAACGCAGAAAAGCCTGGAAAGCAAAATTCAGGAGGTTGAAAAAGCGTCCAAGGAGCGAGAGGCCAATGAGAAGAGGAAGTCTGCCGAGCTGGTCAAAGTGAGTCGGGAGATCAGAGAGGAGAAGAGCAAGTTAGAGAAGAAAGTGGCAGAGCTCGAGTCGGAAACGCAGAAAAGTGTGACGTTGACCAAAGAAAAGGAGGCCGAGCTCGAGAAGGCAATTAAGGAAAACCAGGCATTAGTGGAAAAGTGCAAAAAACTTGAGGAACTGGAGAGTGAAGTTAAGGCGTTAAAGATGTGCTGTGAACATGTAGGCCGAGTCGAAGCGGAGAAGAAGGCGCTGGAGGAAAAGTGCGCCAGCCTGGAGACCAACCAGAGAAATCTGGAGCTTGAAGAAACTTTGCAAAACACAGTACAAATTTTTTATTCTGAAATTTATGATTTTTGCTAATAATTATACTCTTTTAGATAACTAGACTAGAGGGTGAGTGCTTGTCAGTAGCTGAAAAAGCACGATTTCTTGAGGAGAAAGCTTCAAAAACTGACAAAGATCTGGCTGAGGCTAATTCAGAAAAGGACCAGTTACTGTTGAGAAATGCAAGTCTATCACAGCAAAGTGAACTAAACTGTAGAGAGCTTCAAGAGGAAATTTCTGAATTAAAATTGGCACTTAAAAAGCAGGTGAGACCAAATTTAAATAATAAATGATTTTATTATTCTTATGCTGATTACAATTCTAAACTATAGGCACCTAAATCACAAATCGATGAGCTTAACAATAAGATCAGTGACCTCGAAACACAACTTGCCGAGAAAAATAAGGTAACCGTCTCATTTAACTTGCAATTCTCATTTAACTCGGTCCAATTTTCAGAATGTCAAAACTCTGACTCAAAGACTGGCGGACATGAAGAAAACTTTGCAGAAGGAAATGAAAGGAGCCGACGCTGTGGCTTCACAGCAGCCAGCAGAGAAAGTTGAAAACAAGGTGGACGTCAATCACGAGTATTTGAAGCACGTAGTCCTTAAGTTCTTCACGAGCCGGGAATATGAGGTGGTAGGATCAATTTTTGTTTCATTTGTGGTTTGAGTTTTTCATTTTTCTGAGAAGCGTAATTCCCTGATTCTTATTGTATATCTTTCTTCTCAGGCCCAGCACCTAACCAAAGCCGTTGCCACTCTGTTGCACTTCACGCCGGAAGAAGAGCGCCTCTTAAGAGAGACGCTGGACTGGAAAATGTCTTGGTTCGGCAGCAAGCCCAGACTTGGCAATGGCCAGACAGCGAAAAATATCCCTCCTAGCTAGCGATAATTTCTCAATTCTTGACATTCCTCTGTGAATAATATTCCTAGTTTGGGCCTCCTGCAACTGCGGACTCAAGTTTTTGTATCACCTGACCTCTATTAACTTATTATTTGAGCTAAAATTATTGGAAACAATGTTTGTTATTGATCTTTATTACTGGAACTTTTTGATGAAAATGCTTGATTATTGTTGGAAATGAGAGCAGAAACTTTTAAGAAAATATATAGCTTCGTAATTGAACTGCTTGGTTTTGATTTAAAAAAAACCCAAATTTATAAATTGTTGTGACTGTTTGTTGGTCGTTTTTTTTTTAAATGGGGATGTAAAAAGTAATAATTTTAAATGGCTGCAAAAGGCATTATATAAGTTTTAAAAAAGTAATGCACCACAAGTCGAATATATTGAAAATTATGCATATTTCGTATTATCTGATGCAGCCTGCAATAATGTATGCGCGCCAGTTTTGCTCCCAGCAGAAGCTTCTTTCCTCCCTCGCTCTCTCCTCCAACCAGCGGGGTTTTTTCCCAACAAAAAAACCAGAGATATATCTCTGCATAACACCAGAGCGGTGCTATATTATCTTGCCGGTTCATGCAGAGGGGGCTGGGAAAAATTCCGCTTGCTTGCTTGCGCACAAATATAACACACAGCTTGCTGCGTGTGTCTTGTGCCCTGGGGAGAAGTTGAGCCGCAGTTGTTGCTTTTTACATTTTAACGTGTGCAACTCTAATAAAAACTCGCATTAGTGCACATTTTATTGCAGCAGAAGGGAAGCATACAAAATAAAAAAGCCAAAATGCTATAGCATTTCCCTCTGTTTTACTTTGCGAAATTTGGGCTTTTTTAACATTTCTTTGTTATAATTCAAAGGGTGGCATTTAATTGTAAAGTAGCGCAAATATTTATTTAAATTAATTTAAACGTCAAAGTTTTCTGGGGCAGGTGTGAGGCTCGTCAAAAGGCTCACATTGCGTGCAGACCGCAGTTTGCAAAGTGTACCCAGACCGCAGCTGTAGAGCTGCGCTGCACGGCAGGTCCAGCAGAGCTTTTACCTCATTCTCTGCGTGTGATTGTGTCGAAAACCTCATCAAAGTTTCCTTATTCTGCAAGCGATGGTGGAAGGAAATTATGGGCGGTGTGAGCACCCCTGCTGGAAATGAACTAGAGGGCAGGAGCGACGATCGAGTGCCAGGAAAAACCCACGTGTGCTGCTAGAGAGTTGAAACAGATTTTTGTAAAATAAAACTGTTTTAGAAAAATTCAAATACCAAAGCTTAATTTTTGTTGAAAAAAAAACTATAGTGTAATTATGCACAATTTAACCCTGGAAGATCGATGAAAACCTCTACGTTGAACTAAATTTTTAATTAGGAAGACTGCATAAAATGCAGCCCATATACATGTTACAATCATTTTTTTTAATTAATTGTATTGTACTAACTAAGTAAAAAATCATGCATACAAATAAAATTGCTAGGGGTTTCTTTCTAGATTCAATCTGTGCAGCCCACAAAAATCTTTATTAAAATTTATATTCTACATTAAAAAAAAACATTTAATTTTTTCCGTTTAAAACAGAAACACGCAACTAGACCAATAATGCGTGACAACTTTAAGGGTGATATCAAAAGTGTCTCAAGCAAGTTGGGCCGAAACTTTGGCCCTGTGCAAAAGATCTATGTACGCAAGTTCTAACCGTCATGTTTTGTCTCCGGGCAGGGGATGCAATATTAAATTTCAACTTTGGAAGGTGACTGTGGCCGAGAGCTTCCCTCTCGCGTCGTCAACCCTTCTTGCAGCCCCGCGCGGTGCGCATGGTTTGTCAAAGTGGCACTTGCTTCTCTAAAGTATGTGGGCACATGCATAGCCGCTCTGTTGTGTACATTTGCACTCTGTTGCACGTGTGTCATACATGCTCGTATAGTTCAAACACGTCGGCCGGGGTTAAAGCTGTTTTAATTTTTGATGATGGCGGCTCAAGAAACTTTCCATTGTGTCTGTGCGCCGCGCTTTAATGAAAACCCTGCTTGACGCCAAAACAGAAGCCGCAGAGATGTGTGTGGAGGGCACGCCGGCCTGTTGGTAGTTTCGGGTGTCTAATTAGCGCGCCACCAAACCCGATATTGCACAGAAAGCAAAAGTGACACACAACGTCAGGGCTCACTTGACACCTGCCTTTTTGCACCCCAACGGCTCTCAGCTGCGGTTTGTCAAATTATTTGTTTTCAAAATTCCAGCTTCATCCCCCAATGATCTATAATTAGACTTATCTGTCTGCTTGCATTTTTTGCCTTTTCTATTTCAGATTAAACGAGGTTTACTGAGAACACACAAAATCTCATCTCAAAAAATAAATCCAACAAATCCAAATTTTATAAAATAAGTTTCGGAAAAATGAAAAAAATTGTCAAGATGTAGTTCAAAAGATAAGTGCTTATAGTAACGTTTTTTTTTTAATTTTTGGTCAGTCGAACCAACTTTATTCAATGATCTAAAAAAAACCTTTTTTTCACGTGCAAACGTATTGCTCTAAATAATAAAGAAATATTTTTTTTTTAGATTTTGCACTGGTGTAACGACAAAACTCCAATAATTCTGAAAAACTGTTTCATAGAAGCTAATTTAATAATTTTATTTATGAGCGGTTAACAAATAAACTTTGCAAATTAATTTTTTTAATCAAAACTTCAGTCTGAAATTTTTTTAATAACAGTTCGTTCTCTGCCAGCTATAATATTGAAGAGTTGTAAAAAGGATGTCGGATTAAATCTGATAGTTGGCAGCAGTTCCAACACTTGCTTTTTAGTTGCGACATTTCAATTAGTGAGTGTTTCTTTTCCAATGGTGTGTGTCAATCTGAGGATGCATAATATTGTTTGCGTGCAACGCGGGCTCAAGGGTGGAGTGGTGGCGGCGCAGACTCGTTCTGTCGGCGCTGTCGAGGGTTGAAATGCTGCGAACACGCGGCCGTCAGTGCCGGTCTAGCGGCTCAACCCTCGACATCGCACAGGGCATGTGGAAGTAGTGAGCCGGCCCAACATGCGAGTCATCCCGTGTCTGCTCTTCGTGCTCCTCGCCAAAGGTAGGATTTTCTTTAGATGATGAAAAACACGTGTAAATTTCCTAAGAAAGTTGAAATTGCAAAGATTAGAGTCTTGTTTTTATGGTGTTCATGTTTACATCAGAACACAAGTTATGCCAGCTGTGTTAAAATCGCTTGAATGCTACGGTAATTATACAGGCTTTTGTTACTAGCATTTTTTTTTTTATAAATTAAATTCTTTATATGTATTAAAAATAATACGCCTTCTTTTAAGAGGGGGATTTGATCTATAATCAAAATCTCTCTAAAATTTAACTTCAAGCAACGCTCAATAATTGTTTACCTTATAATGATAAATTATGTAATTCTTCAATCTTTAATTTCTTTTTAAACAACAAGAGGCCACCATAAGAATTAAGAAATATCAATCGTCTCTCATCCCCGTTCTGACCTGTTCGCTCTTGTCGAAGCGCCGAACAGCAGCAGCCAGCAGGATGGAGGGAGAGAGAGTGTGCAATTTTAAAGAAAACAAAGTCACCTCTCGATGCCTCGGCAGCACATTCTTGTCTATACCGTAGGGAACGCGAGCTTACTTAATTATATTATAAGCGCGGGACTCATTTTTATTGAGGAAAATTGCGTCTTGAGAGCGTTTCAATGATACATTTGAACAATGCGCGCTTGTCTGGTGCTATTGGGCTTGGAATGAAGTCATGCGAGAACGCAGACAAATCTAAAGGCGCTCGTAGTGGCTCCTTGTTAACCACTTATGTCATTTAAAATTAAGTAAAACATCAAGATATCTGGGATTTAAAATTTTCATGAACTTCATTTAATTTTAAACATTAAAATTAATTCTGCCAATCTTACAAAATTACAGGCACAATATAGTTTGCATTGGACACGTTAGTAAAAATGAAAACTTGATAATTTTAAGATAAGATAAATATACGAATTTATATTTACGGACGTAACCCTTCAATATAAAAAAATTATTGGAAATTTTGGTAGCTATATAATAAACAAACACACATTCCAAATTTAATATGAACGTTATTATGCATATAATTAATGAAAATTTTGATTTTCAGAACTTGTCTTGTCCATTCTTACATTTTTTATGTTTGAACCTTGAAAAGTTTGGCTTTCCAGGTGTTCTGAAAATCACGAAATCAGATTTTTAATAACTGCAAAATATGTAAAAAAAAAAAAATATGCATCTCTTGCAAGCAAAAACTTGAGGTGCTTATGACTGGAAAAATAATATCCTTGCAGCTTTTACTGACTAAATAGTCAAACATCGAAAACTTTAGGAAACTTTTTTATTTCAATTTTTGTTTTCAATGTTTGTTTTTCGGTTTTGCCAACGTTGCCATCTTTGGATGTTCTCATGAAAAATGATTGGCCTTATATTTGAATAGGCAATTGGCCATTTCTTTAGTGCAGGAGAAAGACAATTACTTCTCTCTTTTCTTAATACACGGTTGGGCGAAAACGTTTGTGGAAGAGCATGGGGCAAAAATCAATTTGGGCGAGGGTGCAAACTTCTTGTGTGCCGCTGCTGTTATGCGGGGACAAATAGGCGCGCACACGAGAATAGTATTTCACAGGCCGGCGAGCAAAAACCGAAGGCGGAATCAAAGGCTGCTCCTCCGCAAACGAAACATGAGCCGTCGTCGCTTTGAAAGTGCTAGTGGTGACTACACACACACACACGGAGCAGAAATTTTATTTGCTCGCGAGGATCGCATATCAAATGCATGGAAAGGCGAGATTTTGTTTGCTTGATTGACTCCTCGCACGATTTCCAGCACTCCAATTCGAGTCGCCCGAGAAACACGAGTAGAAAAAATAAACGGAGAGAGAGACTTTTCCGAAATAGATAAAACAAAGCAGAGAGAAAGAGACAGACAGAGAGCGCCTCGAGCTTCTTTTCCTTTTCCGCCGCGCCGCGTTTTGTTTCTGCTCCGTCGCCCTCAGACGCACTTTTTTCTGCAAAACTTTCCGCAATCCCATAAGCATAATCCTTGGCTCCGCAACTTTTCTAATATTAGGGTAATGGTGGTGATTTGGAACAGGAGTAAATTCAACACCTGGTTGACTCAACCAACTTTTTATTGTCACTGCAAAGGGACGGAATTTAAATTTCGTAAAAAAAAGCATTAATTTTTTTCTTTTCCTTAATCAAAAAACCATTCAAGCTTAAATACCCTAAATTATTTTCAAACAAACGTGACAAAATTGACTCTAACAATAAGCTCAAGATAGGATACCAAAATTTCTAGATACTGTTTAGACGAAGATCAAATTTGTATATGCAACAATTTCTATTAAAGTCTATAAGAGGGCTTATCCATGGAGTCTTCAAATCCTATTTAATTTATTAAAATAATTTGACATAATTATTTTAATTTGTTATTTCAATAAAGAAAAGAATAAAGATTTGCAATTTTTCTCGCTTAATGAGAATAAAATGTAATAACGTTGAATTTATGATCAATGTCACGTAACTCGATATGGGCAGTTAATGCCTCTGTGATTAAATAAATAAATATCATTTGCAACTAATTATAGTTGATGATAAGAGTTCATTTAGCAATAATTTTTTTTTTATCTTTTTTGGCCATAGCAAGTATAAAAATTTTTTGTGTCAATATTTATATTGGAAAAAATCTAGGTTTTAAAAATACCGAATGAGACTCTAAATCTATTATTTTTCTTTGGCTTCTTGAGACCCGCCAGTCCTCTTTCGCAATATATTGTTTTATTCATGGAAAACCAATTTAGTGCTGAATGAGCATTCTGTGTTTTTTTTTCCGGCCAGTGGAGTTCACGAATTTGATTGCTTTCCTGGGCTTTGGTTCTCTGTTTATTCTTTCTTTTCAAGTGAGGCAAAAAGTGGCGACCTAATAACATACCTGCACACACGATTTCAGAGAGGGCACGGAGTTTATGCGTGTCTATGATGAGGTTTCATTCAATATATCAGAGAAAGAGAACAAAAGAAAAGCCATTTTTAATATCGCTCCATGACTCAATACAAAATAAATTGCTGCTGGGCTAATAAAACGCAATAAAAGCAGCTCAGCGTCGTGTTTCCCGGTTTTTGCTTTGACTTTTTATGTTTGTGCCGCCTGAATAAACATTTATGTGCCGCCATGTGAGTGGCCACAAGTCAATTTCATGTCTCATGGAGTCGTATACCTGCACACGCGAATATGTTTATGAAAAATAAAATCTTTCTTTAATATTTTCATTTCAGGTTTTTTTTCAAGATTTTGTTACTTAATTTCAAACCAAAATTTATTATGTTCTTTAAAAAAAAAAAAATATGAAGAAAAGATTTAAAAATTCTTAAAAATATCTTGTTAATTTATAAATTTTATTCCATGTTTAAATTAGTTTGAAATAAAAAAAAATGTTCAGAAAAACTTCTGAAATTGCCAGTGGAAAGTTTGCAAAAGAGGCAGTGATTAGCATTTTTGCAGAGGAGCTTAAAAATAAATCATTTTGCAAACGCTCTGCGTCAGCCTCCAGTTATTTATTGATTAACGGAAAGTGTCACGCACAGGCAGCCAAAGCCAAGGGTTGTTTTTTTCTGGCCTGTTTGTTTTTCACACCTCATCCTGTCCCGCCAACTCTGTATAATGCTGTCCATTTTTATTCGCTCTCCGTCTCGCCACCCTGGTCCGTCACAAAAAAGTGCCGGGCAGCGTGCGACCAATTGCAGCCATTATTGAGCGCAAAAAGGATTGGTCCCGACGAATATGGGAAGCAAAATAGAACCGGATTTTCCTGAGCGCCCACCTCGCAAAGTAATGCAAATTTAATTTTTGGCCCCGACTTCCATTATCCGCTTGTGATTTTATTAAGGCGCTTGAATGTCGATTTTGATGGAGAAAGAGAGGCTCCGACCATCATTTGCAGGCCTTTATTGAAAATCAATTCTTTGCAGTTGATGTTCACCGGTGTGATAAAACTGAACAGGCTAAAAAAAATGATAAGAAACAAAAAATTATAATTTTGGAGATGAGTAAGGTAATTTTTACACAGCCAAATTCTGAAAACAATTCATTTTATAATAATTTAATTTCACTTATTAGTAGAATTTTTTTTTATAACGGTAACGCTAAAAAAGTTTTAAAAAATAGTTTTGCAATCTACAATTTTACCTGAAAAAGAACACAAGTTGTTTAGATCAAAACTCCAAGAATTAAAAAAAAAAATATTAAAATAAATAGAACTTTAAAAGTTCTTTTGGAATACATAGCAAAACTTTCAATAACTACATCAATTTGAATAAAATTCAAAAACAATTTGGCTTTTTACTTAATTTCTTATATCAAATTAAAAGAGGGGAGAACTTTCAGGATTGATGTTGCTAACTTATTTTAATCTTTCTCTTGCAATAAACAAGCAAAACAGCCTAGAGTTCAATTAATTCCGCGCAAAATGGAAAAAGTTAGGACTAATTCAATTTGCAGAGCCCTTTGATCTAATCGTTATGACGACAAATTAAAAAAATAAATGCAACAGTCGGTGCGCTGGCGAGACGGCTCTGGTCGTTTTGAAGGGACAAATTGAATTAGTCAAAGGGCAATAACAAAGGCGCCCTCATTCTAAACTCTGAAACTCTGTCCAGTCTCTCTCTGGCGGCACGACGATTTGCTCTTTTAATTAATGACCGTCAATTAAAAAACCCTTTCACACGCAGACGTGCAAAAGAGAGCGGTTTTCAAAAGTGCACACACGCGTTTTTTTCCGCATTCGCCCTTTCAGGCCCTAATTAAAAGAGAGCTGCGGCAGGTATGTAGTGAATGCAAGCGGATTTTTCCCTGCTCTAGCAGCGACTTCAAAGGGCGCGCTGCTGCATTTCTGTGTCGCAGAGCTGCATAAATGCATTTCATTAAAACCGCAAAACGATGCGGCGAATTATGGCGACATCTGCATGCGCGCAACTCCTCGCAATAATACACTAAATTGCAACGTTCAAATGCTAATCAGGAATTAATTCTGCACACAGCGCGCCAATTTAATAGTGCTGTGTTTTGCAGATACAAGTCGCAAGTGAATTATGATTTAATCTGGAGCACTGCGAGCACCTAATCCGAGTTAACTTTACCAGCTCGGCAAATGGCGAGTTTGCAGATAGAGAGAGAGAAACGATGGTAATTCGTGTATGCAAGTAGGATATTTGCACGGGCGGTCTGAGGATTAAGCTGGGACGAGCGGAAAACCACATCAATTTTAACTGGAAATAATTATTCAAGCCGTTAGAGAAAAGTCTTCAAAAAACAGCGTACGTCTTAAAATTGTATGCGTTGTTCTCCCACAATTTTGATAGGGGATGAAAAAAATGCATAAAAATAATAAAAAAACAGCCAAAGAATTGTCTATCTTATTGTTTGGTTTAAAAAGCAAGTGAAGAATATGCATTGTTCCTGTTTACAATTGGCAGTGCAAATACAAATTTTTTTAATTTATTATACTTGTAGATTAACTTATTTTTATTGATTTTCAAATTAACTGGTAAAAAGATCTTCAAAATCTGATCACCAAGCCGATAATTATTAAGCTTAATTTAAATTCATATTTTGGTTTTTACCAAAAGCGGGATTTAGGATTATGGGAAAATCGGTCAAAACTTATGATGCCTTTTCATCGTACTCTTTTACAATTTTTGTTTGAAAATTAACTTAAGAAAAGAAAAGAAAACTTTTCACATCAATTTTAATTTTGAAGTTGGTTGACAATGAGACGAGTTTTGCTGCAGTGGAATGGAAGTTGTCATTTTTTTCCTGAGGAAATATCTCTGTCAATGCGGTAATTCCAAATCCAGCGCGCGAGCGAGCATGTATCAAAATGTTGTGACAGTGATGCCGAAAATGGGCCATCAATTGTGCCCGACGTGGTTCCTTCGCGGCGGAGAAACGTCAGAACGATGGATTTGTCAAACGCAAAGAAAGAAAGCATCACACGCTGTCGCAGCTCGAGCGATAAAAAACGATACAAAAGATTTTCTCGCGACTGCACATTTTTCCATGCAAATTTATGGCGCCATGCGAGTGAAAGCATTGACAAATTCGCCGGCGGATTTTGACGCAGCACAGCCTCATATTTAATACAACCTGCAGTGACAAATCGCATTATCCCCCGAGCGATGCCTGTTAACCTGCACGGGCGTAACGAAAATGTCCGGCGTAGCGAGGAGAAAAACTGACCGGCCGGCAGCGAATGTTGCACAACCGTAAATTTAAATTTTCGGCCCATTTGTCGTGCAGGGGCTTCGCCTCGCAAACACTGCGGCTGCCCTTGTGAATTATTCGCGTTTTGTCGACTGCGGCGGTCATGCAGCAGCTCCGACGCTGAATTTTTAAAACACTCAAAACACACCGGCAACAATGACCCCGACGGCGTCCACCGCGTGAATAATGCAGCCTGCTCGCCACCGTGCAGAGCAGGCCTCCATTATTCACTGCTGTCCTAATGAGAGACACTTTCTGCAGATTCCACCCACTCGTCAGCCCTGGCCTATTAGCGCCGCGGCACGCAAGGGTCTTCTTTTGTGCCCACCGAGGCCCACCTAGATGCCCATTTGGTTGAATAAGATTTTTTTATTGTATTTGAAAACTGAGCATTTTTGCCGAGGCATTTCATTACAAAGCAATTATTCCAAAATCTAAGAAATTGAAATCAGTGTATTGCTGTTACAGGGTTTGTTACGTTTTACGTTATACTGAAAATTTAAGTTTCAAATTTTAACTGAAACTTATAAATTCATGATGACAAAAATTTGTAGTAAAGATGCTTTTTAAAATTAAATTCAATTTTGAGAAAGAGCAAAAGTTTTGAAAAGCTTGCTTTACCTATAAAAATAATTTTAATTTTTTTAATTTCAGCGCATTAAATTTTTTTCTAATTAAAATTTTGCCTAGACGCTAATAGCAGAATTATTCAATAACCTGACCCTGAGAGAGGGGTTTAATTAACTTTTAATTGTAAATTATGCAACCGGTTTAGCGAAGAAGTGATGCCAGTTGCATAGCACTGTAATCTCGACACCCAATCCATCTTGCCGCAATTCTGCCGACGCATACACAAAAACAGGCCCTCCTGAGTGAGTTAATTAATTGTTTTAGACGCGGGCAGGCGTCTGTCTCTAGCTCGCAAGTTTGGCCGGACAGTCCTGTTCATTACGCACCGATGGAGTTATGCAGACAACCAAACTGGTTATTGTAATCATGCCGAGTGCTCGGGACGCGCGCACAACAATAATTCATCGCCGTCCCACGCACTAATTCATCATGGCGACGCACCTGCGAACGCAGACCGCCTGAAATAGCCAAATTGAGTGGCAGGCAGAGGTGCGATTTATTCCGCGCCGATTGTTGTCTCTCGTGGAAATTTTGGGCATTAATTTGTCGACGTTGTGCAAATTCTAATCTTCCAAAATCTAGCTGGTAATTTAATTTCGCATTTAATTAATACCAATCTACTAACTGATTAAGTTAAATAAATTTTGAATAACCATATTTTTTATACGCTTAAAATAAATTTGAAAAGGAATGACTATTTGGATTGAAGACTTTCCATTTTATCAAATTATTTATCGTTGAAAACAATTTATTCTAAAATTATGCTACATTTTCAACACTTAAATTGAATTAAAAGTCGTTTTCTTCAATGTGTGCTTGGCTAACGCTTAATTGCCAAAAGGAACAAGCTACACTAACGAAGAATGGCGCACATGAAAATTCGCCACTGGATTACTTCATCATTCTCGGGGCATGAAAGTATCTGTGGTTAAGCCGTCGCCCTAGCTGCTGCGAAACAATTCTACACGAGCCAATTTCAGAGCGAGCGGTCGAGCAAGCAAGCAAGCAGTCGTGAAGCTCGAAAGTTGGAGGAGGAACAAGGGCGGCACCAACACACTACACCACCGAACATTTCCCTGAAAATGTTCTGCCAACGGCGAGCAGAAGGTCGAGTTCTGGCCGGGGGAACACAAGCAGGAAACGGCGCCGAGAATGTGGCAGCACTAAATGCCGCCCAACATGCAAAAGTGCGCCGCGCATTGTCTTCTCTCCTATTTATATAATCGCAACTAAATAATAAGCAGGGCGCGGCATCCAAACATGCAAAACTGTAAACAACGAAATTCGTCGGCCGCTGAAATCAACAACATAAAATTGGGGCTCGTTTTAAAGTTTGCACGCCAGCAGCGTGTGTAATGAAAATTTAGGGTGGTCGGCCCGGCTGCTCGGCTGAATTGCTGCGAAATGATGTGCGCGCGTTTACGGCCACTAAGTTTTAGAACACAGCCGTCGTTATCGGGTGAATTCGGCTGAATTAGTGAAATGTGCGGGGGTTTTAATTGAACACCAGAATTCCCAAAGAGATCACAAATAGCGTTGAGAATTTGCAGTAGCAAAAACGGAGGAAGGTTAAATTTAATGTGAGGAGACAAAAAATTACATGATGAGCAGGATATTGTTTTTCTTAAACATAACTAACTAAAAAAACTAAAAAAAAAACAACAATTCCAAATTTAAATTAAACTCTCACAATGTATGTAGCTACTGTGATTTAGAAGAAAAAAGACAAGAGACACAGAAATTATAATTATTATCAAAACACCAGGTAACGTAGAGAGATGCGAACTTGCTAGCACATTCTAGGAAAGCGGTGTATTGCCCTATGTATTTGTTTACTTTTGTTATCCTATTCTATCATTCATTGCATTATATGATAAATGAAATTTTATAATCAATTTTATAGCTACCTTTGGTTTTCTTCTTTGGTGCAAAATTAATTTAGGGCCGTTAAATCGTAAAAATATGGGCAAAATTTTCAGAATTTGTGCCGTGCGATTTATTTTCCTGCGTTTTTTTATCTTTTCGCTCGTCATAAACTGGTGGAGCTGCTTGCAATTTAGCAAGTCGTCCGTTTAATGCGCGACCTTTCGGATGTTTGATGTGCCTTACTCGGCGCAGAAAGAGAGAGAGAGAGAGAGAGAGAGAGGAAAAGGTCTGAGGAATATAAAAAGGAGCGCGCGGCGCCATAGCGAGGCATTTGCATATTTCGCCCGTTAAAAAAGCGGCCCGACGAAAAGATCCGCGCGCGCGTTAATTACTTTTCGCAGCGCAGCAAGAAACGACGAGTCGTTTTGTGCAAACTTTTTGCAATCAATACCGTATGCATAATAGCCGCCGGCGGCGGCGCCGCCAGCGGGAGGCTGAAATTGCGGGCACGCCCTTGGCGCGCTAATTTCCCAGGATTCGGCCCCTCGAGGAACACACACATTTTTCCTCTCGCGCAAATTTATTGATGGCGTTAATTTCCTTCATTATGCGCAGCACCAAGTATTATATTTCTACAGCAAACTAGCCTTGCTAATGTCTCGCCCTTAATAATCTCGTTTTAATTAACCGCAAAAGTGATGCATTATGCAACAGCACATCCTCGCCGGCTTGCATTATGGTGGCGCGAAATGAAGTCGAGATCTCAAGATTGCCGAGACCTTGACGCTTAATTAAGGCTTCATTAAAGCTTAATGCCGTGTGTCAACAAGCAAAACAAACGGCGGCGGCGGCGATTCCCACTAGGAGTGAAATTACGAACCACTTCTGGCAATAATTGATGAGTCTTCATTAAAACGATACCCGATCATACAAATAAATCCAATTCCCTGAGAAAACTGAATAAACCCAACTATTGCTTTCAAATAGTTTTCTAATACCTCAGGTTCCAACAAGTAAAAAATATTGGAATGAAATAAAATGGGATTTCCAAATATGAAAATGAAGAGATAAATTTAAGTTCACTTAATAAAATTTTAAACTAGTTTTAAAAATTATATATTATTTTTAATTTTTGAAAAAATATTTACATAACAATGGTAAATATTAAAATAAATTTTGAACAGAATTGTATGGAAAAAATATGTTTTTTTATTCTTCGATTAAAACCTAGTAAAATGAAGATTTAGGACTTCTAGGGATCTCCAAATTTCTCATTAGTTTTTGCATTACAAAAACATTTGGTAAGCTTTCCTTTATTTTTTAATCATTCATTTATTGGCTTTTTATCACTTTTAGTCCTTCGTAGTTTCCCCTTTAATTTGGTCAACCGACTCGCAATTTTCACTTGAGATTCTTTGAACGACCCTCCAATTCCTTGTCGTCCTTCAAAAGCGTGTATATAGAAGAGTTGAAGGCGGAGTTTCCCTTCAACACACGCCGAGGCAATTTTTAAGCTCGGCGTAATTACCTGCAGAATAATTAATTCTTGAGTTGCTTTAATTACGGCCACATTATTGCCTTGGAGATGTTCGCAGATTGGATTAAATGGCTCACGTGAAGTGCATGCCTGATTAATACCGGATAAAAAAGGAGAAAGGAGGGAGCGAGTTTTGCGTGAAAGACTTTTTTGTCTTTTCCCAGAAGAAATCCAGCGCAACTTCTCTCTCAGACTTTTAATTCATTTAAGAGAAGGAGAAAATGAGGAAGTTCATAACCTTTTCCGCTTTGCTCTGTCGCGGAAGCGCCTGTGCTTTTCTCTTCACGGCGAGGATTTATTGTTTCTTTCTTCCTCCGTCGCAAAATAACTCGCGAGAGAAAAGGAATTGCGAAAATTACACGCACAGGACTTTTTGAAATCTCTTTGGATCACGCAGGTGAAAATCGGTTCGCACCGCAAAAGCAATTTCCGCCGAAAGTATTAAGCGAGACGGAAAAAAAGTTTTCTGGGTGGCGGAAATTTGCTTTGTTATAGAGACGCCGGTTTTGCACCTAGGTCGTATTTTTCATCATGTCCGCATGAATATTTCATCATTTGCCGGCTCATCACGATGTAAAAATGCTGCGAAGCAATTTTGCCCTCCCTCCCATTCGCGCAAAGTTTGCAACACGAAAGAGGATCCGTGCTCAAAATTGTGTTTGCAGCCTCTTTATATTATTTGGCGAAACTTTTTAATATTATTAAAAGTACTTAAATAAATTATTCCTTGGCCGCGGGGCTGATGTGTGTGTTTTTATATTTACGCCCTCGCAAAAAGGTGCAATTCCACCGAGCTCGAAACAAAGTTTGGGTATAAAAAGGAGCGAGCACTTTTTATATGGAAATGAAAGAGCACGACTCGCCGCCGTATAATAAAAACTCGTTACATTAATAGATTAAAAAGTAGGCGGGGCCGAAAAATGGAAATTGTAAGTACACGTAACGACGTTAAGTGCAGCGCCGCTCGTTTTGCCTTAATGGCACCGGCCGGGAAACGAATGTCGGAGGGGCTGTTTGATAAGATAAAGTGAGAAGAGCGGCTTGTGAAATGAGATTCTTGACTCGCGAGACGTTGAATAAATGAAAATTCTTTACACGCCGCCTCACATAACCTTAATATTCTTGCAAATTTATCAGCAAGAAAATTGAATAAGGAAATATGAATTCATGCTGTTAGCATTAAATAAAAAATTTACATAGATCAAAATAACTTTCGTAACTTTCAAGTGGATATCAATTCAAATTTACTAAGTAAACGTAAAAAATTTCAAACCAAAGAGAGCAAGAAAATTTATTAAATTAATTCAATTGAATCATAAATCCAAATGGTCAGATCCGTTTACTCTTTCCTGAAATCCAAAATTTGGCACGGACTTCAATCTTTTGATACCACAAATTAATCCCACCACGTCGCAGGATACCTCGGCTCGGCAGCGTATCCGGTGGAAAAACTTTTAGGACTGACCAAATGAAGTTTCCTCCCCTAAACTAGCAATCGTGGGAGGGTCCGTGCGGCTGTATTAAGTTTTGGGGCAAAACTCCACTTCTTCAAGCGCACCTTTGATCTAATCCAAAATCGATCGGATCGCTTTCAAAGAGCGAAAGCCAATCTGCGGGCGAAATTCGATCTGCCCCTAATTCGCCCCTCCGCACTCGGGGTGGGTCATCGCCTTTCTTTCTTCCGGGGGCTAATAGTTTGCATAGCCCGTGGCCCGCCGGCTCGCGGAGTGATTAATGAGCAGAGACGTCAGCCGCTTGTAAGTGGATTGTCTGCGGCTGAAGTATTATACACGTACACGTCGCGTAACAAAGTCGCTTTCGGGCCGGCCCAATTTCGCGGTAGATCGCTCTTCGACCTTCTTCGCTGGCAACAGATTCAATTTCTCCTCTCCACCCGTGGCCTGTCAACGCAGAAAAAGTAATTAGATTCGACTTTGGCTGCCGCTTTTTGCTTCCCTGCTTCTTTTTCTTGGCGGCGACAAAAAGTAGCGGCGCTCGAAAAAGAGAAACTCTTCATCATCGTCCGCAGTAGTTGGTTTCGCTTCTTTTCCGCCGGCCTTTTCTCACTCCGCCGACTAATGCAATTTTGTTTTACAAGTTCCACCCGAGCGAGAACAAAATTCAATTTCGCCCCTGAAAAATGGCGTGCTGGCAGCCACTCATTTACTCAATTGAACTCGCCAAACTCGAGGCACGTCCGAATTTGCCCGTTTTTTTTTGTCCGCACCAATTGGGCCAATTGACAATTTGCTTTCCTAAAGCAAGCGACGCTGCGTCAAAAAGTTAATTAGCGCGGCCTGGTCAATATTTGCTGATTGATAAATTTCATTAAGAGAGGAAAAGGGACAGAGAAAGTAAACACAAATTCGGGTGTGTTTGCCCAAAGTCAGAATTTCCTGCCGAATTTAAGAGAAAATTGCTACTTTGAGAAGAGGAAAGTTTTGCTACATGTTAATGAAAACTGTTTTCACTAAACTCTAATTAATAAAGAAGAATATTAAAGGGGAATAACTTATTGTAGGGAAATAAATCTCCACTATCTACCTGTGAGTTTTAAATTTTGATTCTCCTGCATCACTTTAAAATAAAACAACACATTTGATATGATTGTTATTGTTTCAACGTGCATCAAATGTCAAAAAGCTCTTGGAAAAATATCTTCCTAATTATTATTAAAATTTTTTCCAAGTAAACAACATTTGCATCTAAACAATTTTGGTCTCGGTTCAAAACTGAGCCGCCGTGCAGCTTCTGAAATAAAAACGTGCAGTGAATTGTAAACGTCGGTGGAAATCCATCACGCGGAACGTGTGTCTAGACCTGAAATTACTCGCGGTGACAACATGGCTCGCGACGAGCGCAGGGGAATAATGAATGGCAGACGCAAATCAAGATTGACGCTGAACCAGTAGCGTTGCACCAGAACCTCTTCAGGCTTAAGCGGCAGCAATTCAAAGTCCTACACGAAACAACCATTATTTAATTAACCCGCTCTCGGCTAATAAACACGCTCTCAATATAAACACATTTACGCAGACGAATGCTGGAGTAGCGCAGATTAGAGCGCGACCCTTTGCCTAACGCTCCCCGGAGCGCTTTTGCGTCTACGCATCCCAAATTTTATCTCGCGCCTCTCCTCATGCAATATTCATATGTGCACATGCAAAACGCCGACACACAAGGAATATTTATCAAAAGTTTCAGCTTCGCCTGGGCTGAGAAAATTTTCGCCAAACAAAACATGTTCCCCCCCCCCCCCCAAATTTCACTTCCGAATTTTATATCAAAAGAACAGTAAATAATAACAATGTAATAATTTTATGGAATTATTTTCCTATTCCTATCATTCTAATTGAATGACATTTATACCTGACAAAAAGTAATTAAATCTTTAAATTATTTTCTACCGAATATTTTGAAACACTTAATATGAACTTCATGTAATTTTTTTATAAATTCTTTTCAAATTTGTTTAAAAATAAATCCAGGGATTAAAATTGACTTTAGGAATGGGATAAACATTGAAAAAAAATACAAGTTGATCTTTTTGGAGCCTGTATATAAAAAATATATACGCAGGCTTATCCCGGACCTCGAATTTATATTTATTTGCGACGGGTCGCACTATGGCTGGGTTTGTTTTGGCCTAACATGAAATTCGTTTCGGTGCGGTGTGAGACTGTGGCGGCTGCAAACGGGCGGATGGATGGAAATGTAATGTAATGCGCCGCGCGTATTGCTAAATGCTTTTCCCACCCCCGTGCGCTGTTTTGAAATCCCGTAATGGGCTTGCTTCCATAAAAGCTCTCTCGTCGCGTCTTTGGATTTAGCGACACAATGGAAATAACGATCACGTTCTGCGTTTTCCATCTTCTAAAATGTTGCGGATCCCAGCAGATGAAATTGAAATATTCCGCAGAGATACAATTTGCCCACTTTGAAAATAATACACAACGATTTTAGAATCGCGAGTTTATGAGCAGTAAAAGTATTGATTCATATCAGAGGCATTCTTGTTTGCATAAAATTGAAAATCAAATTTTGAAGTATATTTTTTTCTGAAGAAATTCGGTATTATATGTCCTTTTTGAATTTTTATAAGCAAGAAAACGTTAATAAAACAGCTGAAAGTTTTATAATTTTAAGAGATATTCGAGTTTCAGAAATATGAAATTATATTTTTGTATGTGGAATAGCATTGTCAGTGTCAGTGCGTAATAAAATCACTATCAGACTCTGACTCGGAGTTGAAATTTTCAAAACAAAAAATTATTCAATCAATAAACTTAACAGTAAATAATTGCTAATCAAGCCTGATATAAAACATAAAAAAATTACTTTAGCAAGGGTTAAAAGAAAATTTATCATCAGTGACCGTTTTTAAACCAAAGTTGGATAAATTGCATTGGATTTAAGAACAAAAAGTGACGCACCCTGTTTTATACCTTGAGGATTTAGGAGCAAATCGAAATTTAAGGAGGAAAATCCCTCCCATAATGAAATCTATTCATCATCAGGCGACCCCAAATCGTGATAATGAGAGCACTCGATTCTCTTTTTTCCCTCTTTAATAACCCGCTCTGACGAATGAATCAATAAAACAAAAAAAGATGAAGTCTTTCTCTCTTCTCTCATTCCACCACCCATTCATCGGCGAGGCCGCAAGGTGGGTGCAGAAATCCAATTCGTCGCGAGCGTTGATTCGGAACGGATTTCGGTGAAAGCGGCCGGAAAATTTCGCCTCTCGTCTTTCTCCCTTTCGTTCAGAGCAGCGAGGCCATTTTGCCCGCACTTCCTGCCCTTTGACGACTTTTAATTTGCTCGGCCGGTGCTCATTTCGCAGCTCTCAAAGTGCCTTCCCTTCTTTCTTGGACACGCCGTGTCCGTCTCGGCGGCTCGTTCGAGTGTTAACTCTGCAGTTCATTATCTGACATCTCTGCCTTTCACGGCGCGTGTCGTCGCCTCGGCCGGCGCGAAATTAATTTAACAAGCAAGTAACATCACACGCTGCAACCACCGGCTGAGCTGAGACGACGCCAAAGTGCTCCCCGTCCTCACCTGAACCAGAGAGAGATTCTCAGCCCTTGATAATCTAATTAAAATTTTCCCTCTCCTCCGGTTTAATTTATGTGCCAGACTTTATGCCCCCGTTCTGCTGCAACTTATTAGAAGAGCGAGCACAAGAGCGCACGGAAATTAGCCTCTTTGCATTAAATTTTCTCCCAAACTCAGCAAATTGGGAAAAAAAGGGGGGATTTCAAGTGCGCTTGTCAAACTTTTGTACCAGTTTGCATTTTATTTCGAATGAATTTCAAGAGGATACCCACTTAAAAATTTATAAGTTTTAAGGAGGTGCTCGTGTGGTAATGAACTATAATCGGGGGAAATTTTTTATGAAACGTTTCTAATAAAAGCTTAATATGTTTCGTCAACAACATTATGAAACAATTTGGACAAATAAACAATAAATAATAACATATTTTAAGTTCCAGCTCATTCAGTTCTTCCAATCTGATGACTTGTTTCAAAATGTTAATTACTCTAAATTTTTTATAATGTTAAAAGAAAATCATCAAAATTAAGCCATTTTCTTAGCAGAAGCCTAATATGGCGTGTATGAAATATGAATATTACGTGTATGAAGTGCTTTTAAAAGATTTGAAATTTTCAAACTCATGTAATAGTTAGGCCAAACATAGTGAGCAAAGGTTTTTTTAATGAAACCTGCACAACCGGTGTAACGCCAGAGAAAGGAATTTGATAATGTAATAAAATATAAAATTTGCGTAACCAATTAGGAAATTTCACTGCAATTCCTTTAAAAGGAGCTAAATCCATAGCCGGTCTAGTAGCAAAAGAGCTATATAGCATTATATTTATTTTAAACACATGATTTGTTACATGGGAGCCAAAAAATTGAGGTCAATAAAAGACCAATTACGTTAAAATTGCAAGCTTGTTTTTTTCAGGTATACAAATCAAAATTTGAAGTATTAAAAACTCTAAGTGAATTAATATTAATTATTTTTAATATTTGATAACATTTAATGTATAAAATAAATTTTTATACATTAAATATTGGAAATATTCTAAAAATAAAAATATTTTTGCAGCTGTGACTAAATATTGCTTAATAAATATTTGCTTAATTTATAGTAAATCCTTGACTCATATTTTTATAGTTTTAAGAGTCGAATTGTTTTCCAATTGCGGTAAACAATTACAATGTTGAATTAAACTCATTTACGATATTTAAGGATTATGTTTAAAACAGACGAATTATGTAAATAATCTTTATCGATTGGCTCATAATTAGAATTCAACCCTCAACTTTTCCATCAAACCGTCTAGATCATAGGAGGGGTGAATGAGAGTCATGTCTCCTTCGACAACCGCCGCAAATATGCCCGATTCACAATACTTTCTCTGGGAAAGTGACGTGTGTATAATTGGTTTTCAAGTGATCACTTGTCAAACAGTCATTATGATAATAATCCGCCGGGGCAAAAAGCTTTCGCCGTAATGAGCTCGGTGGGCGAACAATGCATAATGGAATTGACGGCCGGAATTAGGCTTCGGCCGCTCGATATTGAATAATGAGGGGAATCTCGGCCGCCCCTCCCCCCGTCGCCCCGGCTGAATTTCACATGAATTAAACAGCAGCCCTAATCAAAATATCGGACGAGCAAAAAGCGCGCGAGCCGGACCGCAACTCCCGGCGGAAGCCCCTAATTGTGAGCTACTGTGTGAAGAATAATTGTGAATTGTTGGAGTGCAGCGCCCTCATGAATTACGAACGCCGAATTATTATTCTCTTTGTGTCGATTCATTAGCTTGCCAGGGATTACTGCAGTGACAATGCCCGCTTTTAATTAACGCACGGCCCGCTTTCACTAAATATCCGTTAATGCCCCTGGTAAACCTGGAAAGGCCGGATCGTACCTCGGGGACGCCCAACGGACACTTTTCCGGCACGCGACCCGCTAAACTTCCTCCACTGCCCAAATGAAATTCTCTCTTTATTTTTTGCAGACTGATTGTGAGATTTACAAACACAGATTGTGAGAGCAAAAAAGCTATGCCCAATAAAGAACACTTGGAATTGAAGATTAAAAAAATGATTTCCAGCTGCTTTTCTTTCAAGCAAACTCTATTGCAATTTAAAAATAAATTGGATCATGATAATTAGTAGCCATTAATCAAATAAACATATGAAATAAAAAATAAAAAATATTCATTTAATTATGCATATAAAAACATTATTTTGGAGGTATAAACCAATTTGTTTTAAATGAAATGAGCATATCATTAATCAGGTTAATTCTTTTGACGAAAATAAAACCACAGGATGCCCAACATTGTGTTTTTTTATAAAAAGAAACTCAATATTTTAAAAAATAAAATTTTTCCAGTCTAAAAAAATTGTTTTCACCGAAAAATTTATTGAATTTTACTGGCGATGCTTTAATGCATTTTTATCATTTTTAAGAATTGACCTGCAATTTTTTATGTTAAACTGAACCAGAAGTTGAGCATGATATTAGTGAACGGCTGCATCATTATTGTTCTATCACTCCTTATTTTCACTTTAAAAATAGTAGAACAACCGACTTGTTCCAAATAAAGCTTGTCTGGAAATGCAAATACTTTTTGCAGCGTCAAAACGCAATTTTATTCTATATGAAGAATCAGTCGAGTAGACGCTTTACAGGAACGTGCAGTCAGCCGGAGGGCGCGTGGGCGGCGAGGTAATGCATTTGCAGAAAAGAGCTCGGCGGCTGCGGTGGGCAATTAGTCTGGGCAGTAAGTGCTCTGCGGGCCAAATAATGGCCTGGAATAATGACTGGGGAGGCCTTTTTGCGTCCATTATTGTCGCGGGCAACAAAAGATGCAAACAACGTCTTGATTCTGCCTTTTTCGCCGCACACGCGCGCATCGACCGCCGACAGCAAAATTTATTTTTGCCCGTGATAATAAAGCAGCGACTCGGCGCGCGCGCTCGCGTATATTAAATAATAAAAGTTTTTATTTTGCTCATTTGGCCCGCGGCTATTACGCGCCGAGCGCAGATAAAAGACACTTTGAATAAAACATGCGAGCAGCGCCCATTCAAACGTCGAAAAATTTCAATTTCACCCCAGAAACAGCTTTTTACTCGCCTGCTTTCAGTCGTCGCGAACTCATTCGGTTTGTTTTTCCGCTGCGAAATGTGCGTGGCTGGCTTCGGGCCTTCGTGCGAATTCCATTCAGCCAGATTCCACCAGAAACAAAAAACCTCGCCATTTATTTCCCCCATATTTTCAGCGCCGAGTTTTGTTGCGCAAGATGAAAATGCTCGGGAAATTCCATTAAAACGTGAACGTGAGGATAAAATATTTTTGCTCAATTTTGAAATTCTGGAGACTGGATGCCATTATTGTTCTCAGAATTTATAAAGAGTGTAGAATCCTGTTGAGAGATTTGTATTTCATTTGATCGTCAAAATTAAATTTAAATTTAACAAACGAAAAATTTGAGAGACTTGAAATTCGAATGATAATTAAAAAATATGAATGATGATAACAAAAGGTGGAAAATTGAATATGGATGTTTTATGCAATTTTTTTACAGTTGTCAAGAACCTTGATCATCGAAGTATGTGCAAGAAAATTAAAAATATTTTTAATTTTTGATGAAAAAATTATTTAAGATATTTAAGTTTGATATCAAAATAATTTAATTCTTTATACAGGCCTTGGGACACAGTAAACTTCGGGAGGTTGAAAATTTTTAACATTAAAAACTCTGGCCGGAAAGATTATCCTCAGGTATACTTATTTTGACGAATTATAAAAAATTTGAATGAAGTCGTAAAAAATTGGAAGGACCTGAAAGAACCAAAAAAAAGCAAGAAAGATATTTAATCTCATTATAATACTATTTATAAAAAACACACGTTTTTGTAACTTTTAAGGATTCAAATCTGTTGAAGATATAAATATTTTTTTCTGTATAACAAGCGTCGTGTTCAGTTTCAAAAATAGCTCGTCGAGTGCAAAGTTTCGCTTTCAAGGCGCCCTCGAGCGATTTATAACGGGAATTTAAGAACACGGTCGTACTCTAATTGCAAGTCTCAAGAGCGCTACAAGAGCATAGTTGCGAAGAAAAATGCCGAGGCACGATCGAAATGCAAGAAAAAAAAGTTGGAGCGCAAGTGTTTGTGTCACTCACCACTGCCATACAAATTTTGGTGCGGCGACCATAGCTCGGTGAAAAGACCCAATCAGAGCCTCAAAGCTGGAAAGGAAAAAGCAGATTGCCCAGAAAGGAGACGAGAAGAAGGTCCGAGAAGAAAGCTGGGATTTGATCCCTGCGAGTGCGGCGTTTGCTTCTTTCTTTGGTACTTTTTATACTCCGGTAGCAGATTGAATTTCTTTAATGGAGCCAATACATCGGCGAGAAAAACAAAGGCCAACTTTATGTAGTTGCAGAGCTGGTCCGGTTTGCGTAACATTTTTTCAATTGGCTCCAGGGGCTCATGCATGGAGGGTTATTACTCAGCACACAGAGAGAGGAAAAAGAAAGAAAAGGAGCTCTCATCAGAATTTGGAGCGACCAACAAGGAGCTGTGCCTTTGTTATACTTTTCCCTCCTTTATGTATGCACGCGAAAAATCTCTTGACAAAGAAGGGAGCTTTCCTTCTTGGTGAGATATTGCGTGAGGGTCGGGATGAAACAGGCCAAATTATCTTTCCTCTCTGCAGTGTCTTTCCTCGAGATGAACCTCTGCTTTCCTGCTTTTTCTTCAGCTGGAGAACAAAGAAAGTTTTGCGTTGGAATTAATCAGCAAAATAACTTTCTTTCCCCGCACGTTATCACTGAAATTTTGATCCCGTCGGAGCTGCTGCTCGTCGTTGTCTGCGAAGAGCCAATATTTATTAGTGCCCCGCGGGCTTCGTCAAATTTCAAGCTCCATTGTCGTTGCGCCACAAAAAGCACCGCATTTGAAACTCGCGACGACGTGACTCGGCGCTTCCTTCGCCTGAAAAATTAGCAGAATTGATTTCATAAAGCAACAATGGCGAAGTTCTCCTCTCTCTGGGCGCCATTGTGCGCCTCTCTGACTTGTCTCGCCCGAGGTAACGTCTTAATTAAGGCAGGAACTTTGAGGAAAAAATGGCCGCCAAGCTCCACCTTTCCGCACACCCCCGAGTGCGGATGACAATCGTTTGAAGCCGCTCAAATAATTAGCATCCATCCGCAAATTATTTGACGGAGCGTGAAATGCTTTGATCCGTCGACGCAATAATAAATCACAGCCTTTGACCGCTTCCCAGAATTCGCAGGTCGATCAGAAAGGGGCAGCGAGTGGCCGCCACTGCAAAATATTATTTACCTTGAAACGCAATCTTCCCATCAAATTGATTGTAAACAAAGACAAAAGAGACCGTCCCAAGGGCAAATGGCTTTTGCTCTCTATCCAAGCTCGACAGAGACGCAACGTGGGTATAACTTTTATGAACTCTGATGAAATCTCTTTCTTTCTTTCTTGGAAAGTGCAATCGAGCTGATTTGAGGCACGTAGAAATCGCATTTAATGATTTTTAGTGTTTTTACGGCAGAAAGACAATTTTCAGTAGATATCAGAAAGCAGACAAAGATATTAAAAGTGTAGAAATCACTGTTATTAAAGTATATTCAATTGCAAAATAAAAAAATTGAATTTCGTAAAGATTAAATGTTGATTAAAAAGGATATAGCACTGTCCTATTTAAAGAGCAAATTAAATTCCATGTAATGAATGTCTAGATTATTATCCATGCAATCAGAAAAGTTCATAAGACTGTGGAAAAGAGAAAGCGAAATTGCCAACTCGCGATAGACAGGCTAATTTAAAGTTATGCAACCGTTCGGTCCCAGGAGCGTTGCGGTACAGCATAACTTTTACTGGTCGGACAGCTTGTCAGTCTCGCTCGTTGTTCCGGAAACATATTGTGAAAGTAGTGCCTCCGATGGGAATGAATTATTTTTATCTCAAAGCCGCAAATTTAATTTAAATTTAATCGGGATGCAACAAAAACTCAATTTTTCCGGATTCTGGTTTGACCCTGGGCTTTTACTCCGATTCCCACGGCACACCTCGAATGTACGAGGAGATTTTTAAAAGCCACTAAACGCAGACGTCGAAAATAAATAAAATAAAGGCTGGCTGTACAAACAGCGAAATCCTCCGGGGGAAAGGGCGGAAAAAGCTCGACCAATAATCTCTCCGAGGCTTATTTGCCAGCCGACATCCTTTTGGTGTTAAATGTCATTCGGGAGCGGTGGAAAAATACGTACAGCCGCTCGTCAAATATTGACATTAAGATCCAATAGAGCTTGTGACAAACCGTCGCTCGCTCTCTTGTTTATTATATTGGCGGCGAATCGATCTGATTGTCCGTGACTTTTTTCAAAGCGAAAACGAACGTGCCCCGCGCCTCCAATTGACGCAAATGGCTTGGCAAACACTGCCAGCTCTTCTCTCAGGCACGCTCCCAGATTTCACTCTCTACACAGTACGAGACGGAAATTTCAATCTTCCTTTTGTACGGACACGGCATGTTTAAGAGTAAATTGTTTGTCTCTTTAGATCGCAAAAGCCTTCATGAAGCAAAAAATCTTGCTTGTAAATTACAGAGGAAAGAAATTGTTTTAAATAATCAATAATTGAAGGCTCTTAATTTATACCATTAAAGCGGAATTTATAAAAGAATATTGAGGTAAAAATAGCTTTGAAAGTTCCTTGAACAAAAGACTTAATTTTAATATCACGCTTTGTACAAGAATTTTTTTCTAAAATCGCTTGAATCATTACGTTTTGTTGATGTCCTGAAATTTATCACATCATTAAATATATTTTTGCATGGATTATCTCCTACTGTATCTGTAATATTTTTTTTTTAGTGGAGTTAGCTCGCAGTAAATGAGATAAGACTGTTTTTCATAGTGCATTTTTTTACTGCAATTACCTTTGAGAGCGCAAAAAGATGCTGCAACGCTGCTTTGCGACTGGTAAACGCTTCTTCTTTCCACCCGGCGAGCAATCCATTAAAGGCCTAAGCCGCACAAAGAAAGAAAGTTTGCCAGAGCGGGATTAAATTTTTGCCCTCCTCTTTCTGTTTTTTGTTTCACGCTCTCCCTCCACCCCCGCCGTGATCAATTGCTTTTCGATGAGACGAAAAAGATTGCCAGTTAAACATAGTACAAAAAGAGGGACATATTTTTTACCCGCCGGATGATTTAGCTGTTCTGCAGGAAGTTTCGCTCTATTTATTCGTGATTTATTATGTTTGATGTAGTGGCGGAGTGGCGTAATGCCCGCCCGCCTGCTCCGATGTTCTCGCGAGCGAGTGAGAAAGTAGTGCTGCTCTCGTTCGCCTACCGCCGCCAATTCTCACGCTCGTCCTCTGCAATCTATCGGTGTGTATGTGTGCCAAATATCGACACAGGGTAAAATGAGCAAGAGTGTGCGGTGATAGAAATATTGCACGATTGGCAAAATTTTCGCTCGCTTTGACGATTCCACCGAATTTGGATTATAAATCACTAATCCAATTATTTCATGTCAAAAATTTGACTCATTTTCTGGAAAAATTTATCCATTTGTATAAGAAAACTTTTTCCTATTCATCACTGCTTCTTAAAAAAAATCGTTTGTTAAAATCAGGGTCATTTTTTAAATATTAAATTTCATTTTTTATCCATTTGATTTTTTTTTAAACTCAAGTCAAAAGCAAAAGCCCAAATTTTTTTTATCAAGGTGGTTTTTCAATTGAGCTGATTTTATTTTTAATTCTACAATTATAAATTATTTTAAACTGAATTTTCCACTCTTTGTAGTTTTTTTTTGTGATGGCTGTTAAAATGTTCCTTCAAAAACTTGTTTCGACAAGCGAGAAGTAAAAACTTGGCTTGTTACAGGCACCTTTTCTCTTTTTTTCTCTCTCCGCCTTTTCACCAAAGGGTTCGGTCTCGGGTGAACGTCTGCCGACTATTTGTTCTGCATCGCGAGTGAGATGGATAGATATTTTGCATAACGACGTGTCTCGTTATACTGCGAGGCAAACGACGTGGTTTGTACTAGTTTTTTTTTCTTAGGCGAGTGCGTTTGTGGGTGGAGGCATGAATAATAGGGGTCTGATTGATTGATGGCCGCGTGCCTCCGCAGGCACGCTGAAATAAACACTCTGGAGCCCCGCAGGGATGGAATTGAAAATGCTTTTGGGAAATTGGATCATGTGCATTGCAAAGAGTTAGTAAACAAACTGCCTTCCGGTCAGGTGGACTCTTAACATTTTATATTATAAATGAATTTTTTTCTAGTAAATGAGGTGAAAAATAAAATAATTTTTTTTTATTTGTTAAGTTAAAATTTTTAAATAGCATGATAGGTTTTTTATGGAATGCAATAATATTTTTTTTAATCTTTTCGTTAATAATTACCCCACTTTTATTTTTGTTATTCCTTTCATCAAGGCTCTCTTTGTAAGAACAAAAAAAACTGTGGATAATTGTTCCGGGTAAGCACAGAAGCAATGGTGAAAAGAAATGTCGGAGGGCAAGTTGGGTCTGCCTGCTGTTCTCTATTCTCTCTCTCTCGATCCGGCGGAGAGCGGCAAACAAGCTGCAGCCTTATCAGGCTATTGCCATATTATCAACTCGACTCTCTTCGAAAGCACCGAATGAACACATTTCATTGTTTATCTAGCAGGCAGTAGTTGCCTGGAAAGAGACACGGAGATAGGGTTTTCCTATCGCGAATTTTTGCTCTCTTTCATTTCGCCCTCTTTGTTCTCCGCTCTCTTTTCTGTCTTATCTGCACGTGGAATCCTCTGCTCTTCCCTTTATTTCCCTCCTCTCCGCCGCTAAACAAACACACAGGCTGCACAAAGGCCCTGATGACGTCAGCCAATAATTCACCCTTTAATATAATGTCACCCCCGTCCGTCTATATATGACAGAATGACAAGAGCCGAAATGAATTCCACGCAGCCCGCCGCCGCCGCCGCCGATATGGTAGTTAGCAATGTCGTCCTTCGCCACTACTGACGGAATATTATGTATGCTCGCAAATGATTGATCTCTCAAAGGGTCTCTCTCATGTTAAATGGCCGAGCCCTTCCGCTTTCCAAATAGGGCTTTGACGTGGATTAGACAGACTTAATCACGAACTTTGACTAGGAAAAGTTTCGCTACACCCTGAGCTAGTTTTATTAAATGTCCTCTTCAAAAATAAAACTTTGAAATTTGTTCTCTATTTTTGTGTGCACATTTTGTACCCTGAGGGTAAAAGATAATGTTCTGCTAATCGAACAGCGGCCGAATCAAATCAATGCTTTAAAAAGAAGAGAATTTAAAAATCGATCAAAGAGTTAAGGAAATTCTAACGATGAGGCACCTTTTTTTTATCTCTTTTTTTATCTCTTTAGTATTAAAAAATTGTGATTCGTCAAAGAGTTTATTTACTTTCTTCTTCTGAACGTTACCACTACCTTGATTAATGTTACAAAACTTTCACACTCTTGGAATTCGTATCGTCCCAAAATGATAATTGAAACAAGAAATTCACAACGAACAGCGGCTCACGTCAGAACGGGAGCAAATATCGAACTGGCAAAATTCGCCAGCACCGCTGGTCGTGACAAAAGATTGCAATTTTGCGGAGCACACACTCACGTGGTGAATTGTCGCATGTATATCGGACTGGGAATTGAGTTCCAGTCCGTCCGTCCGCTCGCTCGCGTTGACAATCGACGCGAATTCTCTCGGTTGGCGCACAAATTGAATTTCCAGTGTTTTGCGTCGGGCCGTAATTGACTGTCGTTCTGATTGGAATAACGCGAATTGGATCGGCGGCGGCCACTGCAGCTGCAGAGCCCCGATGATTAGTATTCACGGCGTGCCGCTTTTGCATAAAATATATCGAGCGGCATTAACGTGAGTGTGCATAAGCAAATGCGAATCCGAACAGATAGACCTGCAATGACGTATTCGAGTGAGCGTGTTTGTTGTTTTCATCAGAAAATCAATCGGCCGATGCTGATTCGCCACCATTCCTTTTGTGTCCGTCGCTCCTAATGGCTCCTCTGTTTCTGCACTCGGACAATGGACTTCCTAATAATGAGACAAACCGAGACGGCAAACAATCGGCCGCCAGGTTTAATTAAATCCCAAACAACGAACGCCAGTCTCTGATGGGCTATTATTTTGGAAATGGTTTTGCGGCCAGTAGAGGAAATTAAGCTTGGTATTAGTTCTGATTTTGGATTTACGCCATGCCAACCGTCAGACCTTGGTGGTTGTTCAAATATTGGCTTTCGTTAGATGAAAATTTCCAAAAATATTTGAAAGGAATATATTGTGCTTCGATATCCTCTTCTAAAATATTTTTATTGCGTTTCCGTCTAATATTTTTGTTATAAAAATAAATTAAATCTTACTACTAGCCTTTTTTTAAATTTTATTGAAGGGTTATTAAGGAAATGAGCAACATAAGTAGCACTGTTAAATGCATGAATTTCTCTAAATTAATTAATTTGCAAGTGATCAAAAGTATAATTTAAGTTTTTGTAGCGTATTTTAAGCCTAAATAAATATTTAAATAAATTCAAGAGACAATAATTTATAAAAGTATAGAATTTTCTTTCAGTGCAAATTTATTTTCATGATGAATATTTTGTTTTTCCTCTATATATTTTGCAAAATGTAAATATATACATAAAAAAACTATCCACATAATTGACCAATTTTCCTCCAATCAATTCCATTAATTTCCAGTAAGTAATGCTAGAGAAAGAGCAAAATGGTGCCAGTGGAATTGACTGTTTTTGCACCAACAGCTGATTAATTAATTTCTGCTAGTTAATCGGCAGCTAAATTTAGATTAAGAGTTAAAGTCAATAATGTTTTCGTGAATTTTGTGAATTTTTGAACTGCCCAAACGGGTTAATGGAGATAATCAAATATTCCAACGGCAACATTTATTTCAGAACCGAAACACGCCCTTTGATTTCGTGACTGTGAGTGCAGATTATATGTATTTATCTGCAAATTCAGCCTCTCTTGCCATCACGAGTAAATCAAATTTGATCGCTGCGGTCATGGCAAAATGGTATGTGTACTCTCAGCAATCCCAGTTTGCTCAAAGGTTTGTCTGCTGATGGAATGCGCTCGTATGTGTGTGTTTATTTTAAGTTTACAGCTGAGGGAAGGCGCTAGAAACGGTCCCGTGGGAATCGCAGACTGCGAACAAGCAAATAGCTGTGTAGTCCGCGCGCTTGTGTGTGTTTGCAAGGCTTGCTTTAAATGTATTTATGAACGAGCAGTGAATTATGCACTCGCATTACGCTTGCGTTATTTAGTGTGTCGCCGTCAAAAGCGACGCATTTAAATGGATGGCGGCAGCCGAGATGGGAAATTAAGATTGTCAGGCCTGTTTATTGTTTCGCTGATAAACCACGGGACGTCTGCTCCCGCCGGATTTCGGATTTCATCTGCCGAGATGACGAAGCCCAGATTTGGATGGGGAGCTAAATGCCCAAAAGCGCTTCAAAACTGTCTGGGAAAATTTTATCTCTTAATTGAAATTTAAAGTATAGAGATAACATTCAAAATTAAATGTAAATTAAAAAATACATTCGTTTAAATATATTAAAAAAAAATAATAATAAAAATTTTATTTATTCAGGATTTGACAATTTGACACAAACATTAATGTTAATCATATTTTCAGATGAAAGAAAATTATAATATGAGCAACTTCATCTTCAACTTTGATGGCAGAATGCGAAACAATCCGCTTCTCCCACATATACAATCAAAAGGCTCACACACACACAATGATTTCGCTTTCACTGCAGAGCAATTCGAATTGAAAAGCCAATTTTATTTGCTCGCAAACAACATTGAAAAGGCCCATTCCGCCCGCATGCCTCTCCTCTGACAACGTCAAAAGTCGTTCACAAACATATGCACGCACACAAAATGCATTTATACAATGTTTTTATTGAGCTAGAAAGAGAGAAATAACTCCGTGCAGTAAAAAAGAAATTGCGGATTCAGATCCATTTCCAGCGTAAAAAGAAGAGAAAAAGTAGCGAACAAAAGACCGAGATAATTGCTCGATTTGCGGAGCCGCGAGAGGTGCGAGAGAAAACCGGTGCCGACACCAATTTAGACGCGCCATTTCAGCCGCGTAATTTTCACTCGCTCCTTTTTGCCGAATTTGCGACGCGCATTCAAATAAGATTCCGCCCGTCCAAATTGACAGAGCGACGTGAAAGGCGTCGGGAATGCGGAGCTGCAAAAAGCGGCGCTTGTTGAACACCCTGACAATACACACGTGCTTCCTCTTTTTCGTTCGGCCTTTTTTGCAATTACACGAGATATTGTCAACTCGGTGCGCCGTTCGAGCGGCCCCCATCTTTTCTCTCCGTTTGTCACCCGACCTTGTTGCAAAAATTTGATTTCCGTCAAGTGAAATTTATTTAAAAAGACGCAGCATTGGGAAACCTTAACACGTCTTGAAGAGCGATATAAGAATGACAATGAGTTCTTTTATAAATTCTTAAAAAAACATTTTCGTGCACTAAAAAGTGTAGCCTTTAGATTTTCATAAGCAAATGTAAATAAAAATACAATATTTATAATTGAAGATGATTTTTTTTTAAATTAAGTTTGCTTCCCAACGATTATATTTTTAATGCCTCACCTATTGTCTTATGTAGTAGTTTTATTTTTATTAATTTTTTTAGTAAGATATTTCTTTCTTTTCTTTATGTTAATACTGTGAAAATAGCTAAAAACATCTCCGAGCAATTACCAGAAAAGCCAATTAGCTGTAACGGTTTAGTCGACAAAACTCTTTTTATCTTTTTAGTAGGGGCGTGCGAATTCCGCAGCAAAGCAATTTGCTGGCAAAAAAGGGTTGCCCGCCGCACACACGCATGCTAATGGAAGGACAAAAAGGAGTGTCTCTTTCTTCCCCTCGCATGTGGCAGGGCAGAGTCCGTCTTGTTGTGCTTATCTCTCCAAGAGGTTATTCTAATTTTGTGGTCAAATAAAACGTAACGAGAGTCGGCTGGGCAGGCAGGAATAAGGGAGACATTTCACTCCGTTCGCTGCCTCTAGATGAAATCTCCGTTTTGCATGCACACGCCTCGTTCGCCTCGGCACCGACCGACCGCTCGTTCAATTAAGATTATAAAACCGAGGCGTTCTGCATTGCAAATTAATTTGCCCGCGCTTAAATAACGCATTTCAACAGCTGTAAAACCTAAGAAGCTTATACCGACTGACTCCCTTTCGCGGTTAAGTGTGTGCGCAATTTTCGTTTGGTGTGTACTTTGTTTATCTTGAGCTCTTGACTCTGCGTGTCTAGAAGGACTTTGATGTGAATTGAAAGTATTATGCAAATTTATATTAATTGTAAAATTACACTAGAAACGGAATATTAATAAAATAGCGGATTTTTCCAATGTTTTAAATCACGGATTTGATAAGTTATCAAAAGAAGGGCTAATTAGTTCATAGAAAGCCTTAATAAAAAAGGAAGGAGTCAAAAACAAGAATTAATTGATTAAAAAAGTTGAAACTTTCAAATACAATAACATGCATTATCCGGGAAAAGTCGTCTTTTTCGAGAAAATATTCTAAAATCAAGGGGCTAAGGGAAATATAATTATAAAGCAAGTTTTTATAAATAAATTTGAGACTAAAATTTTCTCTTATTTAATAGATCTTCATCGTCATTAAATTTTACAGCAAATTTAACGTATTTTTAAAATGAATTTCTAAAAAAAAGAGTTTTAAGAAAAACAATAATAATAATCTAATTGTAAGTAAATTTGAATTCCGTTGTAGGGAATATCTTTGATATAAACATAATTGTTTGTGTGGAAATTCAGCAAGAATTGCTATCAATGATCGCCGCAAATTTTTGCTCAAAATTTATTCAATCAAATAATCCTTTTATAAAAAAAACTATTTGATGATATTTTTTATGTTTTCGCCCTGAAGTAAATTTAATGAAATCAACGCAGCTTTTTGAAGTTGACTTGTAATGTAATTAGTTTGGCTTTCATTCCGCTGCAGGAGGAAAAATCAGGAGTGAACTAATGGCTGACAATTTTGGCGAGGGGCGCCAAACCGCAGTCAGTCAGTCAGTCAGCGAGTCAGTGGGTTTTGTGCGCGAGGGTGAGTTGGCCGCCCCCGCATCGAAGAAGGGGAGACGAGGGCGCGCATTCAACAATGATATCTGCGTCCGAAATCCGCAACATTAATATGCCGCTCGCTCCTTTCACGCAAGACGGCGCAAATTGAATCGGCTGGAGGTGTTATTGTCCCGCGATTGTCGCTGTCTGTTGGTGCATGAATCCATTTGCTCCTCGCTCACTCTGGATCCGACTTGGCCTGCAAACGCAGAGACAAAGCCGACCCGTGTGCGCATTGTTTCCGCTGGAAATAATCGCGTTTGCGGATTATTATTATCATCATCGGTGCCGCATGACAGTTGTAAATTGTTGTAACACGCGTCCCTGCCTCATCGATCTCGCGGCCTGGGCGTCACCAGGTATTCGCAGATAATACAATTTTCAAAATTTGCACATTAAAATGGTTAGGAGAAAGTTATAGTTTTGCTCCATGAAAAGCAAATAAAACTAAACAAGGAAACTTAAAAGCGGCTTGCGCGTTTTGTTGTGAATTGTAAAGAAGTGAAAATAAAAATTAGAAAATTATTTGTTGTTTAAAGAAATTGCAAAGAATTAAAGGTTTCTTTATATTTCTATGTAACATAAAATGGATCAATTAAATGATTTAAATTAATTGATAAATTTTAGAAGGAAAAATAATAAACTTTCTGTGAGAAATCTTTCAAAAGAGAGATAAATAACTGGAAGTTGCGTAGGCTTTTGTTAATGAACAGTTAAATCATTATACGGTTTAGGTTAATGTGTCGGAGAAAAAAAATAGTATTAAATCATATTCATGAAAAAAGCTTTTCAATTATAATTGATAGAAATGTTTATATTTAATTTATTTATATAGTTTTTAAAAGTAGTTTTATTTAATTAATTGCGGTGCATTTTGTGTAATTAAAAGCACTTTTGTCATTAAAAAAAAAAATTGTAAAAGCAAAGTTCTTGACAAAATCATGAGCAGTCCTCATCGGAGGATCCTACTTAAATTTTTTTTTTTTTTTTTGCCATGTCCCTGTGGGCTTATTGTAATGGAATTTTCTCATTAAACACCACCACGAGAACTGGAAGTTTGACGCCCAAAACTTGCTAAACCGTCCAAACTTCATCTCGCAAAGACAAAGCGCTTAAAACTCTGTGGGAAAAGAAAGATTCCGCGAATCATATCTGCCAAAGTTGTCGCGGGCGACGAAGTTTACAGAGAGAGGAGCGAATTGCCGTGTGCGTTGTGCTCGCAGCGGATAAACACGAACGCACCCAAACAGACACAAAGACGCTCAATTTGGCTGCTCGTCGTACGCGGATGAGAGACAACAATAATGCGCGCCTCTCTTTTAAAGAGCCTCATGCAAAATTCACAAGACAAACATTAACAATGCTCTTTCGCCGAGACAGCAGCAAAGTCTTGCGTTTAGTTGCTCGCTCGCGTGCCTCCACACGCGCGGGGCTTCTAATCGTAAATATTACCAACGACAAAAATACCCTCACGCGATAATGCCGAGCTGGGTTTCGTCCGTTAATTCTCCAGCGCCGTAATCGCACAGCTTTGCATTTTTTATCGCACTTCTTTGAGCGGCGCCGGCGTTTTGTTCTGCAAAAGGGCCAAAGGGAATTTTAATCGGCCTCGCTTGCGTGAAGACACTCGCGAATTATTATTGAGGTCGCCGGAGCGTTTCGACGTGCGGTGGCTGCGTTTGCGATTCCGTCCTTTTGCGGCCGACGGACGCATCCCTTTTTGCGCCTCTCTTTGTGCAAATTATGTGTCTAGACAGATGTGCGCGTCGCAGATCAAGAGACCGCCGGTCCAGCTAATGCATTAATAATTGCGGATTTAGTTTCAGACAAGAGAGATATCTTTGAAAAACAAGACAAATTCAAATTTTGAAGAGGATGGCAGGAGGACAGCATGTTAATTAGTTGAAAACAAAACTTCTTTGTGAAATTGATAATTTATTGTTTTTTTTTTTTCATACATTCTAAATATTTATTTTAATTCTAGATTCAGGCCGTTTTTCTGTGCTTAAAAGAAGCAAATTTAGTATTTTACTGGGGATAAAACCTGGAAAGCATCCTTTTAATCTGATTTCCATATTAAAATACTCTTTAAAATGCGCAAACGTTTCATAAAAGCGCACGAGATATTATTGTACACAACAAACTTGTACAGCTAAAGCGAAGTTCAGCAAACAATGAAACATAATCTGCAAGTTGACGCGAACGGGCTTTGTTGCAGCGCACGGCTCAGTTTCGCACAAACACAATTGAAATGTTACTCGAGACGCTGTAAAAACAAAGAGCCTTCATTTCGGAGGCAGCAGAAACCCAGCAAATGATCTGCATAATATTCAAATCTAAACAGATTAAATGCAAAATGTCTTATTTTTATTTAAATTCGGCATTTTATTAGGCTCTCATCAGAGGTTCACGTACATTACCCGCTAAATTAACTTCTACATCGAAGGTAGCTAGTCCTGATATCAATAAATTGTAAATCTTGTTTCAATTTATTAATCAAATATTAATGTTGACTCCGAAATGTTTTTTTTTTTTTCAATTTCCGCAGCTCTTTCTCTTTACTCATACTGTTAAGAGTGTTCAAAAGAAGTTAATTGCAGCTTTAAAAACGGGCATTCAGATTCTACAATTTGAATTCAGAGTGCTGCAGGAAGGGCTGCGAGAACTGCAGTAATGTTGGCCGTTTCGCTTTTTGCTCATTTGCATGCGGCAATCTCGGCGTTCACAACACACATTCCGTGCATATAGGTGCAAAACACGTCGAGTCACACAGTGCATGCGAGAAGCTCTGGTATTAATTTTTGCTGTGGCGGCGTCGCCTGCTCGTGCATTCGTAATCCTCAATTAAGACCCGACGCTAGGCCACTGCAACTCTGCTGTGTTTGTTTGCACGCCGCGTTAAAAAGCGCGGCCGCTTTATGTGCACACAACACTCGCTCGCAATCATTGCCCAGGTCATCCTGGGGATTTTGCTGCGAAAATGGATGGGGTGTTGTTTCGCCGCTATAATTAGAATGGTTTGAATGTGCTGGGATCATGAGCAGCAAAAAAGAGAAAAGCTTTGTTTTGGAAAATAAATTATTGTTTGTGATATATTTGCCTGGTACAAAATTCAATTGTAACTGGCAAAGATTGCAGGTTGGAATGTTTTAATAAGTAAGGAGTCAAGTGTTTAATCATAATTTCATCATTTAATACTGGAATTAAATTAACGGAATAAATTAATGTTAACATTATGAGTTATTAAAGATCTAATTGTTATTTTCATTTGGCAATTTTTTTTATTTTTAAATTTCGCTTTTTTTCAATACATTTTCCTTTTTTTTTAAACAATTTTGCTTCTTCCACTCTTGTCCCCCAGTAGATTTAAGCCGTGAAAAAGGAGCATCTCTTGGCAGGCAGCGAGCGGAATGTCATATCAAGCATGTGAAATGGCCCGTCGAGGCAATAAAACGGCATTAGTCGGCGCGCCAATTTAGCAGAGCAGGTGCACAAGGGGAGTAATCGCCGCGGGACGAAACGGGCCCGTTTTTGCAGATAAGGCCCCAAATGATTTTAACTGCCCGGCCTTTTTTGCAATTTTGGCGTTACTTTTTTTCGATGCAATTATTCTTGGCTGGCGCAAAATTTAATATCACTCGAGGGCATCGTTGCGTATTGGACGTCGCATGCGGTAGGATTTCGCTCGATTTATTAATTCCGTTCCCCACTATGTGAGGGAAAATCAATCATACAAGGCAGCGAAGCCTTTCAAATGGACCCCTGTAAAGTGAATGTTTGCAGATTAAGGCGAATCTATTTTGAAGGGACGCCGTTAAGCTTCTTTTGAAATGCATTATTTAGCATTTGGTTTGTTCAGGAATAATAAACTATGGTGTTTGACAATTTATTTTAGGATTTTCCTTAAAACTAGTGACAGAATTATAATACAAATAAATCGGATTGTATGCAGAACATTTAGTTTTGCTATTATTTAAATAATGGCGATCTAGTTTGATTTAAAAATGTGTAATTTATTATGTCCTAACAATGATGAATTATTATAATTCTATAAAAAATAGTGATTATTTAAATAACTTGACAATTTTCTCAAAAGAGGCGTTAAATCTCAATTTTACTTACAATTAGAAAAAAAGAAAATACCCTCGTGCCGTTCAAATTTGAAATTCCAAACACTTTGATGGAGTGGTTCCCCTCAATTATCGTCAGGTTAAATTATTTCAGTAGAGAGCAATAAAATAAATGCAAATCAAACTTTTAAAGCTGTAATGAAGCTGCGAATAAAAAGTCTCTCCACCGAAGTTTAAAAACGCTATCAATCTAGAGTTTCTCTAATCTCGTGGCCTGGCGAGATTCGACCGCAAAAAGTCGAAAGCAAAGTCGCAATCCGACATGAAATATGCACTCGCGGATTAAGCCGCAAGCTCATGCGAACAGAATAATATATCTTGGTTAAAGGCCGCTCGGATTTATGGGCGCCGGAAAATGGTGAGAAAAACTCCATTACTGTACAACCGTTCGACGAAATTTACATCTCTCTGGTGAAAAACACCATAATGCATTGCGGTACGGGACAAAGAGACGATTATTTGCACGCTCTAATTATTAATTGCAACAAAGAGAGGCGGCAGATGGACTCGCTGGTTTTAATTTCGCGCGAGTGCAACTGCGGTCGGGCTGCGAGCGCGAGTAATTGAACACTAATTGCTGTGCAATCCCGCTTTAATAATTCATTCTCGTTTGATTCGAGTCTTCTGCAGCTTCACATAGCAGCGGTTCGTTTGAGTGGTTTCGAATGCACGTGCTTATTAGTATACTAGGCCTGATTAGTGCAATTGGCTCGAGTGCGTGACGAGGGCACTCATGTTGAAACCGAGCCGGCTTTCATATTGCTCACAATTCATGATTAGTTTTTTATTCCAATTGTTTTATTACGAGGGAAGTATACCAATTTTGAATTAATACAATGTGCTTCCTGTTCAAATATTCCGTATTCGATCATGTCTAAATTAAAAAGGAATTGTATAATCGTGTAGTAGAATTCAGAGATTCAGATTTTATTACCAAGTGCTTCAAAACTTTTAACCTATTTATTCAAAACATGATTTCAATTGATATATGTATTAAAATTTAAAAATTAATGACAACTCGTACTTATTATTCACAACTATTTAGTTTTACAAAATTTTTCACTGTCAACTTTCAAGCATGGAATAATTAAGAATGTATTTCAGTTTTGCAAACGAACTGTCACCTATTATAAAAAATTCAAACCAGACTGGTGAAAGTTTTTTATTTTTCAATACTCTCCAAATGTTGTCTACGTTTATTTGCAAATTTTAGAATCCAAAGAGAATTACTTTTTATTTATTTTTCAAATAATTACTTTCTTAAAACGAGGTTCGCCCGCTTTTGATTACTTTCTTACTTTGGTTTTTATCATTTTTGACAACACTTAGTAAAAATTTCATTTTGAACTCCTATATGAATAATTTTTTATGTAAGTATTGTTTAAAATCTTTTTGGATAAAATCTAGATTTTATCCTTTAGAAAGAGAAATAAATAGCATATAGTATTCTATATTTTATTTCACTTCAACCCTCACCATAGATTTGAAAAATGTATCTTAAAAACTTTTTGAACAAAAATTAATTAAACTGACATTTATTTTTTCATTTTCACTTAATTTTATTAATTTTTTACTGAATAAAAAATAACGTATTTATTATATTTTCAAAAACAAAGTTTTGTCGCTGTCTTTGGACGGGAGTATGTCAACTTGAAGTATCGTTTTTCTATCGCATCTAATCCTTGTCTGGCGGAACAATGGTGTCACTTTTTGGCTGGCATTGCGCGCGACCTCGGGGCAGACGCGCCACTCGGCGTCTCGTCGTCTTTTGCCGGCGCTTGGACAATTTTTCAGACAAGAGCAGCGTTCATATTTCCCCCGAATTAAAAGCAGCTCCCGAAAAATGATTTCCTTTCAGCCTTCACAGAAAAAAGCGGCTCGCAAAGGAAGCGAGATTTTTCCGCAACGGATGGCGTGTTTTATATTACGGGGAGCAAAACAAAGACCAACAAAGAAGCCGTGCGCGCTGCTTTGCAGGAAAAATGGATGCATGCAAAACAAAAAATCTACACAGCGCGCACCTTTTTTCTTAATTAAAGCGCGCGCGCGCCGAGAGTTTTTTCCTTTTCTGTTTGTGAGTGCTAAAGAGAGATATGACGGAGAGAGATGAGAAAAATGTAAACGCATGACGACAGCCTGGCTTTGCACACACCGAGTGTAATTCACGTTTTAAAAGAGTGAATTCGTTTGGCATCGCTCTCTTTTGTACATATAAATTTCAGCGAGCGTGTGTACCTGCTTGTGTTGTTCGCTCGCCTGGTACACACGGTGAAAAATAATTCAGACAGAAATGCAATGTTCATAACGTGCAGAGAGTGTACAAAAAATTTCATCTTCTCCCCGCAGCGTGGCATATGAGCGACGCGGTTGCCTCCAAACAAAAACAGCATTTTAATTAAATGAAGCCGTACCACGCTTCCATTAAAAAAAACATTTTATTGTTTTTGTGCCTGCAAATTTATCATTAAAAAAATTATATTAGCCCATAAATAAGCAAATAAGATTTTTCTTCCCCATAAATAGCCAAGAAATGAATTGTAGTTACTTTGAGGATACAAATAAAGTCTTCGGAGGATCAAAATTTTAATTGTAAAATGAAATTATGTTCTTCGTGCGCTCTTAACCAGAATGAAAAAAAAATCACTCGATCTTTAAGTTTATTTTAAAATTGTTAAGAACATCTTAGTTTTTTGTCTTCCCATAGAAAACTATGTATACTGGAATTTTTAATGGCAGCTTTTGTCTCGCGGAGGCACACTGCATGTTTTCCCAGGAGTTGCCCTCGAATACAAAACATGGCCGGTTCTTTTGTGTGCGACTTTTTTGCGTTGGCAGAGAGGAAAGAGAAAGAGGACGTCGCGTATAAGCCAATAAGCTCGGTTCGGTTTCAATTCTATACTTTCATGCTTTTCCAAAGGCCGACCGGCGCTGCATTATATGCTGGAAAAGTTGGTCCGTCTGCAGAAGGGATACGCCATTGTCCGCATGCACTCGATATTTGTTATTTCACCAGACTTGCATTACACATGGAGTGCGCGCACGCCGTGAATAGCAGCCTGTTTGCATTCACTGGAATTATAATATATTCCGCTCTCAAAAGAGAAAAGGGAGGCAGTTGGATTGGAAAAAATAAACAGCGCGCGCACTGCAAGCCAATTAGCTTCACTTTGCTGCCGTGACGCGATTACTTGCATCCGTCAGCAACTCAATCCAATTGAAATGAGCAACTTTGCAACGAGTATTTTCATTAATAAAATTTAACTCGGAATGAGTTAAAAAATTTACATACTAAATTTACAAACTTTTTGTCTACTTTAAAGCAAATCAAATTCTGTTTTTCGAGAAGTTTTAAATTGGTGTGCGAAAATGGAAGGAAATTGTAGACATTGACATTAAAATTGCAAGTTCTAGCAGAATTTTCCAATCCCTGATAATAGCTAAGAACGTTCAAAGGATCAAATGAATACCAATCTTGCGTTGCAATTTGAGGCTTAAAAAAACTTAAAAATGTAATTAAAATTCAAAGATTAAATTTAGCACAGTGTAATAAAATATTAAAGAGCCTACAGAAAGATAAAAAATCAACAAGATATTAATTAAAAAAAAAACACAATCTTATAAAATCTGTAATTTTGCCGCCACAAATGTGCATTTAATATTTTAGAAAATTTTTAAACCACAAAATTTTGCTAAAATATAATATTTAGTTTCAAATCATGTTTATTAATGTATCACATATTTATTTATAGATTTTTGTGTAAATCAGCTTTAAATGAATTTCAACCCTTATTTAAAATATCTTTTATTTAAACTTTATTTTATCTGAATAAAAAATCTAAATCCATCCAATCTTTAATAGCTTTTAAATATTTTATCATAGTTTGAGTTGTAATTTCTTAAAAACCTCAAAAATCAATAGATATAGAGTCAGCTTTTAATTTTAATTGCCTTTTACAGAACGTTGGAACAAAATTGTGGCTCTCGACAGCATTTACTGCCCCTTTTACCCTCTCTTCGTTTCCATGTGGACCGTAGTGTCCAGCCGGGTGCCACCGAAAGTGCACCGCCAAATTAAGTGAGTCTGCGGCCGCGGGGCGTGCGATCAATATGCATAAAACACGCGCAGAGATAGCGGTGGCGGCACCACCGGCTTGCCGTATTACGGCTAAAATAGGAGCAGCCCTTTGCAATGCACCTTTTCTATTCTAATCCACGTGAAAGAGTATATCGTGGAGGAGGGAGTGAGGGAGGGAGGGAAATTTTCATTTCGCCCCACTGCATATATTCTAGATTACGGCTTCTGAAATACGTACGGCGCTTTTTCACCCCGGGAGGGTCGAGTTGCGGGGTCGAAAGGGCTGTCACACTCCCTCGCACCCTATCGCACCTGTCACCCTGCAATTTTTACACTCGACCCAATTGTTTCCTTTTCCGCACTCGTCTGCCTGCGAGATATATTGCGCCATGATACTCTGTCTCGCTCCTTGAGTGGCGGCCTCTTTCCTCGAGCAGCTACAATTGCAAGGTCCTGTTCGGGAGATGGACGGCTCGGTGACTTGCGGAAGTGGGTTCTTACTCGAGTCCTGCACCATGTCGACAAGACCTTTTGCCTTGCTGATGATTTCTTTTATGATAGTGATGGAAATATTCCTAGTCCTTTCCCTGAAAAACGTACACTGTAGTTTCCAATATTTTTTTTGCAACTTTGATAAAAGTTGGAAATCTAACTAACCTTGGGTGTTATATTGCTATGCATCTATTGTTGAATAAATTCATACGTTCTTTGTTGCTCGATCTTAATAGAAATTTCGATATTCTACTCAGAAATTTTTTCTTTCTTAAGATTTTTCTTAAATTAAAAAGACAATTTTATATTTTTTTTTTTTTTTTTTTTTTGTAGAAAATAGAATCACTATCTAAGCGAGTTGAATTATTGTGTTTGAAATTCTTAGTGGGTTTTTTAAGACGTTTATTGTTTCGTAGATGGTTTTTTCAATGAAATAAATAAAGAATTCTAAAAAAGCCCAATGAGGAAGAGCCGAATTTAAATTCAAACACTTTTAAGAATTTTAGGAGCGTGTTACCTTTTTGGATTAAAACCAATAACATCGATCGTTCTATTTATTCATTTGCCACTTAAAAGCTTTTGGAATATATTTTAAAAAAAACTATCTAGTAGAACCTGAAAAGTTAGCGCCAAGGGTCGAAAAGATCAAGAATAACTTATGAAACATATTATTAAATATAATTGACTTTTAATTTTTTTTTTAATAGTCGTATATTTTTAAATGAAAAGCTTTCATAAACAGTGTTCGTTTTAAAATGTTGTAAGCTAATTCAGAAAAAGATAAGAGTTGAAAAAAGTAACTCGACTTATTTCCAGGTCAGTCCTAAATAACAAAAGGCCTAAAAGTGCGTCCAATTTGGCTGGGAGGAAAACAGCGTGCGACAGTCGTTCACCGGGGGACAAGGGCGTGCATCCCTTCGGTGGCGAATGTGTCGCGCGACGGGTAGGCGAGTGTCAAGTGTAAATGAGGCCTAACGAGGATCTGGCGCCGGATTCCAGCGCACCCTGCTGCCCCGCTCGCACTCTCCGGGGCCCCATGGGAAATTCGCTTCCGTAAAGCGTGACTGTGCAACTGCGTGCTCGGAACACCAATGTCTGCTTCACGATCCGGCCTGGCTGTCGTTCACTCGCAATTTGCAACCCTTGATGTTGTTAGACTGGCGCCCAATTTAATTTCACGGCGCGCAGAGCCCCACCTGAATGGCAAAACGAAGCTCGGTAATGGACGAGGAGGATTTTTCTTTCACAGAGAGCCAGGGTCTCGCTGTCACGCTGGAATTACAGAGGTGCTGAGCCGACACAAAAGAAAATGTGTTTTGTTTTGGCGTGGGTGAGCGAGGAAATATGAATTTCGTGCTCGGTCGCAACGCTGACAGCTCTCGGACAGCACTTTTGGCTGCAAATAGGATTTCCTGACACCACAAAAAGCTTCTTTCATACAAGCCCTGTTTTGTAAGCTAAAAATTTGGCAGATTTTTATTCGGTTTAGAGATGTTCAATATTGACAGAAAAATACTACTTTTTAAAAATGTGCTGTAAATTTAAATTTTTAATTATTATCAATTCTCTCAACGCCCTAGTTTCTGTTCTAATTTATTAATTTAGGTAAATTTATAATGTTAATTGAAAATAACTCTACTAAATAGTTAGGGTTTACATCGAACATTCCTGAAGCAAAATGGAAATTTAATATAGCTCTAACATCATCTTGCTCGATATTTATTGCAAATTCCGGGCTCAATCACCGCCGGCCATGTAATTAAACACAGCGTGTCATATATTTTGCACCCACGTCTTTCTTTCTCTCCCTGCTGTGAATTGCTCGCTCGGACCTCGTCATATATATTCAAGTAATTCTATGTGTAATGAAATTCGTCCCCGGCACTATATAGAGCGATGCAATCAGTGCGCACTCGACGCCTCATTGATTGAGTTGGCGGCCCCGATTGCATCTCTCGCCGCACCAAGTCTCATTTCCTTGCCCGCCGACCTAATTGTTATTCCTTCCGACCAGGGTTCGGACAAACACGGCCCTCGCGTCCAATAATATCTGACTGACCGGCCGCTTTATTCAATTAAACGGCTCGTTAGTTCTTGCTTGCTCGGATTCAATTTTGCCGGCGGCGTGTGGGATGTTCCTGAAATTGCCAAGCTTTCAAGCGTTCCCATTGAGAATCTCTGATAAATCGCACGGTTGCTAAAAAGTGTTCGATTTCCTCCAGCACATTCGTAAATGCTTGCTAAAAAAATTGAATTAGCGGAGAGCTGAAAATATCAACATCAAAATTTTCCTCATGCCGCTTTCAAACAATGTCAAACAATAAAGTAGATATAACTAACTTTATGAAAACCTAACTTCACATTTTCACAACAAATCAGTCCAATGCTTTAAAATAAAATTATTATTCCAAGCCTTAAATTAAAACTGCAAAAGTTATAGACTGCAGTTGAAAATATTTTGTATAATTTTAAACAATATTTGCTAAAAAATCTTTTTTGCTTGAAATTCACGGAGTAGAGGTGAGATCATCTAAAAATTTTATCTGGAAATTAATTCTCATCTTTAACGCAGATGACATTTACAATATATAGAGAATGATCTCTGGATCTCTGGATTTTAATTAAAAAAAAAATTAAAACACGAACTAAAATCATTTTTGAAAGTAAAGATCAATACAATAACGCTATGTTTGCAAAAAAAATCATTATAATAATGAAATTCCCACGCCTTACTGCAAAGTTGATCAAACTCCTTTCCCGCTGAACTTTAGCAAAATCTCCATTTATAAAACTTTCTTCTGAGACTGAAATGTATTATGCATTCCGCGGATGGATCTGAATTCGTTCTATGCACGTCCGCCTGACCGAGCGCAGAGAAAAATCCACAACACCGCAAGCTCGGCAGATAAATCTGCTGACCGCGCCAAAACTGAAATCCCAAGTCACGTAAAACTTTTGGGCATGTGCTGAATTTATTCCGAGCGAATTTCCTGCGAGCTTTGTGTGTTGAAGCCTTTTGAGAATGATGAAATTTCCTGCCTGCGACTCATTTTCGACGAAAAGAATGTAACGCTGTTGTTGGCGGACGAACTATTTGAATGAACACTTCTTGCTCGTCTCGGCGCGGTGCAAAACGCGTCGTGCATATTTAATCCGTTGTCTGCTCGCATAGCACCTAGCGACCCAATTAGAACGCAAAGATTTCCAGCAGGAGAGCGAGAATGGCGCGTTTGTTTTTTTATGAAACGTGCACGACAGAGTTCTCGGAATTTCCGTCAATATTGTCCCACTCTCGGGGACAAACTTTGATATTAAATATTCCTTGTTGAGATCAAAGGCTTGTGCGCACTTTGTTTGGAATTGCTGCTCGATTTAAATTACCGAATTCCTTTCGCCTCTTTGGTTCGCGAGTCAATATTGACTGCGTTTGGAATCGAGTTCACCCTTTTCAATTTTGCATGCTCGTCGATATACAAACACAACTTCAAAAGTCTGTCTCCTCAAATAGACTACAATCGAATTATATGATATCAATTTTGTCTCAAAGAAATATATTTCTCATTTTTCGTTGCAAGCAAGAAGTAAGTTTGTATTTTATTTATATTTTCATGGGCTACAAAATTAAAATAAAAATTAATTTGAAAATTTTAACGATTTTAAAACAATTAAAAATTTAAATTTTCAAATCTAATATTTAAATATTGAAGACTGGTAAACTTAATTTAAAATAGTTTCCCACCCTCTAGAAGGCCTACCTGTGATAAAATTTGTGATACGTGACAAGAGCAAAAACTTATTGTTAGTCAAGGAAGGCTCACTGCGGCGAATGAGGTCTATTTGATCTCATTGTCAGAAGTTAAAGCATATTCTTGATAGTGGTAGTGCCGTTTGGTCCAACAATTCCTTTTTTTTTAATAAATTTTTTTTCAACAATTGAATGTAAACAATGTAGACAAATATACAAAGAAAGTAATAATATTCATAATATATTATTTTTTAAATTTTTTTTATGATTTTTTTATTGCTATTTCTGGAGTATTCAGATTCTGAAAATTCCAGCAAAAAAAAGTGTGAAATGAAAATATATGATTTTTTGTTTGTTTCAAAACCGTTTCGTCTTTCTACAAATTTTTTCCTCTCAAGAGAGAAAAGAACCTTTGGAAGCCTCTTGGTTCGGTGTGTGTTTGTGCTTGTTTCGCCCTCAATTCAGGAAACTTAATTTGCAAGTGCGTGGCAAATGAGCGGCCCATTGTGTATCGCAGTGTGGCGGCGGAACTCCTAGCTTCCTTCATTCAATGCAAACTTTCCTTTTCACCGACGAACAATCTAATTATGCTAATAGCAGAAAAACTTGTTTACATTTCGCATTACGGGGGGCGAAAGTGCGAAGCCCTGGTCGACGGGCGCTGAATGAACAACAGCAGTTGTCGGTGCTCGGCGCAAATTGCGTTTGCTGCGTCGACATAAAAACTGCCACCACCGCTGAAGCTCAAGTTTCTAGTCCAAAAATTGGAAGGCAAACATGAGCGACAAAAAAAATGCAGGAAAAAATTTGCAATATATTAATTTATGAGACAATTTTATGGAAATAATGTTTATCAGTTTCTCTCTTTTGATAATTTTTAACCTGATTGACTAAATTTTTTTAATTTTTTTAAAATGATGCATGCTATCTTAAATTTATGCCAAAAATATTTGTTTCCTTTTGCTTCTGCCAAATTAAATAATTATTATTTGGAGAATAGAAGGAAAATTTAGGGTTGAACGTTAATAATGTTCCAAAACTACTCACTATGAGCCTGCGACTTGTTTCAAAAAAGTTCAAGCCACGTACCATCAGTTGCATACAATATTATTCGTAATAAAAGATACAACTTTTTAGCAGAGCTTGTATTATAAAAACAGAGTATAATTAGGCCATTGTTATTAAAAATTTTCCACATAAAAAGTCGGTGCTCTTGTCATAATTCAACTTTTTTCGCAATTCATTCACAACGCAGGCACAAAAAGTTTGCAACATATCTCATATTTTCCGTTTTTTCCGTACGGATACACAAAGAATGAATGTAAAACACGGCAGAAAGGGTTGGCTGCGCCCCCTCTCTCCTCTCCTCCCATTTATGTTGTTTGCAACTCTTCAAAGTTACACACAGCAAAATGTTACCCGCCATACTTTTCGCCGTCCCCGATCATTATTTCGCAACGGTGATGCACGGCTGGGGAGGGGCGCTTTGATGAAAAATTACGGCAGCGCCGACTCTCAGCTGCGCCGCGATATTAATTAAAACGCTCAGCCTCTTTGTCCTGCTCTCCAGAGAGAGACACGCGACAATACCCTGTCGAGCGCTAATTAAAAATAAGCAATTAGAGAACAAATTATCGCGCAAGTAATTGAAAATTGCTCTCCCACCGGAGAGCAAAAACAAAAGAATGGGAGAGCTTTCCTTTGTTTTCTGCTTTTTCCCGATATCGAGACTCATCCGACGGTCGTCGATTTATTCGCGAGCACCATTTGACCGAAGCCATTTCACCAATCACGCCACTCTTCTTGCCATTTGTAATTACTACCACTGCTCTGGGTTTTTTGTGTGCACCACTGCTCGGAGGGAAAATGCCGCAGAGCAGAAGTTGCTCGGCTGGAACGAGAATGAAAAGGATCAGAAAAAGGCTCTCGGCACGTGCATTTCGACGCGACTTAATGGATGATTAGAGTTGAATTTATGCTTGGCAAGCAGTCTCAAATGCGCCCAGCCGAGAAAAAAAGTTGAGAGAGCATGTTGTGTGTCTGCCTGGAAGCAAAAGGAGAAAATCATTGAAGATTTGTTTTGCATTTATTTTAAACAAAGTGCCAGACATAAAATATTTGTGATTAAAACTTGAATTTTACCAGCAGAACTTTATCTGAAGAGTTCATAAAGCATTAAATAAGTATAAAGACAACAAAATTAAATAACTAAAAAAAATAGCCATTTTATTATTCTTAATGTAAAAACGTTTCAAATTTTTGAAATGGATTTTTAATTTATTATATTTGTTGAAGGAAGGGCCCCCAAAATATAAAATATTTGTGTCACAGCTTATGAATACAAATGCTATAAAAAATTTCGTTGAGAGTTAAAAATTTTGGGAAAGGGGCATTTTTGGAGGAAAAAGGCAATGATTTTGCTTTACAACATGACAAACAGTAAAAGGTTCAATATTAAAGTGACCTTATCCGCCGCAGTGATCTTTCTTGTGGGGATAAAAAGACTTACTAGTGTAGAAATGAAATATTCAAAAAAATTACTTATTCAGGATTTAATTTTTTTGTAGCTGGAACTCATGTTCACAATTTTTTTGTTGACTGGCAATAAGTACTAAAAACGAAAAAGCATTGATGATATTTTTATGATTGATTTTTGAGAAAGTGAACACCACTTTCTTTTCCAATTTTCTTAGAGCACATTTTTGCAATCAAATTAGAGAAAATCGCCTCCCAGTGGAGAGGGGATGGAATTCGTGGCCTCTCTCCTATCTGTTTAGCAAGGGCGGCACGTCCCCATGCTATTTGAGCGAAACAACAGCATGTCGTGTAAATTCGGCAGTGAAATGAAGCTGCGCGTCGTCCCGTCGTCGATTATTTACTTTCGCAAATGTCTGTCGTACGTGCGTGACGCGAATTAGCAGCAAGAGCTGATGAAATTTCAGCCTCCTCGCCGACTCGCTCATTAAACCCAACTTTGTCGACTTATTGGTTCTGCACCAGTTAATCGTTTTGTAGACGTTGCGAATACGTGTCTACCAAAAACGTGTAATTGGGAGTGAGCGAGGCACAATCTCAATTCCATTTGATGGAATTAAAATTGAACTCCTGTAAATATAATTAGTAGCTCCACTGAAAACAAAAAACGATTTATATTTTATTAAAAATCAATTTTCATTTTCAAGTTGTTAAGAAGTTTAATTTATGAAATAATTAAGAAAAAAATTTAATAATATATAATTCTACGGAAATTTTCATAGAGCTAAATGTAATTTGAATTATTTTAATGCCGCACTGAAGATGGTGCGAAATTTCATACTTCGTAACAAATCGTTGGGGTGTAAAAGTGAACTTTTCACTTCTTTCACTTTCACATGTGGACCCTCTGGGCGAGCAAACACATCAAAGTCAGGTTTAGTCTAATTAGATGGTTGCCGGGGCGTTTTGGCAGCGGGCAAAGGGCTAGATTTTGCCCTTTGATAGTCAAATCCAAGCAATAAAAGTGGTGGCGGCACAAAGGCACCGTCCAAATGGAATTTTTCGAGGGCACCAGCTTTTCCAGTCAAAATAAATTGCAGGCATGCGTGTGTGAGCGAGAAGGAGTGAGTGACTGGCTGACGGAGTTTGAAGTGTGTGGAGTGCGGATGTCGAAAAGTATTTTGCGAAGGCTGAAAGCGCCGCCGCTCCTTTTCTGTTCCGGCAACAATTCCTTCGCCAAATATCGCAGTGGCCTTTCAATATTTGCCCTCCCTATTAAATTTGCCTTGCGAGATGATAAAAAAAAATCGCAATCTCTGTTCCACTCTGTTCTAATTCAATCAGACACGAGTCTCGGCGAATTCCCCGATGATGAAAAAAGCAGCCGGCGAATAAATCAGATCGCGAGATGAGAAATGAGAAAAAAAACCGCGACCTCTCGTCGGCAAGCCGCAGAATCTGATTTGCCGCTCGCTGATTGAATACATCTCCTCCCAGTATGAAAAATGACGACAGGGCGAAAGCTACTTTTTTACCTCGAGCGAGGTTGTTTTGCATTTCTCATGTCGAGCTGGCGGATTTGCATCTGAGAAATGGAAATCAGATTCCGCTTCTCGTGATGGGATCTCATTTTTTATTCATCTCCTCCTCCTTCCTCTTCTTCTTTAAGCAGATTGCAGCTAATTTTTTGGAGCTTTTCCTTTATGACATTCAATTTTTCGGCATGGGCAGCAACAAGTATACCGTTTGGCACAGAGGGTGTGTGGCGGGAATGCGAGCCAAATATTACACTCTCTCTGCGCGTCTTCTTGCGTTTCCATCTTTCACAGATGAGATCAATAAAGACGTGAGCCGCACACCTGCTGCTCCTCACTTGCTCACTTGCGCCTAATGACGAGCACTCGCAGCTTATTATTTGCCTTGCTATTTGTCTTTTCATCATGTTAGCGTAATGGCTTGTTTTCTCCCCTCCATTAATCAGGATTGTGCAAATCTTTGCTTTGTGATTTCTCTAACAAACACAGAAAATACCAATTCCCTAAGATAAAATTTTGGTTTAGCGAAGTACGGATTTTTATCCTGTCAATTTTATTATTTTCTTTTAAGAAAGAGAATTGAAATTTGATTGAAATTAAAAAATGAGAAATCGTGATCTAAAAAGATTAACTAATTATAAATTGAAAAGTTTCTAAATTCGTCGCCTCAAAATTATATTGAAAGCGTTTGAGAATTGATGGACCCTTGAAAATATAAAAAAAAAGCATAAAAACTTATGCAACCAGCACGAAAAATCGCCATGCTTTATCTATAATTGTAATGAACCAAAAATATCTAGATATTTTAAAAAGTATTCCTCTTTTTGAAAAGTAAATTTGAAAACGGCGAAAACAGTTTTAAAATTTTTTTTAAACAAGTGTTTTAAAAATGTTTATAACATTTTAAGAAATGACGGAAATAAGAAGAAAAAAATATTATGATAAAATGCTTCTTTTTTAATTACATGAACATCGATAATAATTTAATTTTCTGTTTAATATTAAAAATATAATACATGGTTATAAGGAATAATCATGCCCTTTACTAAGAAAGATTATCTAAGGATTTTATTTGGGCAGAAATTTCACTATGTTATGTCTTGATTGAAAACAGAATTACGTATCTCTGCAGGGAATGCTAGAAACAAAAGAAAAAGAACTTTCTTGCATTCTCGTTTTCCACTTAAAAGTTATCGCTCAGGAACTAGAGTGTTGAAATGGAGGGAAACACTTTACAAGCAGAAAGTCTTTAAAGGCAATTAACCGCTAACCGAAAGCCTCTGTGTGACAGTAACAAGATCAAGCGCCGCCATAACCACGCGGCTGAAACTCTTACGGAGATAAAATCTCGGCGGCTCTTTGTTCTTGCTGCGCTCTCGGAGAGATGAAGTAATGCGATATAAAATTTGAACTCTTGTTCTCCGCTTCAATTTATCATAAATTTGCTCAAAGCGGCTGATGAAGATGCCGGGGGCAGACCGAGAGCAAGATGCTGACGGCGCTGATTTGCAGTCGCCCGCAGCGAGCCGGCGAAAACGAGCGAAAGCGAATTCTTCACTCGACGGCCGTGCTGACAGCAGTTCGAGATAAAAAGTCACGACCACGCGCTCATTTGCCTGCAAAATTTTCATAAAATGAAAATCTCTAACTCCTCTAAAGTAGATTCAAACCATTTAAACGTCTCCAAGTTATCTTGAAATAAAATAATTTATATTAGGTATATTTAATTTTTTTAAAGATTATAAATATGCGACAATTGATGGAATTTAAATTTGGCCGTTCCTTTTAAGTATTTTAGAGTTCTTTTACTGTTTATGAAACAATCGCCACAATGTACTAAAAAATTAATGACAATTAATTTTGATCTTATTGTTTTTGACTATATTTTACTAAAAAAATATGTGGTTGTTTCCATAAGAGAATAAACGACCCACAAAAATTGACAATTTTTAAATTGGCATAAATTATTCAAAGAATTATTGAAAATAAAGGTATTTCAAATAATTACTTTTCACCAATTATTATTTGGAAATATAAATAAGATATTAATTTTTTAAGGATTAATTTAAATTGAAATAAAAAATGTTATTAATGCTTTAAATAATTATTTTCAGATTCTGTCATTGCAATTTCAAACGAAATTTGATAACGTGTGAATTAAAACCCCCTTCGAATTTCACGCTTGGGGTGTTAAGGCGGAAAACGTTCGCATCCGCTCTAAAATAATTCTCGCTTCCCATGTAGTAGAGAGAACTGAATGTGCGAATTTGTGTGTTCCAGGTCAGTACCCCCGGTAGAGAAATAACGAGAGTGAGAGAGTCAAGCGCGCCGCTTGTGTGCATCCATAATAATGAGACTTCGCCGACTTGGTCCTCGTCGACACAACACGCGGGGGTGAAAATAATTTGAATAAAAATTGAAATCGCTTCTGAGGTGCGCGGTTGAGAGCAGAGGTGAATTTATTTGCATGAATTTTTCATTTCTTCTTCGTCAGCACGGCTGCGAGGGCGATGATGCTGCGAAAATTTGAATATACTCGTTAGCAAGTAAAATGGCGCGGTCGCCCTGCAAATCGCAATCACCGCCCCGAAAATGGATTTGCGACACATACACACGTACACAATTAAATTACGTGCAAATGACCGACCCCACAGAGCAATGCAAATGTTTGCCGCTAGGCCAGTTTCGCCCATTCCCAAAAGTTGATTACAATCCTCGATTCTGGCGGAAAATGACAATTCCGCACGGAAAATTTCGCCCTCTGTGTTTCATTAAATTAAATTGGTGTTTCAACTCGGGCACTATAATTTAATTTTATACTGGTTTTCCAAAAGTTCTATTTGATATTAATTAGTTGTTTGACCCCATTTAATTTTGGAGCCACAAATTGTCACAAAATGACTGACTTTTGAGAAAAATATTCTCATTAAATTATTTAATTTCTTTAAGCGCGCGACTTTTGGAATTTTTCTACAAAATATCATTGAACTGAAAAAAGGAGGCGAAATTTTTTAAGCTATAAATTAAAATTTTAAATATTTTTTACTGTCCAATTAACTAATTAACTCGTTATTTGTTTTCAATATTCAAAATAAAATTACAAGGATTTGTTCTGAAAATTTTGAGGTACCTAAATTTTTAACTGATTCAATGTTCTGTCTTTTCAACAAAAAGACAAAAAAAAATTATTAAAAAAAAATTAGGTTTTATTTGTCTTATTGATATTGAAAGTTTTAGCAAAATTCTTGCGAGTGGTGGTAACTTTTCGTCCAACAATTCCTTTAAAAAATTTAACAATTGAAATAATTATAAACAATGTGGATAAAAAAAGCAATTATAATAATAAAAATTTATATACAAAAATCAGAGTTGAAAAGATTACTTTAGGTGGTCTGCAGTCAACTTGTATATATTTTTAACTCAGCCCACGTTTATCAATTTTTTACTTTTCTACGCTACAGCCACAAATTATAAAAAAAAAACTATGACGTAAAATAAGAGTAGGCCATTAAAAATGGCATCTCGTAGTGTTTTTTTCTCCTCATATAATCAAGAAAGTTTTCATTTAATAAACGGCCGAGCTTTTCAATTCTCGCTCGTGCAATGAAAAATGCCAACTTTTCCAACTTTGCCGCACTTCATAAGTTTAATTATCTCGAGTGATATATATTTTATGGAACAAGTCGGTACAAAAGCAGCATTTGTACTTGGTGCACGACCAAAGTGCTCGAAATTAATTGCTCTCGTGTGCAAATGCAGGAACAACCCAAGGCACAATTCTGCTCGTGTGCTTTCAATTAATATACTCGCCTTTCCAAAGACAATTAAAGGACTTTAGTAGTGAAAAAAATCTCTCCGAAAACATATCTTTTGAGTGAGGGATAAATTTATCAGAGGTGGAAAAGTCGGTTGATGTGTGGCGTGACGGTTTGGCCTTTTTGCGCAGAGCCAAAGCTTCTGGCTTATTGCCGTGATTGCCCTAAATGTAAAAATGCGCGCGCGAGAGACCGATTTGACGTGTGTGTTTGTATGTTGTGCGCTCCAAAACGGATAAATATACAAAGTAAATATTCCCGGCAATATCATAAATTTATCTCTGTGGACTGCTATAGCGGTGTGCATGATTTATGCTCATTTGAAACTGGCTGGTGTATTTATGGCTGTATTGCATTTGCGGCCGTCGCTGCCGAAATAAAACGCACACGTTCAAGTGCTCACATTTTGTCAACTGAAAAGCTTTTATGGTGCCGGGGCTGGATGGCGGATGATGGGTGTGAGACTGCGAGACGTTTTTGAGGAAAAAATTCAAACAACTTTTCATAATATTGCAACCGCTTTAAAGTTAAGTCTCCAAAGGATAAATAACTAAAATCTAGGTAGATCATGAAAATGAGCTAATTTGACTAAGAGAATCGTGAGGTTTGTTAGATTTTATAAATGAAATTTTTTATATTTTCTCTTTATGAATGTCATTTTTAATTTTTTCCATCAAACTCCAAATAAGACCATTCCAGTAAGTGCAATATGAGTTTCTTAGAGACACAAAATTAACCAATTAACACAAATAAATAAATTTAAGAAGAAAACTTTAACGTGTGAATATACACCATGTTTCCACAGAAAAAATTTTACATCTGTTTTTGCAGTTAAAAAGTTGTAAACCATTTTTTGAAAATCAATAAGTGGGCAAGAAAATATTTATTTTTGATTTTTTTTTTATAAATATTTAAATGTTATCCGTAAAGTTATTCATATCGAATGGAAAATATGTAACTGCTCAAAAAATTCGTTTACAATGCATGATTTATTTTGAAAACTGCCATCTTTTATTGCAAGTCGAGCACCAGCGCCTTCGCCATAAGCATTTATTGTCACTAGGGCACACAGAGCTGTGCGCGATATTCAAATACACATTCGCCATTGTTATTGACTCTGGGATGAAAATAAAAATATGAAGAGGTCTGGCCCGCGGTGCGCGGTGCTCTGGAAACGGCAATATTGCCTTGCACGCTGCTCCATACATAATGTACTCGCGACGTGTATGTATTTATGGCGCGAATGGTTGGATGGACGGGTAGATAAATACATGCCCCGCTGGCTGGCTGTGTATTTTATGAATGCGGCATATTGTTGCAGCTAAATGCGGCCGCCGATTGTCTGTTTGAACTGTCACCATGTCAAAAAGGTCTCTTTGCTCCGATAACATTCACCAGAATTCGCGGCGATCGATCGATCGTCGCCCTTTCTCTCTGCATTTTGCTCGTCACATTTTTTTTTTCATTCGTATTTCTTTTCGCCGACGTGCCAATTTTCGACCGAGTTATTTTCGCGCCGATCAAAACACGCGAAGTGACAAGCAAGAGAAATTCGCGACAAATAAAGAAAAATGTGCTTTTGAATAATGGGTGTGCCATATGGCGGTAGTAAAAGTAGTGGCAGTTTACGACTCAATTTTATGGGGTATTAGATTTAAATGAAGTGTCTGTCTGGGTCGCCGCCGAAGGGTCTTGCGACAAGGAGACTTTAGTTTTCTCCCAGCAGCAAAAGTGACACTTTGAAAGAGTTATTAAATAAACAGAAAGACTTCTTCGTACTCTGATATAAATTATATAGTGTTTGAAAAATATGACAGTGAAGAACACCAGTTTCATCGTTCAATTCTTTTTATGGCACTTTAATAGCAAATTTCCTTTTAATTTATTAAGAGCTTTGAATTTAATTTGATGAAGAGTAATGGTGCGGATTTTAAATTGTCAATATTAAATTAATAGTTCCGCTAAGAGGGCTTAAAATCGGTTTTTCTTTTTTTCTTAATCGTAATACAAATTTTTCACGACATTAATTGCTAAATTTTGTTACAAACCATTATTGAAAATTTCCGTATTTCTGCGTATTTCGTAATGTAACATTGATAATGAACAATGTGTACCAAGAACTGCAATCATTTGTTTTAATGTGGTTACAAATTTGTCCAGGGAGTTTTTTTTATTTTTTTCTCTCACAATTTAACAGTTCTTGATGATATTGAATAAATTAGCCTTTGTTAACTTAAAATTTAAATTGAAAATGAAATGTAATATTTAATTTAAGTTTTTTTGCGCAGTTAAGAAATTAGAAAATAAACCAAAAAATTGAGAGTAAATTAGATCTATTTGATTAGTTTTGAGATTTTTAAGAGCAAAACTGGTGCTGCTAAAAAAGACACAAAACAACAAACAAATCAGCAATATAAGTGATTCCCAAATTATAAATCAATTAGGCTAAAATATGTTCTGATTCAAACTGGTACATACTTTACTTTCCATCTTTAACAACCTTAAAAAAAAAGATAAAAATTCGCAAACATTAAAAAAGACCTTTTGCGAATTTTAGAAATATTTTTGAAATCGACACGAAATTGATCAGAATGGCTTAAAAAATGCACTCTGTTCTGGAATATCAGATGAATATCTCTATTCTTTATCCAGGTCAAGCCCCCCTGCATATTCAACAACTTTGCAGAGAGACCTGTTCACACCAGGCGAGCCTTTAAATTCACAAAGTCGGTGATTGGTTGACGCGCGAATCCATATTTAATTCTGATGCAAATTCTGGCTTGATAAAGGCGCATTTTTACAATGCAAATTTCCAGCTGGGGAAAAAGCGCGACGCAAATGCGATCCGGTGACAGTGATTTCGCTTCGAGGGCGCTGATTTATTTATGGGCCCGGCTTTGCATTGTGGTGGCGGCTGATAAAAAATTGCGGCCCCAAAGTATTTGCGCGTTGACATTTGATCAAAACGTGCCGGCATTCGCCGATCAAGACAAAGAAAGAAAGAAAGGCCTTCTTGTCTATCCCTTTTCCAGGGCGTATTTATGGCGTGTCTTCGCCCAGCACGTGCTCCGGATCAGAATACAAAATAATACGCCCTGCCGAGCACGAGAAGAGAGAGACCTTTCGCCTCTCCGGTTTCTTTCCCGGCCCACGCCTTTTTATATCTGAGCGCGCGCGTCCGACGGACGAGAGCTGATGCAATTTGAGCGGCCAATTAATTGAAGCTCCAAACGTGCGTGTCCCGTGAAACGTGAGCGTCCTGAAACTGTACCTGGACCAACAATAAGATGCGCCCACGTGCAATATTATCCGCCACAAATAATTTTTTATTTGTCAACTGATAATAATTTAAAAAATGTATTTATTGAAACCAATGTTGCGAGAACTACAAAATACAATCCGAAATCACTGATTTTTTCCCGTCCGACTTAATTTACTCTATGAATGTAATTTTGTTCCTTTTTATTGGAACACCTTTGTAAAAAATAATTATTAATTAAATGATGATTATTCTTTTTTTATTTAAAATTTTTTTAAAGTAAAAAAAATTATTTAAAACGAAGGCGATTTCAAAATTTTAATATCATATTAAAAACTCTAAAAAATTTAAATTTCTTTGCGCAAAAAATTAAAGTAATATAAAAAGTCAATAAAATTATATGTGTTTCATGTAAACTAAAATAGACTGACAACATTCGCAAAGACTTACATCCAGAATTTATTTTGGAGTAAATTTAAAAACACTTCTTTCCAATAAACAGTCTATAAATTCTCATATTTCCAGCAGATTGAGATTTTGAAGCTTGATTCTATTTCTTTGAGGCTCGTCTGTGAGTTGCGTCTCTATCCAGCACAATACTAAACTCACAAACCTCCTACAGAGCAATCAGAGAGCGAAAGCCGCTCGTTGTCATTATCATACGCGAACAGCCGCTTATTGGATGCAAATGCTATTGCTACGCCTATCTGCATTGAGATTTGTTTGCGTAGAGCTTTTCCATTGACGTGAATTGCGCTTTAATTCCCGTCGACTCGAGCCGAGTGACAGTTGGATATTGCCGGCAGTTATTTACGATTTGAGTCATCTCCCTTTGCAAAGGCGTTTGTGTCTCTAGGGGATGGAATACTACATGCCTTGTTTGCACTTCGCCCTTCTACAAATTCCCAGACAACTCTCGTTTTTTCTTCTTTCAAATAAGCTGGAAATTCGTATACATTTATAATTTATGTATTCTTTATTAGATTTCATTTTTCTTTTTTAAATGGAGGACGAAAATTGACAAAATATAAAAATAATTTGGAGGTAGACAATTAAAAATTACCAAATTATTATTTCCAAACTTACAAATTAACTACAATTTTAAAATTAATTTCAATTTGGCCTACAATATAGAATGTAAGTGAATTTTAATATGAACCTTAAACAACAAAATTCAAAGAAATAAATTTTTTAAATGCAATGGAACTATTTTATTTATAAAATTCCCAATTTAAAAATAATACTTATCTGAAAAAGATGTATTTTCCTTTTTCCCAATCCAATTAAGGCTGAAAGTAATCAGTGATCTGCTTATTTCTCGAAATAAAATTCCATTTGCCTTGTCAATAATTTTGATTTGTTATAAATCAAGCTTTAAACTGTAACAAACGCAATCTCAATTCTTATCAACCGCAATACCTAAGAATAAAGTAAAAAGATATGAGCGAGGAAGTTCCGCTCTTTAAACTTGGTTGTATTGCGTAGGTTCTGTGCTTCTAGAAGAGGTCTGTCTCTTTTGCCCACAATATGGAAACCGGATTCTTAGTTTTCTGGATCGCTTTGGAAATTTTGTTAGCAAATTTCTCGCTTTCCTCTGACTCTGGAGCTCGATGTAAGAATGTTTTATTTTAATTTTCAAGACTGAATTCATTTTCTTAATGTAGACTGCAATGGAAAAAACTCTTTTAACCAAGACATCAAATTCGAGGAAGAGTTGAGAGATTTATATGAGCCGGGTGAAAATCTGAATTGTTCTTGCAAATCCAAGCCAGGAGAAAAGGCTTTATTGACGTGCAATGATGATGGAAAATGGTACCCATCAGAACCATTGAAAAAGGGGAATCAAATCGGATTTTTTGACTGCTGTAAGTTTGCAATTCATGAAGTTAACCGAAGTTTAATTAAAAATTTGCTAGTGTCCTGCGAGCGAGTCAACTGCATTACAGATTTCATTATCTTTTCACACTGCACCGTTATTAGCAACATCAGCAATAATGTGAAAACGGAGTGCAAGTGCAAAAATGATAGAGAAAAAGTAAGGATGGAATGCTTATTGTTAGTAAAAGAAAATGAAACGATACTGAAACAAATTGATACTGATAAATGCGGTAATGCGTTGATTTGAAAACGACTAAAAAATTATCTTATGCACTTCTTATTATACCTTATTGTTAGATGCGAGAAATCAAACATTTCTGAAGCCTTTAACAACAACAACAATCAAAGCTCCGATTGCGATCACCGAAGCACGTAATCCACAATTTTATTATTCATGTATTTACTTTTCCAACATGCTGCCATCAATTTATTAAACTGTTTAAACAGTGTTAAATTTATATTGAAAATAAGATTAATGATGTGTAGCGATTTTCAATAATTTCTGGAAAAAATTTAAGTTAATCTGACTAAATTTAATATTATAAAATTTTTAGCTGGTCAGAATGGAACGTTGAACGATGATCACAAAGAAGAGGGTTTGTTTTTATCAATCATAATAGCTGGTGTAAGCGCAACTATATTATTGGTCACACTTGTCATCACTCTAATCATCTGCTTTGTGCGCGCACGAAATGTCCAGGAAAATGCCAATTTTACTATTGATAATATGAATGTTGCAAAAAATCCAGTCAAATTTTAATGCATTTACTTTATTTTGTGAAAAATGAAATAAAATAATTATTTCTACAAAACCAGATTAGTTTACCAAACATAATGCGATGGCATTTCATGCACAAACAAATGTCGCTACTATTTATAGTTCTTAAAATCATCCACCTGTGTAAGTGTGTAGTTGGCGTTTTATTTCTTTAATTTTTAGCTTTATCGACATTAGCCTTCATCAATAATTTTAAAATAGTTAAAACTACCAAGCTATCAAATAATTTTATATTATAAGTGAGCTGATATTACTATGGGAAAAGATTAAACTTGTTTGCAAACAAATTAAGAAACATCAAATTAGCAAAATGTACCATTCTCCCATAAATTGGTTTGAAAAATTATATTGATAATAGTTCTTTCTCAATTGTGACTTGGTTTGTCTAAAAATTTGTCAACAATGGCGGACGCCGAGCTTAAAATTGTGAGCGTCAATACCAAGGTTTTAATTCCTCGTCGGCTGAAATCCCAGACTCCGCGTGATAATTGAGGGATTTCCTGCTCAGGGGTGCTTGAGTGAAAATCCTTGGGGGGCTGCGGGTGGAGAGGCGGCGTTAATGTGCGACGCACTAAGGGCTCTCCAGGGCCCCTGGCAAAAATGAAGACCGCAAATAAATGCAGTAAAAAGTGTATTATCGCGATGAATAAATTTCTGCCGTCTGTCAGATGATTCCGAGAGCACGTGACTATTTTTTTTTGCAACTTGATCGAGACTGTCGCATCATAATTTCAAATCTCAATTGAAACTTGAGATCAGAGAGAGAAAAGGAGATGCATTTTTTCGTCGTCTCTTGCCTTGCCGATTTATTTGACAAGTTGATTTGGTGCTGCTTACAAAAGCGCCTTTAAAGAAATAAGGTGAATCAAAAGGGAAGATCTAATAGAAGGTAAATGAGAAAGTGAACTTGCTATTTTCAATTCGTGTTAAAGAAATCGTATTTTCTTTTAATAAATTGATGGTTTTAGTCAGTTTTAATTAGAAGATGCACTCATTGTGAAAGTTGATCAGAGAAAATAAATAATTATCTTTCAAATAAAAACTTGGTTTTCTATAGCAAAGAAAAAAATCTTACTTTCCATTTTTAAATATTAAAAATATTTTATGCAAACAAACCTAATACTTTGCTCTAGGCTTTAGAAATAATATCTTTTAAAAAATTGTAAAGGTCGTCAAGAATATTCATAATTATCAATATTTTGCACTTAGCCTTGCTATTTTTTTTTAATCCTAAAAACAGTTTTCATCAACCCACGTTATGGATTTAAATTTATTAAAAATAACAATTTTCCATTATTTTCATAAATTATAATATTTGCGTCACACCGTCGTTGAAAACTTGGATACATGAATTAAAGAGGTCACTTCTAGCTCTACCAATTGCAAACCAGTAGTTCCAAATAGGGGGGTCATATAATAATAAAGAAATAAGCGAGCTGGCAATTAATTTAGCCGTGCGCGCGTCTATTGTGCTCCAAAATAGCGAGGCAGAAATTGCTGGCAAATTATCTTAAGAGCCCTCTCGGTTGTAAGTACAAATTACGGCGCATGAATTACGCCCGAGACATGCGAACTTGACGAGGTGCTCCACATTCCAACTCGCGCAAGCACTTTTAAACATACGTGTAGTCGAATTCTATTCGTCCGTGGCACACACCAAGAGCAATTGGAATTTTTTCCACATTATTTCAAGACATTGCGTGACAACGAAGGGCGCGGAAAACGGAAAAGTGCTGCGGGACACGCTTAAAAATTGATAGCCGCCCTCACTGAATTCGTTATGAGGCGCCGGATGTGCTTTAAAGGGGGCGGAAAATTTGGCAAATTTTTCCATTAATCTGCCACGACTTGTCAGACCTGAATTTTGCTCGCGTGCTGCAATCAAATTATTTTTCTCTCGAAAGTGCAACTAAAATTTCTGAATGTGAATCGGTAAATAAAATTCGTTATTGCCGGTTGCAAATATAGCAAATAAAAATTGTACTGTGTGACGAGCATACCTTATTATTGAGATCACCTGCTCATTCTAGACCAGTGTTTTTTTTTTTCATATTTGCTCAAACCCAACATATTTTTATTTATTTTGAAAATCGTGTATTTTTTAATCTGCCTTGTTTGTTGATTAACTCGAGCGGAATAGCGATAAATGGCTTTGCACGCGGCTCAAAATTTGGATTTGATTATTTGCTTATCGCAGCAACCGCTGGGTTTTTTCCCAAGCTATTTTAAATATAAGCACAAACAACATTACTTTCCTTTTCTAAGTTGCTAGGAAATCTAAAATGATATCCTTTTTAACAGAAAATGTTAGTGCTAAAATTGGTAGCTTAATTTTACTTCATAAATTGTAAACATTCTTTAAAATGTAATAAAATTCAATCTTTTTCTCAAATGTTTTTAGTAATAACCTTTAAACATTATGTATCATGAATATTGATTTAATCAGATATTGCCTTATAATTAATATAATAAATTTGCACCTTAAAATAACTTTTTAAAAATGTGAAAATAAAAACTAAAAAACTGACTTTTCACTAATGATACTCATTTTTGCGGCCTTCTCGGCGTTGAATGATTTTTGTGTTAAATTTAATTAATAATTAGAAATAAATATATTTAATATTTGATGACAGAAAAGTACTTAAAAAAATAATGCAATAGTAGTTAAAAAAATCAATGGTTATATTTGTGGTTAATTTGGGAAATTGTGGTACAATTTCAAAATCGCACTGATTTTGGTTTGGGTTTAAATATAATAATATGTATTTTTTTTCGCACAAAATGGGTAGAATGACCGGATGAGTAGGTCGTCAGCCTAGGCTGGAGATTAGGGCTGCAAGTGTGATGGATGAAAATAACAGTGGGCCAGCCAGAGGCTAAGCTGGCTGCGATTTAATCAAGACCGTCGTTGGGAATTTCGCGCCTGACTGCCAGTTGACGCGCCCGTCAGCACTCTATGCTTGGTGTGCAATAATAAACATTTCTTTCTCTGCGCGAACGTTGACATTTCACATCAAAAGCCATTCTGTCGGACAGAGACCGCAACGCTACGAGCGCCGGGATTCCCACAAAACGAGCAGCCCTAAGCCACCCACCCTCGCTTTGCCGAAAATCCGCAAAAATCCCTCGGAAGAAAAAATTTTCAAAATTCTTATTGCCGTGCTCTTTAAAGGCTTACTTTGGAATTTAAAGCATTCCTAAAATGAGAAACAAGTCATCAAATGTTATTTCGTTAAGGTGCCTTCTTTAGTTCTAAATGCTTTCAGTGACGCTCAAGTTTATCCAATTCATGTACATAAAAGAATTGATTTTTGCTTAAAATTTAACTATATTCACATATTATTCAAGATTCTTTGTCATTTTTCGCTTACAATCTTTCTTGGAATTGTCAATATATTATTTGAAAATAAAAAAAATAAATATAAAAAATGAATAAAATATTTGAAATATAATAAGACATTCAATAAATCTAATTATAAATTCAAATTGAGACTAAAATTAAAACATTTACAAAGTTTATTTATTTTATTTTAAATTTTTTAGCAAAAAGACAAGCTAAACACAAAATGCATTAAGAGTTTCACCAACTTTTCACCTATTTTGAGTTTTTTTCTTCAATGCGAAAAATGCTTATATAGACGCTTATTTTGCTTAAAACCAATTTTTTTTTTGAAATAAAAAAATTATAAAATTAAAAAATAAAAATTATTTCAGAACATACTTGAGAAGATTTGCACTCAGCATTTCAGTTCGCGTCTTCTGTTCATAATAAATATGCGAATCTCCACTTGGAGTCGGTGCGTGCCACCTCAACTGCACGTTTTGCAAGTGCGGGTGATTTTGAAAAGATGCCATTCTGCATAAAAAAGCGCGAGCTCACATATATATATAATTATGACATCTTAACAAAACGAGCGAGGGTGGCATCGTTGTTGTGCAGCCGGCCGTGAGCAGGGTCGGAGACACAATGCAATCCGAGGCACTCGACGCGCTGCAGCCCACTTGACGTGCGTGCACCTATTGTGTTTTGCCGTTCGACAATGAATTGGCATCAAAGCTGTCGTGCGGAAAGGGGTGCAAATCCGCGCGCTCTCCACACAGGAAAAGAGTGCTCGAATTTCAAAAAATGCAAAAATTCGCCAACTTTTGTTTCTGGAAAGTAGGAGTGGAAAATATAGAGAGAGTCGAAAGTGTTCTTACCAAACCTCTGACTGGGGAATTAAGGAAATAGGGGGTTGTAGAGAGAAAGCGCGTAGAAAGCATCAAGTTCTAAAAGAAAAGAAATTACAAATATTTTAACACAATATTTATATTAGATTAAAAAAAAAAATTATGATGTGCTTATTTCCAGAATTCCAAATTTTATAGCTATTATTAAATAAATTTTTACTTCTCTTAATAGAAATGTCCTATTTCTTCCTCTAAGAATCAGCGAAAACGTTAATTGAATTTTAAAGAAATTCTCTGAAGCAAAAGTTTTCTATTTAATCATTATTTATTTCATTTCAATATTAAATTTCTGAAATGAGGAAAAAAGTTTAATTTGAAATCAGTAAAATGAAATGAGTCAGAGCAAAGGAAACGTTTGAAGTGGTTTAAGAAGTACACAGGAAAATAAATTTGATTATTTTTTATCTTTTTTCTTTGTCAATGTTTTATATAGAAGGAAGTAACTGTAAAAATTTCTTATTTATTCATAAAAATAAACGGTTTGGAAAATAAAATCCACAATTTCAAATACAATAATCAATTTTAAACATTCAATTTTTTTCACCATAATTGGTATTTATTTATTTAAGTCAAAACGTTTTCAAATCATCACGGATCCAAACGCTTAAAAAAAGTTAAAAAAACCTTACCATTAGTTTTGTTGTGAGATTTGTGGTCCACCGCAGGAAGGAAACCTGCTCGAGTGAGTCCAATGACCTTCTGCTGCACATTTCAGCATGTAGAACCGCTTGTTGCTTTTGCACCTGCAAAACGCCTCTTCACCTCGGAGAACACCCCCGTTCGTTTTGCATTCATAAAACCTGTCCGAGGGCAGGAAACAATCCGCATATTGACAGGAAACTACAAAATAAAAAATAAATTTAAAGAAACTTAATAAATAAATTAATAATTTAGAGATTTTTTTCATGCTATCGACGATTCAAACGTTTTTTGCATTTTTACCCTGTATCTTTAAAATAAACATGATAAAAAAATAAAAGAATAAGAAAACGTTTCAATCTTAATCAGGGCCTCATTTATAGAATTGTGAGAGGCTTTAACTCCATTTTAATTTGAACTGCGACACTTCTTAAAATTCATGTTCAGTAAAAAATCACCAAGGAAAAAACTTTTCTTCCAAAACTCTGAATTTTTAACTCACGGCAGTCGAAATTTGTTTCTCGGTTGGGCATCGCGTACCACTTTCCGTCTTGGTTGCAGAAAAACGTGTTGGTCACGTCCCTGGAGCATCGACGGGCACAGGAGCAGCGGGCGACGCTGCCCGGTTGGTGCCACGGGCGACTCATTACGTGTCCGCAGTCCAGGCTGTTTTCGGCCGCCAAAGTATGCAAATTGCATTCTGCACCAAGGGATGAAGGGTTAGCTAAGCTCGATAAAGACCAAAACGCCCTCACTTCTGTAGCCGGAGACGCTCGTGACGAGAACAAACAAAGCGAAAAATAAAAAACTGGATCGAAACATTCTCTCGGCTGTGAGTTAATTTAGCCTTGGAAGCGAAAGGAAAAAAGTGCGACGGGCGTTTGCTCGGAATTGTGGGTTTTCTAGAGGAGCAGACGTCCGTCTGTTTTTCTCCTGAATTTATCAAGATTTAAAGCCAGCTGCTGGCCTCATTAATTAGCCGCAAAACTCTTCCTGGTTCTCTCTCGCACGGAACAACAAATGCTCAGATCTTCAACAGAGATTTGCGCACTTCACGCGCGATTTTTCTCCCATTTAATGTTGATTTGTGTCTACTTGAAACAGATATTTTCCATCATAAGGATGCTCAGATTTTAAGTTATACATTTTAATTACCTAAATTTGCAGAGAATTTAAAGAGAAGATTTATGAACTTGTTTCTGTTGCTAAATAGTACTAATAATACAAATTGATGGTCATAAAAATTATATAAATTGTAAGTACAAAATAAAAATAAGTATAAAAACGGTCTAGATAATTAAATTAAATCTTAAGGGAAAAGTACAAAAATAGGTAATTATGATAAATAAAATAAAAATATAACTAGAAAAGGTACAAAGATAATTTTCACTATTCTTTGAATGAATAACTAGACAAAGTTTTGATGGCTTTTTCTCAGAAAAAATGAGCGAATATTATTATTTCGTGATGTAAATTACTAATAGTTTATTTTTTTTGTAATTTAAAGTAGATGAAACCTTCTACAAAATGTTTTTCAAATCCTTCAAATTTTAATGGAATACAACAAAACATACTCAATTTGATTCAAATATGATGCAAAAAGCATCATTTTCTAATTTTTAACTCATCCGAACGGAATAATTTCAGTCATTTGGACCCTGTTTATAACTCAATAATATTTTCTAAACGGCTTGTTCAAACATTTTGAAAATTTGTATTCGGATGCAAAATGACAAGGCGCATCTAATGGCTATCTTGGATTTTTTGTCAGGTTGCCTATTTTCAAGGGGCATAAAACTTTATATTTTGACCTTTGGCCAGGGTCAATGACCTTTGACCTAGAAACTTGCTGACCATTGAGAAAAGATACCTTGGTTCATTAACTCAAACTTCCTTTCAAGGAAATAAAAAAATCTTCACCCAAATTAATTTGGCAGCAGTTTTTATAAACCCTTATGTTTCTCCGGCGGCCATGTTGGATTTTGAAAAATATGAAAAAATTTAATTACTTGAGAATTATACGAACAAAATTATGAACTCTCATGATATTTGATTATAGAAATCAATAAATTCTAAGCGCTCTAAAATTGGATTGATTTTCTCCGAAACGAGATAAATGCAAAAAACCACGTTTTTTAACATTCAATTAAACTTTTCTCAAAAATTTACGCGGTGACCCACAATTTTCTGGTGCCAAATCTGTAGCAGGGTTATCAAGGAACATGTCGGTGGGTCACACACCTTTGCCAAAGTTAGTTTCGTTTACTTAAAATGGGATTGAATGATTTTCATAAAAAATTGTCCATAAGCGAACCATGTTAAATTCAAACGCGTTTTTCTCAAAAATTTTTGGGGTGACCCCAAATTTTCTGGTTATCAAAATGATCCTTATGGCCTAAACAATCAGTTTCTGTGGAGGATATTGCTGCCCTAAGGTGGTACCATCCTCTTTAATATAAAAATAAAATGAGCTAAAAGCTAGGATGTCAGTTGAAGTGGTTAAAACTTAGAAAAATAACTAGTTAAGGAGTAGAATACTATTTTATTAGAAAAAATCCACGAATTCATGACGGCGTGTGCGTCAGTTGAAGATCTTTAAACAATTGCAAGCGGAAGTTGTGGAATTTATCTCAACGAAAAAAATGAGGGTTGCAAGAAGCCTTTGTGTTCTCCACCCTCGTCCTCATTAATTTCCACGGCGTGATTTTGTTGTTTCTCCTCCTCTCGTCCCGCTCACCACCATCCTCTTCATTTTGCACTTCAAAGAAAAAAACCGCATTTGCATTAATTTCGCCCGCAAGTCGGCGCAGAAGGGGACGCAAAAATTATTATTGCGTCGGACGATAATTTATTTTTGCGGCCGACTGGAAACGTATGGTGCAGTTGGTTTGAGCCCGGGAGAGCTTCTTGCAGATGGGATTTGAATACCAAAAAGGCCCTTTCGCCTGCATGACTGCCAGCAACTCATTCTTCTTGGTGCCGCCGCCGCCGACGAACTAAATTATTTTCCCGGAGTGCGTGTCGTTCTCCGGAAAAAGGAAAAAGAAGCTAGTCTAGAGCTTTTATCAGAGGCTCTCAATTCAAAAACGTGTCAAAGGGTGGCGGCAGCAAGGAAGTCGGAATAGGCAAATGCGGCTCTCTATTAAAATGCGAAAGGCTGAAGAAGAATATAATACGCATTTAAATGAAAAACCAAATTATGGTAAATTTTGAGATTCTATTCAAGATGTCAAACTGTCAGCCCATCTGTTAAAATTAGACTTCAATTAAACACAAATTAAAAAAAAAAAATCATGGAAGTGATGAGATCGGGCTTTCTCCTCGTTGTAAAATTATTAATAATTGTTTTTATTAAAAAAAAAAACGGCTCTGAGATCCTATTTCATGAGCAAGAATACACAAAATCAGAATACACAAAATTGAAAAATAAAACACAACTCCAACAAAAAAATTTGAAAATCTTAAATCCGCTTAAATGTAATAAATTCAAGAAATAACCTATTCCATGAGCAAACGAGCCGCTCGCTGACAAATGCAAGAATGACCTCACAGACCGTGACCAAAACTGGTAGAGCCTTTTTTTTTGTGAATAAAATATTTTAAAACGAGGATAAAGCCCGATATTTGCATTTCCATGATCATCTCCTTTTGGGTGTCAATTTTTCAAACAAATTTTGATAATGTATTTAATATTTAATTTCACAATTATTACTCTAGTTTAATTTATTTTCATAAAAACACTATGGTCTTGTAATATTAAATTTTAACTCAAACAAGTGGCTTATTTTAAATATAATTTTCTTAATTCCAATTGTTTTGTTATCATGGTCCGGCTTAAATTTCGCATAGTCGGAAAAATCAATTTGCAAATCCAATTATTTGAGTCCGACTCGAAGCTTGACGTGATTGAAACGGACAGCAGTCGGATCCAATTTCAGGGCCGCTAACGAGTAAATCAATCCCGAATTAACCCCTGCAGCAATCGAACCCAAAACGCGGAATCGGCCTCTGATTTTTTCTGCTGCGCGGGTTGCCTAATCACCGGTCGTTAGCGATCGAATGAATTGCATCGGCGTTTGACGAGCTGGCCGGCGGGGGACTCGTCATTATGTATTGCACGGCACGTGCCGCAAGGTCGAAATAATTGCGTGTAATCGATACGCACGTGACGTCACTGCAGGATGAATGTTGGTCATCAATCACGGCCCGCCCGGCGCAATTAGCCCTCGCGCAAATCTGGCCCGAGGGTCACAGCTGCAGCCCAAAGCGTTACACGGCCACTTGTTCGACACACCCGAAACTTTTATCGGACTTCAGATTATTCCGCCGGTCTATACTTCTCCTCCCTCGCTCTGATTAATTGTGTCTGTGCACGGCCACGAACTGCGCTCTATTTATTGAGTCTGCGGCGCTGGGATTTGTTCAGAAAGTGGCGTGAAAGAACGTCTGCTTATCTTCAAAAATATACATTATCAAAATTACATTAGATTGAAGTACAAAATACGATATTTTTATTTCATTTCCATACTTAAAATTTACAATTAGTTAAAAAAAACTTACTTATAAAAAAAAAGTAAATTATAAGTTTTTTTTGCAGCTTTTATAAAAAAATACAGGAAGTAACAAGGAATGTATCTTTTATTCTTTTTTCCAATTGGAAGAAATTTTGATTAAAAACCTTTTTACTTTCAAATTTTATGATAGAGAAGTCAATTTTACTTGATAATCTGCAATTATTTATTAATATAGGATAGAGCAAGAAGAGAATTAATTAGGCAGAATCCGGAGAACATAAAAAAAAAGTATAAATAATGTTTTTTTTTTTTTTTTTTTGTAAATTCATTGATTAAAAAATCAAATGGCATATTATGCTACAACGCCAGGATTAGACGGGATAAAAATATTAAAAAATTTGGGACAATATTTTTTGTATAATAATATCATTAAGAAATGGATCATAAAAAATAATAAAAATTTTAAGAGGTGAATCCTTAAATTTTTTTATGTTATAGATGATTTTAGTTTTTCATTTGACAAGAAATTTGCCATTGTGAAATCATTGTTGAAGTCACCCTCGCCTGGTGGCTCTTGAGAGTCTAATCCAGCAGCGCTTGACACGCGACGTGAAGCACTCGCCGTTTTGATCTGTCTGTGAAGAGCGCGGCGGTCGCCCTTTGCCCGTTTCGGCATCTTTCGCTCATTAGCACGTCATTTTTGCTCTCGTCTGAGGACACTTTGTTTCCAGGTCTCGTGTGCCAAGGGAGGCAAATCATCTGCGGCGAAAGTGGATGGTCGTTATTGGCGCGCCCACCGCTCATTAGGCCGCATTGTGCGCAGCCCGTCGCGTGCATGTGTAATGTGATGAGAGACGATTCAGCCGCGCGCTGATTGCACCCATTCACTCACACACACTCACGCCAGATAATTTCAAATGCGTTTCTGCGCCCAGCCGCGCGAGCAATTAGGCCTCGATTCGAGTGCAAAAGCTGCGGCTTCGCGTCTCAAGTAGGTCATTACATTTCCATTCGCGCGAAGATCGGACCGGCTTTATGAATAACCCAGTTTCTTGCCAACGATATAAAAGGTGAGAAACTACCGAAACTTAATTTCGCAACTTTAGTTCTTAAAGTTTTAGTATGAAGTTATAGACGGTTATAAAAATATGACAAAAAAATAGTTTGACTGAATTAGATTTCTTGCTATTTTTTTTTTAAAAAATTCACCAAAAAATAATCACACAATATTGGTTCACCGAGAAAACAATTTTGAGGCTGCTTTAAAGTTACTATATCCCGACAAGATTGTGGCTTCGGACAAGTATCTCAGCAACTTATCTGTGGTAAAAATTATTATTAGCTCCTCTGCATCTTTTCCGCAGTCAGATTGCAAGAATTTTTCGTTTGCTGTTGTCGTGAAGTGCCCTAAAAATTTTAAAACTTTCTAAGTTTTAAGATTATTTACTTTGCAATAAAAAATTAACCTGTCAATTCGAGTTCACTCAATAATTTCGGAAGGGGCGGTTAAAATACTTGCTTACCCCTGCGAGTAATTCTTTTTGCCGAACCGTTTCCTTAACATTTTCTAGAAGATGCCTGGCCTCGATTGTCCCTTCAGTCGGGTACGCAGGAGGAGTGGTGGTGATTCTCGGCTTCGCCACGAGCCTCAAATTGATAAAACTTTTTCTCAGTGGTCTTGTTTGATCTTTACAGTAAATGCCGTGGGTTTAATTCTATTATTTTTTTATTGTTTTCACAAGACAAGACTCATAAATATAACAATTCAGTTAAATCACTCAACTTTCCAATGGTTGGAAAGCAAAAACTCGCTCCACATTTGACCAATAATGCATTCTGTATAAAGCTCCGAAGTATATTTTCAAATATTTTTGTACTTGTTTTATAAAATTTTGGTAACTGAAATCCATTAAAATAACTGTTATTGCTTATATAATTATGTGATTTCAAAGGTGAAACTTAGACAATCCTTATAGAACTGTCAGTTTTTTATCTCATTAATTTTGATCTTTCAAGTATAAAAATGCGTTCCATGCGATGATCAGTGTGTAAATAATTTAAAAACTCGTAGTGTTAACTGTAAATGTATTCCCTACTGTGAAGTGTTTTCTTGTCCAGAAAATCTCTTTGTCAAAAAATATTTTTTTCGCTTTATGCAAAACAGCGGGATTTTGCCAGAGGCCACGCGGCTTCTTGGCCAAAGACTCTTGGACAGAATGATTTTTCGTCAACGACATATATTTAAAATATTTTTTAAAAACAATTATTACAATTAGAGTTTCCCCCCTTTTTTTTGTACAATTTAAATTTTTCCGCATTAATTTATTTTTAATTACCACACAGAGTGACATGCGAGGTTGCTGGTTGTAGCAGGCGCAGGCAGGCGTCTTCATCACAAACCGCATTCCAAACCTAAACGGTATACCAAAGAGAGGGCAGCGTAAATACACTTGTATTGCATTACTGGCCGAGTGCCGCTCGGCCGAGGGTGGAAAAAAGCGGCCAGATTCCATCGCACAGAGCAAACGTCCGGCCATTCCGCTCTCGCACATTTATTATTCAATTTGCATGCACGCCCGCTCTATATTATGGTAATAGCCGCGCTCGCTCGCGTTCATTATGCAAAACAAACAATCCCGCTCACTGGCCAAAAAATTAATCACGCGATTTCTATTCATACATTCAATTAGCATGGCCTTTGTGATTCATTATATGCCAGTAATTGCGGCAAAAAGCAATTGGAGGGTCACTTGTAATTAAACGTGTGGCGTTTCACATTTTGTTTGGCTTTGATATTTCCGCATCTATTCCAATTTTATTATACAGGAAATTAAATTGCAGAGAGAGCGAAACAAAAAACGGAACGCTTTAATTGCTCTCATGTTGATTGGAAATTCATTAACATTCAATAACTTCCAGCAATATATTCCAAAAATTAAAATTCAATCACTGCCAATATACCATCATGTAAAAAAAAAATATCCAAATATTTTACGCACAGATGAACATGATTTGTGACTTCAAAAGCGTATATCATAAATTTTATTAGCATTTAATAATTAAATAATGCATATATCAAATAAAATATTTGATTAGTTTTGAAAAAGTAATGGATTTAATCAAATTAAGTTAGTCCTTTGTCTTGACTGCAAAGCCCATTCTGATCTTTATTTGTAAAATGAATGTCCTGCTCATTTCTTAAAAAAAAAAACACACACAATTAAACCCATCAAGATAAAGCTGACTTTAAATTCAAATCATGACCATGAATCAACCCTCGATCGTGAAATTCTTTCACAAAAATTAAATTTATTTCTCAATTATTGAATATTTCTTTATAATTTAAAAATAGAAGACTGATATAGAGTTTATAAACGGAAAAATTACAAATTCGAAAGTATACATTTAATTTATTTCTTTAAAATTTTTAATTTAACCTCCACTTCATTTTCATCTCCCGATTTCCACTCTTCGCTTCTTCAGTTTGATATCGAAATTGGCTGGCATCCCATCGTCCAATCTGAAATTCTAATCCGTCCAATAAATACTGCCTCACTCTGTATTTTCCTCTTCGGAAAAAGCGATCCGTGTTTGCGGCGAATTGATGTTCAGGCGTGTCACTTTGACGCAATTAATTAAAAATCCCTATCACAATGGCCGTCAGTTTGCGAGCGATTGTTTTACAACGCCAGCGAGCTGTTTAATCACTTGACTCTCCCCGCCGGATGATAAATCACCCCGAGCTCGCCGCCGACTACTTTATTATTAAAGCGGGAAATTTGACAGATCAGCAGCTCTGCGCGAGAAAACGACAGACACTTCTTTTTCTCTTTTACTTTTATTAGCGCGCCGGATTTTAGTGCAAGCACATCTGTTACCGGGCGACACTTAAGCCATATCTAGCGTGTCGGCGAGAAATCGCTAACGCCTTCCTGCATGCAATAATAACGCGCCATGTCTGATATTGCCACCCAGTGCTGGAAAAAAAATGAAACGTTCTCCTGCTGGGAATTTTCTTTTATTTCATCTGTCTCTTGTCTCCGAGCTGCATCTGCTTTTGACTTAATGCGCGCGATTGAAAGATAAAATTTTATCCCCACGCTTGAGTGGCCTTTATCTTTGCTTCTTGGCACAGAAGGGTGGTTTTTTCCTTGTGGAAATAGAAATGTATAAAAAAAGGAAATTCTTATAACCCAAAAGCTTTTCCTAAAAAGAACAGACAGAGCTATTGAATTAAAAGTTCTAACCAAGAAATAACAAAACTTTGAAAGAATTGCAAAATTTTATATTATTAGGAAATAAATATACATTAATATGTACGAACAAGTGCTAAATTTTAGCATCTTAACTGAGGGACCTTTCAAAATTTCGTCTAGGCTAAGGAAACAATTTTTGTGAGGAGAATGGCGATTTTTTAGCTGGAAATAAAAAAATAATTTCAATTAAAACAAAACGCATTTGTTTGGAAATATAATTTTACCTCGCAAGAGTGAACTGTTTCAAACCTTCCAAATTGCACTCTTGAGCAATTAAGAAGAGTGAAAGTATAAATTTTCTGTATAAAAAACCGTGACCATTAATCAACTTTTTTTGGAACACCTTCTCAACTTTCACGGAAAATTGTCGTCGCGCGACCGAAGCAGTAGATAAAAGCGAGAGAAAAATGAGATCCATTAAGCAAACAAGCGCACGCGGAATTAGCCTGGCGTAATTAATTGCGGAATCCGGGCTGACAGCAGTTCCGTTCAGGACAAGCCCTACGGAGGAGGCGCGGAATTTTTAATAAATGCACGTCCCGGAGCAGCGTGCAGAATAAATGACAGACGGGCTAAAATATAACATGCAAATGAAAAAAAAAGAAGAGCTGAGTTCGCCAGCCAAAACAATGGGGGTGCACACACTAGGCACTGTATTGTACGGTGTGTTTATTAAATGGTGAACGGGCGGACCAGCGTGAGCAGGACCCCCTTTAGTTCAGGCCTGACCGAAAATAAAATTGAAATGAAAATATTTCAAATTTTTACATTAATTTTGAGGTTTATGAAACTTATCAAAAAATTTCTCCGTTCACAGAGAGGTAATAAATCAAAGCTAAAAATATTTTCCAATATATCCGCAACATTGTTACTTATTTATTATTTATAATCAATTTTCAAATGATAGCACGTTTTGATATTTTTATTAATTAATTCTTTTTATTTAATACCAACGGTATTGTTTATGCATACAATAATTATGAAAACTGAAGAGGTATTTATTATTGCACTAATCTTTCACAGAAGCTGCTTCAGTTAGTGTTAAGTCACTCTTTTTTACATTCGAATCGGTAATAGATTCCAATTTGTTAACCAAATTTTGTACATTTACAATTTTGATTTGCTGCACAGTGGTGATCATTATTTTCATATAACAAATTTTTTTATGAAAGGAAAAACAAATTGTAAAATAAATACATTGAAGTTTAAATGTTACAATCCAATGAGATTAAAACAAACCACCGAACATATTTCCCCCAAATAACCCGAAATCCCGCGACTAAGGAGGCCCTAATACCATAGCCTTCGGCAGGCAGAGTAGCGAACACGCGACAATAACTCTTTGATGTTGCAAAAAAGCACCCATCCATCCATCGCTGCTGGCTGATTGTTGAGCCAAACTGCGCGAGATGCCTTTTATGCAGAGAGTGCGTTTGATGGCTGCCTGCCCGGCCTGTCTTTTTTAATCTGCCCCGTCAACGGCGAGATGCGAGTGAATGAATATTGATCAAGCCAAAGTCAGACTCGCGCTGCTAGTTGCAGGACGGAAGAGTGGCTGATTGCAATGTCTGTCATGGACAAGAATTGCAATTGCACTTTTGCTAAATCGGTCTATTCTATGGCACGTGACATTCCAAATGCCTACGGAAAATCTGAAAGTTCTACAATTTAACTAAAGTATGCAACATATACAAATTATTTTGAAGGTTTATGTTGTTAAAATGTGATTATACAAATTTATATCATTTAAATTTACGCTAATAATAGTGGTTTTGCTATTACTGGGCATATTGGTTTCTTCAAATATAATTTATACAATACCTTATTGTGGTCAATTTTTGAGCACAAATGTTGAATAATTAGCTCAAATTGTAAGAAACTTTCAGATAATTTTCTTTAAACAAAATTGCCAAGTACTAATTTTTGACGCATTAATTAATTTGAATTATATTGCTAAAATTTGCTCTCTTGTGTTTGGCAGATGTGCGGGGCGAGGCACGCGGGCCTGTTTTCGTTTTGGAGCCGCCGCACAAACTGGACTTTTCCAACTCGAGCGGCGGCTGGTTGGACTGCTCGGCCGCCGGACAACCGGCGCCCATGATCACGTGGCTTGCGGCCGACGGTTCGCCGGCCATGGAGGTGCCAGGGGTGCGACGCATTCTGCTCAACGGCACCCTCGTCCTGCTGCCCTTTCCGGCGGCCGCCTTCAGACAGGACGTCCACAGCACCACCTACCGCTGCCTGGCGGAGAACTCGGCCGGACGCGTCGTGTCCAGGACTGTCCAAGTCAGGGCAGGTAAGCAAACTATTTTAAGAAAAAGAAAAAATATATGAGCAGATTTTTTGGTCAGATAATTACTTTTAAAAAATAAAGTAACCAGCCAATCCTTCTCAAGAAACCATTGGATGGTAATTTTTAATTTATAAATTTAAAAATTGAGCAATTTCAATTGCGATGAAGTCAATATCGCGACCAAGAAAACATAATTCGCATTTTGAACTTTTCAAGCATATAGGGGTGGGAAAATATATATTATATTCTCAACAATAAATTCTGCTAACTTATATACTGGGTAAAAAAAAACTGGTGATTTAATAATTGAGTTCCTTTTACCCGAATCATAATTTTTTTATTTGAAATTTTTATTTATTATTTAGGTAACTCTTTCTTTGAGTTGGCCGTATGGATAAAATTTACATCTATATTTACAAATTCACCCCACAAATCTATAATGTTAATTGTAAGAGGTTAAAAAAGGCACAGAGGTTTAAAAAAAATTTAAAATTTCTGAATATTCATATCCACTCAATTGAAATTTGGAAACTTTCAACTTAAGCTTCGATATTTTGAGATTTTTCACTATTTTAAAGAATGAGAAACATGATTAAATAATCAAAAAGCACTGAAAGCCTTTTCAATTTAGCATAATTTCCCCTTCTGCATCAATTAAGGCCTCTCTCTGTTCTCTGTGTTTCTTTCTTAGCTAATTAAAAATCTCATTGGGCGGGTTGCTTCTTTTTTCCCCGTTTGAAGGAGTCGTCAAAGTGCTCTCCCACTTTAACAGAAGCGTCTTCCCGGCGGAAAAAAAACTCGGCACGGAATGGCTTTTAAAGAAACGGCAACAGCCGAGGAAGGGGTATGCAAAAAAAATGAAAAGCAGCCTGGGGGTGATGGAAGGCCAAACTGAAATTTAACGAGCGCGGCCAAAGTTTGACAATAAAATCGTCATTAGGGCGCGCGTTTGCAATGCAAATTAAACGTCATCATGAGCAGTGAGTGTAATTTACCTCCTTGTCTTTTTTGGCCTCTCTTTTGTTCCGAAGCTTATCTGCGCGGCGGTACATAAAAAAACTTTTCAAATTACTCTTGCTTCTTTTTGCAGTTGTGTCCCAGGCGTACCAGGCCCTGGCCGAGGCGGTGCCCGCCGTCAGGGGCTGCACGGCCATCCTCAGGTGCGTGTTGCCCAGTTTCGTCAAAGAGTTCGTCAGGATCGTCTCCTGGCTGCAGGAACCCTCCTTTTACATCTACCCCTCTCTGCAAGGAGGTAAGAAAGATTATTTTATTTGAATTGTTGCAACTGAGAGATTGTCAGAATTTTATTGGAACGTTAATTAAATACCAATAATTAAAGTAATTGAGAAAATTTCTTTCATATTTTGACAGGAAAGATTTTCAAAGTGGAGGGTAAAAATGCTTCCACTTGAAGATTTTTATTTTTTACATTAACAATTTAAAATTTCCAATTTTTTCCGGCTCTTTTCTGGATTATGCATTAGAAAAAGTGCATCAATATAAAAACTTTTTGCATTCAAAAGTACGCAGACTAGGAACCGCATCTACTTTGGAAAATACAAAAATAGCTTTCATTTTACGTTCTAATTTTCTCTCATACATATTCACACCAACAATCTCGCTTCTTGCAACTAAACTACTGTGACAATTCCATCCTCGGCCGTAAAATGGACTGTGTGAGAACTGCGAGCAGAAGTTCCCATTCCGCCGTCATCGCCAGATAGAATAATTTTTTGCCGCGTGTCAGCAAAGATGTGAAATATATTCGTCGGTGGCGGGCCGGAGGCGGTTGAATTTCCGCGATCAACATCCGTCGTCGTCTAGCTCCTCTCTTTGCCCCATTGTTTCAACAGCCGACTCGAGAATAACTCCCTTGGGTGTTTGCTCAACCTCTCTCCGTCGACTTATGGCCGAAGAAAGAAAGAAAGAAAGAAAGCTCTCTCTCTCTATTTTATGGCAGTTATAACTGCGCGAGTGCTATATCTAGTCTGGCCGTCGTTTATTTTTGTGGTGGTTCAGCAAGTAGTGCTTTTTCCATCTCAATGTCTCGCGATTAAAGTCTGATTTGATTTTATGGCGCAACCATCGTCAGCCAATTTTTCAACTTTGAATTAAACGTTTTTCTTTCTCTTGAGGCTGCTGCGCATTTTCAATTCGCAGGGGCAAAATGAAGAAAAAAAGCCGGAAGGAGTTTTACGTCTTTTAGATTTTTATGTCCGCCTGGTTTTACGAGATGCGCGTCTCTTGAATTCTTCATACCGTGTTGTCAATAAAGGTTCAATCTAGCTGAAGCAAACCCTCACTTTGCGCCATAAAACGCCCAAGTGACAAAGTGAATTTCTAAGGGAATATTCTGTGTAAAACGTCGAACGAAATTTTCTAAACTTTATGAGCTAATCACTTAAAATTAGATTAAATTCAATCTGAGTTCAATAAAAAGCGTCTGAGAATATTTAGCTAGCCAATCTTTTGAAGCGGCATTGTACTTATTCTTAAAAATTGCAAAATAATTCCATCGATTTAAAAACAAATCAGTGAAGTTGCGAACTAAAGCTTGTAACTGAAAAGCAGACATTTTGGTGTTTTATATGTTATACATATTGAGATTATATAATATAAATAGGATAAATAGAAAATTGAGCTTAATTTTTCTGATTCTGTGTTTATGCTGCTCACGAAAGCGCAGACGTGAAAGAAGACGCGTGTGTGATTCGCAATGATTTTTGCCCTTTTTTGTCCGAGCGTGATGCCACGGGCGTATTGCTTTCCGATTTTTATTTCCCCTTTCAGCCGGCGGTGGCCGCATTTCAAACAAAATTAATGCTCTTTGAGCACGCCAGCAGTATCGCGCGCGCGGATGTTTTTATTTGCGAATTCGACATCATTAAACGCGGCGCAGCTTTTTTAGGCGCGCACGTCAACCAGGTCTCGTCAGCAGTAATTAATGTCAAAATGAGTGCCGCGAACAAAATTTTCACCGGTGGCGACGACTGCGATTCATATACAGGCCGCTTCACAATAACACACACAAATATATACCATAATTGCGAGCGGTGCTGTACATTTCGAGTTGAAACGAATGAATTCACTCGACCAGAGTATGGCGAGAATTATTTGCAGTGGCGTGTTCAAACATTCGGAAGTGGCGCAGTCGATCAGGCGGAGGAAATAAAATCAAATAATACACATTTAGATCTACAGCACACAAAAAATGAAAACAAATTTGTATCCTGCGGAGTTTATCTAAAAGTACTTTTGAAATACAAGAAGCAGAACTAATTAAACTTTATATAAAAATAACTGTAAATCATAGCGATAAAAATGTTAGGCCCAGTAGTAAATGACGTCCCAAATTTGAATATTTTTGTTTAATCCTGACGTCACAGGTTAACTTTGTAATGTTACCAAGGTTTTTTGATATAAGATAAAAGTTAAAACTAAATAATCCGTCACTGTAAATAGAAAGTTATCTTTTAACAATATCAAGTTGCTCTTTTATCTTGCATAAAAATTTGAGCCGATCAAATTTAATGCTTAATGTTGTTCATCATTGATCACAACAGATTGATTTTTTACCATGAACAGAAACTAATGTAAAAAAAATCACTAAAAGCGTAAAATTTTCATTTTTGTGTGAAGAATTCAGATACACTTACTGCAGTTTATTATGCAATTAGCTACTGCTACACACACCAAAATTAGAAATATCTAATTTTCACTATTTTAAGAAGGAATTGAAATAATATGGTAAAATTTAACTAGTTTTACTGGGGTGTAGTCAACTGAAAAAAATTCAAAATTTGAAACATTTAAAAATTTATCTCACTGTGCCGATATCACAAAGTTGAGCACAAATTTTTAAGGCTGCATTCCACAAATAATACCAATTTTTTTAACAGCAGCGCAACCAACTTTTAATTGGAAAATGCGAATTGCGAGCGTCAGCAGGAGCGGTGGCTGCGATGGGATAAAAAGGTGGATTTTCGCCCTCGCACCGCACACAGAGCCTCATCCAATTATTTCTATTTCACGTCATCAAAGTTACATACAGACACGTAATTGGGTTAATCCCGTCATAAAAATAATCCCCGCGCGGAGGCCATTTTAACGTGCAGAGTGGATTTTGTTGAATAATTCATTTTCGTCGAAACCTGAATGCGGCCAGGAAAAAAGAGCAAAGAATATAATTGGAAATGGTATTTTTTTTTATATATTTGTTTTGGCGCAGTCAGAGTATTTTTAATTATTGAGCGTTTTCCGCGAGTCACGGTGCAGAGACTGAAAAAGCGCGCAAAACCAATTTACGGCGAACGCAAAACAAAAGCAAGAGAGAAGGCCCGGCTGGACGCGAAACAATGCGCGAAATTATGACGGGGATGTTCTGCAGGCTGTGTGTATTATTGCGGCCAAATTACTTTCTATTGATTTTGTTGTCGCGTACAATGGACTGGTCTGCATGGGCATTTTCCCCATCAGGGAGTCGCGCTACCCAGATTGACACCTTCCGGACGGCCGAAAATGGCTTCCGTCTTCTGGGACTCAAAAGCAGATTTGCCGCTGATCCTCCGGAAAAGATTCAAATGGTTTTTCAGGGAAAATCTGCTCTTCGTTTCCGACTTGAGGGATTTCTTAGAAAAGGAAATGGCGATGGATTTCAACAGATAGAAATTCTGTTCAAGCATATGATAAAGTTCAAGTTTCTCTTTTTTTAGTGAATGCAATCATGGAAATGATACACAGTATTGCTTAAAATTTCATGTAATGGAGGTGTAGATAGTTTTAATCCTGATATTAAAAAATCCAGCAACTTTGAAACAGAAGAATGTTCTTCTAAATTCTAAATTTTTTTTCCTCTATATCTTTTAATCAATTAAAGCACGAATTTTTACTATAAAATTGAGAAAAACACTAGTTACCAAGTAAACCCTTTCCTTTCTTCTCTCTTTTTCAAATTTCAAATTTTTGTATCCAAGGAGAACAATAAATAAAATATTCAAAGTGATTACGATAGTATTTTTCTATTAAAAAAACTCCCTGCTAAAATTTTGCACTTCTGCTATTGATTTGTTTTATACACTCTCGGCAGCTTAATAGGAATGCTATCGTTTGGTATCCATTCCATCAGTCCAAAAGCGTCATATCCGTTCTCTTTTTACCACACATTCAAAGCAACTCGAAATGACACACGCGTACACATCTCGCCATAAAAGCAGGTTTTGCAAACTTTCAGCCGGCCGATTACAGGTGCATTACCGAAGAATTTTAAATGCGCGGCCTTTCATGTGTATATCTCTCTCCCTGGCAACTCTGCTCATAAAAATTTTAATCCCAGCTCGGGACACTTTTTGCACAGATGCGATGAAGTATGCATAAAATGTTGTGGTGTTGCGAGAGAGCGACATCGATTTCCCGGCGCACATGTGCGTCTCTTTGCCGAGGGGCAGAATTAGTTTAGGAAATTTACAAGCGACGAGTCTTAATAATGCAGGGCTGCAAAAAAATTTATCGCCCGCAACGAAATTAAAATTCCACAAGACGATAAGAGCCAATAAATATTTGGGGGAAAATGTGGCAATTCTAATTGCGATTCGCCGCGAGGTGAGCGAGCTGGAGGCGCCTTAAGTGAATTGGAGTGGCGCTCGTAAAAGTCATCTATCATCGCAATTTATCGCTTCTAAAATAACCAGCAACGAGTGCGAAAAGCGTCGCCACGTTTCGTGAGAGGGAAGGAAAAAACAGCCGTCGGCCAAATTGGAAAATAAGGAGCGCCTGCCTGCTGCGAGCTGAAATTGATTTTTAAGTGCGCGGTTCGCCTTTATTTCTTTCCAGAAAGATTCTTCTTCCAACTATGGAATGCCACATCATTTTCATAAGCTGATTTTTATAGACGCATATTTAACATATGTGAAAAGGTTGAATTGGAAAATTATTCGATCGTCAAAGTTGTAGTTTTCAGAATTCATAATTATGGAAGACCAATTTTTAGATAAGGAAACAAATTTATTCTAAAAATTTATTTTTGAAATTTAACAAACTTGAATGGAAGATCTAAAAAACTTTAAATTTTGATATTGATAAAATTCGCTAATTAAGCGATAAATGTTTCTCCATAAAATATTCATTATTGGAGATATTTTAAGAAATTCCATAAGGTTCAATGGATTTATTCTCGATTATTTCTTATTTGATTAATTTCTAAACTCTGAAAACCAGAGAATTTCAGCATAAAAATCACTCAATGGGACGTTGTTAGTTGTTATGGAAATTATAGAACAAAAATTATGCTTGCGGAAAAATCTTTGTTGCCATGGCAATGTTAAGCGAGCTGTCCTTAAAATTTTTGTACTTTTTGTCCAAAACTAAGTAAGTACACACAGTATTTTATATGATATTTTATCTAGAGAAGAGGAAAAGCATAAAATATTCACATGAATCAAAATGGCAAGTTACTCCCATTTGCATGCAAAGTGACGAGACAAAAAGTACACACATTTGGTCTTGCACGCGCATTTTGTAGCCGGTTTTTATTCCGCCGACTAATAAGATTAGTTTCACTTGACGGTGCAGCAGTCCCATAAATCCATCCGAAACGCAAGAAAGCTGACCTCGGGAATTTTCCGAGACGCCGCCGCAATCCATTTGAACATTCGCGAATTCGGCAAACACACAGTTTTACGAGGCAGATTTATCTCTCGTCTTGTCGCGGGCCAATTTATTTTCGAGGCGGTCGGCTAATCTGCTGATAGACGAACGTGGCGCATAAATTCTGCTCAACATCTCGAGGAATTAATTCAATCATGCCGCGCAGGCCAGGGTAATGAATGGCTCGGGAGCCTCCCGCTCTACCTATCACCCGCTGTACGAATAATTACTGGAAAATAAATATATAGCCCCAGATTAATGGCCGCTTCTTTTTGTGTGCAGCCGTTTATCTCCCTCGCTATTTTCAACCAAACCTCGGCAGTAATTTTTAATAAAGTTCGCGGCTGCGTTATTTTTGTGTGTTATTTATGGGCGAAAATGGAAACAGCTTCGCCGCCTCGGCAAGACTGCACTCGGAAGCAACCGTAAATCATACGCAATTTTCTTCCTAAATTTAAACTTTTCGCTACGAATTGCAAACTTTCCTCGTTTTCTTTTGAATACTATTAAAAAAAAAGTTATTTTTCTTTGTAAATTTTTTTAATTAATTTAAAAAAATATTTATATTAACTGAAAACATTGGTCTATAAAACTAAATTTTGAAATACTTCATTCCATTCAATGAGAAAAGAAAATTCTCGCACGAAAGAAATTTTAACTTTTTGTAATCAGTTAAATCTTTCCAATCCTGAGTGTGAAACTGACCAATTTTCATATTTAAAAACAATGAAATTTCCTGTTTTGGTCTTCAATATATCTTATCAAATAACTTGTCTCTCCCATGCTTCAGAATAGAAATTGCCTTTATTCATG